>NC_140987.1:334650788-335356506 GCF_052327205.1 Somniosus microcephalus | reverse complement strand
GGTAATTAAATTCCGCAATAGGCCGTACGTTCTCGCGCCCATCAAATTTAATAATACCGATGCCTTTTTTCCATCGGCCACCTCATTTGCCTTGCAGTGCACTTCAATTCTTTCCACATACGTGGTCCAGTCTTCTACCTCGTTGTCGAAAGCAGTGATACTGCCACTCTTTGGCATCTTGGGTGGTTTAAAATGGCGCCTCCCGCGCTTTTCCTTCTTCCCCAATGGAATAAAATGGCGCCTCCCGCGCTTTTCCTTCTTCCCCTTGCTGCCATGCTGCTCCTAGCGTTCTACAGGGTAATGGCGGCGACCCGCGGCTTTGGCGCATCTCACTTTTCCTTCCCCTCGTTTTATTTTCTCTACGCTGCCCGGTTCTTGAGCACCGACCGCGCCCTGTGCGCTCCACCCTCTCTCTCTCTTTTCCTCCCGACGACGCTGCACGGCCCCTTTGCAGAGCCGCTCGATCGAGCTCGAGCCCGCCGCAGTCCGGAAGGGTCAGCGCACTACCTGCTACCAGCATGATTTGCTGGAACACCTTGACTGGGGAGCCAAGCCCAGCTCTCCACAGCCTCCCCTGCAATTCTCCGAACTCCGATGGATCCCTGGGCGGTTGCCCGCGGTCGACGCCCGTTGCTCTGACTTCGACCTCCAAGAAGCTTCTTTTCAGGGAAAGATCCCCGTGAGGTGATGCAGTACTGCAGGTGAATTCGAACCTGCTCGTCGCCAGTGTAGTGTCCGCGTATCAATAACACACGGACTGCAGGAGAACAATAATAACAGGTATTTACTGAACAGAGGGTAAGCTTAAACTGAAAGTACAGAAGCCTGCTATGGCTTTATATACAGATGTGGTCACTGCCGGTACTACAGTATAAAGTTAGTTCTCTCTTAAAGGTACATACACAACAATCTTGTAGAGTGGAAAACTTCGGGTTTCGTTCTTCTGGTGGTGGTCTGGTCCTCGAGTTTCGTTACGGTTTGGGTTTGGCTGGCGGTCTTTGGTGTCGGCTCGGTCACAATGGCCTAGATCATTACCTGTGTTGTGGTAATGATCTGAAGGTATGGTTTACCCGGCCCTTTGTTACCGCGATGCTCGTGGTCAGTCTCTGTGTAAGGCTGCGGTTGTGGCCTAGTCGTCTTTGGTCGAGCCTGCCCCACCTTGCCTGTCTGCTTCTTTGAGTTTCGAGCAACTCTGCACCCGAGCGTGTGCCTGCTCGTCCCCAACGCTTTCTTTCTGCCCTTCTCTGCTTGCTCATCTGCCCACCTTCTTCTCCCTTTTGGTTACTGGTGGACCTACAATTATACTATTTCGAAGTTCGTTATCTGCGCGCCAAATCAGGGCTATTTCTTTGCCTAATTTTGGCAGACTCGTTTAAGGTGATTATAGTCGTTCACCTTAACTGATCTTTGGGTGGTTGTCCCGTTGCTAAATGGTCTTTAATGTCTCGGTGTTTGTTATGCATAATGTAAATCGGTATCTTCCTGGCTTGGTAGCTCTTTTGTACTGTAGGCGATTGTATATGCATAGTCTTGATGGCTTTAACTTTGTGCATGATTAAACCTCTTCCTGATTTGATTTGTTTTAAAGGGAAGAATGCGTGTTCTGTCTCCTTTAGCTGTCTGGTTTGAAATCACAAATTAAAGCTGTCTCCTACAGGCCTGGGCATGTCAAGTTTTGAGCTTTGAACTTGACATACTTTTTGCAGGGTCCTGCCTTTAACCTTGCAGGTTTTGTCATGAAGTCCAAAAGCCATTTCCTTTTACGGTACCCTTGTTAATAACTTGTCCTTCAGGGTCCCTTATTAATAACTTGGGAGATGTGGGAATTTTGTGAATCCTACACACACCCCTGTGATACTTCAACTCGCTTCAAGTATCATACTTACGAAGGTGAGCAAAATTCCCAACCCTCCATAGCCAACCTTCCCTGTAATTACCTATCTAAAATCCCATGACACACAAATTCCCCATTCTTTAAGAATGTAGTGTACATAAGCATACATAGGCAAAAATACAATTATTTACACACATCCAAGCATGGAGGAGGTCCAGCACTCCTGCACCACTTGGTACACTTATATTTTTATTAAAAATAACAAAACAAAGTCTTTATTAAAAATAACAAACACAAAAAAACAATCTTTATTCAGAAACTCAAAAAAATAAATATTCAAACAGGTGTATCTCCCTCCACCTTAACATAATGCTCCTTCCAAGTCCTTTCATTTCAGAATTCTAGTATTTTGCCTTTTCCCTTGCACTGACTGCACAACAGATACAATACTATTCCCAGCTGGCAAACCACAAGGATGTGGGAAGCCATTCTAATCCATGAAGGGACCTCTATATTTTCAAAAATGTCCCACCAGGGTGAGGCCACAATATCCAATATCTTGGTCCCTATCTCTACTGTTTTCTGCTCCAATATGTAGAAGTGTTTTTGTGAGATGATTACTGCTTTTAGCAACTTGGTAAGATGTTCTGGTAAAGGGGGGATTTCATAGCCGAAATGTGCTACATATTTTTTCAGGTTGGTAAAATTTTCTGTTACAGCGAGGTGAACAGTGGAGGGTTCAGGAATGGGGACTATCCGTTCCTGGGCCACTTGAACTTCTGCCTCGGGTTTAAAGCAGAAACTGCTATCACTTACCGGACACCAGCTATGCTGTCCAAGCTGGTAGTAGGGTGCACTGGTGGTGACACAGTATGTCCCACCTCCTATGTATGCTACCTGTGGGGGAACATGGTCTTGTGCCATTACCTCCATGGTACAGTTTATAGGGTGTGCGCCAGCAGCTTTAAACCCGCACCGTGGTTTAGAATAGGCGTTCAAGTGCTGGGGACACAGTATTATGTGTGCTCACCGGCTCCGGCACCCCGAGAGGTCAGTACCTGTCATAGCATGCTCCCACTTTATGACATAAGGTGGGACCGCTGTAAAACGGATGTGTGCACCCCCTTGAATGACTCCAATGTTCTCTACCCTGTATACCGCTGCGGATCGGGCTGTCCCACCCATGAACGGCATCCTCACTACTATCCCCATGATAGTGTGATTAGAGCGCCCACAATCTACTGGTACAGGGTAGGCCTCAGAAGCTAGCCGGAGTTGACACGGGCTCAATGCATTCTCAAATGGATGGAGGGCTGCGAGGTGCTTTTTGCTGATCCAGGAGGGGACTAAACACTGTTTTAAATCCTCCAGGTTGCTGCGGCACTCGCCTAGTAACCATGCCCTGTACAGTACGCACACCTCGTTCTTTGCAGCCTGATCTGAAGCATTCCTGTTCTCTCTTATAAGGGCATTTACAGTTTTTGCGTGCTTCTCCAGCTCAGCAATGATCTCTTTTAAATGGACCATCACAGCTTGGTCCTCGTGTAACTCTGAGCCTACTACTGTATTTTCATCCATTAAGATTTTTCGTAATTGTGTTTTTAAATCGTTTATCTGTGTCTGCAATTCTATGTCATCCAGGCTGTTGATGACAGAGGATCCTGTGTTATATGCTGTAAAAACATCATTCCAGGCTCCCCTTCTTTGTCTCCCTGTGTTGCCAAAGTACTCAGTGTGTGTGGTGTACAGTTCTGTTTTGTCCACATCGGCAAAATCGAACTCATAGAACTTCCTGAACATTTCTCTTAACAGGGCCTGGTATAGCTGCTCTGTCTCTGTGGGGCACCACTCAGGTAAGTGTACCTCGGTAAGGTTTAAAATCACAGAAGCTACCATGTAGTGTACCCCCTGGTATAACACCTGCTCCGTCGGCACTAGCACCAGCCCATTCCCTGGTCCCTTGGTGGTGGCAGGGCACCCCTCTATGTGTGTCCTTTCTGTCTGAGTCGTGGGCAGGGGCTTCCGGGCGCGTGCCACGAGTTCAGTGGCTTTGACTGGGGCTGGGTAGCGTGGGACTATGCAAGTATGTAGGTTGTTGCTGTTGCAATATGTGGGAGCTGGTGGACACCATTGATGCTCACGGTGATCATATTTGCAGTAAGTGTTGGCTGCTCGAGGAATTCCGGCTCCGTGTTGAAGAGCTGGAGTCCGAGCTTCAAACACTGAGACACATCAGGGAAGGGGAGAGTTACCTGGACTCTGTGTATCACGAGGTATTCACACCAATTAGATTAATTAATTCAGATGTAGTCCGTGGCCAGGGTCAGGATGGTGTGACTAGAAGTGAGACAGGTACGGGGATCCAGGAGGTAGTGTTGGAGGAGCCGCAGCCCTTGCACTTGTCCAACAGGTTCGAGGCTCTTACTCCCTGTGAGGGTGGGAACAGGGACTGCGGGGAGGATGAGCAACCTGGCCACAGCACTGTGGAGTGGGGGGCCATTCAAGTGGGGGGAGTTAAAAGAAATGTTGTAGTGGTAGGGGATAGCATCGTTAGGGGGATAGATAGAGTTCTTTGCAGCCGAGAGCGAGAGTCCCGAAGGCTGTGTTGCCTGCCCGGTGCCAGGGTTAAGGACATCTCCTCTGGACTGGAGAGAAACTTGGAGTGGGAGGGGGAGGATCCAGTTGTCGTGGTCCATGTTGGTACCAACGACATAGATAGGACAAGGAAGGAGGTTCTGCTGAGGGAGTTTGAGCAGCTAGGGGCCAAATTAAAAAGCAGAACCACAAGGGTACTAATCTCTGGATTATTACCTGAGCCACGAGTGAATTTGGCTAGGAAAAATAAAATTAGAGAGTTAAATGCGTGGCTCAAAGACTGGTGTGGGAGAAATGGGTTTTGCTTCCTGGGACACTGGCACCAGTACTGGGGCAGGAGGGAGCTGTTCCGTTGGGACGGGCTTCACTTGGCCAGTGCTGGGACTAGAGTCCTGGCGGATCATATAACTAGGGCTGTAGAGAGGGCTTTAAACTAACTAGTGGGGGGGAGGTTCCTAGAGAGCAAATAATAAAAATGACTTAGGTAGCAGTGGGGAAATTAAAAACCAGAGCGTGTCAGGAAGGGGCAGAAGGTATGGAGTAAAAGGTAAAGTAATAAAAAGGGCAAAAGCAGAAACTAAGTGTCACAAAATATCTTTGAAAGTTCTCTATCTGAATGCACGTAGCATTCGTAACAAAATAGACGAGTTAATGGCACAAATATCTACATATGGGTATGATCTTGTGGCCATTACAGAAACATGGCTGCAGGGTGACAATGCCTGGGAATTAAACATACCAGGTTATTTAACGATCAGGAAGGACAGGCAGGAAGGAAGGGGAGGTGGGGTGGCTATGTTAATAAAGGAAGGAATCACTGTAATACAGAGAAATGATATTGGGTCAAAAGATCAGGATAATGAAACAGTTTGGGTGGAGGTAAGGTATAATAAGGGGAAAAAAACACTAGTGGGCGTAGTCTATAGGCCTCTGAACAGTTGCAACTCTGTTGGACGGTGTATCAATCAGGAAATAGTTGAGGCTTGCGATAAGGGAACATCTATAATTATGGGGGATTTTAAATATATTAATTGGACAAATCAAATTGGGCAGGGCTGCCTTGAGGATGAGTTCATTGAGTGTATTAGGGATGGGTTTCTTGAGCAGTATGTAACTGAACCGACCAGGGGGCAAGCAACCTTAGATCTGGTCCTGTGTAACGAGACAGGATTAATTAGTAAAGGATCCCCTTGGAATGAGTGACCATAACATGGTTGAATTTCATATTCAATTAGAGGGTGAGAAGGTTGGATCTCAAACAAGCGTGCTAAGCTTGAATAAAGGAGACTATGAAGGTATGAGAGCGGAATTGAGTAGAGAGGATTGGGAAAATAGATTAAAGGGTAAGACGATACATGATCAGTGGTGTACATTTAAGGAGTTATTTTACAACTTCCAAAAAATATATATTCCACTGAGAAGAAAAGGGTGTAAAAGAAAAGACAGCCATCCGTGGCTAAGTAAAGAAATTAAGGATAATATTCGACTAAAAACAAGGGCATATAAGGTAGCCAAATCTAGCGGGAGGATAGAGGATTGGGAAAACTTTAAAAGACAGCAAAAAATAACAAAAAGATTGATTAAGAAAGGGAAGATAGATTATGAAATTAAATTAGCAAAAAATATAAAAACAGAGAGTAAGAGTTTTTATACTTATATAAAAAGAAAAAGGGTGGCTAAAGCAAATGTTGGTCCCTTAGAGGATGAGACCGGGAAATTAATGGTGGGAAATATGGAGATGGCAAAAACACTGAATGAATATTTAGTATCAGTCTTTACAGTAGAAGACACTAAGAATATCCCAACACTGGACAAACAGGAGGCTAAAGGGGGGGAGGAGCTAAACACGATCAAAATCACTAAGGAAGTGGTACTCGGTAAAATAATGGGACTCAAGGCGGATAAATCACCTGGACCTGATGGCTTACATCCTAGGGTCTTGAGGGAAGTGGCGGTAGGGATTGTGGATGCATTGGTAATAATTTTCCAAAACTCCCTGGACTCGTCAAAGGTCCCGGCAGACTGGAAAACTGCTAATGTAACACCCTTATTTAAAAAGGGCAGTAGACAGAAGGCTGGAAACTATAGACCGGTTAGCCTAACATCTGTGGTAGGTAAAATTTTGGAGTCCATTATTAAGGAGACAGTAACAGGACATTTGGATAATCATAATTTAATAGGACAAAGTCAGCATGGTTTTATGAAGGGGAAGTCATGTTTGACAAATTTGCTGGAGTTCTTTGAGGAAGTAACATATAGGGTGGATAAAGGGGAACCAGTGGATGTAGTGTATTTAGACTTCCAAAAGGCATTTGACAAGGTGCCACACAAAAGATTATTGCTTAAGATAAAAAATCACGGGGTTGGGGGTAATATTCTTGCATGGATAGAGGATTTGCTATCGAACAGAAGGCAGAGAGTTGGGATAAATGGTTCATTCTCAGACTGGCAATCAGTAACTAGTGGTGTTCCGCAGGGGTCAGTGCTGGGTCCCCAACTCTTTACAATCTATATTAACGATTTGGAGGAGGGGACTGAGTGTAACATATCAAAGTTTGCAGGTGATACTAAGATGGGAGGGAAAGTAGTGAGTGAGGAGGACATAAAAAACCTGCAAGGGGACATAGACAGGCTACGTAAGTGGGCAGAGATTTGGCAGATGGAATACAGTGCTGGAAATTGTGAGGTTATGCACTTTGGCAGGAAAAATTGTAGAGCAAATTATTATCTTAATGGCAAGAAACTGGAAAGTACTGAAGTACAAAGGGATCTGGGGGTCCTGGTGCACGAAACTCAAAAGGTTAGTGTGCAGGTGCAGCAAGTGATTAAGAAGGCCAATGGAATGTTGGCTTTCATTGCTAGGGGGATAGAATATAAAAATAGGGAGGTATTGCTTCAGTTGTACAAGGTATTGGTGAGACCGCACCTGGAATACTGCGTACAGTTTTGGCGTCCATACTTAAGAAAGGACGTACTTGCACTCGAGTCAGTACAAAGAAGGTTCACTCGGTTAATCCCGGGGATGAGGGGATAGACATATGAGGAGAGGTTGAGTAGATTGGGACTCTACTCATTGGAGTTCAGAAGAATGAGAGGTGATCTTATTGAAACATATAAGATTGTGAAGGGGTTGGATTGGGTGGATGCGGGGAGGATGTTCCCGATGATGGGTGAAACTAGAACTAGGGGGCTTAGAATAAGGGGCTGCTCTTTCAAAACTGAGATGAGGAGGAACTACTTCACTCAGAGGGTGGTAGGTCCATGGAATATGCTGCCCCAAAAGCTGTAGAAGCTACATCATTACATAAATTTAAGACAGAAATAGACAGTTTCCTAGAAGTAAAGGGAATTAAGGGTTACGGGGAGCGGGCAGGAATTTGGACATGAGACTAGGTTCGGATCGGTCATGGCCCTGTGGGTAGCGGAGCGGGCCCAGGGGCCGTGTAGCCTGATCCTGCTCCTATTTCGTGTGTCTAATTCTGTTAGATTCAGGAGATTGTTCTATGATAGTGGATTGGCAGTTAGGATCAGATCAGCCATGATCTTATTGAATGGCGGAGCAGGCTCGAGGGGCCGATTGGCCTACTCCTGCTCCTATTTCTTATGTTCTTATGTTCTTATGTTCTTATGAATCCCATTCCACCCCCTCCCCCTTATCTTGCCATGATGCGGAGAAGATGGTGGATATGCCTGTGGGGCAGGCGCTTTGCGACCCCCACATGCAGACATAAATTCCCTGTTCCGACTCCCACCACTTATCACAGAATACACTAGCTCCCCCTTGGGTCCCTGTGACCATCCGGTAGGTGTCGTTCCCCATTCGTTCCCAGTCAGCTGTACGGTCCCCCAAGTCTCTGCTCAGCTTCCTGAGCCACCACCACCTTCCCAGGGGAATCTGTCCTCTGCAGGTCAGGCACACGCATTTCCCCTCAGTAACCCCGACCTGTGAGGCCACAACCTGTATGCTGGGGCAGGGGAGGGAGGCCTCCCCGTAGGTGAACCCGGTCTGGCTGGAGTACCGGGTGGAGTTAGATCCCAGCCACCCTGGCCATCTTCCCTCATGGGAATAGATAGCAAGCTCCTCCATGCCTCGTTCGCCACACCCAGCAGTCACAACCGGTGCTCTCTCTCCTGAGCATCCATAAATGTGGGAGTCCTCCACGTCACCTCGCTTCCCAGTGCTCATTCCTATCAGGGCGAGTAGGAGTATGCCCCCCTTCATTTCGAAATCCCTTCTGTAAAGAGACACAAGAGGATATAGCCAGGTCCCGGGAAGATTCTCTGGCTTGGGTAAAGCATAGTCGAGTCTTGCGACCTCGGCTCAATACAAACATTCTTAAAATAAGAATACTTAAATTACCAATCATCTTGTTTAAAATTAAACTAAAACACCCAAACTTAACAATAACTAAACACCTGTGGCGGTACCACTGGTTGTCCCTTACATTGAGACACATAATTCCCTTTAACTTACCTTACTGTATGTTTAACTTACCTTTTGGGGCCGTTGCCCTTTTAACTTACCTGTTGGGGCCATTGCCCCTTTAAGACGCGCCCTAGCGCGCTGACGTCACATCACGTATGATGTGACGTGCGTGCGGCGGCCGCCGGCCCGACTCGGCCTTCCAGGACGGCTGCCGGCACAGCCCGGCCTAGCGTCTTTGGCCGCATCGGCCAGCCGGCGGGAGCGAAGCGATCCTCCACTCCCGCGGCAAGCACTGGCACAGCCCGGCCTCGCGACCTCGGCCTCAATGGCCAGCGACGCAACGACGCGCATCACGTGACGTCCTAAGCACGGGAAATGCGAACAACGTGATGACGTCACAACACAAACGCAATGACGTCATCACGCACCCCACAGGACTGCGAACTCAGTCCTCGTGGAGTCCCCGCTGGGACAAGACCTACACCACGGTGCTCCTACAGTCAGCCATCTTACCTGCTGTAATTAGCCTGTTCCTGTAAATAAACAACTTATTTATAGTTCGTCGAAGTCAAACTCTCTTATTTAGTGGCGATCTACACGAACCGCTACATTGGTGACCCCGACATGATCTGAACACGCAGCCTTCTGTGACCCAACGACGTGAGTACGGGAGTTCATCAATTCCAACGCTACAATTGGTGAACCCATATCCGTGAATGATTTTCACGGTAGCAACGCAAGCCTGACCCTCGTCTTCCCACAAGACGACCAACGCACAACCGACAAACAACCACGGAACAGCAACCGCCTTACACCGATTCCACCAAAAGCGACCCCGTCTTTGCGAACGTCTTCGCAAAGGAAGCGCAGCTTGGAGGTGAGCCTGTTTTTCACAAACGATCTCACAGAGGTAGAGCACGACCAACGGCAACCGTCGACCACCAGCACTACATTTGGTGGGTTTGTGAACGTCTTTCACAAACGAAGCACGCTATGGAAGCATCAGCCGTTCCGCTGTCGCTACCGCAATCCAGGGAGCCACGGTCTCCCTCGTGCTTTATGAAGGAAGAAGCCCTGTTTGCCAAGAACATCGATGTGGCACAGACCACGCACGTGCTCACGGTCTCCGTATTCGACTCTTCTACCGCCACACGGATCGTCCGCCTCTACGTCCAAAGCAACAGCAAGTATACATCTCTCCAAGCGTGGGGTACAGCATGTTCGGGCCCACAAGATCGGAGCGGGCCCCGCGGGGATACCACGAGGGCTCACTCCCACAAAACACGAGGACGCCCTCCTCGCGCACGAGGACCCATCCCTCACGAACCACGAGAACCCATCCCTCATGGACACCGACGACTCCTTCTCCGCCGACGATGCACCAGCCCTTCAGTCTGCTGGTTGTGTTACCTACTACACGATTCGGCGTGAACAAAAGCGTGCCACCATCCCGGCTGTTTTCTCCTAAATCTACAACAGTTTCAAGTGTTGCCGCCCTCCAGGCAGAGTTTACCCCACCCGAAAGCAACAACAACCTGGACCGTTGCTGCCCTTTATCCAGTTTTCCCTTTAGCAAACGCAAATGTCTACTGAAGCTGCACACATTGAGGACGGGTCCAACGGGCATCCTGCGGCCGCGATCAGCCACGCGAAAGTTGCTGGCCTCACCGATCACTGATCAACGCAGCAACTCTTCGCCCTCCGTTGTGTTATCATCGTAGCACTATGGCACGCACCGTTCTGTGCGTTCCAGCCTCCCGAAGGTTTCGCTCACCTGTCGGCGAGTTCACCGACCTCACCGGTCAAGTCCTCCTGGATCGCCCGTCGGCGTTCCTGCAGATTTCGTCGGAACAAGGACTTGTTTCCACATCAACGGAGACATCGCTCGCGTCCGCCCAACCTGCCTGTCACTCTGACAAGGCCTGCTGCTTCGCACGTCTCCACGGTCCTTCGCCTGACGGGTATGTTTTATTCGCCACGACTCGCGTAAGGATCCACTCACGAGCAGCATTTTCATACCTCGCCTACCAAGTCGAGACAGCATGACCGCCGTGACCACCAGCTCGTCAGACCATCTCATCCTTGGACTTTCGTTAAAGTGAATTCTGGGGGGGCCTATGTGGCGGTACCACTGGTTGTCCCTTACATTGAGACACATAATTCCCTTTAACTTACCTTACTGTATGTTTAACTTACCTTTTGGGGCCATTGCTCTTTTAACTTACTTGTTGGGGCCATTGCCCCTTTAAGACGTGCCCTAGCGCGCTGACGTCACATCACGTACGACGTGACTTGCGTGCGGCGGCCGCCGGCCCGACTCGGCCTTCCAGGACGGCTGCCGGCACTGCCCGGCCTAGCGTCTTCGGCCGCATCGGCCAGCCGGCGGGAGCGAAGCGATCCTCCACTCCCCCGGCAAGCACCGGCACAGCCCGGCCTCGCAACCTCGGCCTCAATGGCCAGCGACGCAATGACGCGCATCACGTGACGCCCTAAGCACGGGAAATGCGAACAACGTGATGATGTCACAACACAAACACAATGATGGCATCACGCTCCCCACAGGACTGCGAACTCAGTCCTCGTGGAGTCCCCGCTGGGACAAGACCTACACCACAGTGCTCCTACAGTCAGCCATCTTACCTGCTGTAATTAGCCTGTTCCTGTAAATAAACAACTTATTTATAGTTCGTCGAAGTCAAACTCTCTTATTTAGTGGCGATCTACACGAACTGCTACACACCCAAAATAACAATCCCAAAATTACATTACAGAAACTATGTACATCCGCTGTCCGTCTCTGGGCGGCCAGCCTAATCCCTGTTCGGGCTGCAGCACACTATTCCCTTCGGTGTGGCTGTCTTGTCCTGTCGCTTTGGTCTCTCGCAGTCTGCGGCTGCTGGCTGGGGACCTCTGTCCTCAGATCGGTCCCTGACTCGAGAGGCTGCCCTTTTAAACTGGGGAGCCGGTGACCACGGTTTCTGTGGCCGTGGTGTTCGTGGAGACCTTCTGGGGACTTTGGCGGGTGGGGGTTTTCTGGCTGGTGGTTCTTTAACACGAGCCACTGCTCCCTCCTGTGCGGGCTGTGGGCTTTCCCATACCGCTGGCTGGGGATCTTTATCCTCAGGCTTTACCTCTCCTAAGCCTGTGCTAGGGGCAGGTAACTCTTCGCAGCCTGGTACTGCAGGCTGAGGGTCCTCGCCCTGAGGTCCCGCCTCGTCTAAGCCTGGGTCAGGGGCAGCGTCTTCGCCCTCACATCCCACCTCATCTAAATCCCAGAGGAGTGGGGGTGTGTCCCAAACGGTGGGTGGGATGGCCCCTCCCCAAAACAAGCCACTGCACCCGCCTATGCAGTCTGTGAGTTTGCTCCTGCTGCAGGCTGAGGATTTCTATCCTCAGACCTTGCCCCAACTGACTGTTCCCTTTTCTTGGGCTTAAACAATTTACATTGGTTAATGTAACTAGCAGCCTGTCAGTAACCCTGTTTTAAAGTTTCATCCGCTGCCTCGAACGGGCCTTCTATGGACTCCCCATTCTTTCTCCTTACCGGGACGGCCTTAAAGACGGGATCTTGGGCTTGGGCCTGCTTTAGGTCCGGGGCCAAAGCTACCCTCTGTGTGCCTCCCTTGTCCCAGATTGCGGCTACCGAACCTGTCTGATAGGGGTCCCAAGATTCTCCTTCCCTAGCCCTCTGCTTGGCCACCTCGTTGGTCCTTTGGTTACCCTCCCACGTGGTAGGAAGGGATCCTAAATCTATGGCCAAAGGTTTGGCCATTCCCCCAGCCTGCTCGTTCCCTGTAAATCCCATTAGGCTAAATGGGACCTTGTTAGACCTGGGTGGATTGGTCGGGTCTTCCGAATGGACCACCGTGCTGGAAGCTCCAGTGTCCACCGAATATCTCCCCTGCACCGTCTCCACCCGCATCTTAACACAGGACCTGCTCCCCTCATCGTTTTCAAGAGGGCACAGGTCGACAGGCTGCGCTGGTTCAAGTCAGGGCTGTGGGATGAATGGGGCGGATGGGGTCAGAGCACCAGTGGTGGCTGCTACCTCCCCTGAGCCAGTCAATAGGGACCTTATTGCATCCAAAAATGACTCGACCGCGGTGGGAGGGATTCCTGTCTCTGTCTTTTGGGATGGGGCTGAGGAATTCTTTCCCTTGTTATTCTTCCAGGGATTTCTACACTCCTTCCTCCAGTGTCCATCCTTCCCACACCCGTAACAATTAAGCTTTGTGCTGGAAGGGTTATTCCCTTCCTGATGCCACTCCTTCCTACCCTGGCCGGGTTTTACTTCATGCACCTTCCCCTTAGGTAGGTGTGCATCTGTTCCCTTACCATTCCGGTAAGCTACGGTCAATTGCCTGATCACCGTGAGTTCTGTAGTCAGGGGATGCTTTTGGCCAAGCCACATTTCCACCTTGGCCCTGACCTGTGGCAAGCTGTTTGCCACCATGCAACGGAGCCAGTGGGCCAGCTGATCCTGGTCCAGGTGAGCCCGGTTAGGTGCCCCTGTACAGGCACTCCTATACACCGCCCACAACCTGTCCGCGAAAGCCTGCGGGGTTTCCCCTGCGAGCTGCACCCGGGAGAAAGGACTTCCCTGATTCAACCCCATGGCCTCCAGAACTTCCTCCTTGAGTTCCCCATACTCGCACTGTCCCTTCTTACACTGGTCAGAGAGGGACTGGAGGAGCTTACTCTCCAGGGAGAATAGCAGCATTTTGGCCTGTTCAACATCATCGCACTCGTTGATGCTGGCTGCCTGCTCCACTTCCCTGAAGTGGACCGAGGGGTCCCCATTTTCTGTGAGCTTTGGTATGTGGCTTACCATAGCCCTAAGCTGTTGGGTGCCATAAGGAACTACGAACTGGTTTTGGAGGGGTCCCTCTTCTCCACCCTCAGCGGGTGAGCCAAACCTTCGCTGCCGGGCCGGGCACATTGGCCTCGGTCCCGGCCTCTCTCGCGGGGGTTTTCCACCTCAGCTTCTACCCCTAACTCCACTCCCCTTGCTGCCACACCTCGCTGAAACCTGGCACTACTGGTGGCGGTCGTGGGACCTCCTGTTCCTCAACCGGGTCGCCCCTTGGCACTACCAGTGGTGTCTGAACCGTCCTCCCCTCGTTCCCTGTAAAATCCACCTGGGCTGCCTTCAGGCTTATGAGGCACACCATGCCCTTTGCCTTCCTTAGGGCCAGGCTCAGATTCTCTATCTGTTTCTGGCAGGGGCCATGATCTGCATCTTCAAATCCCTGCTCGCTCACTAACTTATAGGCTGACTTTATGTCTTTTACTTTCTCCTCCTGCTCTCTTACTTGTCTTGCTAGGTGGGCATTCTTTTCACACAACCTCAGCTCGTTGTTCTTGGCCTCGGTGGCCTGACACTGTAGGTATTTCTGCCTGGCCTTATGCTCCCCCATTAACTGCACCCTTTCCTGGTTCAGGGCCTGCAATGCTACCAGTAACTTCTCCCCTGCTAGAGTCCTTGTTTGGACTTCCAGGGCTGACTCCCGTACCTCGGCTGCCTGTGCTTCAACGAACCTGTCCAAAAGTTGGATCTGTTTCTTGGAGCACATCAGCCAGACTGCCTTTTCTATGGATTTCTTATGATCCTTCCCTTCTGTCCATTTAGCTGCAGCATCTATCGGGCGCCCAGACTTTAACAGATTAATGACCCACTTCTTAGTGATATTCACTTTACTGAAGACATAATTAGAAATCCTCTCTTCCATGACAGTTTGCTCTTCCGAAGCAGTGTCTGCTGTATCGCACCCCTGTTGCTGGAGTACTGCTGCGGTCACCATTTCTATAGGGGGTGGCGTGTGTGCAGTCAGCTTTGCCCCTGACTGGTTTTGAGCGGTTCAAATCGCTCCCACACCCCTGGGATCTAGACACTGGACTTAGGTACAGGCGGCGATACAGAATTGGTGTAGACAACTGGTTTGGTGCAAGAAAACTGTATTTTATTTAAACACGCTTAAAATTACACACTTAAATTACAGGAGTAGTTACAGGCATACAAAAGTACACTTAATTAAGAATGAGGAACACACGGCACAATGAGGGAAAATCACATTAATAATCCCCCTACCCTTGTCCCACCCCCAATACCTAACTAGATTGCACTACAAGAGCCAGCGATTATGCTCACCAATAGGGGTGTCTTGACAGTTCGAATCCTGTCAATTAAGCCGGTTGCATTTTGGGGTTCGCTCTTTGTGTCCTTTGGGGCCTGCCATCGCCACGTGGTCTCAGCCATAGAATCTGCGAAGGTTCTTCAGTTGGGTGGAGTCTGCAGATGCGGTAAGGGCACGGTTGTGGATTTGTCTGGGTAAGTACCTTCTTTTCTCCGTTAGAGATAGGGAGTAAAGTCTTTGTTGGGTACTTTATCTTGTAGAGTGGAAAATTCGGGTTTCGTTCTTCTAGTCGTGGTCTGGTCGTTGAGTTTCATTGCGGTTGGGGTTCGGCTGGCGGTCTTCGGTGTCGGCTCGGTCGCGGTGGCCTAGATCATTACCTGTGTAGTGGTAATGATCTGAAGGTATGGTTTACCTGGCCCTTTGTTACCGCGGTGCTCGTGGTCAGTCTCTGTGTACAGCTGCGGTTGCGGCCTAGTCGTCATTGGTCGAGCCTGCCCTACCGTGCCTGTCTGCTTCTTTGAGTTTCGAGTAACTCTGCACCCGAGCGTGTGCCTGCTCGTCCCCAATGCTTTCTTTCTGCCCTTCTCTGCTTGCTCATCTGCCCACCTTCTTCTCCCTTTTGGATATCGGTGGGCCTACAATTATACTATTTCGAAGTTCGTTATCTGCGCGCCAAATCAGTGCAAATTCTTGGTCTAATTTTGGCGGGCTCGTTTAAGGTGATCATAGTTGTTCACTGTTAAGTCCGTGAATGATTGAGACACGGACCAGCAGGAGTGAAAACAAACAAGTCTTTACTGGTGGAAGTCAATAGCGAAACTAACAAACAGAGGCTCTCCAGTGCCTTTTATACAGGGGTGGTCACTGCCGGTACTGCAGTCTGAGACCAGTTATTCTCTTAAAGGTACATACACAACAATTCCTCCCCTTTTAGATAAACAGTACATAACATTCATTTAACAACTAAATGATAACTAATTACAATCACAATCACGGTTGCTAGATACATTGGTTAAGTTTAAGCAATTATAAGTTCAGTCTTTGAGGAGGCTTCCTGATTCTGTCTGGAAAACACCTCTTTGGGGTATCAGGTTCTTCTGGCAATGTTGAGTCGAGATCAATGTCGTTGTTTGGTTCATCTGCTTCCAATATCACCGATTCTGCAGTAGCTGCAATTGGTACGTCGATTTCATTGCCAGGTGTATCAGATCGTGGTGTGGAGTTGACGTTTTCCATTGACTCTAGAATCTGGTCAGCTTGGCGTCTTACAATGCTCTCTCCAACATCCACGGTATACATGAGAGGTCCTTGCCGTGTACAAATCGTTCCTGGCTGCCATTTCTCAGTGCGGTAGTCCCGGGCCAAAACTGGTTGACCAATGTTAAAACTCCTGGTCGGCCTTTCATTCCTATTCTGAAATTGTCTGTTCTCCACATCTCTTCGGACGTTTGGCTTAACCAAATCCAAGCGACATCGTAGTCTTCGATTGAAGAACATCATGGCTGGGGTTTGGTTGGTAACCGCATGTGTCGCATTACGGTAGGCAAACAAGAAGTTGTCCACCTTGTGTTGTAGGGGTATATCTTCATTACACATTGCCTTGATAGCCTTCTTGAATGTTTGGACAAGCCTCTTGGCCAATCCATTAGTGGCTGGATGATATGGGGCAGATGTGTAATGCTTAACGCCATTGTTCTTTAAGAACCTCCGGAACTCTTCAGACACAAACTGTGGTCCATTGTCAGAGCAAATCTGTTCAGGCAGCCCATTCCTGGCGAATATGGTTCGCAAAACTGTGATAGTTTTTTCCGTGGTGGTTGAGGACATTTTTATTACCTCTGGCCACTTTGAATGAGCATCCACCGCAATTAAAAACATCGAGTCCATGAAGGGACCAGCAAAATCAATGTGCACCCATTGCCATGGAGATGAGGGCCACTCCCATGGATGCAGAGGAGCTTGTGGGGGGGCGTTTTGGACCTTCTGGCATCCTGCACAGCTCTTGGTCATCTCTTCGATTTCTCTATCGATTCCCGGCCACCACACAAACGCTCTGGCTAAGTTCTTCATTTTTACCCCACCCAGATGACCCTCATGAAGCTCATTGAGTACTCTATCCGTCAATTTAGGTGGAATTACTACTCTGGTTCCACACATCAATGTTCCTCTGCACATTGACAGCTGTTCTCTTCTCAGCGAGAATGCTGGCAGCAGTGGTTCGCCATGTGCTGGCCCTCCCTTCACCGTTAAATCATAGACCCGTGATAGTGTCGGGTCATTCCGTGTTTCCTTTTCTATGTTTGCATTCGTCACAGGGAGACAGTCGACTATGGTCGAGTGGAAAAACTCCATTGGATCCACTGCAAGGTCTTCTTCTTCCACCGTCGGCAACGGTAGGCATGACAATCCATCAGCATTTCCATGCTGTTTAGTTCCTTTGTACTCGATGTCATATTGGTGTGCCCCTAGGAAAAGGGACCATCTCTGCAGCCGTTGTGCCGTCATTATCGGTACGCCCTTCTGAGGGTTGAAAATGGAGACAAGAGGTTGATGATCGGTTAGTAGAGTAAATTTTTGACCGTGCAGATAGTGATTGAACTTCTTCACCCCCCACACTAGGCTGAGGGCCTCTCTGTCAATCTGGGCGTAGTTACGCTCGGCAGAAGCTAACGAGCGTGACGCAAAAGCTATCGGCCTCTCTAAACCATCAAGGAATTTATGTGACAGTACCGCCCCAATGCCGTAGGGAGACGCATCACACGCCAGCCTGATTGGCAGTGCTGGGTTGTAGTGAGCCAATACTTCCCTTGAAGTGATTAAGTCCTTACTCTTCTGAAAAGCACGCTTACAATCATCGCTCCATATCTATGCTACCCCCGTTCGTAGCAGGGCGTTCAGTGGGTGCAAAATTGTCGAAAAATTCGGCAAAAACTTATGATAGTAATTCACCAACCCGAGGAATGACCTCAGTTGTGACACATTTTCAGGCACTGGGACCTTAACAACCGCTTCAATTTTGTCAGTGGACTTATGTAACCCCTCTTCATCAATCTCGTGGCCACAATACGATATCTGTTTCTTAAAAAATTCGCACTTGGGGCGGTTGGCTCGCAGCCCATGTTCCCGTGGTCTAGTGAGCACCTGTTCTAGGTTGTTAAGGTGTTCACTGTCATCTTCACCTGTTACAAGGATGTCGTCCAAGTAACACTGAGTCCCCGGAATCCCTTGGAGGACTTGTTCCATCACTCTTTGCCATATCGCCGGAGCCGATGCTACTTTGAATACCAATCGATGATACTGGTAAAGACCTTTGTGAGTGTTTATCGTGAGATACTTCCTAGAGGACTCTTCAACCTCCATCTGCAAATATGCTTGTGCTAGGTCAATTTTTGTAAAACGCTTCCCTCCAGACAGTGAGGCGAAGATGTCTTCTATCCTTGGAAGAGGATATTGTACTGTGTGAAGGACAGGGTTCACCGTCACCTTGAAATCCCCACAGATGCGAATCTTCCTTGGCTCTCCGGGCTTATTGCTTAACGTTTTCTTCATGACAGGAACGATGGGTGTCGCCCAATCGCTCCAGTCGACCTTAGACAACATGCCCGCCTTCTCCAGATTCTCCAGCTCTGCCTCGACGGCTGGGCGAATTGCATATGGTACCGGTCTTGCTTTGAAAAACTTGGGAACTGCATTCTCTTCTATTTTTATCGAGGCGGTTACGCCTTTAAGTGTGCCCAGTTCTTGTTGAAATACCTCTTTGGCGTTAGCTAAGATTGTTGACAATCGTCCAGGAGTGACGTCTTCATCTTTTTTACCGTCCACCGTCATTGCATGAATGGAATGCCAATCTAAGTTTATCTTCCTAATCCATTCCCATCCCAATAACGGTGGTCCACCATTTGGCAGTATGTAGAGATACAATTTCCGTATTTTCTTGCCATTGTATTCGACAGGCACCCTTATTTTTCCTCTGGGGTATACTGCTTGCCCCGTATACGTCGTCAAGACGATGGATGTCTCTCTCAAGGGTATGTGTGACAATAGCCGCTCGTAGTCTCGTCGATTCATGACGGTTAGCGCTGATCCTGTATCCAATTCCATTTTAACTTGGGACCCTGCTATCGTGAGGGTGACCCAAATGGTTCAGTGATCCTCTTTTGCGATTACATTGTGAAGTTTGAGACAGCTTAGTCTCCTGTTTCCGGATTCACTGTCGCTCATCTGATCTTCGGAACTACTGTCCGTCATCTTTTGTACTTTCTTGTACGGTTCCTTAGTAGCCCTTTTGTTGTCGCTGGTCTTCTTCCCAGACCTGCAAACTCGTGCAATGTGTCCAATCTTCCCGCATTGTCTGCATATTTTGTCTTTGGACCAGCAGTCCTTCTGGTCATGGTTAGTTCTGCCGCAGCGCTAACATTTTGCAAATCCCCGTGTCATTTCGTTGTTGCCGTATTCCTGTGCTTTTTGTTGAATTTCTGCAGCTCCCCTGGCTGCTGCTTCATACGATACTGCCATGCTGAAAGCCTTATCTAGCGTCAGCTCTTTTTCTGAGAGTAACTTCTTCTGTGTTCCTTCACTCAGGAGTCCACAGACAAATTTGTCCCATAGGGTATCTGCCAGTCCTGCTCTGAACTGGCAGTGCTTTGATAGCTTGCGTAGTTCCGTAAGATACTCAGCATTGCTCTCATCTTTGTGCTGAGTTTTCCTGTGGAATTTTAATCTTTCTGCTATCAACAGCGGTGCAGGGTTTAAGTGTTCCTGTTGGACAGCAACAATTTCGTTAAAACTCTTCGCCTTCGGTTTGGCTGGAGTAATCAGGTCCCGCAATAGGCCATACGTTCTAGCGCCCATTAAGTTTAGCAATATCGATGCCTTTTTCCCCTCCGCTATTTCGTTTGCCTCAAAATATACCTCGACTCTTTCCACATACGCGGTCCAGTCCTCTATTGTATTATCAAAAGCAGTGATACAGCCAGTCTTTGGCATCTTGCAAATCTAAAATGGCGCCTCCCGCGCTTTGCCTTCTTCCCCGATTTAACTAAATGGCACCTCCCGTGCTTTGCCTTCTTCCCCGCTGTTGTTAGCGCTGCTTTCCACGGTTTCTTGCACGTTAAATATTGATTCTTTTTCTTTTATTATTTTCCCGTCGTGGAGCGGACCCTCTGGGACACTTCACTCCCTCTTCTTAGGTCCGAGCGCTGCCCAGCTTTGAAGCACCGGCCGCGCCCTGTGTGCTCCACCCTCTCTCTCTCTCTTTGCTTCCCGACTCGCTGCCCGGCCCCGTTGAAAAGCCACCCGATCGAGCTTCAGCCCGCCGCATCCCAGGAAGGATCAGAGCACTACCTGCCACCAGCCCGATTAGCTGGGAAACCACAGACTGATGAACCCAGCCTGGCTCTGAACAGTCTCTCCTGCAAGTTTTCAAACCGATGATTGACGGTCGACGCCCGTTTCCCGAGTTTCTTTGGCCTCTATTTTTTTTTCTTTCTTCTGGCTCCGACCTTCAACAACGTCGTCTGAGGTGCTGCCGAGTTGCAGGTAAGTTTGAATGTTAAGTCCGTGAATGATTGAGACACGGACCAGCAGGAGTGAATACAAACAAGTCTTTACTGGTGGAAGTCAACAGCGAAACTAACAAACAGAGGCTCTCTAGCGCCTTTTATACAGGGGTGGTCACTGCCGGTACTGCAGTCTGAGGCCAGTTATTCTCTTAAAGGTACATACACAACATTCACCTTAACTGATTTTTGGGTGGCTGTCCCATTGCTAAATGGTCTTTAATGTCTCGGTGTTTGTTATGCATAATGTAAATCGACATCTTCCTGGTTTGGTAGCTATTTTGAACAGTAGGCGATTATATATGCATAGTCTTGATGGCTTTAACTTTGTGCATGATTAAACCTCTTCCTGAGTTGATTTGTTTTAAAGGGAAGAATGCGTGTTCTGTCTCCTTTAGCTGTCTGGTTTGAAATCACAAATTAAAGCTGTCTCCTAAAGGCCCGGGCATGTCAAGTTTTGAGCTTTGAACTTGACATGCTTTTTGCAGGGTCCTGCCTTTAACCTTGCAGGTTTTGTCATGAAGTCCAATAGCCATTTTGTTTAGGGTACCCTTGTTAATAACTTGTCCTTCAGGGTCCCTTATTAATAACTTGGGAGATGTGGGAATTTTGTGAATCCTACATAATTGCCATCAAAATCTGGGTATTTGCCGATCTCAGTCTCACTCAGTCTCACTGACTACTTTCCTCAACATTGTTTAAATGTTCTGTTTGTTCTTTCCACCAAGCCTGACACTTGTGGATCCTGTGGGCTATGGAATTTCTGTTCTAACCCTAACATTGTGCACATTTCTTTCATGATCTGGCCCACAAATCCTGCTCCATTATCACCATTGATCACCTCGAACTCCCCACTTCCCACAGTTCTCCCGACAAGAACATTTGCGGCAGTGAGCGTGGCAGTATCGCTTTGAGCTGATATTTAAAAACTAATGCATTCAACAATTCAATGTGGCGAATAGAAGTAAGGGGTTCATTACTTCTTCACTGTGAAAACCCTTGGGGGTGGGGAGGAGTCAGCCAGCACAATGGCAGTTTCAGACATACTGTTGAGTCAGTTAAAAAATATGCTTTGAAACAGTTCAAACTGTAACTTTGTAATTTGACAACACTCCTGTGAAGTGCCTTAGCATGGTTTACAATGTTTAATGTAATGTTACCTGGGTATCAATCTAGTTACCTATCCCAGCACACTCTGTTATAATCCACCTGCTATTTTTAATATACAACTAGTGGATCTCATAATTCGTTGCTCAGTGTCCCTCTCACCTGTGCACCCCCACTCCTGTGCTCTGCTCTCCCGTGCTCCTCCCTCCTGTGACCCCGCTCCTGTGTCCCTCTCCCCTGTGCCCCTCTCTCCTGTGCTCCTCGCTTCTGCGCCCCTCTCTCCTTTGTCCCTCTCTCATGTGAACCTCTCTCCTGTGCACCTCTCTCATGTGCTCCTATCTCCTGTGCTCCCCTCTCCTGTGCACCTCTCTCCTGTGCACCTCCCTCCTGTGCCCCTCTCTCCTGTGCCCATCTCTCCTATGCATCGCTCTCCTGTGCTCCTCCCTCCTGTGCCCCACTCTCCTGTGCCCATCTCTCCTATGCATCGCTCTCCTGTGCTCCTCTCTCCTGTGCCCATCTCTCCTATGCATCGCTCTCCTGTGCACCTCCCTCCTGTGCCCCTCTCTCCTGTGCACATCTCTCCTATGCATCGCTCTCCTGTGCCCCTCTCTCCTGTGCACATCTCTCATATGCATCGCTCTCCTGTGCTCCTCTCTCCTGTGCCCATCTCTCCTGCGCACCTCTCTCCTGCGCTACTCTCTCCTGTGCCCCTCCCTCCTGTGCCCCTCTCTCATGTGCACCTCCCACCTGTGCTCCCCTCTCCTGCGCCCCTCTCTCCTTCGCATCTCTCTCCTGTGCATCTCCCTCCTGTGCCCCTCCCTCTTGTGCACGTCTCCACTGCGTACCTTTCTTCTGTGTTCCTCTCTCCTGTACACATCCCTCCTGTGCTCCTCTCTCCTGTGACCCTCTCGCCTGTGCCAATCGCTCCTCCGCTCCACTCTCCTGTGCCCCACACTCCTGTGCTCCTCTCGCCTGTGCCCCTCTCTCCTGTGCCCCTCTCTCCGGGGCCCCCACCCCTGTGCTCCTCACTCCAGCTCCCCTCTCCCCTGTGCCACTCTCTCCTGTGCTCCCGTCTCTCCTTTGTCCCTCTCTCCTGTGCCCCCTCCCGTGTGCCCCTCTCTCCTGTGCTCACCTCTCCTATGCTCCTCTCTCCTGTGCCCATCGCTCCTATGCTCCTCTCTCCTGTGCCCATCGCTCCTGTGCTCCTCTCTCCTGTGCTGCACTCTCCTGTGCACCTCCCTCCTGCGCTCCTCCGTCCTGTGCACCTCACTCCTGTGCATCTCTCTCCTGTACTCGTCTATCCTGCGCTCTTCTCTCCTGTGCATCTCGCTCCTGTGCCTCTCTCCTGTGCCACTCTCTCCTGTGCTCCTCTCTCCTGTGGTGCTCTCTCCAGTGCCCCTCTCTACCGTACACCTCTATCCTGCGCTCCTCTCTCCTAAGCCCCTCCGCCCTTTGTCACCTCTCCTGTGCACCTCGCTCCTGTGCTCCTCTCTCTTGCGACCCTCTCTCATGTACATCTCTCTCCTGTGCATCTCCCTCCTGTGCCCCTCCATCCTGTGCCCCCCACTCCTGTACATCTCCCTCCTGTGCCCCTCCATCCTGTGCCCCCCACTCCTGTGTATCTCCCTCCTGTGCTCATCTCTATCCTGCGCCCCTCTCTCCTGTGCATCTCTCTCCTGTGTCCCTCCATCCTGTGCCCCTCCCTCCTGTGCACCTCTCTCCTGTGCTCCTCTCTCCTGTGCCCCTCCCTCCTGTGCACCTCTCTCCTGTGCTCCACTCTCCTGTGTCCATCTCTCCTGTGCACATTACTCCTGTGCTCCTCTCTCCTGTGCCCCTCCCTCCCATGCTCCACTCTCCTGTGCCCATCCCTCCTGTGCTCCTCTCTCCTGTGTACCTCTCTACTTAGCGGTTCTCACTTGTGCAGCTCCCTCCTGTGCTGCTCTCTCCTGTGCCTCTCTCTTCTGTGCTCCTCGCTCCTGTGCCCCTCTCTCCTGTGCTCCTCTTTCCTGTGCCCCTCTTTCCTGTGCCCCACTCTCCAGTGCTCCTCTCTCCTGTGCCCCTCTCTCCTGTGCCCCTCTCTCATTTGCTCCTCTCACCTGTTCCCCTCACCCCCGTACCCCTCCCTCCTGTGCTCCTAACTCCTGTGCCCCTCTTTCCTGTGCCCCACTCTCGTGTGCTCTTCTCTCCTGTGCACCTCTCTCCTGCTCCCCTCTCTCCTTTGTCCCTCTCTCGTGTGCCCCTCTCTCCTGTGCTCCTCGCTCCTGCGCCCCTCTCTCCTTTGTCCCCCTCTCGTGTGCCCCTCTCTCCTGTGCTCCTTGCTCCTGCACCCCTCTCTCCTGTGACCCTCTCTCCTGTGCATCTCTCTCCTGTGCATCTCCCTCCTGTGCCCCTCCCTCTTGTGCACGGCTCCACTGCGTACCCCTCTTCTGTGCTCCTCTCTCCAGTGCATCTCTCTCCTGTGCTCCTCTCCCCTATGACCCTCTCGCCTGTGCCAATCACTCCTCCGGCTCCACTCTCCTGTGCCCCTCTCTCCTGTGCTCCTCTCACCTGTGCCCCTCTCTCCTGTGCCGCTCTCTCCGGGGCCCCCACCCCTGTGCTCCTCACTCCTGCTCCCCTCTCCCCTGTGCCACTCCCTCCTGTGCGCCTCTGTCCTGTGCTCCCGTCTCTCCTTTGTCCCTCTCTCCTGTGCCCCCTCTCCTGTGCCCCTCTCTCCTGTGCTCATCTCTCCTGTGCTCCCCTCTCCTGTGCTCATCGCTCCTGTGCTCCTCTCTCCTGTGACTCTCTCCTGTGCCACTCTCTCCTGTGCACATCTCTCCTGTGCATCTCTCTCCTGTGGTGCTCCCTCCAGTGCCCCTCTCTCCTGTGCACCTCCCACCTCTGCTCCTCTCTCCTGTGCGACTCTCTCCTGTGCACATCTCTCCTGTGCATCTCTCTCCTGTGCACATCTCTCCTGTGCATCTCTCTCCTGTGGTGCTCCCTCCAGTGCCCCTCTCTCCTGTGCACCTCCCACCTCTGCTCCTCTCTCCTGTGCGACTCTCTCCTGTGCACATCTCTCCTGTGCTCCTCTCTCCTGTGCAGCTCCGTCCTGTGCACCTCTCTCCTGTGCACCTCTCTCCTGTGCACAACACTCCTGCGCTCCTCTCTCCTGTGCCCCTCTCTACTGTAAAATTCTCTCCTGCGCTCCTCTCTCCTGAGAACCACCCACCAGTGCCCCTCTCTCCTGTGCACCTCCCAACTGTGCTCCTCTCTCCTGTGCTCCTCTCTCCTGTGCTCCTCTCTCCTGTGCCCCTCTCTCCTGTGCCCCTCTCTCCTGTGCCCCTCTCTCCTGTGCCCCTCTCTCCTGTACCCCACTCTCCTGTACCCCACTCTCCTGTGCAACACTCTCCTGTGGCCCTCTCTCCTGTGCACCTCCCTCCTGTGATTCTCTCTCTTGTGCATCTCTCTCCTGTGCACCTCTCTCCTGTGTCCCTCTCTCCTGTGCTCCTCTCTCCTGTGCTCCTCCCTCCTGTGCTCCTCTCTCCTGTGCCCCTCTCTCCTGTGCCCCTCTCTCCTGTACCCCACTCTCCTGTGCAACCCTCTCCTGTGTCCCTCTCTCCTGTGCACCTCCCTCCTGTGATTCTCTCTCCTGTGCATCTCTCTCCTGTGCCCCTCTCTCCTGTGCCCCTCTCTCCTGTACCCCACTCTCCTGTGTCCCTCTCTCCTGTGTCCCTCTCTCCTGTGCACCTCCCTCCTGTGATTCTCTCTCCTGTGCATCTCTCTCCTGTGCACCCCTCTCCTGTGCTCCTCTCTCCTGTGCCCCTCTCTCCTGTGCTCCTCTCTCCTGCGCCCCTCTCTCCTGTGCATCTCTCTCCTGTGCTCCTCTCTCCTGTGCCCATCTTTCCAGTGCCCCACTCTCCTGTACCCCTCTCTCCTGTGCCTCTCTCTCCTGTGCAGCTCCATCCTGTGAACCTCTCTCCTGTGCTCCTCTCTACTGTGTCCCTCTCTCCTGTGCCCCTCTCTCCTGTGCCCCTCTCTCCTTTGCTCCTCTCTCCTGTTCCCCTCTCTCCTGTGCGCTTCTCTCCTGCTCCCCTCTCTCCTTTGTCCCTCTCTCCTGTGCCCCCTCTCCTGTGCCCCTCTCTCCTCTGCTCCTCTCTCCTGTGCTCCTCTCTCCTGTGTCCCTCTCTGCTGTGCACGTCCCTCCTGTGCTCCTCTCTCCTGTGCCCCTCTCTCCTGTTTACCGCTCTCCTGTGCCCTTCTCTCCTGTGCAGCTCCCTCCTGTGCCCCACTCTCCTGTGCCACTCTCTGCTCTGCTTCTCTCTCCTGTGCTGCTCTCTCCGGTGCCCCTCACTCCTGTGACCCTCTCGCCTGTGCCAATCGCTCCTCCGCTCCACTCTCCTGTGCCCCTCTCTCCTGTGCTCCTCTCTCCTCTGCCCCTCTTTCCTGTGCCCCACTCTACTGTGCTCCTCTCGCCTGTGCCCCTCTCTCCTGTGCCCCTCTCTCCAGGGCCCCCACCACTGTGCTCCTCACTCCTGCTCCCCTCTCCCCTGTGCCACTCTCTCCTGTGCGCCTCTCTCCTGTGCTCCTCTCTCCTGTGCCCCTCCCTCCCATGCTCCACTCTCCTGCGCCCCTCCCTCCTGTGCTCCTCTCTCCTGTGTACCTCTCTCCTTAGCAGTTCTCACTTGTGCAGCTCCCTCCTGTGCTCCTCTCTCCTGTGCCTCTCTCTCCTGTGCTCCTCGCTCCTGTGCCCCTCTCTCCTGTGCTCCTCTCTCCTGTGCCCCACTCTCCTGTGCTCCTCTCTCCTGTGCCCCTCTCTCCTGTGCCCCTCTCTCATTTGCTCCTCTCACCTGTTCCCCTCGCCCCTGTGCCCCTCTCTCCTGTGCTCCTATCTCCTGTGCCCCTCTTTCCTGTGCCCCACTCTCGTGTGCTCCTCTCTCCTGTGCACCTCTCTCCTGCTCCCCTCTCTCCTTTGTCCCTCTCTCGTGTGCCCCTCTCCTGTGCCCCTCTCTCCTCTGCTCCTCTCTCCTGTGCATCTCTCTTCTGTGCACCTCTCTTCTGTGCTCGTCTCTCCTGCGCTCCTCTCTCTCCTGTGCATCTCTCTCCTGTGCCCCTCTCTCCTCTCCATTTCTCGCCTGTGCACCTCTCTGCTCTGCAATTCCCTTCTGTGCCATTTTCCTGTGCACATCTCTCCTGTGCATCGCCCTCCTGAGCTGCTCTCTCTCCGGTGCCCCTCTCTCCTTTGCATACCTCTCCTGCTCTCCTCTCTCCTGTGAACCTCCCTCCAGTGCCCCTCTCTCCTGTGCTCCTCTCTCCTGTGCATCTCCCTCCTGCACTCCTCTCTCCTGTGCCCTTCCATCCTGTGCCCCTCTCTCCTGTGCTCCTCTCTCCTGTGCACCTCTCTCCTGTGCACCTCCCTCCTGTGCCCCTCTCTCATGTGCACCTCCCACATGTGCTCCTCTCTCCTGCGTCCCTCTCTCCTGTGCACATCCCTCCTGTGCTCCTCTCTCCTGTGACCCTCTCTCCTGTGCCAATCGCTCCTCCGCTCCACTCTCCTGTGCCCCTCTCTCCTGTGCTCCTCTCTCCTGTGCCCCTGTTTCCTGTGCCCCACTCTCCTGTGCTCCTCCTGCCTGTGCCCCTCTCTCCGGGGCCCCCACCCTTGTGCTCCTCACTCCTGCTCCCCTCTCCCCTGTGCCACTCTCTCCTGTGCGCCTCTCTCCTGTGCTCCCGTCTCTCCTTTGTCCCTCTCTCCTGTGCCCCCTCTCCTCTGCCCCTCTCTCCTGTGCTCATCTCTCCTGTGCTCTCGCTCCTGTGCCCATCGCTCCTCTGCGCCTCTCTCCTGTGCTCATCTCTCCTGTGCTCTCGCTCCTGTGCACCTCCCTCCTGCGCTCCTCCATCCTGTGCACCTCACTCCTCTGCAACTCTCTCCTGTACTCATCTCTCCTGCGCTCCTCCCTCCTGTGCTTCTCTCTCCTGTGCCCCTCTCCTCTGCATCTCTCTCATGCGCTGCTCTCTCCTGTGCCACTCTCTCCTGTGCACCTCCCTCCAGTGCCCCTCTCTCCTGTACCCCTCCCTCCTGTGCATCTCTCTACTGTGCTCCTCTCTCCTGTGTACCTCTCTCCTTAGCAGTTCTCACTTGTGCAGCTCCCTCCTGTGCTCCTCTCTCCTATGCATCTCTCTCCTGTGCTCCTCGCTCCTGTGCCCCTCTTTCCTGTGCCCCACTCTCATGTGCTCCTCTTTCCTGTGCACCTCTCTCCTGCTCCCCTCTCTCCTTTGTCCCTCTCTCGTGTGCCCCCTCTCCTGTGCCCCTCTCTCCTCTGCTCCTCTCACCTGTGCACCTCTCTTCTGTGCACCTCTCTTCTGTGCTCGTCTCGCCTGCGCCCCTCTCTCCTGTCCATTTCTCGCTTGTGCCCCTCTCTGCTGTGCACTTCCCTTCTGTGCCATTCTCCTGTGCACATCTCTCCTGTGCATCTCCCTCCTGAGCTGCTCTCTCCGGTGCCCCTCTCTCCTTTGCATACCTCTCCTGCTCTCCTCTCTCCTGTGCCCCTCCGTCTTTGCCCCTCTCTCCTGTGCACCTCCCTCCTGTGCTTCTCTCTCCTGCGCTCCTCTCTCCTGTGCATCTCTCTCCTGTGCACCTCTCTCCTGTGCTCCCATCTCCTGTGCCCCTTTCCTGTGCCCCTCTCTCTTGTGCTCCTCTCTCCTGTGCCCCTCTCCCCTGTGCCCCTCTCTCCTGTGCCCTCTCCCCTGTCCCCCTCTCTCCTCTGCGCCTCTCTCCTACTCCTCGCTCTCCTTTGTCCCTCTATCCCGTGCCGCCTCTCCTGTGGCCCTCTCTCCTGTGCTCCTCTCCCTGTGCTCATCACTCCTGTGCATCTCTCTCCTGTGCATCTCCCTCCTGTGCCCCTCCCTCCTGTGCCCCTCCCTCCTGTGCCCCACTCTCCTGTGACCCTCTCTCCTGTGCATCTCTCTCTTGTTCTCCTCGCTTCTGTGCACCTCTCTCCTTTGCCCCTCTCTCTTGTGTCCCTCTCTCCTGTGCAGCTCCCTCCTCTGCCCATCTCTCCTGTGCCCGTCTCTCCTGTGCCCCTCTCTCCTGTGCACCTCTCTCCTGTGCCCCCCTCTCCTGTATCCCTCTCTCCTGTGCCACTCTCTCCTGTGCTCCTCTCTCCTGTGGTGCTCTCTCCAGTGCCCCTCTCTACCGTACACCTCTATCCTGCGCTCCTCTCTCCTAAGCCCCTCCGCCCTTTGTCACCTCTCCTGTGCACCTCGCTCCTGTGCTCCTCTCTCTTGCGACCCTCTCTCATGTACATCTCTCTCCTGTGCATCTCCCTCCTGTGCCCCTCCATCCTGTGCCCCCCACTCCTGTACATCTCCCTCCTGTGCCCCTCCATCCTGTGCCCCCCACTCCTGTGTATCTCCCTCCTGTGCTCATCTCTATCCTGCGCCCCTCTCTCCTGTGCATCTCTCTCCTGTGTCCCTCCATCCTGTGCCCCTCCCTCCTGTGCACCTCTCTCCTGTGCTCCTCTCTCCTGTGCCCCTCCCTCCTGTGCACCTCTCTCCTGTGCTCCACTCTCCTGTGTCCATCTCTCCTGTGCACATCACTCCTGTGCTCCTCTCTCCTGTGCCCCTCCCTCCCATGCTCCACTCTCCTGTGCCCATCCCTCCTGTGCTCCTCTCTCCTGTGTACCTCTCTACTTAGCGGTTCTCACTTGTGCAGCTCCCTCCTGTGCTGCTCTCTCCTGTGCCTCTCTCTTCTGTGCTCCTCGCTCCTGTGCCCCTCTCTCCTGTGCTCCTCTTTCCTGTGCCCCTCTTTCCTGTGCCCCACTCTCCAGTGCTCCTCTCTCCTGTGCCCCTCTCTCCTGTGCCCCTCTCTCATTTGCTCCTCTCACCTGTTCCCCTCACCCCCGTACCCCTCCCTCCTGTGCTCCTAACTCCTGTGCCCCTCTTTCCTGTGCCCCACTCTCGTGTGCTCTTCTCTCCTGTGCACCTCTCTCCTGCTCCCCTCTCTCCTTTGTCCCTCTCTCGTGTGCCCCTCTCTCCTGTGCTCCTCGCTCCTGCGCCCCTCTCTCCTTTGTCCCCCTCTCGTGTGCCCCTCTCTCCTGTGCTCCTTGCTCCTGCACCCCTCTCTCCTGTGACCCTCTCTCCTGTGCATCTCTCTCCTGTGCATCTCCCTCCTGTGCCCCTCCCTCTTGTGCACGGCTCCACTGCGTACCCCTCTTCTGTGCTCCTCTCTCCAGTGCATCTCTCTCCTGTGCTCCTCTCCCCTATGACCCTCTCGCCTGTGCCAATCACTCCTCCGGCTCCACTCTCCTGTGCCCCTCTCTCCTGTGCTCCTCTCACCTGTGCCCCTCTCTCCTGTGCCGCTCTCTCCGGGGCCCCCACCCCTGTGCTCCTCACTCCTGCTCCCCTCTCCCCTGTGCCACTCCCTCCTGTGCGCCTCTGTCCTGTGCTCCCGTCTCTCCTTTGTCCCTCTCTCCTGTGCCCCCTCTCCTGTGCCCCTCTCTCCTGTGCTCATCTCTCCTGTGCTCCCCTCTCCTGTGCTCATCGCTCCTGTGCTCCTCTCTCCTGTGACTCTCTCCTGTGCCACTCTCTCCTGTGCCCCTCTCTCCTGTGCCCCTCTCTCATTTGCTCCTCTCACCTGTTCCCCTCGCCCCTGTGCCCCTCTCTCCTGTGCTCCTATCTCCTGTGCCCCTCTTTCCTGTGCCCCACTCTCGTGTGCTCCTCTCTCCTGTGCACCTCTCTCCTGCTCCCCTCTCTCCTTTGTCCCTCTCTCGTGTGCCCCTCTCCTGTGCCCCTCTCTCCTCTGCTCCTCTCTCCTGTGCATCTCTCTTCTGTGCACCTCTCTTCTGTGCTCGTCTCTCCTGCGCTCCTCTCTCCTGTGCATCTCTCTCCTGTGCCCCTCTCTCCTCTCCATTTCTCGCCTGTGCACCTCTCTGCTCTGCAATTCCCTTCTGTGCCATTTTCCTGTGCACATCTCTCCTGTGCATCGCCCTCCTGAGCTGCTCTCTCCGGTGCCCCTCTCTCCTTTGCATACCTCTCCTGCTCTCCTCTCTCCTGTGAACCTCCCTCCAGTGCCCCTCTCTCCTGTGCTCCTCTCTCCTGTGCATCTCCCTCCTGCACTCCTCTCTCCTGTGCCCTTCCATCCTGTGCCCCTCTCTCCTGTGCTCCTCTCTCCTGTGCACCTCTCTCCTGTGCACCTCCCTCCTGTGCCCCTCTCTCATGTGCACCTCCCACATGTGCTCCTCTCTCCTGCGTCCCTCTCTCCTGTGCACATCCCTCCTGTGCTCCTCTCTCCTGTGACCCTCTCTCCTGTGCCAATCGCTCCTCCGCTCCACTCTCCTGTGCCCCTCTCTCCTGTGCTCCTCTCTCCTGTGCCCCTGTTTCCTGTGCCCCACTCTCCTGTGCTCCTCCTGCCTGTGCCCCTCTCTCCGGGGCCCCCACCCTTGTGCTCCTCACTCCTGCTCCCCTCTCCCCTGTGCCACTCTCTCCTGTGCGCCTCTCTCCTGTGCTCCCGTCTCTCCTTTGTCCCTCTCTCCTGTGCCCCCTCTCCTCTGCCCCTCTCTCCTGTGCTCATCTCTCCTGTGCTCTCGCTCCTGTGCCCATCGCTCCTCTGCGCCTCTCTCCTGTGCTCATCTCTCCTGTGCTCTCGCTCCTGTGCACCTCCCTCCTGCGCTCCTCCATCCTGTGCACCTCACTCCTCTGCAACTCTCTCCTGTACTCATCTCTCCTGCGCTCCTCCCTCCTGTGCTTCTCTCTCCTGTGCCCCTCTCCTCTGCATCTCTCTCATGCGCTGCTCTCTCCTGTGCCACTCTCTCCTGTGCACCTCCCTCCAGTGCCCCTCTCTCCTGTACCCCTCCCTCCTGTGCATCTCTCTACTGTGCTCCTCTCTCCTGTGTACCTCTCTCCTTAGCAGTTCTCACTTGTGCAGCTCCCTCCTGTGCTCCTCTCTCCTATGCATCTCTCTCCTGTGCTCCTCGCTCCTGTGCCCCTCTTTCCTGTGCCCCACTCTCATGTGCTCCTCTTTCCTGTGCACCTCTCTCCTGCTCCCCTCTCTCCTTTGTCCCTCTCTCGTGTGCCCCCTCTCCTGTGCCCCTCTCTCCTCTGCTCCTCTCACCTGTGCACCTCTCTTCTGTGCACCTCTCTTCTGTGCTCGTCTCGCCTGCGCCCCTCTCTCCTGTCCATTTCTCGCTTGTGCCCCTCTCTGCTGTGCACTTCCCTTCTGTGCCATTCTCCTGTGCACATCTCTCCTGTGCATCTCCCTCCTGAGCTGCTCTCTCCGGTGCCCCTCTCTCCTTTGCATACCTCTCCTGCTCTCCTCTCTCCTGTGCCCCTCCGTCTTTGCCCCTCTCTCCTGTGCACCTCCCTCCTGTGCTTCTCTCTCCTGCGCTCCTCTCTCCTGTGCATCTCTCTCCTGTGCACCTCTCTCCTGTGCTCCCATCTCCTGTGCCCCTTTCCTGTGCCCCTCTCTCTTGTGCTCCTCTCTCCTGTGCCCCTCTCCCCTGTGCCCCTCTCTCCTGTGCCCTCTCCCCTGTCCCCCTCTCTCCTCTGCGCCTCTCTCCTACTCCTCGCTCTCCTTTGTCCCTCTATCCCGTGCCGCCTCTCCTGTGGCCCTCTCTCCTGTGCTCCTCTCCCTGTGCTCATCACTCCTGTGCATCTCTCTCCTGTGCATCTCCCTCCTGTGCCCCTCCCTCCTGTGCCCCTCCCTCCTGTGCCCCACTCTCCTGTGACCCTCTCTCCTGTGCATCTCTCTCTTGTTCTCCTCGCTTCTGTGCACCTCTCTCCTTTGCCCCTCTCTCTTGTGTCCCTCTCTCCTGTGCAGCTCCCTCCTCTGCCCATCTCTCCTGTGCCCGTCTCTCCTGTGCCCCTCTCTCCTGTGCACCTCTCTCCTGTGCCCCCCTCTCCTGTATCCCTCTCTCCTGTGCCACTCTCTCCTGTGCTCCTCTCTCCTGTGGTGCTCTCTCCAGTGCCCCTCTCTACCGTACACCTCTATCCTGCGCTCCTCTCTCCTAAGCCCCTCCGCCCTTTGTCACCTCTCCTGTGCACCTCGCTCCTGTGCTCCTCTCTCTTGCGACCCTCTCTCATGTACATCTCTCTCCTGTGCATCTCCCTCCTGTGCCCCTCCATCCTGTGCCCCCCACTCCTGTACATCTCCCTCCTGTGCCCCTCCATCCTGTGCCCCCCACTCCTGTGTATCTCCCTCCTGTGCTCATCTCTATCCTGCGCCCCTCTCTCCTGTGCATCTCTCTCCTGTGTCCCTCCATCCTGTGCCCCTCCCTCCTGTGCACCTCTCTCCTGTGCTCCTCTCTCCTGTGCCCCTCCCTCCTGTGCACCTCTCTCCTGTGCTCCACTCTCCTGTGTCCATCTCTCCTGTGCACATCACTCCTGTGCTCCTCTCTCCTGTGCCCCTCCCTCCCATGCTCCACTCTCCTGTGCCCATCCCTCCTGTGCTCCTCTCTCCTGTGTACCTCTCTACTTAGCGGTTCTCACTTGTGCAGCTCCCTCCTGTGCTGCTCTCTCCTGTGCCTCTCTCTTCTGTGCTCCTCGCTCCTGTGCCCCTCTCTCCTGTGCTCCTCTTTCCTGTGCCCCTCTTTCCTGTGCCCCACTCTCCAGTGCTCCTCTCTCCTGTGCCCCTCTCTCCTGTGCCCCTCTCTCATTTGCTCCTCTCACCTGTTCCCCTCACCCCCGTACCCCTCCCTCCTGTGCTCCTAACTCCTGTGCCCCTCTTTCCTGTGCCCCACTCTCGTGTGCTCTTCTCTCCTGTGCACCTCTCTCCTGCTCCCCTCTCTCCTTTGTCCCTCTCTCGTGTGCCCCTCTCTCCTGTGCTCCTCGCTCCTGCGCCCCTCTCTCCTTTGTCCCCCTCTCGTGTGCCCCTCTCTCCTGTGCTCCTTGCTCCTGCACCCCTCTCTCCTGTGACCCTCTCTCCTGTGCATCTCTCTCCTGTGCATCTCCCTCCTGTGCCCCTCCCTCTTGTGCACGGCTCCACTGCGTACCCCTCTTCTGTGCTCCTCTCTCCAGTGCATCTCTCTCCTGTGCTCCTCTCCCCTATGACCCTCTCGCCTGTGCCAATCACTCCTCCGGCTCCACTCTCCTGTGCCCCTCTCTCCTGTGCTCCTCTCACCTGTGCCCCTCTCTCCTGTGCCGCTCTCTCCGGGGCCCCCACCCCTGTGCTCCTCACTCCTGCTCCCCTCTCCCCTGTGCCACTCCCTCCTGTGCGCCTCTGTCCTGTGCTCCCGTCTCTCCTTTGTCCCTCTCTCCTGTGCCCCCTCTCCTGTGCCCCTCTCTCCTGTGCTCATCTCTCCTGTGCTCCCCTCTCCTGTGCTCATCGCTCCTGTGCTCCTCTCTCCTGTGCCACTCTCTCCTGTGCACATCTCTCCTGTGCATCTCTCTCCTGTGGTGCTCCCTCCAGTGCCCCTCTCTCCTGTGCACCTCCCACCTCTGCTCCTCTCTCCTGTGCGACTCTCTCCTGTGCACATCTCTCCTGTGCATCTCTCTCCTGTGCACATCTCTCCTGTGCATCTCTCTCCTGTGGTGCTCCCTCCAGTGCCCCTCTCTCCTGTGCACCTCCCACCTCTGCTCCTCTCTCCTGTGCGACTCTCTCCTGTGCACATCTCTCCTGTGCTCCTCTCTCCTGTGCAGCTCCGTCCTGTGCACCTCTCTCCTGTGCACCTCTCTCCTGTGCACAACACTCCTGCGCTCCTCTCTCCTGTGCCCCTCTCTACTGTAAAATTCTCTCCTGCGCTCCTCTCTCCTGAGAACCACCCACCAGTGCCCCTCTCTCCTGTGCACCTCCCAACTGTGCTCCTCTCTCCTGTGCTCCTCTCTCCTGTGCTCCTCTCTCCTGTGCCCCTCTCTCCTGTGCCCCTCTCTCCTGTGCCCCTCTCTCCTGTGCCCCTCTCTCCTGTACCCCACTCTCCTGTACCCCACTCTCCTGTGCAACACTCTCCTGTGGCCCTCTCTCCTGTGCACCTCCCTCCTGTGATTCTCTCTCTTGTGCATCTCTCTCCTGTGCACCTCTCTCCTGTGTCCCTCTCTCCTGTGCTCCTCTCTCCTGTGCTCCTCCCTCCTGTGCTCCTCTCTCCTGTGCCCCTCTCTCCTGTGCCCCTCTCTCCTGTACCCCACTCTCCTGTGTCCCTCTCTCCTGTGTCCCTCTCTCCTGTGCACCTCCCTCCTGTGATTCTCTCTCCTGTGCATCTCTCTCCTGTGCACCCCTCTCCTGTGCTCCTCTCTCCTGTGCCCCTCTCTCCTGTGCTCCTCTCTCCTGCGCCCCTCTCTCCTGTGCATCTCTCTCCTGTGCTCCTCTCTCCTGTGCCCATCTTTCCAGTGCCCCACTCTCCTGTACCCCTCTCTCCTGTGCCTCTCTCTCCTGTGCAGCTCCATCCTGTGAACCTCTCTCCTGTGCTCCTCTCTACTGTGTCCCTCTCTCCTGTGCCCCTCTCTCCTGTGCCCCTCTCTCCTTTGCTCCTCTCTCCTGTTCCCCTCTCTCCTGTGCGCTTCTCTCCTGCTCCCCTCTCTCCTTTGTCCCTCTCTCCTGTGCCCCCTCTCCTGTGCCCCTCTCTCCTCTGCTCCTCTCTCCTGTGCTCCTCTCTCCTGTGTCCCTCTCTGCTGTGCACGTCCCTCCTGTGCTCCTCTCTCCTGTGCCCCTCTCTCCTGTTTACCGCTCTCCTGTGCCCTTCTCTCCTGTGCAGCTCCCTCCTGTGCCCCACTCTCCTGTGCCACTCTCTGCTCTGCTTCTCTCTCCTGTGCTGCTCTCTCCGGTGCCCCTCACTCCTGTGACCCTCTCGCCTGTGCCAATCGCTCCTCCGCTCCACTCTCCTGTGCCCCTCTCTCCTGTGCTCCTCTCTCCTCTGCCCCTCTTTCCTGTGCCCCACTCTACTGTGCTCCTCTCGCCTGTGCCCCTCTCTCCTGTGCCCCTCTCTCCAGGGCCCCCACCACTGTGCTCCTCACTCCTGCTCCCCTCTCCCCTGTGCCACTCTCTCCTGTGCGCCTCTCTCCTGTGCTCCTCTCTCCTGTGCCCCTCCCTCCCATGCTCCACTCTCCTGCGCCCCTCCCTCCTGTGCTCCTCTCTCCTGTGTACCTCTCTCCTTAGCAGTTCTCACTTGTGCAGCTCCCTCCTGTGCTCCTCTCTCCTGTGCCTCTCTCTCCTGTGCTCCTCGCTCCTGTGCCCCTCTCTCCTGTGCTCCTCTCTCCTGTGCCCCACTCTCCTGTGCTCCTCTCTCCTGTGCCCCTCTCTCCTGTGCCCCTCTCTCATTTGCTCCTCTCACCTGTTCCCCTCGCCCCTGTGCCCCTCTCTCCTGTGCTCCTATCTCCTGTGCCCCTCTTTCCTGTGCCCCACTCTCGTGTGCTCCTCTCTCCTGTGCACCTCTCTCCTGCTCCCCTCTCTCCTTTGTCCCTCTCTCGTGTGCCCCTCTCCTGTGCCCCTCTCTCCTCTGCTCCTCTCTCCTGTGCATCTCTCTTCTGTGCACCTCTCTTCTGTGCTCGTCTCTCCTGCGCTCCTCTCTCCTGTGCATCTCTCTCCTGTGCCCCTCTCTCCTCTCCATTTCTCGCCTGTGCACCTCTCTGCTCTGCAATTCCCTTCTGTGCCATTTTCCTGTGCACATCTCTCCTGTGCATCGCCCTCCTGAGCTGCTCTCTCCGGTGCCCCTCTCTCCTTTGCATACCTCTCCTGCTCTCCTCTCTCCTGTGAACCTCCCTCCAGTGCCCCTCTCTCCTGTGCTCCTCTCTCCTGTGCATCTCCCTCCTGCACTCCTCTCTCCTGTGCCCTTCCATCCTGTGCCCCTCTCTCCTGTGCTCCTCTCTCCTGTGCACCTCTCTCCTGTGCACCTCCCTCCTGTGCCCCTCTCTCATGTGCACCTCCCACATGTGCTCCTCTCTCCTGCGTCCCTCTCTCCTGTGCACATCCCTCCTGTGCTCCTCTCTCCTGTGACCCTCTCTCCTGTGCCAATCGCTCCTCCGCTCCACTCTCCTGTGCCCCTCTCTCCTGTGCTCCTCTCTCCTGTGCCCCTGTTTCCTGTGCCCCACTCTCCTGTGCTCCTCCTGCCTGTGCCCCTCTCTCCGGGGCCCCCACCCTTGTGCTCCTCACTCCTGCTCCCCTCTCCCCTGTGCCACTCTCTCCTGTGCGCCTCTCTCCTGTGCTCCCGTCTTTCCTTTGTCCCTCTCTCCTGTGCCCCCTCTCCTCTGCCCCTCTCTCCTGTGCTCATCTCTCCTGTGCTCTCGCTCCTGTGCCCATCGCTCCTCTGCGCCTCTCTCCTGTGCTCATCTCTCCTGTGCTCTCGCTCCTGTGCACCTCCCTCCTGCGCTCCTCCATCCTGTGCACCTCACTCCTCTGCAACTCTCTCCTGTACTCATCTCTCCTGCGCTCCTCCCTCCTGTGCTTCTCTCTCCTGTGCCCCTCTCCTCTGCATCTCTCTCATGCGCTGCTCTCTCCTGTGCCACTCTCTCCTGTGCACCTCCCTCCAGTGCCCCTCTCTCCTGTACCCCTCCCTCCTGTGCATCTCTCTACTGTGCTCCTCTCTCCTGTGTACCTCTCTCCTTAGCAGTTCTCACTTGTGCAGCTCCCTCCTGTGCTCCTCTCTCCTATGCATCTCTCTCCTGTGCTCCTCGCTCCTGTGCCCCTCTTTCCTGTGCCCCACTCTCATGTGCTCCTCTTTCCTGTGCACCTCTCTCCTGCTCCCCTCTCTCCTTTGTCCCTCTCTCGTGTGCCCCCTCTCCTGTGCCCCTCTCTCCTCTGCTCCTCTCACCTGTGCACCTCTCTTCTGTGCACCTCTCTTCTGTGCTCGTCTCGCCTGCGCCCCTCTCTCCTGTCCATTTCTCGCTTGTGCCCCTCTCTGCTGTGCACTTCCCTTCTGTGCCATTCTCCTGTGCACATCTCTCCTGTGCATCTCCCTCCTGAGCTGCTCTCTCCGGTGCCCCTCTCTCCTTTGCATACCTCTCCTGCTCTCCTCTCTCCTGTGCCCCTCCGTCTTTGCCCCTCTCTCCTGTGCACCTCCCTCCTGTGCTTCTCTCTCCTGCGCTCCTCTCTCCTGTGCATCTCTCTCCTGTGCACCTCTCTCCTGTGCTCCCATCTCCTGTGCCCCTTTCCTGTGCCCCTCTCTCTTGTGCTCCTCTCTCCTGTGCCCCTCTCCCCTGTGCCCCTCTCTCCTGTGCCCTCTCCCCTGTCCCCCTCTCTCCTCTGCGCCTCTCTCCTACTCCTCGCTCTCCTTTGTCCCTCTATCCCGTGCCGCCTCTCCTGTGGCCCTCTCTCCTGTGCTCCTCTCCCTGTGCTCATCACTCCTGTGCATCTCTCTCCTGTGCATCTCCCTCCTGTGCCCCTCCCTCCTGTGCCCCTCCCTCCTGTGCCCCACTCTCCTGTGACCCTCTCTCCTGTGCATCTCTCTCTTGTTCTCCTCGCTTCTGTGCACCTCTCTCCTTTGCCCCTCTCTCTTGTGTCCCTCTCTCCTGTGCAGCTCCCTCCTCTGCCCATCTCTCCTGTGCCCGTCTCTCCTGTGCCCCTCTCTCCTGTGCACCTCTCTCCTGTGCCCCCCTCTCCTGTATCCCTCTCTCCTGTGCCCCTCTCCCCTGTGCCCCTCTCTCCTGTGCTCCTCTCCCTGTGCTCCTCTCTCCTGTGCCACTCTCTTCTGTGCCCCTCTCTCCTGTGCTCCTCTCCCTGTGCTCCTCTCTCATGTGCCCCCCTCTCCTGTATCCCTCTCTCCTGTGCCCCTCTCCCCTGTGCCCCTCTCTCCTGTGCTCCTCTCCCTGTGCTCCTCTCTCCTGTGCCACTCTCTTCTGTGCCCCTCTCTCCTGTGCTCCTCTCCCTGTGCTCCTCTCTCCTGTGCCCCTCTCTCCTGTGCCCCCCTCACCTGTTCTCCTCTCTCCTGTGCCGCTCTCCCCTGTGCCCCTCTCCTGTGCCCCTCCCTCCTGTGCTCCTCTCTCCTGTGCTCCTCCCTCCTGTGCTCCTCTCTCCTGTGGCCCTCCCTCCTGTGCTCCTCTCTCCTGTGCCCCTTTCTCCTCTGCCACTCTCTACTTTAGTCCTCTCTCCTGTGCTCCTCTCTCCTGTGCCCCTCACTCCTGTGCTCCTCTCTCCTGTGGCCCTCCCTCCTGTGCTCCTCTCTCCTGTGCCCCTCTCTCCTGTGCCACTCTCTACTTTGGTCCTCTCTCCTGTGCACCTCCCTCCTGTGCTCCTCTCTCCTGTGCCCCTCTCTCCTGTGTCACTCTCTACTTTGGTCCTCTCTCCTGTGCACCTCTCTCCGGTGCCCCTCCCTCCTGTGCACCTCTCTCCTGTGCACCTCTCTCCTGTGCCCCTCCCTCCTGTGCCCCTCTCTCCTGTGCCCCTCTGTCCTGTGCATCTCTCTCCTGTGCTCCTCGCTCCTGTGCCCCCCTTTGCTGTGCAACTCTCCCCTGTGCCACTCTCTCCTGCGCTCCACTCTCCTGTGTACCTCTCTCCTGTGCCCCTCCCTCCTGTGCCCCTCTCTCCTGTGCCCCTCTGTCCTGTGCATCTCTCTCCTGTGCCCCTCTCTCCTGTGCCCCCCTTTGCTGTGCAACTCTCCCCTGTGCCCCTCTCTCCTGTGCTCCACTCTCCTGTGTACCTCTCTCCTGTGAACCTCTCTCATTTACAACTCTCTCCTGTGCAGCACTCTCCTGTGCCCCTCCCTCCTGTACACCTCTCTCCTGTGCACCTCTCTCCTGTGCCCCTCTCTCCTCTGCCCGTCCCTCCTGTGCTCCTCTCTCCTGTGCCCATCTCTCCTGTGCACCTCTCTCCCGTGCTCCTGTCTCCTGTGCTACTCTCCCCTGTGCCCCACCCTCCTGTGCAACTCTCTCCTGTGCCCCTCTCTCCTGTGCCCCTCTCCCCTGTTTCCCTCTCACCTGTGCACCCCCTCCTGTACTCCTCTCTCCTGTGCCCCCTCTCCTGTGCCCCTATCTCCTGCCCCCTCTCCTGTGCTCCTCTCTCCTGTGCACCTCCCTCCTATGCTCCTCTCTCCTGTGCCCCTCTCTCCCATGCTCCACTCTCCTGTGCCCTTCCCTCCTGTGCTCCTCTCTCCTGTGCTCCGCTCTCCTGTGCCCCTCTCTCCTGTGCTCTGCTCTCCTGTGCCCCTCTCTCCTGTGCTCCTCTCTCCTGTGTGCCTCTCCTGTGCACCCCCCTCCTGTGCCCCTATCTCCTGCACACCTCTCTCCTGTGCACCTCGCCCCTGTGCACCACGCTCCTGTGCCCACTCTCCTGTGCCCCACTGTCCTTTGCGACACTTTCCTGTGACCCACTCGCCTGTGCTCCTCTCTCCTGTGCCACTCTCTCCTGTGCCCCTCTCTCCTTAGCAGCTGTCCTCTGCCCCTCTCTCTTGTGCCCCTCTCTCCTGTGCTCTCTCTCCTGTGCCCCTCTCTCCTTTGCCCCCTCTCTCCTGTGCCCCTCTTTCCTGAGCCCCCTCTCTCCTGTGCTCCGCTCTCCTGTGCACCTCTCTCCTGTGCCACTCCCTCCTGTGCCCCTCTCTCCTGTGCCACCTCTCTCCTGTGCTCTGATCTCCTGTGCACCTCCCTCCAATGCACATCTCTCCTGTGCCCCTCTCTCCCATGCTCCACTCTCCTGTGCCCTTCCCTCCTGTGCCCCTCTCTCCTGTGCCCCTCTCTCCTGTGCACCTCCCCCCGTGCCCCTCTCTCCTATGCCTCTCTCTCCTTTGCCACTCTCTCCTGTGCACGTCTCCCCTGCGCACCTCTCCTGCGCTCCTCTCTCCTGTGCCCCTCCCTTCTGTGTCCCTCTCTCCTGTACCCTCTCTCCCATTCCCCACTCTCCTGTGCAGCTCCCTCCTGTGAACTTCTCTCCTGCATTCCTCTCTCCTGTGCCCCTCTCTCCTGTGCACCACTCTCCTGTGCCCTCTCTCCTTTGCCACTCTTTCCTGTGCCCCACTCGCCTGTGCTCCTCTCTCCTGTGCCACTCTCTCCTGTGCCCTTCTCTCCTGTGTCCCCTCTCTCCTGTTCTCCACTCTCCTGTGCCCTTCCCTCCTCTGCTCCTCTCTCCTGTGTACCTCTCTCCTGTGCCCCTGTCTCCTGTGCAGCTCCCTCCTGTGCCCCCCTCTCCGTGCCCCCTTTCCTTTGACACTCTTTCCTGTGCCCACTCACCTGTGCTCCACACTCCTGTGCCCCTCTCTCCTGTGCCCCTCTCTCCTGTGCCCCATCTCTCCTGTGCCCATCTCTCCTGTGCCCCCTCTATCCTGTGTCCCCGCTATCCTGTGCTCCATTCTCCTGTGCATCACTCTCCTGTGCCACTCTCTCCTGTGTACCTCCCTCCTGTGCAGATCTCTCCTGGGCATCGCTCTGCTGTGCCGCTCTCATTTGCCCCCCTCTACTGTACACCTCTCTCCTGCACTCCTCTCTCCTGTGAAACTCCATCCAGTGCCCTTCTCTCCTGTGCACCTCCCACCTGTACTCCTCTCTCCTGTGCTCCTCTCTCCTGTGCACCTCTCTCCTGCACTCCTCTCTCCTGTGCCCCCTCTCTCCTGTGCCCACTCTCTCCTGTGAGAATCACTGCTGTGCACCTCCCTCCTGTGATCCTCTCTCCTGTGAACCTCCCTCCAGTGCCCCGCTCTCCTGTGCAGCTCCCACTGGTGCTCCTCTCTCCTGTGCTCCTCTCTCCTGTGCCCCTCTCTCCTGCACACCTCTCTCCTGTGTGCCTCTCCCCTGTGCACCTCCCTCCTGTGCTCCTCTCTCCTGTGCAGCACCCACCTGTGCTCCTCTCTCCTGTGCCCATCTCTCCTGTGCTCCTCTCTCCCGTGCTCCTGTCTCCTGTGCTACTCTCCCCTGTGCACCTCTCTCCTGTGCCCCTCCCTCCTGTGCAACTCTCTCCTGTGCCCCATCTCCTGTGCCCCTCTCCCCTGTGTCCCTCTCACCTGTGCACCCCCTCCTGTACTCCTCTCTCCTGTGCCCCCACTCCTGTGCCCCTATCTCCTGTCCCCCTCTCCTGTGCTCCTCTCTCCTGTGCCACTCTCTCCTCTGTCCCTCACTCCTGTGCCCCCTCTCTCCTGTGCTCCGCTCTCCTGTGCACCTCCCTCCTATGCTCCTCTATCCTGTGCCCCTCTCTCCCATGCTCCACTCTCCTGTGCCCTTCCCTCCTGTGCTCCTCTCTCCTGTGCTCCGCTCTCCTGTGCCCCTCTCTCCTGTGATCCTTTCTCCTGTGCCCCTCCCTCCTGTGCTCCTCTCTCCTGTGTACCTCTCCACTGTGCCCTCTCTCCTGTGCCCCGCTCTCCTTAGCAGCTGTCCTCAGCCCCTCTCTCCTGTGCCCCTCTCTCCTGTGCCCCCTCTCTCCTATGCCCCTCTTTCCTAAGCCCCATCTCTCCTGTGCTCCACTCTCCTGTGCCCCTCTCTCCTGTGCCACTCCCTCCTGTGCCCCTCTCTCCTGTGCCACCTCTCTCCTGTGCTCCGATCTCCTGTGCACCTCCCTCCAATGCACCTCTCTCCTGTGCCCCTCTCTCCCATGCTCCACTCTCCTGTGCCCTTCCCTCCTGTGTCCCTCTCTCCTGTGTCCCTCTCTCCTGTGTCCCTCTCTCCTGTGCACCTCCCCCCGTGCCCCTCTCTCCTGTGCCCCTCTCTCCTGTGCCCCTCTCTCCTTTGCACCTCTCTCCTGCGCTCCTCTCTCCTGTGCCCCTCCCTTCTCTGTCCCTCTCTCCTGTGCACCTCCCTCCTATTCTCCTCTCTCCTGTGCAGCTCCCTCCTGTGAACTTCTCTCCTGCATTCCTCTCTCCTGTGCCCCTCCCTTCTGTGTCCCTCTCTCCTGTGCCCATCTCTCCCATTCCCCACTCTCCTGTGCAGCTCCCTCCTGTGAACTTCTCTCCTGCAATCCTCTCTCCTGTGCCCCACTCTCCTGTGCCCTCTCTCCTGTGCCACTCCCTCCTGTACACCTCCCTCCTGTGCACCTCCCTCCTGTGCACCTCTCTCCTGTGCATCTCCCTCCTGTGCCCCTCTCTCCTGTGCATCTCTCTCCCATGCATCTCCCTCCTGTGCACTTCTCTCCTGTGCCCCCTCTCCTGTGCCCCTCCCTCCTGTGCCCCTCTCTCCTGTGCTCCTCTCTCATGTTCCCCTCCCTCCTGTGCACCTCCCTCCTGTGCACCTCCCTCCTGTGCTCCTCTCTCCTGTGCATCTCTCTCCTGTGCATCTCCCTCCTGTGCACCTCTCTCCTGTGCTCCACTCTGCTCTGCCCCTCTCGCCTGTGCCCCCCTCTCCTGTGCCCATCTCTCCTGTGCACCTCCCTCCTGTGCTCCTCTCTCCTGTGCATCTCTCTCCTGTGCATCTCTCTCTTGTTCTCCTCTCTTCTGTGCTCCTCTCTACTGTGCCCCTCTCTCCTGTGCCCCTCTCTCCTGTGCCCCGCTCTCCTGTGACCCTCTCACCTGTGCACCCCCTCCTGTACTCCTCTCTCCTGTGACCCCTCTCCTGTGCTCCTCTCTCGTGTGCCACTCTCTCCTCTGCCCCTCACTCCTGTGGCCCCTCTCTCCTGTGCACCTCCCTCCTATGCTCCTCTCTCCTGTGCCCCTCTCTCCCACGCTCCACTCTCCTGTGCCCTTCCTTCCTGTGCTCCTCTCTCCTGTGCACTTCCCCCCTGTGCCCATCTCTCCTGTGCCTCTCTCTCCTTTGCCCCTCTCTCCTGTGCACGTCTCTCCTGTGCCCCTCCCTTCTGTGTCCCTCTCTCCTTTGCACCTCCCTCCTATTCTCCTCTCTCCTGTGCAGCTCCCTCCTGTGAACTTCTCTCCTGCATTCCTCTCTCCTGTGCCCCTCCCTTCTGTGTCCCTCTCTCCTGTGCCCCTCTCTCCCATTCCCCACTCTCCTGTGCAGCTCCCTCCTGTGAACTTCCCTCCTGCAATCCTCTCTCCTGTGCCCCACTCTCCTGTGCCCTCTCTCCTGTGCCACTCCCTCCTGTGCCCCCCTCTCCGGTGCACCTCCCTCCTGTGCTCCTCTCTCCTGTGTCCCTCTCTCCTGAGTGCCTCTCTCCTGCGCACCTCCCTCCTGCACACCTCTCTCCTGTGCGCCTCTCCCCTGTGCACCTCCCTCCTGTGCTCCTCTCTCCTGTGCAGCACCCACCTGTGCTCCTCTCTCCTGTGCCCATCTCTCCTGTGCTCCTCTCTCCCGTGCTCCTGTCTCCTGTGCTACTCTCCCCTGTGCACCTCTCTCCTGTGCCCCTCCCTCCTGTGCAACTCTCTCCTGTGCCCCATCTCCTGTGCCCCTCTCCCCTGTGTCCCTCTCACCTGTGCACCCCCTCCTGTACTCCTCTCTCCTGTGCCCCCACTCCTGTGCCCCTATCTCCTGTCCCCCTCTCCTGTGCTCCTCTCTCCTGTGCCACTCTCTCCTCTGTCCCTCACTCCTGTGCCCCCTCTCTCCTGTGCTCCGCACTCCTGTGCACCTCCCTCCTATGCTCCTCTATCCTGTGCCCCTCTCTCCCATGCTCCACTCTCCTGTGCCCTTCCCTCCTGTGCTCCTCTCTCCTGTGCTCCGCTCTCCTGTGCCCCTCTCTCCTGTGATCCTTTCTCCTGTGCCCCTCCCTCCTGTGCTCCTCTCTCCTGTGTACCTCTCCACTGTGCCCTCTCTCCTGTGCCCCGCTCTCCTTAGCAGCTGTCCTCAGCCCCTCTCTCCTGTGCCCCTCTCTCCTGTGCCCCCTCTCTCCTATGCCCCTCTTTCCTAAGCCCCATCTCTCCTGTGCTCCACTCTCCTGTGCCCCTCTCTCCTGTGCCACTCCCTCCTGTGCCCCTCTCTCCTGTGCCACCTCTCTCCGGTGCTCCGATCTCCTGTGCACCTCCCTCCAATGCACCTCTCTCCTGTGCCCCTCTCTCCCATGCTCCACTCTCCTGTGCCCTTCCCTCCTGTGTCCCTCTCTCCTGTGTCCCTCTCTCCTGTGTCCCTCTCTCCTGTGCACCTCCCCCCGTGCCCCTCTCTCCTGTGCCCCTCTCTCCTGTGCCCCTCTCTCCTTTGCACCTCTCTCCTGCGCTCCTCTCTCCTGTGCCCCTCCCTTCTCTGTCCCTCTCTCCTGTGCACCTCCCTCCTATTCTCCTCTCTCCTGTGCAGCTCCCTCCTGTGAACTTCTCTCCTGCATTCCTCTCTCCTGTGCCCCTCCCTTCTGTGTCCCTCTCTCCTGTGCCCATCTCTCCCATTCCCCACTCTCCTGTGCAGCTCCCTCCTGTGAACTTCTCTCCTGCAATCCTCTCTCCTGTGCCCCACTCTCCTGTGCCCTCTCTCCTGTGCCACTCCCTCCTGTACACCTCCCTCCTGTGCACCTCCCTCCTGTGCACCTCTCTCCTGTGCATCTCCCTCCTGTGCCCCTCTCTCCTGTGCATCTCTCTCCCATGCATCTCCCTCCTGTGCCCCTCTCTCCTGTGCATCTCTCTCCCATGCATCTCCCTCCTGTGCACTTCTCTCCTGTGCCCCCTCTCCTGTGCCCCTCCCTCCTGTGCCCCTCTCTCCTGTGCTCCTCTCTCATGTTCCCCTCCCTCCTGTGCACCTCCCTCCTGTGCACCTCCCTCCTGTGCTCCTCTCTCCTGTGCATCTCTCTCCTGTGCATCTCCCTCCTGTGCACCTCTCTCCTGTGCTCCACTCTGCTCTGCCCCTCTCTCCTGTGCCCCCCTCTCCTGTGCCCATCTCTCCTGTGCACCTCCCTCCTGTGCTCCTCTCTCCTGTGCATCTCTCTCCTGTGCATCTCTCTCTTGTTCTCCTCTCTTCTGTGCTCCTCTCTACTGTGCCCCTCTCTCCTGTGCCCCTCTCTCCTGTGCCCCGCTCTCCTGTGACCCTCTCACCTGTGCACCCCCTCCTGTACTCCTCTCTCCTGTGACCCCTCTCCTGTGCTCCTCTCTCGTGTGCCACTCTCTCCTCTGCCCCTCACTCCTGTGGCCCCTCTCTCCTGTGCACCTCCCTCCTATGCTCCTCTCTCCTGTGCCCCTCTCTCCCACGCTCCACTCTCCTGTGCCCTTCCTTCCTGTGCTCCTCTCTCCTGTGCACTTCCCCCCTGTGCCCATCTCTCCTGTGCCTCTCTCTCCTTTGCCCCTCTCTCCTGTGCACGTCTCTCCTGTGCCCCTCCCTTCTGTGTCCCTCTCTCCTTTGCACCTCCCTCCTATTCTCCTCTCTCCTGTGCAGCTCCCTCCTGTGAACTTCTCTCCTGCATTCCTCTCTCCTGTGCCCCTCCCTTCTGTGTCCCTCTCTCCTGTGCCCCTCTCTCCCATTCCCCACTCTCCTGTGCAGCTCCCTCCTGTGAACTTCCCTCCTGCAATCCTCTCTCCTGTGCCCCACTCTCCTGTGCCCTCTCTCCTGTGCCACTCCCTCCTGTGCCCCCCTCTCCGGTGCACCTCCCTCCTGTGCTCCTCTCTCCTGTGTCCCTCTCTCCTGAGTGCCTCTCTCCTGCGCACCTCCCTCCTGTGCACCTCTCTATTGTGCACCTCTCTCCTGTGCCCCTCCCTCCGGTGCCCCCCTTCCCCTGTGCTCCTCCCTCCTGTACACCTCCCTCCTGTGCACCTCCCTCCTGTGCATCTCCCTCCTGTGCCCCTCGCTCCTGTGCACCACTTTCTTGTGCACCTCTCCCCTGTGCTCCTCTCTCCTGTGCTCCTCTCTCCTGTGCTCCTCTCTCATGTACCCCTCCCTCCTGTGCTCCTCTCTCCTGTGCTCCTCTCTCCTGTGCTCCTCTCTCCTGTGCATCTCTCTCCTGTGCATCTCCCTCCTGTGCTCCACTCTGCTCTGCCCCTCTCTCCTGTGCCCCTCTCTCCTGTGCCCCTCTCTCCTGTGCCCCCCTCTCCTGTGCCCATCTCTCCTGTGCACCTCCCTCCTGTGCTCCTCTCTCCTGTGCATCTCTCTCCTGTGCATCTCTCTCTTGTTCTCCTCTCTTCTGTGCTCCTCTCTACTGTGCCCCTCTCTCCTGTGCCCCTCTCTCCTGTGCACCTCTCTCCTGTGACCCCTCTCCTGTGCCCCTATCTCCTGTCCCCCTCTCCTGTGCTCCTCTCTCGTGTGCCACTCTCTCCTCTGCCCCTCACTCCTGTGGCCCCTCTCTCCTGTGCACCTCCCTCCTATGCTCCTCTCTCCTGTGCCCCTCTCTCCCATGCTCCACTCTCCTGTGCCCTTCCTTCCTGTGCTCCTCTCTCCTGTGCCCCTCTCTCCTGTGTCCCTCTCTCCTGTGCACTTCCCCCCTGTGCCCATCTCTCCTGTGCCTCTCTCTCCTTTGCCCCTCTCTCCTGTGCACCTCTCTCCTGTGCCCCTCCCTTCTGTGTCCCTCTCTCCTTTGCACCTCCCTCCTATTCTCCTCTCTTCTGTGCAGCTCCCTCCTGTAAACTTCTCTCCTGCATTCCTCTCTCCTGTGCCCCTCCCTTCTGTGTCCCTCTCTCCTGTGCCCCTCTCTCCCATTCCCCACTCTCCTGTGCAGCTCCCTCCTGTGAACTTCTCTCCTGCAATCCTCTCTCCTGTGCCCCTCCATCCTGTGCCCTCTCTCCTGTGCCACTCCCTCCTGTGCCCCCCTCTCCTGTGCACCTCCCTCCTGTGCTCCTCTCTCCTGTGTCCCTCTCTCCTGAGTGCCTCTCTCCTGCGCACCTCCCTCCTGTGCACCTCTCTATTGTGCACCTCTCTCCTGTGCCCCTCCCTCCGGTGCCCCCCTTCCCCTGTGCTCCTCCCTCCTGTACACCTCCCTCCTGTGCCCCTCCCTTCTGTGTCCCTCTCTCCTGTGCCCCTCTCTCCCATTCCCCACTCTCCTGTGCAGCTCCCTCCTGTGAACTTCTCTCCTGCAATCCTCTCTCCTGTGCCCCTCCATCCTGTGCCCTCTCTCCTGTGCCACTCCCTCCTGTGCCCCCCTCTCCTGTGCTCCTCTCTCCTGTGCTCCTCTCTCCTGTGCTCCTCTCTCATGTACCCCTCCCTCCTGTGCCCCTCTCTCCTGTGCACCTCCCTCCTGTGCTCCTCTCTCCTGTGCATCTCTCTCCTGTGCATCTCCCTCCTGTGCACCTCTCTCCTGTGCTACACTCTGCTCTGCCCCCCTCTCCTGTGCACCTCCCTCCTGTGCTCCTCTCTCCTGTGCATCTCTCTCCTGTGCATCTCTCTCTTGTTCTCCTCTCTTCTGTGCTCCTCTCTACTGTGCCCCTCTCTCCTGTGCCCCTCTCTCCTGTGCCCCACTCTCCTGTGCACCTCTCTCCTGTGCCCCCCGCTCCTGTGCCCCTCTCTCCTGTGCTCCTCTCTCCTGTGCATCTCTCTTCTGTGCTGCTATTCGTGTCCCTCTCTCCTGTGCACATCTCTCCTGCACTCCTCTCTCCTGTAAACTTCCCTCCTTTGCCCCTCTCTCTTGTGCCCCCCCTCCTGTGCTACTCTCTCATGTGCAACTCTCTCCTGTGCCCCTCCCTCCGGTGCCCCATCTCCCCTGTGCACCTCCCTCCTGTGCACCTCCCTCCTGTGCACCTCCCTCCTGTGCATCTCTCCCCTGTGCATCTCCCTCCTGTGCACTTCTCTCCTGTGTCCATCTCTCCTGTGCACCTCTTTCCTGTGCCCCACTCTCCTTTGCTCCTCTCTCCTGTGCCCCTCTCTCCTGTGCTCCTCTCTCCTGTGCTCCTCTCCCTGTGCTCATCTCTCCTGTGCATCTCTCTCCTGTGCATCTCCCTCCTGTGCCCCTCCCTCCTGTGCCCCTCCCTCCTGTGCCCCACTCTCCTGTGACCCTCTCTCCTGTGCATCTCTCTCTTGTTCTCCTCGCTTCTGTGCACCTCTCTCCTTTGCCCCTCTCTCTTGTGTCCCTCTCTCCTGTGCAGCTCCCTCCTCTGCCCATCTCTCCTGTGCCCATCTCTCCTGTGCCCCTCTCTCCTGTGCCCCTCTCTCCTGTGCTCCTCTCCCTGTGCTCCTCTCTCCTGTGCTACTCTCTTCTGTGCCCCTCTCCCTGTGCTCCTCTCTCCCTGTGCTCCTCTCTCCTGTGCCCCTCTCTCCTGTGCCCCCCTCACCTGTTCTCCTCTCTCCTGTGCCACTCTCCCCTGTGCCCCTCTCCTGTGCCCCTCCCTCCTGTGCTCCTCTCTCCTGTGCCCCTTTCTCCTGTGCCACTCTCTACTTTGGTCCTCTCTCCTGTGCTCCTCTCTCCTGTGCCCCTCACTCCTGTGCTCCTCTCTCCTGTGGCCCTCCCTCCTGTGCTCCTCTCTCCTGTGCCCCTCTCTCCTGTGCCACTCTCTACTTTGGTCCTCTCTCCTGTGCACCTCCCTCCTGTGCTCCTCACTCCTGTGCCCCTCCCTCCTGTGCCCCTCTCTCCTGTGCCCCTCTGTCCTGTGCATCTCTCTCCTGTGCTCCTCGCTCCTGTGCCCCCCTTTGCTGTGCAACTCTCCCCTGTGCCACTCTCTCCTGCGCTCCACTCTCCTGTGTACCTCTCTCCTGTGCCCCTCCCTCCTGTGCCCCTCTCTCCTGTGCCCCTCTGTCCTGTGCATCTCTCTCCTGTGCCCCTCTCTCCTGTGCCCCCCTTTGCTGTGCAACTCTCCCCTGTGCCCCTCTCTCCTGTGCTCCACTCTCCTGTGTACCTCTCTCCTGTGAACCTCTCTCATTTACAACTCTCTCCTGTGCAGCACTCTCCTGTGCCCCTCCCTCCTGTACACCTCTCTCCTGTGCACCTCTCTCCTGTGCCCCTCTCTCCTCTGCCCGTCCCTCCTGTGCTCCTCTCTCCTGTGCCCATCTCTCCTGTGCACCTCTCTCCCGTGCTCCTGTCTCCTGTGCTACTCTCCCCTGTGCCCCACCCTCCTGTGCAACTCTCTCCTGTGCCCCTCTCTCCTGTGCCCCTCTCCCCTGTTTCCCTCTCACCTGTGCACCCCCTCCTGTACTCCTCTCTCCTGTGCCCCCTCTCCTGTGCCCCTATCTCCTGCCCCCTCTCCTGTGCTCCTCTCTCCTGTGCACCTCCCTCCTATGCTCCTCTCTCCTGTGCCCCTCTCTCCCATGCTCCACTCTCCTGTGCCCTTCCCTCCTGTGCTCCTCTCTCCTGTGCTCCGCTCTCCTGTGCCCCTCTCTCCTGTGCTCTGCTCTCCTGTGCCCCTCTCTCCTGTGCTCCTCTCTCCTGTGTGCCTCTCCTGTGCACCCCCCTCCTGTGCCCCTATCTCCTGCACACCTCTCTCCTGTGCACCTCGCCCCTGTGCACCACGCTCCTGTGCCCACTCTCCTGTGCCCCACTGTCCTTTGCGACACTTTCCTGTGACCCACTCGCCTGTGCTCCTCTCTCCTGTGCCACTCTCTCCTGTGCCCCCCTCTCCGGTGCACCTCCCTCCTGTGCTCCTCTCTCCTGTGTCCCTCTCTCCTGAGTGCCTCTCTCCTGCGCACCTCCCTCCTGTGCACCTCTCTATTGTGCACCTCTCTCCTGTGCCCCTCCCTCCGGTGCCCCCCTTCCCCTGTGCTCCTCCCTCCTGTACACCTCCCTCCTGTGCACCTCCCTCCTGTGCATCTCCCTCCTGTGCCCCTCGCTCCTGTGCACCACTTTCTTGTGCACCTCTCCCCTGTGCTCCTCTCTCCTGTGCTCCTCTCTCCTGTGCTCCTCTCTCATGTACCCCTCCCTCCTGTGCTCCTCTCTCCTGTGCTCCTCTCTCCTGTGCTCCTCTCTCCTGTGCATCTCTCTCCTGTGCATCTCCCTCCTGTGCTCCACTCTGCTCTGCCCCTCTCTCCTGTGCCCCTCTCTCCTGTGCCCCTCTCTCCTGTGCCCCCTCTCCTGTGCCCATCTCTCCTGTGCACCTCCCTCCTGTGCTCCTCTCTCCTGTGCATCTCTCTCCTGTGCATCTCTCTCTTGTTCTCCTCTCTTCTGTGCTCCTCTCTACTGTGCCCCTCTCTCCTGTGCCCCTCTCTCCTGTGCACCTCTCTCCTGTGACCCCTCTCCTGTGCCCCTATCTCCTGTCCCCCTCTCCTGTGCTCCTCTCTCGTGTGCCACTCTCTCCTCTGCCCCTCACTCCTGTGGCCCCTCTCTCCTGTGCACCTCCCTCCTATGCTCCTCTCTCCTGTGCCCCTCTCTCCCATGCTCCACTCTCCTGTGCCCTTCCTTCCTGTGCTCCTCTCTCCTGTGCCCCTCTCTCCTGTGTCCCTCTCTCCTGTGCACTTCCCCCCTGTGCCCATCTCTCCTGTGCCTCTCTCTCCTTTGCCCCTCTCTCCTGTGCACCTCTCTCCTGTGCCCCTCCCTTCTGTGTCCCTCTCTCCTTTGCACCTCCCTCCTATTCTCCTCTCTTCTGTGCAGCTCCCTCCTGTAAACTTCTCTCCTGCATTCCTCTCTCCTGTGCCCCTCCCTTCTGTGTCCCTCTCTCCTGTGCCCCTCTCTCCCATTCCCCACTCTCCTGTGCAGCTCCCTCCTGTGAACTTCTCTCCTGCAATCCTCTCTCCTGTGCCCCTCCATCCTGTGCCCTCTCTCCTGTGCCACTCCCTCCTGTGCCCCCCTCTCCTGTGCACCTCCCTCCTGTGCTCCTCTCTCCTGTGTCCCTCTCTCCTGAGTGCCTCTCTCCTGCGCACCTCCCTCCTGTGCACCTCTCTATTGTGCACCTCTCTCCTGTGCCCCTCCCTCCGGTGCCCCCCTTCCCCTGTGCTCCTCCCTCCTGTACACCTCCCTCCTGTGCCCCTCCCTTCTGTGTCCCTCTCTCCTGTGCCCCTCTCTCCCATTCCCCACTCTCCTGTGCAGCTCCCTCCTGTGAACTTCTCTCCTGCAATCCTCTCTCCTGTGCCCCTCCATCCTGTGCCCTCTCTCCTGTGCCACTCCCTCCTGTGCCCCCCTCTCCTGTGCTCCTCTCTCCTGTGCTCCTCTCTCCTGTGCTCCTCTCTCATGTACCCCTCCCTCCTGTGCCCCTCTCTCCTGTGCACCTCCCTCCTGTGCTCCTCTCTCCTGTGCATCTCTCTCCTGTGCATCTCCCTCCTGTGCACCTCTCTCCTGTGCTACACTCTGCTCTGCCCCCCTCTCCTGTGCACCTCCCTCCTGTGCTCCTCTCTCCTGTGCATCTCTCTCCTGTGCATCTCTCTCTTGTTCTCCTCTCTTCTGTGCTCCTCTCTACTGTGCCCCTCTCTCCTGTGCCCCTCTCTCCTGTGCCCCACTCTCCTGTGCACCTCTCTCCTGTGCCCCCCGCTCCTGTGCCCCTCTCTCCTGTGCTCCTCTCTCCTGTGCATCTCTCTTCTGTGCTGCTATTCGTGTCCCTCTCTCCTGTGCACATCTCTCCTGCACTCCTCTCTCCTGTAAACTTCCCTCCTTTGCCCCTCTCTCTTGTGCCCCCCCTCCTGTGCTACTCTCTCATGTGCAACTCTCTCCTGTGCCCCTCCCTCCGGTGCCCCATCTCCCCTGTGCACCTCCCTCCTGTGCACCTCCCTCCTGTGCACCTCCCTCCTGTGCATCTCTCCCCTGTGCATCTCCCTCCTGTGCACTTCTCTCCTGTGTCCATCTCTCCTGTGCACCTCTTTCCTGTGCCCCACTCTCCTTTGCTCCTCTCTCCTGTGCCCCTCTCTCCTGTGCTCCTCTCTCCTGTGCTCCTCTCCCTGTGCTCATCTCTCCTGTGCATCTCTCTCCTGTGCATCTCCCTCCTGTGCCCCTCCCTCCTGTGCCCCTCCCTCCTGTGCCCCACTCTCCTGTGACCCTCTCTCCTGTGCATCTCTCTCTTGTTCTCCTCGCTTCTGTGCACCTCTCTCCTTTGCCCCTCTCTCTTGTGTCCCTCTCTCCTGTGCAGCTCCCTCCTCTGCCCATCTCTCCTGTGCCCATCTCTCCTGTGCCCCTCTCTCCTGTGCCCCTCTCTCCTGTGCTCCTCTCCCTGTGCTCCTCTCTCCTGTGCTACTCTCTTCTGTGCCCCTCTCCCTGTGCTCCTCTCTCCCTGTGCTCCTCTCTCCTGTGCCCCTCTCTCCTGTGCCCCCCTCACCTGTTCTCCTCTCTCCTGTGCCACTCTCCCCTGTGCCCCTCTCCTGTGCCCCTCCCTCCTGTGCTCCTCTCTCCTGTGCCCCTTTCTCCTGTGCCACTCTCTACTTTGGTCCTCTCTCCTGTGCTCCTCTCTCCTGTGCCCCTCACTCCTGTGCTCCTCTCTCCTGTGGCCCTCCCTCCTGTGCTCCTCTCTCCTGTGCCCCTCTCTCCTGTGCCACTCTCTACTTTGGTCCTCTCTCCTGTGCACCTCCCTCCTGTGCTCCTCACTCCTGTGCCCCTCCCTCCTGTGCCCCTCTCTCCTGTGCCCCTCTGTCCTGTGCATCTCTCTCCTGTGCTCCTCGCTCCTGTGCCCCCCTTTGCTGTGCAACTCTCCCCTGTGCCACTCTCTCCTGCGCTCCACTCTCCTGTGTACCTCTCTCCTGTGCCCCTCCCTCCTGTGCCCCTCTCTCCTGTGCCCCTCTGTCCTGTGCATCTCTCTCCTGTGCCCCTCTCTCCTGTGCCCCCCTTTGCTGTGCAACTCTCCCCTGTGCCCCTCTCTCCTGTGCTCCACTCTCCTGTGTACCTCTCTCCTGTGCCCCTCTCTCCTGTGAACCTCTCTCATTTACAACTCTCTCCTGTGCAGCTCTCTCCTGTGCCACGCTCTCCTGTACACCTCTCTCCTGTGCACCTCTCTCCTGTGCCCCTCTCCCCTCTGCCCGTCCCTCCTGTGCACCTCTCTCCTGTGCACCTGTCTCCTGTGCCCCTCTCCTGTGCCCCTCTCCTGTGCAACTCTCTCCTTTGCCCCTCCCTCCTGTGCACCTCTCTCCTGTGCACCTCACGCCTGTGCCACTCTCTCCTGTGCCACTCTCTCCTGTGCTACTCCTGTGCAACTCCCTCCTGTGCCCCTCTCCTGTGCCCCTCCCTCCTATGCAACTCTCTCCTGTGCAACACTTTCCTGTGCCCCTCCCTCCTGTGCCCCTCTCTCCTGTGCCCCTCTCTCCTGTGCCCCTCTCTCCTGTACAACTCACTCCTGTGCTCCTCTCCCCTTTCCCCCTCTCTCCTGTGCCCCTTTCTTGTGCCCCTCTCTCTTGTGCAACTCTCTCCTGTGCAACCCTCTCCTGTGCCCCTGCCTCCTGCACTCCTCTCTCCTGTGTCCCTCTATCATGTGCACCTCTCTCCTGTGCCCCTTTCTCCTGTGCCTCTCTCTCCTGTGCCCCTCCCTCCTGAGCACCTCTGTCCTATGCAACCCCCTCCTGTGCCCCTCCTTCCTGTGCACCTTGTTGTGTATGTACCTTTAAGAGAAGAACTGATTTTATCCTGCAGTACCAGCAGTGACAACCCCTGTATAAAAGGCCCTAGCAGGCTTCTGTACTTCAGTCCGACGTTACCCTCTGTTCAGTAAAATACCTGTTTAATTGTTCTCCCGCAGTCCGTGTATTATTGAGGCGCGGACTTTACAGTGGCGACGAGCAAGTTTGAACTCACCTGCAGTACTGCATCACCTCACGGGGATCGTTCCCTGAGAAGAAGTTTCTTGGAGGTCGAAGTCAGAGCAACGGGCGTCGACCGCGGGCAACCGCCCAAGGATCCATCAGTGTTTGGAGAATTGCAGGAGAGGCTGTGGAGAGCTGGGCTTGGCTTCCCAGTCAAGGTGTTCCAGCAAATCGTGCTGATAGCAGTAAGTGCGCTGACCCTTCCGGACGGCGGCGGGCTCGAGCTCGATCGAGCGGCTCTAAAAAAAGGGCCGCGCAGCGTCGCCAGGAGGAAAGAGAGAGAGAGAGGGTGGAGCGCACAGGGCGCGGTCGGTGCTCAAGAACAGGGCAGCGTAGAGGAAATAAAACAAGGGGAAGGAAAAGTGAGACGCGCCGAAGCCGCGGGTCGCCGCCATTACCCTGTAGAACGCTAGGAGCAGCGTGGCAGCAAGGGGAAGAAGGAAAAGCGCGGGAGGCGCCATTTTATTCCATTGGGGAAGAAGGAAAAGCGCGGGAGGCGCCATTTTATTCCATTGGGGAAGAAGAAAAAGCGCGGGAGGCACCATTTTAAATCACCCAGGATGCCAAAGAGTGGCAGTATCACTGCTTTCGACAACGAGGTAGAAGACTGGACCACGTATGTGGAAAGAATTGAAGTGTACTGCAATGCCAATGAGGTGGCCAATGGAAAGAAGGCGTCGGAATTATTAAATTTAATGGGCGCGAGAACGTACGGCCTATTGCGGAATTTAATTACCCCAGCTAAACCAATGGAGAAAAGTTTTGAAGAGATTGTTAATATCTTACAGGAACACCTAAACCCTACACCGCTGCTGATAGCAGAAAGATTCAAGTTCCATAAAAGAAACCAGCACAAAGATGAGAACAATGCTGACTATCTTACGGAACTACGCAAGTTATCAAAGCACTGCCAGTTCAGAGCAGGACTGGCAGACACCTTACAGGATAAGTTTGTCTGCGGGCTCCAGAGTGAAGGAACCCAGAAACGACTACTTTCGGAAAAGGATCTGACGCTAGAACAGGCTTTCAGCATGGCAGTATCCTACGAAGCAGCAGCACGGGGAGCTGCGGAAATACAACAGAAACCACAAGAATACAGCGCTAATGAAATGGCGTATGGGGCAGAAAATTGCTATCGCTGTGGCAGAACAACCCATGATCAGAAGGACTGCTGGTTTAAGGACAAAGTATGCAGGCAATGCGGGAAAATGGGACATATAGCAAGAGTCTGCAGGTCGGGAAAGAAAACCAACACTACAAGAACTACTAAGGAAAAGTGCAAGAAAGTAAAAAAAATGACAGACAGTAGTTCGGAAGATCAGGAGAGTGATAACGACTCCAGGAGCAGGAGACTAAGTTGTCTAAAGTTACACAACGTGATCGCAAAGGAGGATCACCGAACCATTTGGGTCACCCTCATGATAGCAGGGTCCCAAGTAAAAATGGAATTGGATGCAGGATCAGCCCTAACTGTCATGAATCGACGAGACTATGAGCGGCTATTCTCACACATACCCTTAAAGGACACGTCCATTGTATTGAAGACATACACAGGGCAAAAAGTCTACCCCAGAGGAAAAATAAGGGTGCCAATTAAATATAACGGCAAGGAAACACAGAAACTGTATCTATATATACTACAAGATGGAGGACCACCATTATTGGGACGTGAATGGATCCAAAAAATACAATTGGATTGGCATTCCATTCAGGCGCTAACTGTGACTGACAAAAAAGATGATGACGTCACACCTGGACGATTGCCACAAATTCTAACTGACGCGAAAGAGGTGTTCCAACAAGGACTTGGGACTCTAAAAGGAGTAAAGGCAACGATAAAAATCGAGGATAACGCAAACCCAAAATTTTTTAAGGCCAGACCGGTGCCGTACGCGATCCGCCCAGCCGTCGAAGCAGAACTGGAGAGTCTGGAGCGTTCGGGTGTGCTGTCCAAGGTGGATTGGAGCGAGTGGGCCACACCCATCATTCCTGTAATGAAAAAATCATTGAGCAGCACGCTTGGGGAGCCGAAGAAGGTTCGCATCTGTGGGGACTTCAAGGTAACTGTGAACCCAGTCCTGCACAAAGTGCAATATCCACTTCCACGGATAGAAGATATTTTCACCTCACTATCTGGAGGGAAACGCTTTACGAAGATTGATCTGGCACAAGCGTATCTACAAATGGAGATGGAAGAAGCATCTAGGAAATACCTCACGATAAACACTCACAAAGGCCTTTACCAGTACAATCGACTGGTATTCGGGGTAGCATCAGCCCCAGCTATTTGGCAGAGGGCAATGGAACAAGTCCTGCAAGGGATCCCGGGGACCCAGTGTTATTTGGATGACATCCTGGTTACGGGCGAAAATGACAGTGAACACCTTGCCAACCTGGAGCAGGTGTTCACTAGATTGCAGGAATATGGGCTACGAGCCAACCACCCCAAATGCGAGTTCTTCAGGAGACAAATCTCGTATTGTGACCACATGATTGATGAGGAAGGGTTGCATAAGTCGCCAGACAAGATTGAGGCTGTAGTCAAGGCTCCAGCACTGGAAAATGTGTCGCAACTGAGGTCGTTTCTCGGGCTGGTGAACTACTACCATAAGTTCTTGCCGAATTTATCTACAATTCTGCACCCACTGAATGCCCTGCTGCAAACTGGAGTGACATGGAAATGGAGTGATGAGTGTAAGCGTGCCTTTCAGAAATGTAAATGCCTAATCACTTCAAAAGAAGTATTGGCCCACTACAACCCAACACTACCGATTTGGTTGGCATGTGATGCATCTCCCTACGGCATTGGAGCGGTGCTGTCACACAAATTCCTTGACGGTTCAGAGGGGCCAATAGCCTTTGTGCCGCGCTCATTAACCTCAGCCAAGCATAACTACGCCCAGATTGACAGGGAGGCCCTCAGCCTGGTGTGGGGGGTGAAGAAGTTCAATCACTATCTGCACGGGCAGAAATTCACCCTACTGACTGATCATCAGCCCCTGGTCTCCATTTTTAACCCAAAGAAGGGCGTTCCGGTGATGACGGCGCAATGGCTGCAAAGATGGTCACTTTTTCTAGGGGCACATCAGTACGACATAGAATACAAGGGTACGAAGCAGCATGGAAATGCTGATGGGCTGTCGCGCCTACCGTTGCCTACGGTAGAGGAAGCACCTGCAGTTGACCCTGTTGAGATATTCCATGCGACCATAGTCGAATGTCTGCCTGTTACAAACTCAAGTATAGAGAAGGAAACCCGAAATGACCCGACACTCTCTCGGGCCTATGATTTGACGGTGAAGGGATGGCCAGCACATGGCGACTCACTGTTGCCAGCATTCTCGCCAAGGAGAGAACAGCTGTCAGTGTGCCGGGGGACCTTGATGTGTGGATCCCGAGTGGTAATTCCACCCAAGTTGAGAGACAGAGTGCTCAATGAGCTTCATGAAGGTCATCTGGGAGGGGTAAAAATGAAAAGCCTAGCCAGGGCTTATGTGTGGTGGCCGGGAATCGATAAACAAATCGAGGACCTGACCAAGAGCTGCTCAGAATGCCAGAAAGTCCAAAATGCACCACCACAGGCCCCTTTACACCCATGGGAGTGGCCCTCATCTCCATGGCAACGGGTACACATTGATTTTGCTGGTCCATTTATGGACTCAATGTTTCTAATCGCCGTAGATGCCCATTCGAAATGGCCAGAGGTCATCAACATGTCCTCCACCACCACGGAAAAAGCTATTGCAGTCCTACGGACCATCTTCGCCAGGAATGGCTTGCCAGAACAGATTTGCTCCGACAATGGGCCACAGTTTGTGTCCGAGGATTTCCGGAGGTTTCCGAGGAATAATGGGGTGAAATATTACACATCTGCCCCATATCATCCAGCCACAAATGGATTGGCTGAAAGGTTTGTTCAGACCTTTAAAAAGGCAATAAAGACGATGTATAACGACGACATACCACTACAACACAAGGTAGATAATTTCTTGTTTGCTTACCGGAATGCGACACATGCAGTCACCAACCAAGCTCCAGCCATAATGTTCTTCAACCGAAGGCTAAGATGTCGCCTGGATTTGCTCAAACCAAACATAAGACGAGATGTTGAGGATAAGCAATTCCAGCACATCAACGAGAAGCCAACCAGGAGCTTCAAGATAGGACAACCAGTCTTGGCCCGCGACTACCGAACAGAAAAATGGCAGCCAGGAATGATATGCACACAGCAGGAACCACTAATGTACACAGTTGGAGAGAGCATCGTGAGACGCCATGCTGACCAGATTCTAGAGTCACAAGAACAAGCCAAACCTATACCACGAGCATGTGCACCTGGTAATGAGCCCGAAGTACAGATTGCGTCTACCTCAGAAGCAGTGGTATTGGAAGCTGACGAACCAACCAATGACAATGAGCCAGAATCGACTCCACCGCAAGAACAGGATACTCGAGAAAGGCGCTATCCAGTCAGGATTAGGAAGCCTCCTCAAAGACTGAACTTATAAATGATTATTTCAGTTGATGTATATAGTACCGAGAAAATTGTAATTGTAATTAGTTATTATTTAGTTGTTAAATGAATGTTATGTACTGTTTATCTAAAAGGGGAGGAATTGTTGTGTGTGTACCTTTAAGAGAAGAACTGATTTTATACTGCAGTACCGGCAGTGACCACCCCTGTATAAAAGGCCCTAGCAGGCATCTGTACTTCAGTCTGACGTTACCCTCTGTTCAGTAAAATACCTGTTTAATTGTTCTCCCGCAGTCCGTGTATTATTGAGGCACGGACTTTACACACCTCTCTCCTGTGCACCTCTCTCCTGTGTCCTCTCTCCTGTGCCCCTCTTTCCTGTGCCCCCCTCCTGTGCACCTCTCTCCTGTTCCCCTCCCCCCTGTGCATCTGTCTCCTGTACCCCTCCCTCCTGTGCCCCCCTCTCCTGTGCCTCTCTCCTGTGCACCTCCCCCCTGTGCACCTCTCTCCTGTGCACCTCCCTCCTGTGCACTTATCACCTGTGCACATCCCTCTTGTGCTCCTCCCTTCTGTGCACCTCCCTCCTGTGCACATGCTGATCCCACCACAATACATCTTCGCTGCCGTGGATGGTGATGGACTTCCCCTTCTGACGTGTTGTCAAACACATCCAACGCTTCTCCCATCCTGATCCTGTCAGATTGAAATGCTCCAAAATTATTAAAAGCTGTCTCCACACAAGGGCTCTCTGCCAAACTTTAGACAGAGGAAACTGAGACAGCAGCTGAAATAAGTGATCTTTTATTCAGACTGGGCAATCATAATTTCTAACACCCACCTGAACTGTGGCTCAATCTCACCTCCGTTTCCCTGGTCAGTTTCCCGAGTCCCAGGAAACCCATTCTGGAGACATTCAATTTAGATCTAAGTAAAATTCAATTTAAAAACTCCTCATTAATTTCTCCTATGGTTGTTATTTGCATTCCTGGCAGGGGCATGGCTGAGCCCTTGGCCAGCGGTGGGGCTGAACGGATACAAGATGCTGGTATCTTCATACGTTATCCTCCCTCTCGCATGCACCTCTTGCTTTCCCGCCCTCTCCTCAGCACAATTCTACCCTTGTTCCTTCCTCATTTCACACGGCCAAGAAATGCAGCCTGCCCAACCAGTGGTTGACCAAGAAGAGGGAGAGGAGAGTGAAGAAGAACAAGAAGAAACACCATCACTCGCTTTCACACTCCCAGCCGCCAGCTCCTCAAGGTTGACCAGCAAGGCCATCTGCAGTGTCCCACACTGAAAGTCAGCAGCCTTCCACCAGCCATGCTGCTGCCACTGGGGGAGCACTTCGTAGTGGCACTAGATCAGGAAAGGGCACCCGAACGACAGGCAATAAGGGATTGCACAAGGGTGATTAGTTCATATCGTATCTGTAAATTGATTTTTGATAAATTTATTCATTTTGTTTGGAATCTTTTGTGGTGGCTCTCATTTCAGCTTTGTGCCCAGGAGGACGCTGTGATATTCCATGACAGAGGGATGGTATGATTGGGATCTGGTGAGCAATGGGGATCTGGGGTTTCATTCATTGGAATCGGAGTCTGATGAGGCTCTCACGGACAGCCTGTCTGGAAGGAGGATTGGCTGCCTGCCTCCTCCCTTCCTCCTCATCCTCCTTGCAGTGGGGAAAGAGTTAAACTGACATCGCTGGCAGTTTCACTGAATAGTGTAAGGACAGGGACTAACATGAAAGACCACATCTATAAAGATGCGGTCAAAGATAGCTGACCTTTGGAGAGATATAAAACAATTAAATGGAGACAGGATGTCCAGCATTTCAACTGCCTGTAAGAACTTTATTACCTAGGTTACATTCCAAGGTATCTTTTAATTAGCATTCAGCAGTTTGAGTGATTGATTGAGGAGGCAGCTTATACATGTTTAAATGAAGAATCGTAACCAATCCGTGAACATGCATGTGGGCCGAGATCCAATCAGGTGGCTGGAATGAATTTAACATGAGGTGGCCATGCTTATTGTAATGTATAAAAATGTAGTGTTTTCTGTAACAATTTGTGTAGTGTATGTACCCGTCTACCTTTAAGAGAACTATTGTATGTAACCGTCCACCTTTAAGAGAACTACTTTAGGTGTTGCACTACTTTGTTGGCTTCTGTATACTGTAATACCGACGGTGACCACACCGGTATATAAGTGCTGTGTCAGGAAGTATTGAGCAGATTTGCCCTGACCTTCGAATAGTAAAGTCCAGTTTTAAGTTACTCTTGGAGTCTGTGTATTAATTAACTAAACAACCCACAGACTTTACAGTGGCGACGAGTCCGATCGTACCCTGCGGCAACAATAATTCCAAAGCAGTTAACGAGCGTCGAGAAGAGGCAACCGCCCTCGTCATTCTGCTGGGAGAAAACTCGAGTCTGCAGAGCTGGGAAAGGAGGAAGAATTCAGAGACAAAGACTTCCATCAGCAACAGGCACTGACTGTCCCTTCTGCCACGGTGAGGAGTGAGCCGATCAGCACGAGAAGCAAGGCGGCCACGGTGACTGTGAGTAAGGGAAAAGTAAAAAGAATAACCGGAGGATAAGGGCGGTGCACTCGACCACGGTCGAGGGGGAAAGGAGCCGGACAGAAGTCGGGCCCAGAGGCGCTGAGACTGGGGCAGCGTGGAGCAAGGAAGCCGCGGTACAGACAGGCTGGGGACGCAACGGCGTCGTGAGACAGCTAGACCGCGACCGGCGAAAAAGGCCGGGCAGCGACCGAAGCCACAAAGCGCTGCGACCGGGAGCGTAGGCGCGGGAAGATATAAAAGCTCAGCCGCAGCCGGGGAGGGAAGCACCGGACTGCGAGACGGCTGGGAGAGGCGTTTGGGAGCCGAGCGAGCGGGAGAGGCAGAGCCAACCAAGGGAGACTGCGCGAGAGCCAGTCCAGCGGCTGAAACTGTTCTCCGTCAACGGGGTGTACCCAGCGCCGGTAGAGCCGAGCGAGCGGGAGAGGCAGAGCCGACCAAGGGAGACTGCGCGAGAGCCAGTCCAGCGGCTGAAACTGTTCCCCGTCAACGGGCTGTACCCAGCGCCGGTAGAGACGAGAGAGCGGGAGAGAGACCGAGCCCGAGCAAGGGGAACTGAGCGAGAGCCAGCCAGCGGCTGAACCTGTTCGCCGTCAACGGGGTGTACCCAGCGCCGGTTGCCTTGCCGAGAAAAGGGAAAGCACTGAAGCCGACGCGCAGGCTGTGAATCTGAAAGCCAGCGGCCGTCGCCTGTGGAGGAAAGTGTACCCCTCCCGCTAGGGAAGAAACGCGGGAAGCCGCCATTAGGCGGGGAAGAAGAGAGAAGCGGGAAACCGCCATTGAAGTGGGCGGGGAGAGAAGATAAGCGCGGGAAACCGCCATTTTCGCGGGAAAACTGCCATCTTAGAAAAAAAAAATAATTTAAAGAAATAATTCGGGGTGTTATCAGAAAGAGAGGAAGATGCCTAAGCGTGGTAACATCAATGATTTTAATGCCGAGGTAGAAGACTGGGCCACGCACGTGGAACGCATCGAGATCTATTGTGAGGCCAATAAAATAGAAGAAGATGACAAAGCTATAACCTTGCTAAACTCGATGGGCGCGAAGACATACGGGCTCTTGAAGCATCTACTATCACCAGCTAAACCGGCGGATCAGACTTTCAATGATATTGTGGCTGTTCTGAAGGATCACTTGAACCCCACACGGTTGATGTTGGCGGAACGATTCAAATTCTATGCGAGAACGCAACGGAAAGACGAAAGCAATGCAGAATACTTGGTCGAACTGCATAGACTAGCGAAATACTGCCAGTTTGGAGGGAATCTGACAGAAGCATTGCGAGACAAGTTCGTGTGCGGGTTGGCAAAGGAAGGAACGCAAAAGCAACTACTCGAAGAGAACGACCTTACACTTGACAGGGCTGTCCTTATTGCAGCATCGCACGAAGCCGCAGTGAAGGGAACTGCGGAAATGCAGCTAAAGACAGCAGCACTAAGTGTGGATCAAATTACCTCGACAACAACAAAATGCTATCGTTGTGGGAAGACAACACACGACCAGAACCAATGCTGGTTTAAGAACCAGGAATGTAGGAAATGTGGCAAACTGGGTCACATAGCTAAGGTATGCCGGTCAGGGAAGAAGACCAACAACCAAAGGACCAACAACCAAAGGAAGCCATCACAGGAAAAGTACAACAAGGTACACAAGGTGGCTGAGAAGAGTTCAGACGAACAGAATTCAGACTCAGACCCAAACGGCCAGGGGCTGGGTAGTCTGAGAATTCACAATGTGAGTAAGGAAGCTGACCTACAAACTATCTGGGTCATGCTAAAAATAGCTGGAATCCAAGTGAAAATGGAGTTGGACACTGGATCAGCTCTATCAGTCATAAATCGAAGGGATTACCACCGGCTATTCTCACATATACCCTTAAGAGATACCAAGTTCGTATTGCAGACATACACGGGGCATAAAGTATACCCCATGGGAAAGATAAGAGTCAAAGTGAGAGATAGGGGTAAAGAACACCCAAGAATGAACTTATACGTATTACATGAGGGAGGACCACCACTTCTAGGACGGGAGTGGATCAAGAAAATAGACATGGAATGGCACTATCTAAAAGCCATAACGAGTGAGGACTCGGGGCAGACAATCAGCTCAGATTCTGAAACGGATGACGATAAGACCAACCCAAATATGAAAGACAAGGCTGAAATGGACTTGCCGACGAAGGTTGGAAAAACGACGGCATGCATAAAGGCTTATGCTCCAGAGAAGAACAAAGTTTCAGAACAGAACTCCACCGAACAACGACAACCTAGTTTGACAGAAAATTCTGAGCCTGTTCAAGTTACGGACATATCCATGATGGAAGAACACCGAGCTCGGACTCAAACTTATTTCAAATTACGACAACAATTAGAACAATTGAGTTACCGTCTCGTACAAGAGATGAAAACAATGAAAAAGTTCTATGACACTGAATGGGAGAATCTGGAAAGACAACAGAAGCAGCTAGCTCAAGCAGAGAGCGATCATAGAGCCATCGTGACCAATTACCGATCACATCTCCCTTATGCTGTTCAGGAGTTAGAATATTTGCAGGAAGAAGCAAATGAAGAGGAATCTTCAGGAAGCCAGGATTTTATTCCAGTTCTTCTCTACGACTCCTTACAAGCAGAGTGTGAGAAGTTGAAAGAACAGTATGAACAGGCCCAGGCTACAATTCTGGAAGGGGTTAACTCGGCAACCTCCGAAAAGCTAGTTTCAGTGGAAGCATATGAGCAACTGAAGGTTGAACATGAGCAAGAAGTCCAAAGGCTGCAGGAAATTCTTGATGAGCTCAAGGCCAAGACAGACTCATCGGTAGAAGTTCCATCCATAGATGAGAAATTAGAGGTGAAAGACATGGCAGAACATGAAAGACAAGATGTACAAGAACTCATAAAAATATTGAAGGAAACCCAAGACAAATATGGGGCGGCAATGACCGAGATTCAACAACATGAAGAACAGATTCAACTGGGAATCCTTTCAGTGGAAGAAAAGGGAACTGTAAGAAACACAGAGACTGTAAGAATGGCCTCTGAACATGAGCTAGAGAGCATCAAGGCGCAACTTCTCCGAGCGCTGGAAGCCAAAGTACAAGAGGAAAAGAAGGTGAAAGCATTGGAGGAAAAGGTGGATGAAATGGTGAAGACTCTGACCCACAGTGTTCCCGTGGAAGAGTTAACGGTCAGCCAACTCCTTCATATGCTGAAGGACAAGACTCTACAATGGGAACAATCTGAACACGAGCTTCAATCTTCAAAGGGAAGGAGTTCGGAGCTCTCAAAAGTTATGGAAATAGCTGAGGTTGCAACACAGATTTTACAGGGATGCCAAAAGTACGCTGAATCACGTCAATGTGAACAGCAGAATGTTGAAACAGCTGCTCCAGTAGAAGGATTGAATAGCCTGATCAATCAATCCCCGAGGGAAGGGGAAGTATTGAAATCACAAACGAGGTCATTAGTGAAGGATTTGCAGGAAACCCAGGAAGAGCGGGATGAATATGAACGCATGAAGAAGTCTCTTCAGGAAAGATGTCTAGGGAGGGAACAACAGTCGGCTAACGTCCAGTTGGGTACGGAAGAAGTAGCAGGCCCTCTCGCTAGACTAGCTCAGGACGACACCGAATATTACCATGACCTGTTGAGTGACACGGTATATTACGATGACTTGGTCTGCCCAGCTTGTGATGAAAACTCCCAAAGTGCAGAAATCAGGATGAAGCACTTAAAGTCTAAGGAACATAGGGAGATGGTGGCGCTACAGCTGGCAGCGGATAAGGGAGCCCTGAGAGTCTCCAAGAAGCAGAAAAGAAAAAGACGAAGCAGAAGACGATAACCATCTAAATCATTATCACTTCTATCAGATCATGCACGTGGGCCCCACGAAGGGGGGCCAAATCAGTTGGAAAGTAGGAAAAATTACCAAGGCAGTCCAGCTGTTTGTAAAAGTCAGCACTGCTGGTTCAGCAGGACGGAAGTTCAAGCTGAGTCACGCTAGAAATGTGAACCGGCAATTCCAGGGCATGAATGAAAGGCCAACTAGATCTTTTCAGATAGGTCAACAAGTTTTGGCCCGGGACTACCGTACCGAGAAATGGCAGCCTGGAACTATCGGAAAAAGGCTAGGGCCGTTGATGTATACGGTGGACATTGGGGACAGTATAATAAGGCGCCATGTTGACCAGATCATAGGGTCAGCCACAAATGGCCAACCTACTCCACCACCTTACACGGTTAATGTTGAGACAGAGATACCCAGAACACCTACCTCCGATCTGGTAATACTGGAATCAGATGAACCTGACACTGTCCTTCAAGCCGATCGACCTTGCCAGAAGCACCTACTACCCCACCGGAAGTTACGACACCACCGAGGCGTTATCCGGACAGAGTCCGGAAACCTCCAGAGAGACTGAATCTGTGAACTGTCTTGAATAAAGTTGTATATATGTTATAATGTATGTTTAATGGGGAATCAGTATGTTGTAAGCTAAAAAGGGAGGATTGTAGTGTATGTACGTGTCTACCTTTAAGAGAACTATTGTATGTAACCGTCCACCTTTAAGAGAACTACTTTAGGTGTTGCACTACTTTGTTGGCTTCTGTATACTGTAATACCGACGGTGACCACACCGGTATATAAGTGGTGTGTCAGGAAGTATTGAGCAGATTCGCCCTGACCTTCGAATAGTAAAGTCCTGTTTTAAGTTACTCTTGGAGTCTGTGTATTAATTAACTAAACAACCCACAGACTTTACAATTTGGAAAGGTCTGGCTAAGACAGAGCAGACTGTTTCCCCACCAGTGCAATAAAGACAACTTGACTATCGATCTAAAACCTTGTGTTGAGTGTTGGTTTAAAGTACTCCACAACAATTGGCATCGCAAACAGGATCCACACGGACAGGAGGCACGGGCGAGTGAAGCTGAGCCAAAAACGTGAGTACTTTTAAATGCCATGTACAGTTAGGGCAATGCAACACCGTCTCGTGTCCACCGCCCCCTTTGGAATCAAAGAACTAAAAGGTTTGAATCATTAAGCCAAGCGGTCTTGGGGTTTAGGGTGAAACGCGCGGTAGTATAGGTGTGGTATGAGTTGCAAGCAGTGTGTTAACTTTGGAGTAAAAGTCTAAAGCATACCTCTGACAATTCAAGTTGCAAGTAGTGCTAAGCATACCTCTGACAACAAATTACCCGAACAAAATTGTTGCAAGTAGTGCGTTAACTTTGGAGTAAAAGTCTAAAGCATACCTCTGACAATTCGAGTTGCAAGTAGTGCAGAAAGTTTAAGCATACCTCTGACAATTCGAGTTGCAAGTAGTGCTAAGCATACCTCTGACAACAATTCGCCAGAACAAAATTGTTGCAAGTACCGTCTCACTCAGAGAGTAAAGCAAGGGACGTACTGCTGACAACAATTAACCATGGGAAGTGAAAAACTCGAGTGGGGACCAGTGGGGTCTCTGACACGCTATTTAGCGGACAAAAATAAAAGATTAATTGACAAAATGGTTAAAAACGATTGGCAACCGAATGACCCATTGGCCAAACAAAAAGGTGGGCTAAAGGAAGAAAAAGCTATCATTTTAGTGGCTCGCGCATATTATGAGCTGAGTAGACATACTCGAATTTGGACCAAAAACGGGTGCCAAAATTGTACCCGAGTACCAGTAATTTAAGAAAGTGAATAAGGAAAACTTAAAGTTTTATTGACACAGATGATATCAGTTTCTGTCCAAAACAAGTAAAATCCAGGATTTGCTGAATGAAAGGAATCTTAAAAGGAATGCTGGAATCTCAGTTTGTGTGAAAGTGTGTGTTAAAAGTGTGGAAGTTTTCTGTCTTTGAAAAGGAAATCTCTTTGAAAGAAAATGTCTGTTGTGTTTGTTTTAGCTCCACCCACTCTCTTGTACAGAGAGCTAAAAGCTGTTTAACCCTTTGAAGACATGTCTTGAATGATGGACAAGCGTGTTTTGTTTCAAGTTTGTTAATTGTTTTACAAAAGATAAGCTTCAGCTTTGAAGTCACAGTTGCCAAAGTGCCTGGAAGAAAATTAATTTGAATGTTTATGTTTGTTAATGTGGCTATGGTTTCTTTCTTTTCCAAGTGATACTGGTTAGTTTAAAAAAAATTGATCTGGATTGGATTGGAGTTATGAGGTTAATTAACCTATTAAAACCAGACTTTTATTTTGGCCACGGTGAAATTCTGGTTGGTGTAAATTTGTGTAGACTGCATTGAATAAGATATTTAATGGTCTGAAATCAGACTTTAAAATATTTATAGTCTTGGATATAGCGAACGGTTTCTGGTCCATACCATTGGCAGAGGAATCACAAAGGGAAATTTCAACTTTACTGTCGGGGATAGACAATATAAATGGACCAGGGTCCACATGGGCTCCACAATAGTCCAAATATATTCCACCATGTACTGAGTCAAGCCTTAGATGAGTTAGACCTATCAAAGTACCAGAGCGCCCTACTCCAATATGTCGATGACATAATGATTGCATCAGAGGATGCCAAAGGACATATGGGAGCAGTACTAGCCACCCTTCAGACACTTAAGAAGGCTGGCTTTAAATTGAACCCCATAAAGGCACAGGTTGGACTGTTCAAAGTGAAGTATCTAGGGCACGAAATGAGCCAGGGGTATAAGGCACTCCCGCAGGAACGAAAGGCAGCCATAAAAGACATGCCAAGGCCAGTGACCGTCCGGAGAATAAGGAAAGTGTTGGGACTATTTAACTACTGCAGGAATTTTATATCAGACTTTGCAGGGAAAGCAGAGCCAATTCAATGGTTAGTTAAAGGGGGGAAACACGCCGCTGATAAGATAGAATGGGAATCGGAGCAGGACGAGGCTTATGCAAAATTAAAAGCAGCCCTGACGTCCGCACCCACACTAGGATTGCCAAATATAGTCAAACCATTCCATATATACTATAGTATAGACGGGAACATCTATAATGCTGTAGTCACCCAAGAGTACGGGGGAGATATGAGGCCAATTGCCTATTACTCCACCCAACAAACCCCCGTGGCTAAAGGAATGGCGAGATACGTGGCGGCCTTCGACTGCGCCGCATGGGCGGTGCGGATATGCGAGCAAGTCACTATGTCAGGACAGCTGATATTAAACACGCAACACACAGTGGTGGACCTGCTAAATGCAGGCAAAATGAAGGCTGTATCAGACAGAAGGAAGGCGGCTTGGGAAGCAGTATTGATACCCAAGGACAGATCAGTCCAGGTTATAAGGGAATGCTATCAGAGTGTGAGGCACACGATTGTCAGTTAGTAATCAAAGAAGAGGTCAGAGGAACTGTATCAGAATTGCCCCTTGAAAATCCTGAAAACACCTTTTATGTAGACGGATCTTGCCAATATATAATTGGGGAGCCACACACGGTTGGGCTGTAGTACCCAAGAACGGAGAAACAGTCACAAAGGGAGGGCTTGAAGGAGGAACCTCAGCGCAGGTAGCAGAACTAGTGGCTCTCACGGAAGCATTGAAATTGGCAAAAGGAAAATGAGTAAATATATACACAGATAGTAGATATGTGTTTAGGGTAGTGCATGATTATATGATAGCGTGGAATAGGAGAGGATATGTAACCTCCGGAGGAGGACAAATACAGCACGAGGAGGTAGGGGGAGACCTAGGAGAATTGGTAAAAGGAGCAAAAGAGGTAGCAGTGATTAAAATAAAGGCACACTGTAAGATAGTGAGTGAGCAACAAAAAGGAAATATGTTAGCTGATCAGGCAGCAAGAGCAGTGGCGGACACAGAGATGCCTACACCAATAGCAATAGGTAGAATAACAGCAGAGGGAAGAAATACTGCTGAGTGATCATAGACCAGTTTACAAGGTGGGTGGAAGCATTCCCCACCAGAGACTGTAGCGCTCAGACTGTGGCCCGAATATTTGCATATGACGTGATACTGAGATGGGGGGTCCCGTTGCAAATAGATTCAGATCAAGGTACCCACTTTACAGGAAAGGTAATGAAAGAAGCTTGTAAGCTACTAGGAGTAAGACAGAAGTTCCATATCCTCCATCATCTGCAAAGCTCAGGCATGGTAGAGCGAATGAACAGAACAGAACAAAATAATGAGGGGCATAGATAGGGTAGATAAAGAGGAACTTTTCTCCTTAGTGGGGGGGTCAATAACAAGGGGGCATAGATTCAGGGTAAGGGGCAGGAGATTTAGAGGGGATTTGAGGAGGAACTTTTTCACCCAGAGGGTGGTTGGAATGTGGAACTCAATGCCTGAAAGGGTGGTGGAGGCAGGAACCCTCACAACATTCAAGAAGCATTTGGATGAGCACTTGAAATGCCATTGCATACAAGGCTATGGACCAAATGCTGGAAAATGGGATTAGACTGGACAGGGATGGATGGGCGGCGCAGACACGATGGGCCGAAGGGCCTCTTTCTGTGCTGTAAAACTCTATGGCCTAGAAATTCAGTTCTGACGCTATTGCGGCGCTAAAGTCGGGCGCTCGTCAAATTTAGCGCCCGCCGGAAAGTGCAGGCGAGCTCGCCGAAATTCAGTAGATTTGGCCAACTTTTTGGCCGAGCGCTGCACAAGGCGTTGGAACCCTGTGTTCAGGCGCTAATCCGGCGATGCAGCCTAATAACGCCGATTCCGGGCGCAGCGCAGGTGCGATCATGTGGTGAGTGTCAGCAGACACCCTGACGCCGGCCAGCTCTTAAAGGGGGAAGGGTCAACTTTGACTGCAGCCACGCCCTGCATGCTGTAGCCCTGCAACTAGGCCTCAGGAGTGGTTGTGTGGCATATCAACGCCTGGAGGACATGGAGAGGGCCCGTGAAAGAGCCGAACGCTTCTCTGAGCATGCGCTGGGTGTGCTCTTTCATGGGGTGCGCAAAAGAAGGCGGGTCGTTTGCCCGGCTAGTGGCAGGAAGGCTCCCAGGAGCCAGTTCAGGGAGGCCTGGACCAAAATTGCCCGGAGGGTCTCCTCCAGCTCAGATGTTCCCAGGAGTGCGGACCAGTGCCGCAAGAAATACAACGACCTATGTCGGCTGGTCAAGGTGAGTACCCTTTCCAATGTCCCCCTCATCCTTGCATGTGCACCTCCCATTAGGGCCAAAGGGACATCCAAGGTCTAATGGCCAGCCCTGCTGCCGCTGCAATGGCACTTGCATGTTAATCAAGAGCTCTTTCTGCACTTACCACACTGTGCAAGCTATTCCACCATGGGAGGCCTCACACAGAGCTACAGGGCACCACACTGTGCAAGCTATTCCACCATGGGAGGCCTCACACAGAGCTACAGGGCACCACACTGTGCAAGCTATTCCACCATGGCAGGCCTCACACACAGCTACAGGGCACCACACTGTACTTAGACGCCCTCCTTTCTCTTGCAGGCCAAGCTGGCGAGGAACGCCAGGAGCCTCCGTGTCACTGGTGGAGGCCCTCGCGAGTTCCAGGAGCTGACGCCTCTGGAAGAGAGGGTGGCCCGACTGCTGCGGCACCCGGTGATTGGGCCTGTGGCGATCGGCGACGCCGACCCTATACTGGAGCCCACTGGTAAGGACAGGACCGGCTGCACCTCTATCCTTGCCCTCGCGCATCAGATCTACATCCTTCCCCAGTGGCCGATAAATGCGCATAATGCACCAGTGCAGCCTCCCTCGCTGTCGGCCTGTCCTCACTCTAAAGCTACACTTGTGCCTTCCTGCTTTCAGCTGGTGAGGAGGAGGTGCTCCCTGAAGCCCACACAGCCAGGCCCTCGGAGGAGGAGGACGTGGAGGAGCAGCAGGAAGGCGCCACCTCGGGGGAACCCTCCTCCGCTCCAGGACATGCCAATGAAGGGGATACGTCTGGCGTGCCGGAGAGCCAGGGGGAGGCGGGGGAGGGGAGCCCCGAACCTGGTCCCAGTGGCATGGACGCCCGCGGCAAGGCTCCGGCGGCACGCGACCCTTCTGCCCAGAGGGGGGAGGCGGTGGAGGGGAGGGCAGAACCTGGCGTCAGTGGCGTGGCCGCACGCGGCAGCGCTCCGGCGGCACGCCAGCCTTCTGGCCAGAGGGTGGAGGCGCCCTCCAGTCCGGACTCGGACGTCGCCCAGGAGGTGCGCCTCCTGGACGAGATGTCGGCGGCGTCGGAGCGCCGCCACGTGGAAATCATGGAGGTGCTGGCACAGATGCCTCAGGCCATCGAAAGCCTCTCTCAAAGTGTGGTGGCTTTCGGCCAAGCCCAGGCCAGGGGCCTCGAGGTTTTCGCTGCAGCGCACGCCAGGGGGGTGGAGCTCCTTGTGGCAGCGCATGAGAGGGGGGTCGAGCACTCGAGGCAGCGCAGCACGCCAGTCGCCAGCTGAGAGGTGCTGTCCAGACAATGGGACTGCAGATGCGGGGACATGCCGGCGCAGTTGGGGCACTGACTTCTGCGACCCTCGCACTGGCGGGGAGGCGTCGCCAGGCCAGGCGCCGCCCTGCTGCCGCACACCGGTCTGGCCACCCACAGTTTGGCGCGCTTGCTCCCCGGCCAGGCCGCCCGAGTGCACGTGTGTCTGGCGACCAGCGCGCGCCTGGCATCACCCACCTTGTCCCCATTGGTGCAGGCGAGCCTGCCACTCCCCCAGCCAGGGTGCAAGGAGCTCCTGCAGCCACTGAAGAGGGCCACCCACAGCTGCAGCAGCCACCAGCCGGCCCCTCCCGGGCCCGCCCTCGTGTAGGCCGACCCCCAAGGGCATCTGGCGAGACGCCTTGTCGCCCTGAGGATCCTTCCCCCAGCCTCGGCACAGCCTCACGGCCCAGCTTGAGGCACAGCAGCAGGACGGGCCGGGGCAAAAGACGCCTGTCCACACACTCGCCCTCTCGCCACACCCAATAGAGTGTGTTCACCGAGGGTTTGGGTGATGCGGGGGCTTCTGTTCTGGGGGGCATTATGTGTTTTTGTTTTATGGGGGTCTTTGTGTTGTTGGGGGGGCTTGTTTTTGTTAGGCCAGTGACGAGGCCATTTGGATGCTGATGTTATGTTAGTCCTCCCCAGGTTTTGGGAGTGACAGAAGTTTGTTACTGTTTTTTGGGGGTCTTCTCTGTTTTGCTCTTCCATGTGGGAAGGGCCCTGCGGTTTTCAAATAAAGATGTTTATTTATTCACCATGTGCAGGTGTCATGTTTCAAGTGGTTGTTGGGTTAACCGGCTGAGGGCTTGCGAAGCGGCTGCGTTCAGTGGGCCAGGCCATTCCCTGACAGGGGGCCTAGAAGTGTCGAGCAATAAGCCCCCGGCGGACGGCCCTTGGACCTTGTCGCTCCCTCCTGGCCTGGTGCTGCTCCTCCTCAGGGTCCTCCTGCTCGTCCTCCTGAGGTGGTGGCCCAATGTCAGGTGGCAGTGCCTGAGTCCTGCGGATAGCCAGGTTGTGGAGCATGCAGCAGACCACGACGAACTGGGAGACTCTATCCGGCGAATACTGAAGAGACCCGCCCGAACGATCCAGGCAACGGAACCGTTGCTTGAGGACGCCTATCGTTTGCTCTATTAGGTTCCTTGTGGCTTGATGGCTTTCGTTGTATGCCAGCTCCGCTGGGGTCCTGGGCGCGCGGAGCGGGGTCATGAGCCATGTGCACAAAGGGTGCCCTTGTCCCCGAGAAGCCATCCCCTTGGTTGAGGCTGTGCCTGGAACATGTCAGCCACAGTAGTCTGTCGCAGGATAAAGGCATCGTGGATGCTTCCTGGGAAGCGGGCATTGACAGCTAGGATGCGCTGCCTGTGGTCACACACCAGCTGCACATTTAGGGAATGGTAGCCCTTCCGGTTGCGGTCTTGCTCGGCATTGCGGATAGGTGGCCGCATAGCCACATGCGTGCAGTCAATGGCGCCCTGCACCATGGGGAAGGCCGCGATCCTGGCAAATCCGAATGCACGCTGCTCCTGCTTGTGTTGGGTCATGGGGAAGGAGATGAATTGGTGCCTCCTCGCGAAAAGTGCTTCGGTGACCTGTCGGATGCAGCGATGCGCGGCGAACTGGGAGATGGTCGCGATGTCCCCAGCAGCGGCTTGGAAGGAGCCGCTTGCATAAAAGCTGAGAGCCACCGTGACCTTCACTTCCACCGAGAGAGACGCCCTGGACATGAGCTGTGGCTGCAAATCTGCATGAAGCCGCTGGCAGATCTCTTCAACCACCTCCCTTCTGAAGCGCAGCCTCTTAACACAATGCGCCGCAGTCATGGTGAGATATGAGACCTGCTCCCGGTATTGCCTGACTGGGTAAGGCCTACGTTGGCGACGCCTAATGGCCCCTCTGCGTCTAGCCATGCCTGGGCCTGTCTCAAAGCGTATGCCAGCCCTTCGCACAAAATGTCGCAACTGAGGGTTGGCCCCCCATGCAGCCCCCATTACAAAGTTCCAACCAGCAAAATCACAAGGATGCAAATGTCAAAGCACTGGCTAGAAGCCAAAAAGACCTCTCCTATGGTGTCCGAAATCAGTAATCTCTGTGCCTTGCTCTCTGTGCAGAAATCCAAACCAGTCAAGTCATTGCAGCGAAATGGCTAGCTTTTATGGGTGAGTGGATGTGCCCTTTAATTAGCGCTCCCCGAATCCCACAGGGCCTCTGTTGAGTTCCATTTCACAGTTCTTAGTAGCGCCACGCCAACATCGGCCGGGCGCCACTGAATTTCCGGTTTGGGGCGCACAAACGGCGTTGCACGACGGAATGACGTCATAAGATGCGCGCGCAGCTGACCGGGCGCTAACGCTTTGCGCCGGCGCTAAAGCCCAGCTGAATTTCGGCGTAGGCGCAGATCCGGCGGTGCCCGGGCGCTAAGTGGATAGCGCCGGAAATCTGGCGCTAACGTCTGGCGCAAACAGCTGAATTTCTAGGCCTATGACTCTATGGCCTAGAAATTGAGTTTTGGCGCTGCCAGGGCTTTAGTGCCGGAAGTTAGTGCCGGAGCTAAGTCGCGCTGGTCGGGCCCAAAATTCACTGGTTCTGCGCCCAAACGGCTGCCGGCGCTGCTGAAAGCTGTTAGCGCCTGTAAACTGGCGCTATGCGCTGAATTTCGGCGCTATTCCGGCGCTGCGGCGCCCGCTGCGGTGCGGCAGGTTCGGGAAGTGCAGGCCTCCTCCTTCCCTTAAGGAGGAGCTGCCTGCACCCGGCCGCGGCCCGCGATAATCTTATTAAAAATGAGCCCGGCACCTCGGACAAGTGCCGGGCTTGCTTCTGTTCCGGGTGGGGGGGAAGTCCGGGGAGGGAGCTGCGGCCAGGCGGGCGGCGGGAAAGCGGCCGGCCGCCGCGGGGCCTTTAATGCGCCGGCGCAAACTTGTGCAAGGCACCTCTGCCAGAACGTTGCTTGCGGCTGCCACGGGCGAGGCGGCCGCAAGTCAATTTCGGCGCTGGGGCCCGTCACCACGGCAACCGGGACGCTGCACACACCGATGACGTCATCGGTGCCGGCGCAGCGCTACCGGTCTACCGCGGCGGAAGGGCCCCAGGCAATTTAGGCGCCGGCGCCAATTGCAGCGCTAGGCCCTCTAGCGCCGCAAAATCGGCGCTAAGGGCACTGAATTTCTAGGCCTATGACTCTAAACCCTGAAAACAGCCTTAAGCAAGGCCATTAGGAAATACGTACAAACATTGGATAATCAATTGAAGGAGTTCAAACAAGAAATTAAAGAACAACAAGACATCAGAGATTAAAAAAATACACAAAAGCAGGGGTCCTTGGAGCCCCTACCCAAGGTGGGTGAGCAGGTATTTGTTAAAATATTGCCAGAGAGATCGGGATTCTCACCTAGATGGACCGGACCATTTGAGGTTATAATGACCAGCGATACGTGTGCATGTATAGATATGAGGGGAAAGGGTAGATGGAAACATTGGACCTAATTAAAACGATAAAGCAATAACCCATCTGATCTTAAATCCCACAGGAACAATGGAATAAACACTGGAGATAAACTAACCTCTGGTGACGACCAGGCTTCTGCTTAATTTACAGGGAAACTTCACCATGAAGGTGGGATTACTGCTGGGAATCGTATGCATCACAAAATAAGTGAAGGGACATCCCACATTACACGACAAGTACATGATGAAGAAGCACCATGTCCCAATACACAGAAAGAAGAGTCAAGCGAAACGAGGATGCTACAATGTCCAGATATGAAACCTGGACCTATGAATGGACTAGTGTTATTTACCGAGGGACAACAATTGTATGGTAACGTGAGACATGAAATTGTACCAGTGCTACTGAACTTAACTATGTTACAATGGCCAGGATATTGTGAAAGTTTTACTAAAACTAGAGAATTGTATGCATATATGATAAAGAATGTAATTAACCAAGCTGCTGATGTGACAGGGGCTACTAATTTTAGGGGACATGCTGCATTCTGCCAAAGGATTAAGAGGAGCTTAGGAACCGATATCCTCACGGGAATAAACACCATTCATTAATGCCCTAGATATACAAGGAGTCCAGAGTAGTGTGGAATGACTACAAAGGGTAATACAACAGATTTTAGAGAAGGAAACTGGTTTGGTTCGACAAGGATCAGAGTTGGGAGGACATACGATAAGGAAATTACTCGAGGGAATCAAGGTTATAGACGACCATGCTAGCATTATCAACAAACTAAACCATTATTATGTCCCTGTATAATTGAGACACGGACTGCAGGAGTTGATTATAACAAGTCTTTACTGAATGGAGACAACCTGGAAACTGAAACTACAGAAGGCTGCTAGGGCCTTTTATACAGGAGTGGTCACTGCCAGTACTGCAGTCTGAGACCAGTTATTCCCTTAAAGGTACATACACAACAATTCCTCCCCTTTTAGATAAACAGTACATAACATTCATTTAACAACTAAATGATAACTAATTACAATTACAATTACGGTTGCTAGATACATTGGTTGAGATTAAGCAATTATAAGTTCAGTCTTTGAGGAGGCTTCCTGATTCTGTCTGGATAACGCCTCTTTGGGGTATCAGGTTCTTCTGGTAAAGTTGAGTCGGGATCAATGTCGTTGTTTGGTTTGTCTGCTTCCAATATCACCGATTCTGCGGTAGATGCAATTGTTACTTCGGTCTCATCGCCAGGTGTATCAGATTGTGGTGTGGAGTTGACGTTTTCCAGTGACTCTAGAATCTGGTCAGCATGGCGTCTTACAATGCTCTCTTCAACATCCACGGTATACATTAGAGGTCCTTGCCGTGTACAGATCGTTCCTGGCTGCCATTTCTCTGTGCGGTAGTCCCGGGCCAAAACTGGTTGACCTATCTTAAAACTCCTGGTCGGCCTTTCATTCATATTCTGAAACTGTCTGTTCTCCACATCTCTTCTGATGTTTGGCTTAACCAAATCCAAGCGGCATCGTAGTCTTCGATTGAAGAACATCATGGCTGGAGTTTGGTTGGTAACCGCATGTGTCGCATTCCGGTAGGCAAACAAGAAGTTGTCCATCTTGTGTTGTAGAGGTATATCTTCATTACACATTGCCTTGATAGCCTTCTTGAATGTTTGAACAAACCTCTCGGCCAATCCATTAGTGGCTGGATGATATGGGGCGGATGTGTAATGCTTAACACCATTGTTCTTTAAGAATCTCTGGAACTCTTCAGACACAAACTGTGGTCCATTGTCAGAGCAAATCTGTTCAGGCAGCCCATTCCTGGCGAATATGGTTCGTAAGACTGTGATAGTTTTTTCTGTGGTGGTTGAGGACATTTTTATTACCTCTGGCCACTTTGTGCATCCACCGCAATTAAAAACATCGAGTCCATGAAGGGACCAGCAAAATCAATGTGCACCCTTTGCCACGGAGATGAGGGCCACTCCCATGGATGTAGAGGGGCTTTTGGTGGGGCGTTTTGGACCTTCTGGCATCCTGTACAGCTCTTGGTCATCTCTTCGATTTCTCTATCGATTCCCGGCCACCACACAAACGCTCTGGCTAAGTTCTTCATTTTTACCCCTCCCAGATGACCCTCATGAAGCTCATTGAGCACTCTATCCTTCAATTTGGGTGGAATTCCTACTCTGGATCCACACATCAAAGTTCCTCGGCACACTGACAGCAGTTCTCTTCTCGGTGAGAATGCTGGCAGCAGTGGTTCGCCATGTGCTGGCCATCCCTTCACCGTTAAATCATAGACCCAGGGTAGTGTCGGGTCATTTTGTGTTTCCTTTTCTATGTTTGCATTCGTCACAGGGAGACATTCAACTATGGTCGAGTGGAATATCGCCACTGGATCCGCTGCAAGGTCTTCTTCCACCGTCGGCAACGGTAGGCACGACAATCCATCAGCATTCCCATGCTGTTTAGTTCCTTTGTACTCGATGTCATATTGGTGTGCCCCTAGGAAAAGGGACCACCTCTGTAGCCATTGTGCTGTCATTATCGGTACGCCCTTCTGAGGGTTGAAAATGGAGACAAGAGGTTGATGATCAGTTAGTAGAGTAAATTTTTGACCGTGCAGGTAGTGATTGAACTTCTTCACCCCCCACACCAGGCTGAAGGCCTCTCTGTCAATCTGGGCGTAGTTACGCTCGGCTGAAGTTAACGAGCGTGACGCAAAAGCTATCAGCCTCTCTAACCCATCAAGGAATTTATGTGACAGTACTGCCCCAATGCCGTAGGGAGACGCATCACACGCCAATCTTATCGGTAGTGATGGGTTGTAGTGAGCCAATACTTCTCTTGAAGTGATTAAGTCCTTACTCTTCTGAAAGGCCCGCTTACATTCATTGCTCCATTTCCATGCTACTCCCGTTCGTAGTAGGGCGTTCAGTGGGTGCAGAATTGTTGACAAATTCAGTAAAAACTTATGGTAGTAATTCACCAATCCGAGGAATTACCTCAGTTGCGACACATTTTCAGGCGCTGGGGCCTTAACTACCGCTTCAATTTTGTCAGGGGACTTATGTAACCCCTCTTCATCAATCACGTGGCCACAATACGATATCTGTTTCTTAAAAAACTCGCACTTGGGGCGATTGGCTCGTAGCCCATGTTCACGTAGTCTAGTGAGCACCTGTTCTAGTTTGTCAAGGTGTTCACTGTCATCTTCACCTGTCACTAGGATGTCGTCCAAGTAACACTGAGTCCCCGGAATCCCTTGCAGGACTTGTTCCATCGCTCTTTGCCATATCGCCGGAGCTCATGCTACTCCGAATACCAGTCGATTATACTGGTAAAGCCCTTTATGAGTATTTATCGTGAGATACTCCCTAGAGGATTATTCAACCTCCATCTGCAAATATGCTTGCGCTAGGTCAATTTTTGTAAAACGCTTCCCTCCAGATAGTGAGGCGAAGATATCTTCTATCCTTGGAAGAGGATATTGTACTGTGTGAAGGACTGGGTTCACCGTCACCTTGAAGTCCCCACAGATGCAAACCTTCCTTGGCTCCTCAGACTTATTGTTTAACGTTTTCTTCATGACAGGAACGATGGGTGTCGCCCACTCGCTCCAGTCTACCTTAGATAACACGCCTGCATTCTCCAGATTCTCCAGCTCTGCCTCGACGGCTGGGCGAATTGCATATGGTACCGGTCTTGCTTTGAAAAACTTGGGAATTGCATTCTCTTCTATTTTTATCGAGGCTGTTACGCCTTTAAGAATGCCCAGTTCTTGTTGAAATACCTTTTTGGCGTTAGCTAAGATTGTTGACAATCGTCCAGGAGTGACGTCGTCATCCTTTTTACCAACCACCGTCATTGCCTGAATGGAGTGCCAGTCTAAGCTTATCTTTCTGATCCATTCACATCCCAATAACGGTGGTCCACCATCTTGCAGTATGTAGAGATACAATTTCCGTATTTTCTTGCCGTTGTATTTGACAGGCACCCTTATTTTTCCTCTGGGGTATGCTTTTTGCCCCGTATACGTCCTCAAGATGATGGATGTCTCTCTCAAGGGTATGTGTGAGAATAGCCGCTCGTAGTCTCGTCAATTCATGACGGTTAGAGCTGATCCTGTATCCAATTCCATTTTGACTTGAGACCCTGCTATCGTGAGGGTGACCCAAATGGTTCGGTGATCTTCTTTTGCGATTACATTGTGAAGTTTGAGACAGCTTAGTCTCTTGTTCCCGGACTCACTATCGCTCATCTGGTCTTCGGAACGACTGTCCGTCATCTTTTGTACTTTCTTGTACGGTTCCTTAGTAGCCTTTTTGTTGTCATTGGTCTTCTTCCCAGACCTGCAAACTCGTGCAATGTGTCCCATCTTTCCGCATTGCCTGCATATTTTGTCCTTGGACCAGCAGTCCTTCTGGTCATGGGTTGTTCTGCTGCAGCGATAACATTTTGCAAATCCCCGTGTCATTTCGTGGGTGCCGTATTCCTGTGGCTTTTGTTGTATTTCCGCAGCTCCCCTGGCTGCTGCTTCGTACGATACTGCCACGCTGAAAGCTTTATCTAGCGTCAGCTCTTTCTCTGAGAGTAACCTCTTCTGGGTTACTTCACTCAGGAGTCCACAGACAAATTTGTCCCGTAGGGTATCTGCCAGTCCTGCTCCGAACTGGCAGTGCTTTGATAGCTTGCGTAGTTCCGTAAGGTAATCAGCATTGCTCTCATCTTTATGCTGAGTTCTCCTGTGGAATTTAAATCTTTCTGCTATCAGCAGCGGTGCAGGGTTTAGGTGTTCCTGTAGGATAGCAACAATTTCGTTAAAACTCTTCGCCTTCGGTTTGGCTGGAGTAATCAGGTCCCGCAATAGGCCGTACGTTCTTGCGCCCATTAAGTTTAGCAATACCGATGCCTTTTTCTCATCGGCTATTTCGTTTGCCTCGCAATATACCTCGACTCTTTCCACATACGTGGTCCAGTCTTCTATTGCATTATCGAAGGCAGTGATATAGCCAGTCTTCGGCATCTTGGAAATCTAAAATGGTGCCTCCCGCGCTTTGCCTTCTTCCCCGATTTAACAAAATGGCGCCTCCCGCGCTTTGCCTTCTTCCCCGCTGGATTAAGATGGTGCCTCCTGCGCTTTGCCTTCTTCTCCGCTGTCGCTAGCGTTGCTTTCCACGGTTTCCGTGGCAAACTGCAGCTCCTCGCGGCTTTCTGCGCGTTTAATTTTTTTATTTTATTATGTTCCCATCGTTGGAACAACCCTGCGGGACTCTTGCCTCCCTTTTCTCGGGTCTGTATGCTGCCCGGCTTCGTTGCACCGGCCGCGCCCTGTGTGCTCCACCCTCTCTCTCTCTCCTCTTCCCGACAACGCTGCTCAGCCCTGTTGCAAGCCACCCGCTTGAGTTCTAGACCGCCGCAGCCCAGGAAGGATCAGTGTACTACCTGCCACCAGCCCGATTAACTGAAGCACTGTCGACAGGAACCAAGCCCCGCTCTCGACAGCCTCTCCTGCAAATCTTCAACTCCGCTGACTCAGAGGCGGATGCCCACGGTCGACGCTCGTTTCTACTGTTTCTTTCTTCCTTCTGGCCTCGACCTCTGCTCGCTTCACTTCCGGGATGGATCCCATGAGGTGGTGCAGACTGTAGGTAAGTTCGCATCTGCTCGTCGCCAATATTATGTCCGTGTATAATTGAGACACGGACTGCAGGAGTTGATTATAACAAGTCTTTACTGAATGGAGACAACCTGGAAACTGAAACTACAGAAGGCTGCTAAGGCCTTTTATACAGGGGTGGTCACTGCCGGTACTGCAGTCTGAGACCAGTTATTCCCTTAAAGGTACATACACAACAACCATAGAGATGAGGAACAGGCAAAAGACTGGATAGGGCGAGGCATGTGTCATGCCTATGGCCAATGGACTGCCGGACAGTTAAAACATAATCTGGCACAGATACAGCAAGGTGAGGTACCAGACTGGATTAACAGCACACAGCTCTATGGCCTGAGCCAGAATCCAGGCCCTCTGAGTGCTTGTACCCTCAAAGGGATGACCAGAGTATATCCAGTGATACAAAAATGTAAAGCAGAAGTGACAGCAATGATAGGCATAGTACTCTTGATACCAGTGGTGGGATTAGACATGACTCCATAACTGCAGTACCAGGTAACAAACATAGGCATAGTGAGGGGTGAGACATACCTCCAATACTATCCAATTGATACCTATGCCATCAGGAAGAATGGTACTGTGAGAGGGGTCTCCCTAAACAGATGCCACGAGAAAGGCAAGCTTACGATATGCCCACATCCGGTAGGTGAAGGCCCTAAGGGTGAGTGCGGCTATAATAAGACAGAGGGATGTGTGTTGGAATTATCACATGTTGATCATCATTACACCCGCTCGGGATATAGAGGCGAAGGGGAGTATTTTATAGCCACCACAGAGACTGAGTACCAATATAGTAACCTTGTATGTGCAATCACAATGCCTAACTTCTGCTTTACGCCAAAGATCCCTGTGACAATTGGACACACCAGATTGGTGTATGTACATTCAAGGGAGGAGATAAAACTAAATGTGCCAGATAGTCTAAAGGACGAGTTGGTTAATTATGAAGATCCGGTAGGGGCCCCAATACCCCGCCTGCAAGAGGATCTGCAAGAAATGAAAGAGGATTTAAGTAAGATGGTGAAACAATACTTATTGTTGCAAAGGAATCTTGGGGAATTAGGAAGGGACATAGAGGTAGAGCTACAGGAATTCCCATGGTATGAGAAGCTGTGGGATTGGGGAATGAATGTCAACATACACCCATGGATCCGCATCATTTCTTATATATTAGTGATAGCACAGTTAGTCATGGCTATAGGATGGGGAATAGCAGCATGCACCACTTGTAAAAGGAAACGGACCAAACGAGCTAAAGCGAGTCGGAAAAAGCTGGAAAACACAAGGTTGCTCTAGACATGATGGGTATGCAGGGCCTCCCGAACCAGCGACTGATCACCACATGGGGCAGGAGGCACAGCGATGCTTATACATGTGGTTTAACTTGGGCAAGGGTCAAGTACCAAAAGGGGGGATTGCAGTGGGGAAAGAGTTAAACTGACATCGCTGGCAGTTTCACTGAATAGTGTAAGGACAGGGACTAACATGAAAGACCACATCCATAAAGATGCGATCAAAGATAGCTGACCTTTGGAGAGATATATGTCCAGCATTTCAACTGCCCGTAAGAACTTTATTACATAGGTTACATTCCAAGGTATCTTTTAATTAGCATTCAGCAGTTTGAGTGATTGTTTGAAGAGGCAGCTTATACATGTTTATATTAAGATTCGTAACCAATCCGTGAAGGTGCATGCAGGCCAAGATCCAATCAGGTGGCAGGAATGAATTTAACATAAGGTGGCCATGCTTATTGTAATGTATAAAAATGTAGTGTTTTCTGCAACAATTTGGAAAGGTCTGGCTAAGACAGAGCAGACTGTTTCTCCACCGGTGCAATAAAGACAACTTGACTATCGATCTAAAACCTTGGGGGGAAAATTCAGTTGGTAGCGCCACCCGTTAGCGCCTTAAAGCAACTAGCGCCCGGGCGCGGCGATATCTGCGCCTCTCGCGAAATTGACCGGACATTTTGCGGCGACGCTAAACAATACCACCCGATCTCCTGCGCACGCAGATCTTGACGTCATTCGAGAGTGCAATGCCCTTGGGGCGCCCCGACCGGAAATTCAGTGGCGCCCCCCTCCTTTCCACCTGGCGCGACCAACGACAGGTTGACTGGAACACTTCCCAGTCGCTCTGGGGCTGGGGGGGGGGGTGCTATTTAAAGGGGGCCTCTTCCTGGCTTTTGTGTGGTAGCCATTTTTGCACCACTCGTTCTGAGAGAGAGAGAGAGATTTGGAGAGAGACAAAGAGAGAAAGAGAGTCTTCTGCATTGAGTCAACACTGTCTGAGGGAGTTTTGGCTTCTGACCATAACTTTGCAGGTACTTTGCTTTTTGACCGTCATAACTTTGATTGCCCAGATACTATGGGGGCTGCAATGGATGGGAACGTCATCCTTCTCCATCACATTCGGAGGGCACAGAGACACAGAGAGAGAGTGGCAATCATGGCCAGACAGAGGAGGGCCAGCAGGCGTCGGTACAGGATACCTTACCCTCCCAGGGTTTTTCGCCAACAGTTCTCATACATTAACATGTCTGAGGAGCAGTGTTTGCGAAGGCTGCGATTCAGCAAGGAGTTGGTCACGGAGCTCTGCCACCTGCTTCAGCCAGATCTGCAACCTCAACTGAGGAGCAGGATGTCTCTGTCGGTGGCAGTGAAGATTACAGTGGCTCTCAACTTTTATGCCACCGGCTCATTTCAATCAGCTACTGGGGACATCGCCAATATCTCCCAGTTCGCAGTGCATTGCTGCATCCATCAGGTCACAAATGCCCTCTTTAAAAGGAGACGAGAGTACATCTCTTTCCCCATGACCCCGGATAGCGGGCTTCCCCATGGTGCAGGGCGCCATTGACTGCACCCATGTGGTTTTGCGGGCGCCACAAGAGAATGCCAAGGATTTCCGCAACCGAAAGGGCTTCCATTCCTTAAGCGTCCAGTTGGTCTGTGACCACAGACAGCTGATACTCGCTGTCAATGCCCACTTTCCAGGCGGCAGCCACAATGCCTTCATCCTGCGCCAGACTTCTGTGGCAGAACTTTTCGAGGCACCGCTTCACCCAGGAGGTTGGCTTCTCGGGGACAAGGGATATCTTGTGTGCACCTGGCTGATGACCCCGCTCCGTTCACCCAGCACCCCCGCTGAGCTACGATACAACGAGAGCCATCAAGCGACCAGGAACATCGTTGAGCACACAATCGGTGTGTTCAAGCAATGGTTCCGCTGTTTGGACCACTCTGGAGGAACCCTGCAGTACTTGCCTGAGCGAGTCTCCCACTTCGTTGTGTGCTGCATGCTGCATAACCTTGCAATCCTCAGGACCCAGCCAATGCCACCAGACATTGGAGCACCAGCAGAGGAGGAGGAGGAGGAGGATGAGGAGGATGGTCATCAGCAGCACCAAGGCGGGAGGGAGGCACAAAGTGGAAGGGCCATCCATCAAAGGCTCATAGCAAGTCACTTCTAGGCCCCCCCTGAGGGAATGGCTTCTGCCATTCAAACAACCTGAATGAAACCATCCCGCAACCCCTAAGCCAGTCAAGGCAACAATGAGTGCAAAGAGCAAACATGCACATTTTGAATACAGACACTTCTTTATTTCCCAAACTGTGTCTCATTTCTGCATGACAAAGTAATAGAAAGAAACACCAAAAAAAACAGTCATTCACATAACTGGCTCTCACAACCTGGAGCCAATGTCCAAAAGAGTAACAAAAATTTGACCACGACCCTCGGCCTTCAATAAAACAATGAAATACATTTTGCGACACCTCCTACTTTTTGCCCTTCGAGGGTGATCTGCCTCCCTTGCGAAATTGCCCCCTTCCCACCCTGCAGCCCCTCTATAATGGGACCCCAATGGCTGCAGCAAGGCTGGGGGAAGGCAGCTGAGTGTCAGAAACTGAGACTGCAGGTGCCCTTGAGGGACGGCCTGGACCAGCTCTGGGCCTGGAGGGCCCGGCTGCTGACTGCTCCAACTCTGCATGGGCAGCAGCAGTCTGTCCTACAGGTGGTGGCAGCTGCAGTGGAGAAGTGGCAGTGTTGGCAGAAGGGATGCTGTCATCTTGAGCGAGGACAGTAACTCCCTGCTCGATCGACACACTGGCACTCCGATGGGGCAGCACCTCAGCATGCGGAGCAATCTGCTGGAGCACAGATTGCTGGCCTGCTGCGGCGCGGTGAGAGCCCCGGGGAAATCTGCCCAATCCAGCGAGGGTGGCAGCAGTCAGTCCTCGTGTGACCTCAATCTGTGTCTGAATGAGACCAGCCACTGACTGCATTGCAGCACTTAGCATTTGCGTGGCAGCCACCTGTGCTCCAGCGAAGTGCTCCACACTCCTTGCCAGTGATTCAATGGATTCGGGCATCCTTGCCACTGCAGCCATGAGCTCAGTGTGCCTTTGCTCCACCTGGGCGCTCATTTCAGCGAGGACCCGCTCCTCGTCTGCGTTCAGTGCAGCAGGACTCGAGGCCACACTCTCCGTCCGGGGAGAAGGCCCCCGAGCTTCCCTAACCCCCTCGCGTTGCTGCAGCCCGCTGGGTCCTGGAGCTTCACCCTCATCAGACCATTCCCCCCCGCTCCCCTCCAGGGAAGTCATGTCCCCAGTATGGGCATGGGCTGCCTCGGCAGAGGGTTGCGCTGATGGTCCGGCTTCCTCTTCCTCCTCGCCTTCAGCTTCACTCCCAATGGCAGCTTGAGGGCCCGTCTCCTCACCTGGTGAATCACCATCTGAAAGCAGGGAGGTACAAGAGTGGCTTTAGCGTGAGGACAGGGTGGCAGCAAGGGAGACATGAGTGCAGCGATGTACTGATTTGGATTGAAAGTGTCAAAGGCTGCTGTTGTGAAGAACAAGTGGAGGAGAGAGGACAAAAAGGTGATGACCTTACCATTGCTGGCCAGAACGGGGTCGGCATCTCCAGTGGCGACGGGACCAAGCATCCGGCTTGCCATAATCCTGTGGATGCGCTGCTCAAGATCGCTGAGGGCTTGAAGGTGAGGCCACCCTCCAACAGTCCATTGCTGCTGTCTCCTATTATGAGTCAGCTTGGCCTGCAAGAAAAAGGACGGCGTCTGAGCAAATATGCAGCCATGATCTTGCCTGAAATGCCTCCCATGGTTGAATAGCCCTTACTGTGCGCAGCCATGATCTTGCCTGAAATGCCTCCCATGGTTGAATAGCCCTTATTGTATGCAGCCATGATCTTGCCTGAAATGCCTCCCATGGTTGAATAGCCCTTACTGTATGCAAAGTGTGGAATGTGCGTGTGTGGTTCATGAAAGGGCCATAGGTGTTGGATGAGTGCTGGGCATTGGGGCTTTCAAGACCCTCTGGCCATAAAGTGAGGTGGAGATGGAGGGATGAGGAGATTTTGAAAAAAGGCACTCACCCTGACGACCCGAGTGAGGTCGTTAAACTTTTTCCTGTATTGCACAGGGGTCCTAGGCACCATGCTGCTTGAGGTCACTCTGTGAGCCACCTCCCTCCACGCTTTTTTGTATTCGCTTGGCAAAGGGCTCCTGCCACTCTCTGGGTACAGTAGAGAACTTCTGCGCTCCACCGCGCCAACCAGAGCCTCCAAGGCACGCTCGCTGAAGCACTGTGCTCGCTCCCTGGCCCTCTCCATAGTCCCTGGCTGGAAGATTTCGCCACAGGTCTGTCCAGGCCAATATTCAAGGCTCCAGTGAGCAGGGCATGGCTGCAGAGCAAAATCGACCCTCCCCTTTAAGAACTGACCGGCGCCAGTGTGCCTGTGTTCAATCGCTAACTGACCGCACCGCCCTCTGAGGTAGCGCCTCACTCCTCGGGCTTAGCGCCTTAAGAGAGTTGTGTAGCGCCTGATTTAGCGCTCCAATCACCTCCAGGGGCGAGAGAGGCGAATTTTGCAGCCAGCGGCAATAATCTGCGCCAGGTGCTAAACTTTGCGCCCGGCCGATATTCGCGCCTCAAAATGGGCGATACCGAATTTCTCCCCCCTTGTGTTGAGTGTTGGTTTAAAATACTCCACAGCACTCCTCCTGTTCCTCTTCCTCTTCCTCTTCCTCTTCCTCCTCCTCCTCTCCCTCGTCCTCCTGCTGAGGTGGCCCCGCAATTCCTGGTGGCAAGGGCTGTGCCCTTATGATGGCCAAGATCGCGCATAACAGGAAGGAGCAGTGGCAGACAGGTGGGTGGGGCAAGCTGCCATCCAGGACCTCAGCCAACTGGAGGAGCGAGTGCTGGAAATCATTGGGCAGCAGATTATGGAGGTCGTGGCAACCAGCGAGTTTGAAGCCTTGGGGACAACAACAGTATGCTCATTCCTAATCCTTCTTCTCGCATCCCACTTCCTCCTCAGCCCACAATCTCATCTCACTTTCAAGCTGCTGATGTTGTCTGCATGCATAGCTTGCTTTCACCACCCCCCACCCTGCCACCCCGCCACTCCCCTCACCATAACCCGACTCTTGTGTCTTTCTGCTTTCAGCTAATCAACAACAAGCACCAGACCAGCCTGTCCCCGAGGTGATGCAGGAGAGCAAGGGGGGAAGAGAAGAAGACGACATAGCGTCACTGTATCTGTCACTCGAAGACACCAGCTCAGAAACTTGCACTGCGTGTACTTTAGAAGCTAGTGTAGAAGCGGGATCAGCACAGGGTGAGACACTGGGCTCGAGTGGGCTGCAGCAAGGCCAGGGGGAAAGGGTAGCTCGGGGGAAAGGGTAGCTCGGGGGTCAGCTCCCTGGAGGGAAGGTTCATGCACGAGTTCTGCTGCACAGGACTCAGATGAGGGCCTTGATGGGCATGCACATGGAAATGCAAGTCTGTCAGAGAGCCTCTTGGCAATGTCAAGGGGCAAGGAGGAGTCCGGCTCCAACATTGCATGGGGCTTTATGCAGAGCCTGGAGCCCAGGATTTCCAGGCTGGAAATGATGGTACACTTCCAAAGAGACCGTGTCGACCCAGAGCTGTTGGTTTGTGTGATGGACGATGTCGTGACTGCCATTGCAGCACAGGCGGAAGCGACCCAACGTCTTAGTGTTGCAGCAGAAGCTCAGACCACTCTCATGCAGTCTCAGCTTGCTACCACCCAAGCTCTGAATGCTGCCATCATGGCTGGTTTTACCACTGTCGACTGGGCCTTGCAGGGTGTCGCAGCAGTCCAGCAATCTATGCTCCAACAGATTGCTAGGAATGCTGAGGTGTTGCCCCGGGGGAGTGGCAGTGCGTCAGTGGAGCAGCACACTGCTGTCTTCTCTCAAGATGACAGTATTTCTGTTCCCACCACTGTCACACCGCCATTGCCCTTGCCGCTGCCTGTCAGCCAGCCAGCCCAGACTGCTGCCGCCCATGCCGAGGTAGTGCAGTCTACAGCCAGGCCTTCTGAGGCCAGAGCTGCACGAGGTTGTCTTGCAAGCCCATCTGAAGTCTCCCACACGGAAACTCAGCAACTTTCCACCAGCTGTGCTGCAGCCACTGGGGGAGCACTTTGTAGGGGCACTAGATCAGGAAAGGGTACTCGAGCGACAAGCACTGAGGGATTGCACAAGGGTGATTAGTTCATATCGTATGTGTAAATTGATTTTTGAAAAATGTATTCATTTTGTTTGAAATCTTTTGTGGTGTCTCTCATTTCAGCTTTGTGCCCAGGAGGACGCTGTGATATTGCGTGACAAAGGGATGGTATGATTGGGATCTGGCGAGCAACAGGGGTCTGGGGTTTCGTTCATTGGAATCGGAGTCTGATGAGGCTCTCATGGACAGCCTGTCCGGAAGGAGGATTGGCTGCCTGCCTCTTGCCTTCCTTCTCGTCCTCTTCCTCTTTGTCTTGCTCATCTTCCTCTTCATCTTCTCCCTCGTCGTCCTCTTGCAATCCCTGGTGGCAAGGGCTGCGCCCTCATGATGGCCAAGTTGTGAAGCATGTAGCAGACCACTACAAAATGGGACACCCGCTCTGCTGAGTAGTGGAGGGCTCCTCCCGAGCGGTCAAGGCAGTGGAACCGTTGCTTCAGTAGCTCGATGGTCTGCTCGATGATGTTCCTGATGGAAGCATTATATGAGTGCTGGGCACGAGTGTTGGGGTTGCAGAGTGGAGTCATGAGCCAGGTGGAGAGCGGATAGCCCTTGTCCCCGAGCAACCACCCTTGAGTTTCATTCTGGAGGTGGACGCAAGATGAAGGCATCATGGCTGCTGCCAGGATAGCAGGCATTGACCATCAGGAAGTGCTGGGTGTGGTTGTACACCAACTGCACATTAAGTAAGTGATAACCTTTGCAGTTACGGAGATCTCAGGATTGTTATGCAGTGCCTGCAAAGCCACGTAGGTGCAGTCAATGGTGCCATGTACCATGGGGAAGCCCGCTATCCTGGCAAAGCCATATGCACACTCATCCTGCTTCTCTTTACTGAGAAAGAAGAGAACATAATCCCTTCTCCTGGTGTAGAGAGCCTCGGTGACCTCCCGGATGCAGCGATAGATGGCGAACTGTGAAAGGTTAGCTATGTCTCCTGCTGCAGATCGGAAGGATCCGCTGGCAAAAAAATTGAGGTCCATGGTAGCATTGACTGCCACTGGGCGATCCATGGTCACCCTGTTCTCAGGCTGTAGGTCTGGTTGCAGAAGTGTAAGGAATTAGCCACACACGCTAGCGGGGCTGGGGTTATTTGTCTCTGGCCAGTCAGAAGCCTCTGAGCTGCTCCAAGGACCCCCTTGCGGTTTCGAAGCGCTCCCCTATTCCTGAGTTCTGACCCCCAGACTTATTCGGTGGCGATGTAGACAGAAAACAATGTGACTCGTGGTTTGGGTGCAAAACAGACCAGTATTTATTGAAAACAAAAGAAAGAAACAACTTAGAAAAATCCATATAGCTCTTATGCCTGGTACAACACTTTTGCTTAAACGCAGTACACTTAGTGTCCACTAGAGGGCTCCCTGCCCAGTGCAACACTACCTTATTTGAAATACAGTACTTTAATATAGACTTTAAAAAATAGCTACACAGCGTTCACCACAGCTCTACAGCTTGATGCAACACCCCTTTTAATACAGTTTTTCATACAGTACTTTAAAACAGCTACTCCTCTTTAATACCGTTTTAAATACTGAATTCAGTGTTCACTATAGCACTTCTCTGCTAGGTGCAACACTGCCTTGCTTAAATAGGGGAGGAGAAACGGACACAACAAAGGAAATCAACTAAAATGACAATTCTAACGAAATTCCCACTTTACTCCCACCCCTATACCTATCCTAAGTTGCCTTGTGGAAGGCCAGAAAAATATATGCTCACCACTGGAAATGCCTGCGAACTTAGATCTTCACTGCCCCGAAGTGAAAAACACCCCAGTGTTTTAAAAGTAAACTGCTGGTGTTTCACTTCTACAGGCAGACTCCCACGCTGTAGAGGCACACAGAGGCGAGGCCAGAGAGAGAGAGAGCTTCTGGGAAGCTAGCTTTTATACCCCCTTTTGGGGCCCGCCCAGATCCGGATGTTTCTGGGCTAAAACAAAAGGGATCCAACTGCCCCATTGTCCAGTAATGGGTTTGAATATGTTCTCCCATTCATTTAAACGGTTTCTCCTCAGTTTGGATGTGTCCACTTGATATACAAACAAATGCTAATAGCATTCAATTTCTTTGTAAGCAAAGCATTGTCCTGTGGTCATCTGGAACCGCAATTGATTGACAGTCTTGAGTGCTTAGCAAGCAAAGTTCCTTTGTTCATGCTGGCAGTTTCAAGCACTTGATCTTAGAGTCAACATTGTAGAACGTTCTGTAAACAGGCATCAATTGTCCTGCTGCAGGGGGGGGGGAACTCCCCTTTGATTGACAGATTTGACTGCCATTGAACCTTTCTTCACAGACACAGAAAGCTATTTTCCAAGTCCTTTGTCTTCAGCCATGCGGTCTGATGGCCATTTTTGATCCCTGAAATTTTTAAAGGTGTATCACCCAGGGATTCTTTAATCAAAGAAATTAATCTTCGGAGCTATAAATTATTGCGAATTCTTACAGTCCCCCATCGGATATTAAACTTGCTTGTAGTATCCTTGCCAAAAGTCCAAAAGTGAGCAATAATTTCTGACCCCCCCACAAACAACCTTCCCTTATACTTAACTAAATCTATCTTTGATCCCCTGACACCTCTATCTTCCCTGCTCAGAGAGAATCATAGTATGGCAGGCATCTGTTGACAGAAAACCCAAAATTAATTAAATAATCAATACACGGAGGGGGTCCAGTGCCCCTGCACCACTTATATTCACAATAAGTCAAGCATGGAGGGGTCCTACGCCCCTGCACCACTTATATTCATAATAAGTCAAGCATGGAGGGGTCCTACACCCCTGCACCGCTTGTACCATAATTTCAACATCTTTAAAGGGATTGTCATCCAGCCAACATGTCTGCTAAAAAAGATGGAAGACAAACGAGCTACCCTTAACTCCAAACAAGCAGTGAAATATTAACCAGTTCTGTAAATTCTTAGTCTTAAAATAGTATTTCCAGCAGCATTTTTAAATGTTCTGGGCATCTGAATCCTGCAGACCCCTTCCTTCATGGACTAGGGGTGCTTCCTCTCTCGAATCCCACCACTCGTCGGTCCCCTGTACTTGCCAGAACTTTGAAAAAGACAAAGGAAAACATCTTGCCAGGTCCCCTGGCTTTGGGGAAGTGTAATCAGGTCCCGCGACCTTGATCCACAATACAATTCCGGAACCGTACCACACTCAAAACTTATACACTAATCTTAATTTCAATATAAAACAAAATTAACACATTCTACCTTAATACTGTAGGGGGATGGGGCTCTGCTCTGCCCAATTGCAGGGGTCTTTAGTGCCTGTTGATGTATTGGGCCTCGGTCTCCTTTATACCCTTGCAGCTTATGTTAGCCTGCAGGTCGGGTGTCACTAAACACCCTCTAAGGAGATAGAGAACAACAGCTTATAGAGGAGGACTAAAATACGGTGGTGACCCGCACAGTTTATACCTAATCTGTGGGGTACTCCTGAGCCCAAGTGCTCCTGGAGTCCTCTCTCTTTTCCCTAGTCTGCTGTTCCCTTGTTTGGAGGATTCGAGGCACCCTAATGCCCCTATCTGGTTCTAACTCCAGAATTTGGGTGGAGAACGATGCACTTTAAATAGACACTCGGAGACAAGTAGTCCTTGGAAAAAGAACAGGTGACAACCAATTTTATTTGCCAAGGTAAGTGTTGAGCCTGTCAAGGGGGTTCTCATCATTACACCACAAAGCTTCTAAGATGGCCCGTTGTAACCACTCTGGGGTGACCTGCCCCTTTCTACAGGCTGTTGGGAGGGCCTGGTACACCCTCCCCTCTATTGAGAATAGCAGCATCTTTACTGTTTCTTGGTCGTCACAATTGTTCATTTCTACCGCCTGTACGATGTTAGAGAAATGTACAGATGGATCTCCCCCCCCCCCCCCCGTCTGGTGAGCGTGGGGATATGTGCAATCATGGCCTTCAGAGCTGGAGCTGCATGCGGGACTACAAACTCACTGTCTAGTGGCCCACAGGCCTGTGCACCTTGTGGAGGCCCGTACTTTTTCTGGACCACTGGACACATAGGTCCCGCCGCAGACTCCGTAGCTGGGGTCCCTATTTCCTCTACCTCCTCATCCTCTGCCTCGGATTCCGATCCTACAGACCCAACACCTTCCGTGGGTGACCCATACCCCTTGGGCTGGACCGGCTCTACCTGTCTGGTCCCATACCCTTTTGGTTGGGCCGGACCTCCCTGTTCGGTCCCCCGCCCTGTGGGCTCCCTGGTCTGCACCCTTGGTTCCCCCCGTGGCTCGACCGGACCGACCGGTGCTTCGGGAGGCGGTTGGCTGTCCTTCGCAGCCGGGTCCTCTACTATTCCCCAATGCTCTGATCTGTTGTCAGCCCTCTTTAGCTCTAACAAACAGATCGTGCCCTTCGCCTGGGCAAGAGATTGGAGCAGCGACTGAACCCGTTCTCTGCAAGGCCCGTGATCTGTTTTCTCGAAACCCTCCTTGCAGTTAACTCTATATGCCGCCTGCAAATCTTTCAGCTGGCCTTCCAGCACTTCGATTTTCTGCGCATAAGTAACGTTCAACTTCTTAACCTTGCGCTCCCCAACCTTAGCCTTGGTCACCTGCCCCTGCAGGTATTGTTGCTGGCTGCGGGAGGCTTCCTCCTCTTTGGCCTTTTTTTCCCTTTCCTCAAACAGCTCTAACATGATCCTCTGACCTGTGGCTTCCCTAGCTTCTGAGGTGAGCAGCACCTTTCGCAGCTCCTCGCTAATCCTGGCTATCTCGCAGTCCGATGCCCGGACCTGCCTTGTCAGGCATATGAGCCAGATTGCCTTTTCTATCTTCCTATTATGCTTTGATCCTGCCGTCCACTGGGCCGCCGCGTCCACGGGACGTGGTACCCTGCTTAGGTTCTGTACCCACTCTTTTGTGAAGTTTACCTTGGAAATAGCGTAGGCGGAGATTCTCTTCTCCATCTTAGATTTACCAATAACCACTGTTTCCGAGGTCGTGCATTCATTCTCCCACTGGAGTCCTGCCACGGTGGCCATTGTGTAGGGGGATGGGGCACTGCTCTGCCCAATTGCGTCAGTCCTGGGACTTGATTAGTTTGGGCCACCTCTTAACTGTAGTGATCCCAAGACTATTGTCCCTAGTCCGAGTTGATTAAGGTGATGATGGCTTGTATTCATAGCCCGATTAGGGGTGAGTCACATATTCAAACCCAGACCGGGTGGTCCCCATTGGCCGGGGGTTTCCTCGCTTCAGGTCTGACTCAGTCCCCTGATTGGCCTTTGAGAATGCACTCTGCTTTGATTGGCCGACATCTATGGCTCGCCTCTGAGCCACAGTCCCCTGTATTCGGATGTCCCAGGCATATCCCAGCCTGCTTGTTGGGACCTCTGCCTTGGCCGAAAATGTTGGTTTTAAACTGTGGGCAATCCAATTTTTGGTAAAATGTGGTTGTGGATTTTCGAACCCTACAATACATGTTCTACCTTAATACACGTTCTACCTTAACAAAGCAAAATACAAACGCCGCCCGTCTCCGGGCGGCCAGCTCTGTCTCTGGTTGGGCTGCCACAGGCTGCTCCCTGTGGCATGGCTGGACTGATTCCAGCTTCTGGTCCCTCGCAGCTTATGGCTGCTGGTTGGGAACCTCTGCCCTTTGGCTTCTCCCTGGTTCGGGAGACGGCCCTACTCCACTGTAAAGTGGGTGACCATACTTTCTTGGGCTGGGGCACCTGAAGAGATCTCCTAGGGAGTGGTGCCAGGGGGGCTACCCTGGCAAGCAAACCCTTAGCTCGGGTCACACTCCCTGCTGGCTGGGGACCTCCTCCTTCGGGTCTCTCCCTTCCCAAACCTGGGCTGGGGACAGGCAATCCCTTGCCACTGGCTACCGGTGGCTGAGAGCCTTCCCCTTCAGGTCTAAAACCTGGTTCAGGCTCCTCCCCGGAGTCCCACAAGAGAAGGGGAATCGCACGGGCCAACTGCTGGGGTGCTTCTAAAATCCCAGCTGTTTGTTCCCCTGCCCCCCGCTTAAACAAACTGCATTGTTTGATATAACTGGCTGCCTGCCAGTAATCCTTTTCAAAATCATGAATGGCTCCTCCCCCCACACAAGCCACAGTGCCTGCCTGTGAACTTGGACCTGCTGTGGGCTGGGGATCACTATTCTCAGGTTCACTCCCAGCCGCCTGTTTCCCTGTGGGTCCCATTAAGCTAAATAGGACCTTATTAGACTGGGGTGAGTGGGTCAGGTCCTCCGAGTGGACCACCGTGCTGGAGGCTCCAGTGTCCACCGAATATCTCCCCTGCACCATCTCCACCCCCATCTCAACATAGGGCCTGCTCCCCTCAGTATTTTTGCAGGGACACAGGTCAACAGGCTGCACTGGCTCTAGCCATTGCTGGGAGTGGGATGGGGGTCAAAGCACCGGTGGTGGCTGCTACGCTCCCCTGGCCAGTCAGAAGAGACCACACTGCCTCCAATAGTGACTCGACCCAGGGGGGGGAAATTTCTGTCTCTACCACCTCATCCTTCACCCCTCTTTGCTGCCAGAGCTCCTGAAAGCTCAGACCTGCCTTCAGGCTGATCAGACAAATCATCCCCTTTGCCCTCCTTAAAGCCATCTTCAGGCTTTCTATCACTGCCCTACAGGGGCCACGATCTGCTTCCTCAAACCCTTGTTCACAGGCCAGCTTATATGCTGCCTTTACTTCCCTAACCTTCTCCTTCTGCTCTTTTAATTCTTGAATGACGCGCGCGTTCTCCTCCCGCACACTCATCTCATTGTTCTTGGCCTCTGCAACTAGGCACTTCAGTTTAGTGAGGGCAAAAGCCACACGAGGCATGAGTCAGAGTACCTGAACGACCAGGCGCTCTACATTGGACTGGTATTCCTCAACCTCCCTTTCCCTATCCCAACTCTCTGCCCTGGCTTCCCTAAGCCTGCGGGTGACTTCCCCAAGCCTGCGGGAACCTAACCACAGACAAACGAGTGGGATAAAAAGGAAACCAATAACGGCTGCTCTTTCCAGACCCAAACCACTGTCTGCCACATTGCACACCATTGCCGACGCTCCTGCCACAGTCGCCATTTTGTAAGGAATTAGCCATACACGCTAGCGGGGCAGGGGTTATTTGTCTCTGGCCAGTCAGAAGCCTCTGAGCTGCTCCAGGGACCCCCTTGCGGTTTCGAAGCGCTCCCCTATTCCTGAGTTCTGACCCCCGGACTTATTCGGTGGTGATGTAGACAGAAAACAACGTGACTCATGGTTTGGGTGCAAAACAGACCAGTATTTATTGAAAACAAAAGAAAGAAACAACTTAGAAAAATCCATATAGCTCTTATGCCTGGTACAACACTTTTGCTTAAACGCAGTACACTTAGTGTCCACTAGAGGGCTCCCTGCCCAGTGCAACACTACCTTATTTGAAATACAGTACTTTAATATAGACTTTAAAAAATAGCTACACAGCGTTCACCACAGCTCTACAGCTTGATGCAACACCCCTTTTAAGAGTTTTACATATAGTACTTTAAAACAGCTACTCCTCTTTAATACAGTTTTAAATACCAAATTCAGTGTTCACTATTGCACTTCACTGCTAGGTGCAACACTGCCTTGCTTAAATAGGGGAGGAGAAACGGACACAACGAAGGAAATCGACTAAAATCACAATTCTAACGAAATTCCCACTTTACTCCCACCCCTATACCTATCCTAAGTTGCCTTGTGGAAGGCCAGAAAAATATATGCTCACCACCGGAAATGCCTGCTCCATGTCCTGCGAACTTAGATCTTCACTGCCCTGAAGTGAAAAACACCCCAGTGTTTTAAAAGTAAACTGCTGGTGTTTCACTTCTACAGGCAGACTCCCACGCTGTAGAGGCACACGGAGGCGAGGCCAGAGAGAGAGAGAACTTCTGGGAAGCTAGCTTTTATACCCCCTTTTGGGGCCCGCCCAGATCCGGATGTTTCTGGGCTAAAACAAAAGGGATCCAACTGCCCCATTGTCCAGTAATGGGTTTGAATGTGTTCTCCCATTCATTTAAACGGTTTCTCCTCAGTTTGGATGTGTCCACTTGATATACAAACAAATGCTAATAGCATTCAATTTCTTTGTAAACAAAGCATTGTCCTGTGGTCATCTGGAACCGCAATTGATTGACAGTCTTGAGTGCTTAGCAAACAAAGTTCCTTTGTTCATGCTGGCAGTTTCAAGCATTTGATCTTAGAGTCAACATTGTAGAACATTCTGTAAACAGGCATCGATTGTCCTGCTGCAGGGGGGGAGAAACTCCCCTTTGATTGACAGATTTGACTGCCATTGAACATTTTTTCACAGACACAGAAAGCTGTTTTCCAAGTCCTTTGCCTTTGGCCATGTGGTCTGACGGCTATTTTTGATCCCTGACATTTTTAAAGGTGTATCACCCAGGGATTCTTTAATCAAAGAAATTAATCTTCGGAGCTATAAATTATTGTGAATTCTTACAGAAGGTGGCAGAGTTCTGTGACCACCTCATTGGTGAAGCAGAGCCTCCTAATACACTACTCCTCGCTTAAGTGAATATAAGAGAATTGCTCTCTGAGGACCCTAGGTGGGTAAGGCTTCCTGTTGAAAGCCCTCCTGCCCCTCCTCCTCCTCTCTCTGTGAGCATCTTCTCGTCTTCTTCGCTGCCTCCGCTGCCTCTCACTAAGATAGTCGAGCGCGAGGGGGACTGCCAGTAGAGCCCCCATGACTGTGAGCAAGTGTTGTGAGCAGAAGCCTTTAAATAAGAATGAAGGCGTTCTCCATTTTCAACAACACTCCCTGTTACCTTAGAACCTTGAAACAAGTTTATAAAGCTGCTGGAGTTGCAGAAAGTTGCACAGAGCCAGTCAAACTGCAGAGACATGTTAGAAACAAGTGATTGCTGATGATCCCTTTAAACATCTTTGCTGGAGCCTGCTTCCTACTGCTGTACACTCACTGAGGTCATGACCAGAATCAACTACATAATTTTGGTAGCGCCGATATCGGCAGCGCTGCCAGCCATCCGAAAATGGTGGCTGCCACAGGACCTGCTGACAGCGTGCGGAAGAGCAGTTGGCCACCATTTCTTCCCCGAATTTCTAGACCAGTGTTTATGTAGTGGGTGAAAACTGTACTTTTTGCTTGAGGTCTAGTCTGACAAAGTCTAACTTCTGAGTCGGCCATTTCCTGTCTTTCCCCCAGGCTGCCAGCAATGAACATGTGGGTGAAAGTGATGAGAATGTGGAGCGAGGCAACTGGTCCTCGAAGACTGACTACTTGCTCTCAATGATCGGTTATGCTGTGGGTCTGGGCAATGTCTGGCGATTCCCTTACCTGGCTTACAGAAATGGAGGAGGTACTGTAGTCAAATCCAAAATACAGGGGAGAGAAAGGCAGAAATAAAGGGAACAATTCATTGATTTATAAAGAATGTTAAATTCAATGAACCAGGGAATGGTGATGCCCTCTCCACGCGTACTACCTCATGGTGCAGGGCTCTGGAGCCGATGATTCTATATTGGGGTGGCGGGGGGGATATGTCGCAGGGTGAGTGAGGGCTTTGTTTCCACAGGAAGGGTATGGCCTCTTTAAGAACCTCCCCATTCACGATAATTGCACCTGGACTGGGAGGAGACTATCCCCAGCCAGCTGAACATAGGTTCACGAGAAGTAGGCCAGAAAAAGGCTGGCAGTTGAAGAATTGAAAGTCGCACTGTGTGGTCTTGCTTTGTGTTTGGAACGTGGATTGTTCAAGGACTACTGTTTGTAAGGAAAAGGAGGCTTTGAGACAGTAGGACCTTGTAACATATATCCATACCCATATTCACAAATATATACCCGCACACACACGCACACATCAGTACACACAAGCATGTACATGAACTGAATCTTATATCCATGCACATATTATTTATATATATATATCTAACCTGCGCGCACACACACGACATAAAAAATAGGAATTTCCTCTTGTTCTTCACTGGTTTTGTGCTGGTAATCCTGCATCCAGCAGTGGAAATTAGGGTGGGGATTCATTACACCAGCCCCTCCCATCACAGCCTCCATCACACCAGCAGCACCCACCCCACACTGCCCACCCCCTGTCATATCACACCAGGCCCCATCACACCAGCCCGTCACACCAGCCCCATCACACCAGCCCCTCATCACATTAGAACTTCTTTACACAGCGAGTTGTTGTGATCTGGAATGCGCTGCCTGAAAGGGTGGTGGAAATGGATTCAAAAGTAACTTTCAAAAAGAAATTGCATATATACTTGACAAGGAAAAACTTGCAGGGCTATGGGGAAAGAGCAGGGGAGTGGGACTAATCGGCGAGCTCTACTAAAGAGCTGGCACAGGCACAGGCACGATGGGCCAAATGGTCTCCGGTGATGTATCATTATATGATTCTATACTGGTCCCTGCAGCCCTCTTCAGATAGCCCCGCCCCCTGCATCCCCTCCTCAGATAGCCCCGCCCCCTGCCACCCTCCTCAGATAGCCCCGCCCCCTGCAGCCCCTCCTCAGATAGCCCCGCCCCCTGCAGCCCCTCCTCAGATAGCCCCGCCCCCTGCAGCCCCTCCTCATAACACCACCCCCTGCAGCCCCTCCTCATAACCCCGCCCCCTGCAGCCCCTCCTCAGATAGTCCCGCCCCCTGCAGCCCCTCCTCAGATAGCCCCGCCCCCTGCAGCCCCTCCTCATAACACCGCCCCCTGCAGCCCCTCCTCAGATAGCCCCGCCCCCTGCAGCCCCTCCTCATAATGCCGCCCCCTGCAGCCCCTCCTCAGATAACCCCGCCCCCTGCCACACTCCTCAGATAACCCCGCCCCCTACAGCCCTCCTCAGATAGCCCCGCCCCCTGCAGCTGCTCCTCAGATAGCCCCGCCCCTGCAGCCGCTCCTCAGATAACTCCGCCCCCTGCAGCCCCTCCACAGATAACTCCGCTCCCTGCAGCCCCTCCTCAGATAACCCCGCCCCCTGCAGCCCCTCCTCAGATAGCCCCGCCCCCTGCAGCCGCGCCTCTGCTAGCCCCGCCCCCTGCAGCCCCCACCATAGATAAATGTAAGAAGTCACACAACACCAGGTTATAGTCCAACAGTTTTATTTGAAATCACAAGCTTTCGGAGCGCTGCTCCTTTATCAGGTGAAGTGGAGAAATGCATAAAGACACAGCTTATATAGTCAGAGAATAATGCCAGATGATTACATTTAATCTTTCTAACTGCCATTTATCACACCTCGGCAGAGAGATAATCACAGCAATCAAAGGTGTGAATGGTGTCCAAACAGGTCAGTCAGGAAAACATTACATCAAAGAACAATGAAGTGGGGTCACAAGGGGTCAAATGTTGCAGATGCTGGGGTCTGTATGAAAAACAAAAAAAGACAAAAAACATTTTTTTTGCTGGAAATCACAGCAGGTCCGGCCGCATCTGTGTAGAGAGAACAAGGCAATGACGACTCGATTCTGGGTGACCCTACGTCAGGTGGGGTTACATGTAGCGTGACATGAACCCAAGATCCCAGTTGAGGCCGTCCTCATGAGTGCGGAACTTGGCTATCAGTTTCTGCTCTACGATTTTGCGTTGTTGTGTGTCTTGAAGGCCGCCTTGGAGAACACTTACCCGAAGATCGGTGGCTGAATGTCCTTGACTGCTGAAGTGTTCCCCGACTGGGAGGGAACACTCCTGCCTGGCGATTGTTGCACGGTGTCCGTTCATCCGTTGTTGCAGTGTCTGCATGGTCTCGCCGATGTACCATGCTCCGGGGCATCCTTTCCTACAACGTATGAGGTAGACAACGTTGGCCGAGTCACATGAGTATGTACCATGTACCTGGTGGGCGGTGTCCTCATGTGTGATGATGGTATCTGTGTTGATGATCTGGCATGTCTTGCAGAGGTTGCTGTAGCAGGGTTGTGTGGTGTCGTGGTCGCTGTTCTCCTGAAAGCTGGGTAATTTGCTGCGAATGATGGTCCGTTTGAGGTTAGGTGGCTGTTTGAAGGCGAGTAGTGGAGGCGTGGGGATGGCCTTAGCAAGGTGTTCATCATCATCGATGACATGTTGAAGGCTGCGAAGAACATGGCGGAGTTTCTCCGCTCCGGGGAAGTACTGAACAACGAAGGGTATTTTGATGGTTGTGTCCCGTGTTTGTCTTCTGAGGAGGTCTATGCGATTTTTTTGCTGTGGCCCGTCGGAACTGTCGATCGACGAGTCGAGCGTCATATCCTGTTCTTACGAGGGCATCTTTCAGTGTCTGTAGGTGTCCATCGCGTTCCTCCTCGTCTGAGCAGATCCTGTGTATTCGCAGGGCTTGTCCATAGGGGATGGCTTCTTTAACGTGGTTAGGGTGGAAGCTGGAGAAGTGGAGCATCCTGAGGTTGTCCGTGGGCTCGCAGTAGAGTGAAGTGCTGAGGTGTCCGTCTTTGATGGAGATTCGTGTGTCCAAGAATGAAACCAATTCTGAGGAGTAGTCCATGGCGAGTTTGATGGTGGGATGGAACTTAATGTTATCGTGTAGTCTTTTCAGTGATTCTTCGCCGTGGGTCCATAGGAAGAAAATGTCGTCGATGTATCTGGTGTATAGCATTGGTTGGAGGTCCTGTGCAGCGAAGAAGTCTTGCTCGAACTTGTGCATGAAGATGTTGGCATATTGGGGTGCAAATTTGGTCCCCATGGCTGTTCTGTGTGTTTGGGTAAAGAACTGGTTGTCGAAGGTGAAGACATTGTGGTCAAGGATGAAGCGGATGAGTTGTAGGATGGCGTCTGGAGATTGGCTGTTGTTGGTGTTGAGTACTGAGGCTGTCGCAGCGATGCCGTCATCGTGGGGGATATTGGTGTAGAGTGCCGAGACGTCCATCTTGGCGAGGAGTGTTCCTGGTTCAACTGGTCCGTGGGTGCTGAGTTTCTGTAAGAAGTCTGTAGTGTCGCGACAGAAGCTGGGGGTTCCCTGTACGATGGGTTTCAGGATGCCCTCGATGTATCCAGAGAGGTTCTCACACAGGGTTCCATTGCCTGATACGATAGGGCGTCCGGGTGTGTTGGCTTTGTGTATCTTTGGGAGGTAGTAGAAGTCTTCCACGCGGGGAGTACGTGGGATGAGAGCGCGTAGGATGCTTTGAAGGTCTGGATCGAAGGTCTTGATCAGTCTGTTCAGTTGGCGGGTGTATTCTTTGGTCAGATCTGTGGGTAACTGTCTGTAGTGTTCCTGGTTGTCCAGTTGTCGGTATGCTTCTTTGCAACAGTCCATTCTGTTCTGTATGACGATGGCTCCTCCTTTGTCTGCTGGTTTGATGACGATGTTGCGGTTGGTCTTGAGTGCGTGGATGGCATTGCGTTGTGCTCGGGTGACATTCTGGACTGTCTTGTGAGTGCGGCTGATGAATCTGGCGTTGATGCATCCCCTGACAGCTTGAGCAGACATGTCAAGCTTAGGGCAGCGACCCTCCGGAGGGGTCCAATTTGACTCTTTCTTCTTTGGTTGCTGCACTGCGGATCCCTCTGTCTGCTGTTCCGGATCATTGGTTGTCCCATTGTGTTCGCTGCTGACATCTTGGGATTTGTGGAAGAATTCCCGGAGCCTCATTCTCCTGATGAATTCCTCTGTGTCTGCCGCGAGACCGATGGGGTCCATTTTGGTGGTGGGGCAAAAATTGAGCCCTCGGCTAAGAACTTCAATTTTGTCTGGTTGAAGGGTGTGGTCGGACAAGTTGACGATGGACTTCCCTGTGGTTTCAACCGTGGTACCGGGGGAGGCTTGGTTGCTGCTGGTGGTGATGCCGAGTTTCTCAAGCTTCCTGTACTTGGTGTGCATGTAGGTAGTGTAGTTCCGTTGCCTCGTCTGTTTGGCGGTGTCTCGTAGCTGGTCTGCTGTGTCCTGAGCACAGGCTGAGAACATGGGCTCTATCTCGGTTTCGAGGTTGCGGCGTCTGCTGTAGAGCTGGTGTACGAGATGGTTGAGGAGTGTGCGAGAGGTACGACGGCAGAGTCTCTCAGCGTAGTCCGTGTTGTAGGTCGACTTGAGTGGATTCGTGATCTGTAGTCCTTTCGGGATCTTGTCTGCTTTCTTGCATCTCTGTAGAAACTTGATGTCTGTGTCGATATGCGCGATCTTCTTGGAGATCCTCTCCACTTTGAGCCGGCAGTTTGTGGTGTCGATAGTAGCCATGGTGTGGAGATGCCGGTGTTGGACTGGGGTGGACAAATGTAAGAAGTCACACAACACCAGGTTATAGTCCAAGGGGGAGAAATTGGGTGAGTAGCGCCACCTGTTAGCACCTAAAGAGGCAGTCAGTGGCTGTAGCACCACTGGCTGCGTCTCCCGCGATATTCAGTAGGGGCGCTAATGGTGGCGTTAGGCATTTGCGCTGTGCCGCCACCGATGATGTCATCGGTGTGCGCGGCGCCCCATTCGTGCCCCGTTCGCGATATTTGGTGGCGAATGCCACAGTTGCGCCGTTCGCTACCCGTGCCCGGTTCACGGGGCCTTACTGTGCCGGCAGCGGCGCAAGTTAAGGTGGAGGTGCGGGGCAGCCGCTTCTTCAGCGGCCGCCTGCCAGCACCTCCGTCCCCGGCCTCCTAACCACCCCCCCCGTGGCATTGCCGGCTGTTTCCCGAGAGCCCGGCACTTCTCCTTGGTGCCGGGCTCATTTGCCGGCACTCGCGAGCGGGGATCACGCTGTTGCAGGCACCTCCCCCTTAACAGTGGGAGGAAGGCCTGCAGTACCGCAGCGTGCCGTGCGGCAGCATGTGGCGCTGCAGCACATTGCGCTGCGATAATCAGTTTCAGCGCCCTAAGAGGGACGCGGCGCGCCTAGAGCCTCACCCCGTGTCCCTCGAGGGGCACTGAAACTGAATTTCTGGCGATCGGTATCACTCCGATCGCTGCGCTAAATCCTGCGCTCAGGCGACTTTTGCGCCACTTTGGCGCCCCAACCCAATTTCTAGGCCCAACAGTTTTATTTGAAATCACAAGCTTTCGGAGCGCTGCTCCTTCATCAGGTGAAGTGGAGAGATGCATAAAGACACAGCTTATATAGTCAGAGAATAATGCCAGATGATTACAGGTAATCTTTCTAACTGCCATTTATCACACCTCAGCAGAGAGATAATCACAGCAATCAAAGGTGTGAATGGTGTCCATACAGGTTAGTCAGGAAAACATTACATCAAAGAACAATGAGGTGGGGTCACAAGGGGTCAAATGTTGCAGATTCTGGGGTCTGTATGAAAAACTGAAAACAGACAAAAAAACATTTTTTTTTGCTGGAAATCACAGCAGGTCTGGCCGCATCTGTGTAGAGAGAACAAGCCAACGATGACTCGAGTCTGGGTGACCCTACGTCAGGTGGGGTTACATGTAGCGTGACATGAACCCAAGATCCCGGTTGAGGCCGTCCTCATGAGTACGGAACTTGGCTATCAGTTTCTGCTCACCATAGATAACCCCGCCTCCTGCAGCCCCTCCTCAGATAGCTCCACCCCCTGCAGCCGCTCCTCAGATAACCCCGGCCCCTGCAGCCCCTCCTCCGATAGCCCTGCCCCCTGCAGCCCCCACCATAGATAACCCCGCCCCCTGCAGCCTCTCATCAGATAAACCCGCCCCCTATAGCCCCTCCTCAGATAGCCCTGCCCCCTGCAGCCCCTCCTCAGAAACCCCACACCCCCTGCAGCCCCTCCTCAGATAGCCCCCCCTTTGCAGGCGGAGAGAAACACACACCAACACACTCATTTAATCATCTCTGAACTTTGGTTTATTACAATAATAAAGTACCTTTGACCTCTACAATTACGCAAAAAATTAAAGGATTCTCTTTATAAATCATCTTTTATGCATCAAACAATAAATAAATCTGCTGGATTTGCTCTTTATACAAACAAAGTGCTACATACAGATGTAAACAATGTGGAGCACAGTCAGGGGTTTGCAAAGCACAAACATTGATTGACACAACACTAACCTCTATTGGAGAATGTGTTTGGAATCACATTACTGTCTCTGTTTGGGGAGGAGGGTAAGGGGATTGAGTGGCTTCAATAAAGAAAGAACGTTCATTTTTATAGCGCCTTTCATGACCTCAGGATGTCCCAAGCGCTTTACAACCAAATGAAGTACTTTTGAAGTGTAGTCACTGTTGCCATGTAGGAAATGCGGAAGCCAATTTGCGCACAGCAAAATTTAGGAAACGCAGCAGCCAATTTGTGCAGAGCAAGGTCCCACAAACTGCAATGTGAAGATGACCAGATCATCTGTTTTAGGTGTGAGGGATAAATATTGGCCAGGATAGCAGGAGAACTCCCCGGCTCAAATAATACCGTGGGATCTTTTACATCCACCTGAGAGAGCAGATGGGGCCTCAGTGTAATATCTCATCCAAAAGACAGCACCTCCAGCAATGCAGCACTCCCTTGGTACTGCACTGAAATGTTAACCACGACTATGTGCTCAAGTCTCTGGAGTGGGACTATGAACCCGTGATCTTCTGACTCAGAGACGAGAGAGCTACCCACTGATCCGCAGCTGACACAGTGTATGCGAGACTGGCTCTTCGCAATTCATCATTGACTGATGAAAAAGCCGTGCTTGCAAGCACAATGTAGCCCAATCGTGCATGATGGTGGAGTCCACCTCCTATAGTGTGAGTGTGAATGTGGGGAGGAATGGTTCAGACCCCCTCTTTAGGGGACACTGCCACATGGAGCAGGCCAGAGCACTTTCATCACTGGGTCTCCCACAGCAGAGGTGACTGGGTAATGTTACATGGTTGAGGAATGCTGCCGTTAACTGCTGTAATCTCACCAGTGTAGTGACAGGGCCAGGGTGAGCTGGATCTCACAGATATTGTAAATTCCAACCAGGTCAATATTCTCATTATTACTGGGAGCGGGAGCTGACGGTCAGTGCTGTCTCTGTCGCTCTCCAGGAAACATGGCTGAGGAAATCACAAGCTACTCTCCCTGTGAGCGTCACTCCCCACTGGGACTTACACATCATGGAGAAACCCTGCTAATTCCAACAAAAGTCCATATTTAAAACCAAAAGGATACTAATAACGGTGTTTTTGTGACTTTTGGTGGATATCAGGGTGAGGGGTGTCCGTGTTGGGGAGTAGAACACTTCTATGCACCCAGTGGCTGATTACTCATCTGGACATTCCCAGCGAGGAGAGCAGCAATCGCAAAATCAGCACTGCATTTCCAGAACACTCCTCACTGACAGCATTCCATCTGGGAATCAGTCCTCCAATGTCACCATCGGGGCAGGTGCAGCACGGGTTAGATACAGAGTAAAGCTCCCTCTACACTGTCCCACCAGACACTCCCAGGGCAGGTACAGCACGGGTTAGATACAGAGTAAAGCACCCTCTACACTGCCCCATCAAACACTCCCAGGGCAGGTACAGCACGGGTTAGATACAGAGTAAAGCTCCCTCTACACTGCCCCATCAAACACTCCCAGGGCAGGTACAGCACGGGTTAGATACAGAGTAAAGCTCCCTCTACACTGCCCCAACAAACACTCCCAGGGCAGGTACAGCACGGGTTAGATACAGAGTAAAGCTCCCTCTACACTGCCCCATCAAACACTCCCAGGGCAGGTACAGCACGGGTTAGATACAGAGTAAAGCTCCCTCTACACTGTCCCTTCTAACACTCCCAGGGCAGGTACAGCACGGGTTAGATACAGAGTAAAGCTCGCTCTACACTGTCCCATCAAACACTCCCAGGGCAGGTACAGCACGGGTTAGATACAGAGTAAAGCTCCCTCTACACTGCCCCAACAAACACTCCCAGGGCAGGTACAGCACAGTTAGATACAGAGTAAAGCTCCCTCTACACTGCCCCAACAAACACTCCCAGGGCAGGTACAGCACGGGTTAGATACAGAGTAAAGCTCCCTCTACACTGCCCCATCAAACACTCCCAGGGCAGGTACAGCACGGGTTAGATACAGAGTAAAGCTCCCTCTACACTGTTCCATCAAACACTCCCAGGGCAGGTACAGCACGGGTTAGATACAGAGTAAAGCTCCCTCTACACTGTCCCAACAAACACTCCCAGGGCAGGTACAGCACGGGTTAGATACAGAGTAAAGCTCCCTCTACACTGCCCCATCAAACACTCCCAGGGCAGGTACAGCACGGGTTAGATACAGAGTAAAGCTCCCTCTACACTGCCCCATCAAACACTCCCAGGGCAGGTACAGCACGGGTTAGATACAGAGTAAAGCTCCCTCTACACTGTCCCATCAAACACTCCCAGGGCAAGAACTGCACGGGTTAGATACAGAGTAAAGCTCCCTCTACACTGTCCCATCAAACACTCCCAGGGCAAGAACTGCACGGGTTAGATACAGAGTAAAGCTCCCTCTACACTGCCCCATCAAACACTCCCAGGGCAGGTACAGCACGGGTTAGATACAGAGTAAAGCTCCCTCTACACTGCCCCATCAAACACTCCCAGGGCAGGTACAGCACGGGTTATATACAGAGTAAAGCTCCCTCTACACTGTCCCATCAAACACTCCCAGGGCAGGTACAGCACGGGTTATATACAGAGTAAAGCTCCCTCTACACTGCCCCATCAAACACTCCCAGGGCAGGTACAGCACGGGTTATATACAGAGTAAAGCTCCCTCTACACTGCCCCATCAAACACTCCCAGGGCAGGTACAGCACGGGTTATATACAGAGTAAAGCTCCCTCTACACTGCCCCATCAAACACTCCCAGGGCAGGTACAGCACGGGTTATATACAGAGTAAAGCTCCCTCTACACTGCCCCATCAAACACTCCCAGGGCAGGTACAGCAAGGGTTATATACAGAGTAAAGCTCCCTCTACACTGTCCCATCAAACACTCCCAGGGCAGGTACAGCACGGGTTAGATACAGAGTAAAGCTCCCTCTACACTGTCCCTTCAAACACTCCCAGGGCAAGTACAGCACGGGTTAGATACAGAGTAAAGCTCCCTCTACACTGTCCCAACAAACACTCCCAGGGCAGGTACAGCAAGGGTTAGATACAGAGTAAAGCTCCCTCTACACTGTCCCATCAAACACTCCCAGGGCAGGTACAGCAAGGGTTAGATACAGAGTAAAGCTCCCTCTACACTGTCCCATCAAACACTCCCAGGGCAGGTACAGCAAGGGTTAGATACAGAGTAAAGCTCCCTCTACACTGTCCCAACAAACACTCCCAGGACAGGTACAGCAAGGGTTAGATACAGAGTAAAGCTCCCTCTACACTGTCCCAACAAACACTCCCAGGGCAAGAACTGCACGGGTTAGATACAGAGTAAAGCTCCCTCTATACTGCCCCATCAAACACTCCCAGGGCAGGTACAGCACGGGTTAGATACAGAGTAAAGCACCCTCTACACTGTCCCATCAAACACTCCCAGGGCAGGTACAGCAAGGGTTAGATACAGAGTAAAGCTCCCTCTACACTGTCCCATCAAACACTCCCAGGGCAGGTACAGCACGAGTTAGATACAGAGTAAAGCTCCCTCTACACTGTCCCATCAAACACTCCCAGGGCAGGTACAGCACGGGTTATATACAGAGTAAAGCTTCCTCTACACTGTCCCATCAAACACTCCCAGGGCAAGAACTGCACGGGTTATATACAGAGTAAAGCTCCCTCTACACTGTCCCATCAAACACTCCCAGGGCAGGTACAGCACGGGTTAGATACAGAGTAAAGCTCCCTCTACACTGTCCCATCAAACACTCCCAGGGCAGGTACAGCACGGGTTATATACAGAGTAAAGCTCCCTCTACACTGTCCCAACAAACACTCCCAGGGCAGGTACAGCACGGGTTAGATACAGAGTAAAGCTCCCTCTACACTGTCCCATCAAACACTCCCAGGGCAGGAACAGCAAGGGTTAGATACAGAGTAAAGCTCCCTCTACGCTGTCCCATCAAACACTCCCAGGGCAAGAACTGCACGGGTTATATACAGAGTAAAGCTCCCTCTACACTGTCCCATCAAACACTCCCAGGGCAAGAACTGCACGGGTTAGATACAGAGTAAAGCTCGCTCTACACTGTCCCATCAAACACTCCCAGGGCAGGTACAGCACGGGTTAGATACAGAGTAAAGCTCCCTCTACACTGTCCCAACAAACACTCCCAGGGCAAGAACTGCACGGGTTATATACAGAGTAAAGCTCCCTCTACACTGTCCCATCAAACACTCCCAGGGCAAGAACTGCACGGGTTAGATACAGAGTAAAGCTCGCTCTACACTGTCCCATCAAACACTCCCAGGGCAGGTACAGCACGGGTTAGATACAGAGTAAAGCTCCATCTACACTGTCCCATCAAACACTCCCAGGGCAGGTACAGCACGGGCTAGATACAGAGTAAAGCTCCCTCTACACTGTCCCATCAAACACTCCCAGGGCAGGAACAGCACGGGTTAGATACAGAGTAAAGCTCCCTCTACACTGTCCCATCAAACACTCCCAGGGCAGGTACAGCACAGGTTAGATACAGAGTAAAGCTCCCTCTACACTGTCCCATCAAACACTACCAGGGCAGGTGCAGCACGGGTTAGATACAGAGTAAAGCTCCCTCTACACTGTCCCATCAAACACTCCCAGGGCAGGTACAGCACGGGTTAGATACAGAGTAAAGCTCCCTCTACACTGTCCCATCAAACACTCCCAGGGCAAGAACTGCACGGGTTAGATACAGAGTAAAGCTCCCTCTACACTGTCCCATCTAACACTCCCAGGGCAGGAACAGCAAGGGTTAGATACAGAGTAAAGCTCCCTCTACACTGTCCCATCAAACACTCCCAGGGCAAGAACTGCACGGGTTAGATACAGAGTAAAGCTCCCTCTACACTGTCCCATCTAACACTCCCAGGGCAGGAACAGCACGGGTTAGATACAGAGTAAAGCACCCTCTACACTGTCCCAACAAACACTCCCAGGGCAAGAACTGCACGGGTTAGATACAGAGCAAAGCTCCCTCTACACTGTCCCTTCAAACACTCCCAGGGCAGGAACAGCAAGGGTTAGATACAGAGTAAAGCACCCTCTACACTGTCCCAACAAACACTCCCAGGGCAAGAACTGCACGGGTTAGATACAGAGTAAAGCACCCTCTACACTGTCCCATCAAACACTCCCAGGGCAAGAACTGCACGGGTTAGATACAGAGTAAAGCTCCCTCTACACTGTCCCATCAAACACTCCCAGGGCAGGTACCGCACGGGTTAGATACAGAGTAAAGCTCCCTCTAAACTGTCCCATCAAACACTCCCAGAGCAGGTACAGCACATGTTCGATACAGAGTAAAGCTCCCTCTGCACTGTCCCGTCAAACACTCCCAGGTCAGGCACAGCAGGGGTTAGATACAGAGTAAAGCTCCCTGTACACTGTCCCATCAAACACTCCCAGGGCAGGTACAGCACGGGTTAGATACAGAGTAAACCTCCCTCTACACTGTCCCATCAAACACTCCCAGAGCAGGTACAGCATGGGTTAGATACAAAGTAAAGCTCCCTCTACACTGTCCTGTCAAACACTCCCAGGGAAGGTACAGCACGGGTTAGATACAGAGTAAAGCTCCCTCTACACTGTCCCGTCAAACACTCCCAGGGCAGGTACAAAACGGGTTAGATACAGAGTAAAGCTCCCTCTATACTGTCCCATCAAACACTCCCAGGGCAGGAACAGCACAGGTTAGATACAGAGTAAAGCTCCCTCTACACTGCCCAATCAAATACTCCCAGGGTAGGTGCAGCGCCGGTTAGATACAGAGTAAAACTCCCTCTACACTGTCCCATCAAACACTCCCAGGGCAGGTACAGCACAGGTTAGATGCAGGATAAAGCACCCTCTACACTGTCCCATCAAACACTCCCAGGGCAGCTACAGCACAGGTTCGATACAGAGTAAAGCTCCCTCTACACTGTCCCATCAAATACTCCCAGGGCAGGTACAACACGGGTTAGATGCCGAGTAAAGCTCCCTCTATACTGTCCCATGAAACACTCCCAGGGCAGGTACAGCATGGTTAGATACAGAGTAAAGCTCCCTCTACACTGTCCCGTCAAACACTCCCAGGGCAGGTACAACACGGGTTAGATACAGAGTAAAGCTCCCTCTACACTGTCCCATCAAACACTCCCAGGGCAGGAACAGCATAGGTTAAATACAGAGTAAAACTCCCTCTACACTGTCCCATCAAACACTCCCAGGGCAGGTACAGCACGGGTGCGACACAGAGTAAAGCTCCCTCTACATTGTCCCATCAAACACTCCCAGGGCAGGTGCAGCACGGTTTAGATACAGAGTAAAGCACCCTTTACACTGTCCCATCAAACACTCCCAGGGCAGGAACAGCAAGGGTTAGATACAGAGTAAAGCACCCTTTACACTGTCCCATCAAACACTCCCAGGGCGGGTTCTACAGTGGGCGGGTTCTACAGTGGGCGAGAGGGCCCATTGTCCTTCGACAGCACTGTTAAACTGTGCTGTGATCCACACACGTTTCCCACACTTACAACACTGAACCACTTGTTAGGTATCTCAGGACAGGCACACTATTCACCACCATACAGGGCACTGCAAAACCCGCAGCGTGACCAAGACTTTGGTAACACTAACGGTTTGTTTTTCAGCTTAACACAGTCCAGCTAACTGGCCCAGGATGACTCCACAGCCACTAAACCTTCCTTGGTCAGAGTCCGTGAGGTAACAGAGCTGCATCTTCCAGTGTCTGGCAGCCACCGTTAACCGGAGGACGTGGCTTTAAATGACAGCAGCTCATGCAGATCATGCGATTATCGCGAAGGCTTTCCACCTTTCAATGGACAAGAAGGTTGCATATCATAATAGACCCGAACTAAAGATCCGCGTCTAATGACCGCTCCCCAACAATTCTAAACAAGAGTCATAGAGGCATCACTTTGCTCACCGCCTGTCCGGATCACGGGGTGTGCACTTTCGATTAATCTGCCCTCTCGCAGGTGGTGAAGCCAGTGCTTCTGGTCAGAGGCATGGACACTGGATGAGAGATGCATCCTTCCGGCATGCTGCAATACTTTGGGTTCACTTGTACAAAGGCCAGCTCCATTCACTAATGGGTCGCTCGATGACATGATGCCAGCGAGGAGGCCCCCTTTCCTCCAGGGAGCTCCCTCCTGGTCGCAGTATCATGTCAGTAACCACGGGAGACGCCTGCGGCCATGATCAATGGCTGGGGGAAGTTGCTCGATGCGCCTGGCCATGCAGTGCCTAAGCCTTAGTGATGAATTCGCAGGGCAGGAGTTTACTTTCATTCTGTTTTACATTTACCGACACTCGAATATTACTGGTGTCCTTTGGGCAGTAAAGTGAGGCGAGCAGCCCATGAAGAATCCAAACCAGCAGAGAAACAGATCGCTTCAGAGCCCATGGGATATTCCAGCAGCTTTCTTCCTCTGGGCTTGCCCGGTTGCTAGAGTTCGGAGGTGACTGTGTGTCGATTGATATCTTTAATACCATGCAGAATACGTTTCATATGGCCCACCTTGGTTATCCCCAGATCCTTAAAAATAAAATAATAATTTAACGGTTTCAGTCTATCCCCTTCACCAGACAAATAGGCAGCAACAGACGTTTGAGAAAATTGTGTCCGTTTCCGTTACTAGGACGATGGGCACAGCACTAGAGAATGTCAAGTATAAAGTCACCACGTGTTGGAACTGAAGCTCGTACCTGCAACCTGTCAGAGGAGAGTGATGAGGAGAGGTGGAGAGAGGGGGTGAAAGGGGGAGAGGGGAAAGAGCTGGGAAGAGAGGGATGAGAGGGGGAGAGAGGGGGTGAAAGGGGGAGAGGGGAAAGAGCTGGGGAGAGGGGGGAGGGGAGCGAGCTGGTAAGAGAGGGGTGAGAGGGGATGAGAGGGGAGTGATGAGGAGAGGGGAGAGGGCCGGTGAGAGAGGGGTGAGAGGGGGTGAGAGGTGAGGGGGGAGAGAGGGGTGAAAGGGGGAGAGGGGAGAGAGTTGGGGAGAGAGGGGTGAGGTGAGAGGGGAGAGGGGGTGAGAGGGGAGAGAACTGGGGAGAGAGGGGTGAGGGGGTGAGAGGTGAGGGGGGGAGAGAGGGGTGAAAGGGGGAGAGGGGAGAGAGTTGGGGAGAGAGGGGTGAGAGGTGAGAGGGGGTGAGCGGGGAGTGATGAGGAGAGGGGAGAGAGCTGGTGAGGGAGGGGTGAGGTGAGAGGGGAGAGGGGGTGAGAGGGGAGAGAACTGGGGAGAGAGGGGTGAGGGGGTGAGAGGGGATGAGAGGGGAGTGATGAGGAGAGGGGAGAGAGCTGGGGAGAGGGGGTGAGAGGGGAGAGAGCTGGGGAGAGGAGGGGAGTCCGGAGAGCGAGAGTAGGGAGGGCAGAGAGGGGAGAGGGGAGGGGAAGAGGGGGGGAGGAGAGGAGAAAGGGGATAGCAGAGAGAGGAGAGCAAAGAGGGGAGAGGGAAGAAAGAACGAAAGAACAAAGAATAAAGCGACTTTTACAACTGTAGGACGTCCCAAAGCTTTTTACAACCAATAAGTATTTTTGAAGTGCAGTCACTGTTGTAATGTAGGAAACGTGACAATCAATTTGTGCACAGCAAGGTCCCACAAACAGCAATGTGATAATCACCCAATAATTCTGTTTCAGTGAAGTTGGTTGAGGGATAACTATTATCCAGGACATTGGGGAGAACACCCCTACTCTGCTTCGAAACAGCATCATGGGATCTTTTACGTCCACCCGTGAGAGCAGATGGGGCCTCGGTTTAATGTCTCATCCGAAAGACGGCACCTCCAAAAGTGCAGCACTCCCTCAGCACTGCACTGGAGTGTCAGCCTAGATTATGTGCTCAAGTCTCTGGAGTGGGGGTTTGAACCCACAACCTCCATGACTCAGAGAAAAGAGTGCTGCCACTGAGCCACAACTCACACCTTGGTGTTTGATGATTGACATCAGTGCATGTTGGGAAAAAAACAAGAAAAGGACATATACGCTAAACAGTGAGATTCTTAACAGGATTGGAACAGAAATCCAGTGATTTCTATCACTATGGATATTTAAAGGTGAAATTGCAGCTAGAAGCCAGTGTGTGATTCTGGGTTTTAGACATTGGGAGCTAAAATATAAAAGCCATTTTGTTGATCTTGTTAATACTGCCACAGCCACCATTTTGAAATCCATGGAGCTAAACTATCCCAGCATGCAGTTGGTATAGTGTTGCAGCAATTTATCACTTTTTTTGACAAAAAGCTCAAGGTTTACAAATTTGCTAAAAAACAACCAGTGGATTATTTTCGCAGCCATGGGTCGGGATTGGGGTGGGGTGGGGGGGGCGGGGGATTGGCCAGGATTCCTGCTCCTGACCCCACAGTAAAGTGCACTGTGCAGACATCGGGGGAGGACAGGATCTGGATCAGCTGTGATGCCTTCCAGAGTTGAGTGACCTGGTTACAGTCACCACTGATAATAGGATTTGATAGGGTAGATACTGAGAAAGCCTTTCCTCTGGTGGGGGAGTCCAGAACAAGGGAGCACAGTCTTAAAATTAGAGTTAGTTCGATCAGGAGTGGAATCAAGATGCACTTTTTTACAAAAAGGGTAGTGGAGATCTGGACCTCTCTCCCCCAAAAGGCTGTGCATTCTGGAGGATAATTGGAAATTTCAAGACTGGGGTCAATAGATTTTTGTTAGCTAAGGGTAGCAAGGGCTGGGGGAAAAAGGCGGGTAAATGGGATTGAGGTGCAGATCAGCCATGATCTGATTGAATGGCAGAGCAGGCCCGAGGGGCTGAATGGCCTCCTCCCGTTCCACTGACTCTGCTCACATCTGGCCACTTTGACCAAGTATTGGAAGGTCATAGGAGTCCTTAAGGAACGTAGGGAAAACAGGGACTGCAGCAAAGCACAAGTCAGCCCAAAGATCTCACGTATTGTACACAGCTCCTTTAAACCATGTATCTATGACCTGTTTGTTCGAGGTTACAATCATTACAACCTGATTAGCTAGTGGGTGCAGATAGGAAACCCATGGAACTGTCGAGATGGCACAGGTGCTGTTAACAGGAATATCACCGTTTAATGGTACCTTCAGATTTTGCCTTTCCAGCTGCAAAAGCTCGGCTCCCTGGATGTCATGATGTGTAAAAATGTCTTTGTACTCCCCTAGGCTGAGGGACTCCAGCCATACTGCTACTTCGTCTGTGCCCCATCTCTCCACTAGCAAAGGGAAGAGCAGAGCTCTGCTTAGCAACAGCAAACAACCCAGCACCTGACAAGACAATGCACATCACAGCAAGCCAGAAACAATGCAAGCACAAGCATCTCGTATGGCAGCGAAAGCACACATCATCGCGATGAAGGAAATGAAAGACACCTTGGAGGAATCTCCGCTTCTCCAAGCAGGAGGATGCGGTCTGGCCCAGGCCTTGCCATCTGTCCTCCTCTAGGCCAGATTGGCACAGGCACGATGGGCTGAATGTCCTCCATCTGGGCTATATGAATCTATGATCTGAGCTCAGCTTCTTTTACTATTGTTTATTGACCAGTTGCTTGGTTGGGTGATCTTTTTACACTGTCCAATTTGAAGTTGGGGGGTGAGTCTATAACCCAGAGCTACCCAGTAGGCTGCACTATGACCTAGAACAGCCTGGCTGGAGATAAGTAATTTCAGAGAAAACACTGTGGAAAAATTACAAAAATAATTACTTACATCCCAGGTAGGGACATTAAAATCTGACAAACATTTTAATCCTTGCCGATGGTGAGCTCAGGCATCCAATCTAGAATTTAGTCTAGATTATTCTAATCTACTGCCTCAACAAGTCAAGGTGAATACTGTATATGCGCTAATGTATTCAAATAAATGCAAATGAATCTCACATCATACATCTACAGCAACGGTTGCAAAAATGGCAGTGTAGATTAAATTTAAAGGCAACCATGTCAGTTTATTCTGTTCAAATTATTCCTGGTATTTCCTTATCGTGAGCTGAAGTTACGAAACAGTGAGCATGAGTACAGCCTATGGGATGTTGACAATTCACAGCCTCCAAATTCCACAAGCTTTGCAGGAAACACAAGCATGGCCGGCGATGGTGGGACAACAGCAACAGTGAATGACAGGGTGAGCCAAGGACTTTAACACAACAGCCTCCAGCCACACAAAAACACTGCTGTGCCCTCCACCATGAACAAACTGGCACTGCCCCCCCGCACCCCCACAGGTCTCTGCCGGCTGGGTGAGTGTGGCACATAGTGAGGATCGTTTAAAGCACTCTTCTTAAATGGATCCTTTATTCAATCCATCAATAGCTGCCTAATTCACATAACATCTTGTGTCCGTATCTCTCGTCTGTATTTTAGCTACAGTGTGTACCATCTACAAGATGCAGTGCAGTAACTCACCAAATCTTCTTCAACAGCACTTCCTAAACCCGTGACCTCTACCACCTAGCAGGTTAAGGGCAGCAGGTACATGGGAACACCACCATCTCTAAGTTGCCACAGAACAATGCAGCATCCAGGAACCAGATTCCACAAGGTGCTGGGAATCCCAATCACCGAATCTTACATGGGACTTTTTATGGTGCACCATACAAGCAGCCAGGGGGCAGCTCAGGCACAGGTAACTCCAGCAGAATGGTCTCGGGATGTATATCAGGCCAGTGACCATGTCTCTGACAGCGTGCAGCCTGGTAACAGCCAGATATACACTAGCATGGCTGTTTTGCACAATATTTTGCAACTGGCTTGGTCAGCATTGGCTGAGCAGTTGGCTCTACCCTGTCTGCTCACCACACTGGTGCAAACCAAGCAGCCATGTGTCCTCAATGTTGTTCTGGGACATTGCCACTCGGAGCTCCCTCAAGGCCTTTCATTGGGAGTTCTGGGGCCAGAATGCAGGTCTGCTCTGCCCTCATTCTGGAGCAGCTTTTTCCATAGGAGCCTTCCTAGACCAGGCTCCCCCATAGGACAGCACAGGTCTGCAAGGAGAACAAAGTAACATCAATTTAATAACATTTTGGAAATAATAGAATTGCGAACAGAATTACTGTGGCCATGCACTCCAGACAAAGATATGTATGTTTAAAAAATGTTCATTTCATTGTTACCTCAAGTTCAATGGGGTGGGCTTTCACTTTTGGTGGTGACAGAAAATTGGCAGTAATGGATCAGCCCCCTGTTATACCTTTCCATTGACTTCAAAAGTGAAGATCTACCCCAATATAACGGCCGTGTGTGTGAATATTGGTTTTCAGTAGACATTGAGATCTGATTTACCTGTAGTTACTTTGCTTCTCGCTTCTGTCTCCTGTGCCATCTTTTCCCCTTCTCAGCTGATTCAGAAACACGCCCCTTCATCTTCCCGTTACAGTTTCTAACATGCTCAGCCACGTTTCGCTCTTTTTTCCTGGGGATCCTACTTGTTGTTAATATAGTAGCGAGTGTCCCAACTTGTGCCAGTTGCCAGAGAGAAATGATTTCTTCCCCTTTAAATGTTACGCTTGCATCTTCTCCAATGTGTGGATTCAGAACAATGCATCGATGTTATGTATAGGATTGGTTGGATGTGTCACAGTGTACACCAGAATGTGCAAAACTACTATTAATATGTGTAATATAGGCTAGTATGGTATGCAGAACAATTCTGACTCGCATATTCTAAAAGATATTAAAATATGACCTCAATCGCACTGATTTTCAAGGTACTTTCTGACTTTCAGGGTACTGTAAACTGTAACTTAAAATTTGAGGGCTCACACCTATTCTTTCACTGAAAATAGTGAATGGAAGTAAACACTCCCCCTCTTGTTTTTCGGACCAGTAGATGACCTTTTAACGCAGATGTGAAAATGTACTGCCTTCAAACTGGTAATTGTTATTCCAGGTGGTTTAATCTGGTGATTACGGTGGTTAGATCTAGGAGCCAAAATGCCGCACATCCAATTCTTCCAGTGGCATCCTCATCTCCATTCCATTGGCCAAGTTGGGTGGAAGATCAGGATGAGCATTTGTCCAAGTGTTCCCAGAATGCTCAAATGTTCTCAGAACTGGTACGGACCAGGAGAAACTGAAAGGACCTTGAGAAATAGGTCCTCATTACTTAAAGTTATTTCATTAAGGTTATAAGCAATTTAATTACACTTAGCTAAGTAGCCCTGACTTACCCAGCAAAGAACTGCTTGATTTTTGCTTCTGAAGTTTCTCCTTTCTTGACATATTTTTTATTCTTATCTTAATGCTGCTCTTGTTACTTCCCTTTGAATGTTCCTGAGGAGATAAAAGAAAAATACTTCAGGTAACGGACACCGCCACCTCTTTTCTCGTGAGAAAATAAATGCGGATGAGAAAAGGCCATTGGTCTATCAAGCTCATTCCCTCTGCTCTTTCATCCAACTCACCACCCCGCCCACCATCCAGCCATGGCAGGACACCAACAAGGACTCTGGACACATGCATACGGACGCTTTGTCTCTGCTCGCATGCATTCCATATGAGGGGACACACAAAATAAGATTAATATACGTCTATGTTGAGGCTGATTGTGGCCAATTATTGCAAGTGTACCCCAATTCACAGAATGCATGTATAAGAGTTGGCACTGAGCTCTGCCATGGGATAGCCAGCCTGCAGGCCATATACAGCCCACAGGCTCTGGCAATCTGGCCACTGAGCCCACACAATTCAGCCCTGTTTGTGCCTGGTGGTTCTTGTTACTGTTGTCTCATTGGTGAATAAATCTTAAATTAGATTGATTTAGTTCAGAAAATAGCATTTTGCGATACAGTTTGAGTAATTTGAGACATGACGTGGTGAGTGTAGCATACTTGGGAGGAACAGATGACTTTGGACCTGTGGTTCCCAAAGCTCTCCACCACTGGGGTTTCCCTCACCTCATGTCTGGATCTGTTGTAGACTCATTGATAGAGATTGATTGCTGTCATTAGTCAACAACTCTATTATCATAGCATCATGTGATTCCCAGGATGGTAGAAGACGAACTAGATGGACCTTAGGAATTGCTGGACAGAAAAAGACTATGTCCCTATGATATACCTATCAATTCATTCAATGAAAAGCGACGAGTTAAGATAGTAACTATAGGTTTTTATTGGCTAAATAACAGAGTCCACCCTCGTGGGCGATCGGGTCCAACAAGGAGGAATACCAGCCAGTCGACCACCTTTATACCTGGGCAAGCAGGCGGAGCCATGGGCGGAGTCAGCTGTGGTCAGCCCAGGTATAACAGCGTGACAAGAGGTGACCTTGTGTAGTGACACAACAGTGTAAACAGTGATAACCATAGTGTAACGATATAAACAGTGATAACCATAGTGTAACGATAGTGAATGATAAAAGTAGTTTACCACATTCACCCCTTGTTTAGATTTGAGTCCGGCGGGGTGAAGTGTACTACCAGTTCGGGTATGTCAGTCTGTCCGGAGGCCTCGTAAGTCGTTCTGATCGGCGCAGCACCGGCGGTGGTGATGCAGTATCCGATGTTAATGCTGGTGTCTGCGTGGTCGGCGAAGGCTCGTGGGGTTCCGGCATGCCGTCTACCTGGGCTGGATTTGGGGGGGTGGGGGGTAACGGTGGTGTCTCAGGGGTGCCCGAGGGTGCAAGGTCTCGTAAGGAGACTGTGTCCTCCCGCCCGTCTGGGTATGCCACATAGGCGTACTGGGGGTTGGTGTGCAGGAGGTCCACCCTCTCGACCAGGGGGTCCATTTTATGGGCCCTCACGTGCTTTCGCAGCAAGACCGGCCCCGGAGAAGTCAGCCATGTTGGTAGCGAGGTTCCCGTAGTCGACTTCCTGGGGAAAACAAACATTCGTTCATGAGGGGTGGCGTTAATGGCCGTGCAAAGCAGTGACCGGATGGAATGCAGCGCTGCCGGGAGGACTTCCTGCCAGCGAGAGGTTGGCAGGCCCTTAGACTTTAAGGCTAAGAGAACGGCCTTCCAGTCGCGTTCTCTCTTTCCACCTGGCCGTTCCCTCGGGGGTTGTAGCTGGTGGTCCTGCTTGCAGCAATGCCTCTCGCTAGTAGGAACTGGCGAAGTTCCTCGCTCATGAAGGATGAGCCCCGGTCGCTATGTATATAGTTCGGGAACCCGAACAAGGCGAAGAGGTCATTCAGGCATTTGATGACCGTGGTACTGGTCATGTCTGGACAGGGGAAGGCAAAGGGGAAATGGGAGTACTCATCAATGATGTTGAGGAAGTACACATTACGGTCAGAGGACGGGAGGGGCCCCTTAAAATCGATGCTCAAGCGCTCGAAGGGGCGGGTGGCCTTGATCAGGCTTGCTCTGTCCGGCCTAAAGAAATGCGGTTTGCATTCGGCACAGGTTTGGCAGTTCCTGGTCATGGTCCTGACCTCCTCGATGGAGTAGGGCAGGTTGCGGGCCTTAATGAAGTGGTAAAGTCTGGTGACCCCGGGGTGGCAGAGGTCGTTGTGGAGGGTCTGCAGTCTATCAATTTGCGCGTTGGCGCATGTACTTCGTGATAGAGCATCTGGGGGTTCGTTCAGTTTACCCGGCCGGTACAAGATATCATAATCATAGGTGGAGAGCTTGATTCTCCACCTCAAGATCTTGTCGTTCTTGATTTTGCCCCTCAGCTTGTTATTAAACATAAAAGCGTCCGAACGCTGGTCGGTGAGGAGGGTAAATCGTTTGCCTGCCAGGTAATGCCTCCAGCGTCTTACTGCCTCCACGATCGCCTGGGCCTCCTTCTCGACCGAAGAGTGTCGGATCTCAGGGCCCTGGAGGGTCCTTGAGAAGAAGGCCACAGGTCTCCCCGCCTGGTTAAGGGTTGCTGCTAGGGCGAAGTCGGATGCATCGCTCTCCATTTGGAAAGGGATGGACTCATCCACCGCGTGCATTGTGGCCTTAGCAATGTCTCCCTTTATGAGGGAGAAGGCTGCGCACGCTTCTGCCGTCAGGGGGAAGGAGGTTGACTTCATGAGGGGTCTGGCTTTGTCCGCACAATTCGGCACCCATTGGGCATAGTAGGCGAAGAGCCCCAGGGTTCTCTTCAGCGCCTTTGGACAGTGGGGGAGGGGAAGCTCCATGAGGGGGCGCATTCTTTCGGGGTCGGGGCCGATGACTCTGTTCTCTACTACGCAGCTGAGGATGGCGAGACACGAGGTGTTAAACACGCATTTCTCCTTATTGTAAGTGAGGTTCAGCCGTTCGGCCGTACGGAGGAATTTCTCCAGATTAACATCGTGGTCCTGCCGGTCGCGGCCGCAGATGGTGACGTTATCTAGATAAGGGAACGTGGCCTGCAGCCCATTCTGGTCAACCATCCGGTCCATCTCCCTTTGGAAGACCGAAACCCCGTTGGTGACGCCGAAGGGAACCCTAAGGAAGTGGTAGAGGCGGCCATTCGCCTCGAAGACGGTATACTGGCGGTCCTCTGGGCGGATAGGGAGTTGGTGATAGGCCGACTTAAGGTCGATGGTGGAGAATACCCGGTACTGTGCAATCTGATTGACCATATCAGATATGCGGGGAAGGGGGTATGCGTCCAGCTGGGTGTACCGGTTTATGGTTTGGCTGTAGTCGATGACCAGGCGGTTTTTATTGCCGGTCTTAACGACTACGACCTGGGCACGCCAGGGGCTGTTGCTCCTCTCGATGATGCCCTCCTTCAGGAGACGCTGCACCTCAGAGCTAATAAAAGCTCTGTCCCCGGCGCTGTACCGCCTGCTCTTGGTGGCGACGGGTTTACAGTCGCGGGTGAGGTTAGCGAACAGGGAGGGGGGGCGGGACCTTGAGGGTGGATAGGCCGCAGGTGGTACGCGGTGGGCGGTTTAAAGGCTGCTGGTTGTCGACTGTGAGTGGAGGGAGGGGTCCACCATATGCCAAAGTGACACTTTGAAGGTGGGATTGGAAGTCCAGCCCTAGTAGGACGGCAGCGCAGAGTTGGGGCAGGACGAGGAGTTTAAAATTTTTATACTCCATGACCTTAACCGACAGGGTCACAGCACAGTAGCCGCTGATGTCTGTAGAATGGGACCTCGACGCCATCGAGATCCGGTTGCGCGTTGGCCGGACAGTGAGGGAGTAGTGGCTCACCGTGTCTGGATGGATGAAACTCTCCGTGCTTCCGCTGTCGAACAGGCAGGTCGTGGCGTGGCCGTTTACTTTGATGTCCATCATGGACTTGGACAGGTGATGCGGGCGAGCTTGGTCCAGTGTGACGGAGGCTAGTGTATGGCTGAGCGAGCTGCTGTAGTCTGCGGGTGAGGCGGTGGTCGGGTCTGGAGAGAAGGTGGCAGTCGAGTGTGGTGGGCAAAATGGCGGCGCCCACGACGTTGAATAAAATGGCGGAGAAGATGGCCGCCCCCACAATTCACATGAGGCATTGCTGGCGTCGGTGGCCTTGATCAAAGATGGCCGCCCCCACGACTCACACGAGGGGATACTGGCATCTGTGGCCTTGATGAAAGATGGCCGCCCCCACAACTCGCATGAGGCACTACTGGCGTCTGTGGCTCTCCCCCTGCAGGCCTTCGCGAAGTGGCCTTTCTTGTGGCAATCAGAGCAAGTCGCGCTTCTTGCAGGGCAGCGCGTCCTCGGGTGTTTCGCCTGGCCACAGAAGCAGCAGCCGGCGGCCCGATCGCGGGGCTCCGATGTCGCAGCCGGTACCGGGGGTGGCGGTCCCGATCGGTTCTGGGACGCCGACGCTGAGGTAGGTCCCAGAGGCGGCGGTGCGAGGGGTATTGCGGCCGGGGTCGGGCCGGAGTCCCAGGGTCGCGCAGCACAGTACCTGGAGTACGCCTCGAGGTCCCGATGGGCCACTTCCAGAGAGCGAGCGAGGGCTGCAGTTGTATTCAGGTCGAGGTCCTTTGATTCGAGCAGTCTTTGCTGTGAGTAGTCGGACCGAAGGCCTTTCACGAAGGCATCGCGGATATTCCCTTCAGTATTTTCTGCAGTCGTTACAGCTTTAAAGTCACAGTCCCTGCCGAGTGTTTGTAGCACCCGTAAAAATTCATCTACAGACTCTCCTGGCTGTTGCGAGCGGGATCTTAGGAGATGTCTGGCATACATAGAATTTACCGGGCTCCGGTACTGCTCTTTCAGCAGGTTGAGGGCGTCCTCGTATGTAGTAAGGTCCTGGATGAATGCAAATACTTTAGGGCTCACTTGGGCGGTCAGAACTCTTAGTTTGGATCCCGGAGGCACGCCGGATTCTCCCAGGTAGGATTCGAAACAGCTCAGCCAGTGTTTGAAGTCGAGGGCTGAGTTCGCTGCCTGTGGGTTTAGATCCAGGTACGGCGGTCGGAGGGCTCGCAGCCAGGCTGGCTGCTGTGGCTGTTGTAGCTGGCCGTTTGGCTGGTCGTTTTGCTGCTCCGATCCACTCATTTAAAAATTTAGCCAATAAAATTGATATACCTATCAATTCATCCAATGAAAAGCGACGAGTTAAGATAGTAACTATAGGTTTTTATTGGCTAAATAACAGAGCCCATCCTCGTGGGCGATCGGGTCCAACAAGGAGGAATACCAGCCAGTCGGCCACCTTTATACCTGGGCAAGCAGGCGGAGCCATGGGCGGAGTCAGCTGTGGTCAGCCCAGGTATAACAGCGTGACAAGAGGTGACCTTGTGTAGTGACACAACAGTGTAAACAGTGATAACCATAGTGTAACGATATAAACAGTGATAACCATAGTGTAACGATAGTGAACGATAAAAGTGGTTTACCACACCCTAACCTAAGCTAGGATCTGCTATTTTCAGCAACTTGGGATGTAGAATGTGGATTTAAACATTATATGAGGGCTTGAGGCTCCACGGTACACACCGAAGAGGCCCAAAGACAAAGTCTGGACATCCCTGCTCTACATACTGTAGATCAGCAATTGGTTGGCTTTTACCCAGAGCACACTGTACAAGGAAGGGAGAACTGATGGAGCTGGTGCAAGGACACAAAGGACACTTTGGCTATGTTATTTGAGAGCCACAGAGAAAGTTGTTGGTGCCGCTACTGTCTGCAAAAGGTGATGGCAAGAGATTAGTGTGGCTGGATAATGCGATGTAGTGGGCAGATATAACATCAGGGGTTGATATCATACGTACAGAGGCTGGAAACTAGGGAGTGCTCCGGTTTCCCATCTGAGACACACAAAGGAAGGGGAATTGTACATGGGCAGCAAGCTCTACATTGCCTGACATGGAGGGTTAGTTGGCTTCTATCTTCTGGTGAACAGCGTTGAAAAGACTGACTCACCTCCTCATCAGTTGTCTGGATGGCATGCCACAGCCAGTGGAGCTCAGCCAGCTTCTGGAGTTCACTCTCAACACCACTCAGCGCAGCCTGTAACTCCTCTTCATAGGGAGGCTCCAACTCCTGTACAAATGCACAACAGTGAGCCATTTAACCCATGGTGTAGAAACAGGGACAACTGTCAGGGCAAGGCGTACGAAAATATTACTCCAAAGGCCACAAAAGGCCGCAATAGGGCATAATGCAAACTTTCCTCTAAGTTAATTCCAAAATACTGCAGGTGTGATATCAAACGTACAATTCCTCAGCTTCCCCATCATTTGTCACCTTCAAGTTGCCTCAGAATGGAAGCAGCATCACCAGAGTAGGAAAAACCACTGTACAAAGAGTTCACAAGCACTTAATGTGTGGAAGGAAGGGAGGGAGGGAGGGAGGGAGGGAGGGAGGGAGGGAGGATACAAAGAGTTCACAAGCACTTAATGTGTGGAAGGAAGGGAGGGAGGGAGGGAGGGAGGGAGGGAGGGAGGAAGGAAGGAAGGAAGGAAGGAAGGAAGGAAGGAAGGAAGGAAGGAAGGAAGGAAAGAAAGAAAGACATCTCAAAGGCTTCAGAGCCAAGGAAGTACTTTGGAAGTGTAGTCGCTTCTGTAATGTAGGAACCACAGCAGCAAATTTGCACACAGCAAGATCCCACAAACAGCAATGAGATAAATGACCAGATAATCTGTTTGAACCAGTAAGCTGTTGTGGAGGAGGCGGTCTGGTAAATCCGGCCTGTCCGCTTTACATACCAGCAGTTTGCCGTCGAGGAGTGCCTTGGTCTCTGTGCGAAGGGCCTTTACACTGCTGAAAACGTCCACAACTGCATTCCTGGTGATAGCCTGAAAGAAGCACAAGGCCGAGATAAGTGACCAACAGGTAGAGACACCTAGCATTTACATGCACAGATACGGCGAATGCCCACTTGGTGAGGAAGTGGCCGGTGGATCGCAGAACATGTCATTACCTTTGGAAGGAGAGAAGCAAGGGAAGAAAACTGGAAAAGCAATCTCGCATTGAGTCTGCAGTCAGACTCCAAACAGAGTGAAGTTCCTGAGGCCAGGGTCCAAATGCTCTCTTTCCAGATCACTATTACTGGATCCCCTGCCAACACAAGCCTTGTACCTCATTAATTCCAAGCTAACATCCGAAGTCTCTGGAATGGGCACACTTTAATTGCATTCTCATTTCCCTCTGCTTTCAGATATGAAGGAGCAGGATGAAGCTTCTAAAGGCAAAGCGATCAAGCTCAACCTTGATTTCCATTAAATTTAAATGTACATTTGCAACTAAATAACACTTGCTCAGTATTCTGAAGTTAGTTCCTACATCCTGATTGGAATTTCTAGTCACAATTAATACGTTTAAAGTTTGGCTGTCCAGTCTGAGGTGAGTCACGTTATCCAGTTAAACACTTTTTAAAACATTCCTGTAACTGCTTTGAAAATGTGATGACGTCACGTTATGGGATGACCTTTATATTTTTGTTTAGGAAGTTGAAAAAATGGAGGCACTGTATTAGCAGCCTACCTAGAAGGAGGCTCTACATCAGGGTCCCATTAGGAGTCTCTACATCAGCGTCCCGTTTAGAAGGAGTCTCTACATCAGGTTCCCATTAGGAGTCTCTACATCAGGGTCCTGTTTAGAAGGAGTCTCTACATCAGGGTCCCATTTAGAAGGAGTCTCTACATCAGGGTCCCATTTAGAAGGAGTCTCCACATCAGGGTCCCGTTTAGAAGGAGTCTTCACATCAGGGTCCCGTTTAGAAGGAGTCTCTACATCAGGGTCCCGTTTAGAAGGAGTCTCCACATCAGGGTCCCGTTTAGAAGGAGTCTACATCAGGGTCCCATTTAGAAGGAGTCTCTACATCAGGTTCCCATTTAGAAGGAGTCTCTACATCAGGTTCCCATTTAGAAGGAGTCTCTACATCAGGGTCCCATTTAGAAAAAGTCTCTACATCAGGGTCCCGTTTAGAAGGAGTCTCTACATCAGGGTCCTGTTTAGAAGGAGTCTCTACATCAGGGTCCCGTTTAGAAGGAGTCTCTACATCAGGGTCCCGTTTGGAAGGAGTCTCTACATCAGGGTCCCATTTAGAAGAAGTCTCTACATTAGGGTTCCGTTTAGAAGGAGTCTCTACATCAGGGTCCCCTTTAGAAGGAGTGTCTATTTCAGGGTCCCTTTTAAAAAGTGAATCTCATCATCATTCTGCATTCTGTAAGGATCCTATGTAAAATAAGCTTGAACTTATTTGCCAGTTCATAGCAGATGTGGGATCCTAGAACACAGACAGTCCATTGCTGCCCCAAGCTGGCACATTGTTAGGGCATCAAACTGTGCTCATGCTGACAAGCAAGTGTTTGATGGGACAGCGTAAAGGGAGAGATAATCTGTATGCAGCCTATGCTGTATCTGTAAAGTCTGTGGGTTGTATAGCAAAGTAATACACAGACTACAAGAGTAACTTTAACAGGACTTTACTATTCGAAGGTCAGGGCGAATCTGCCCAATAAATCCTGACACCGCACTTATATACCGGTGTGGTCACCGTTGGTATTACAGTATACAGCAGCCAAGGCAAAGTAGTGCCACACATAAAATAGTTCTCTTAAAGGTGGACGGTTACATACAGTAGTTCTCTTAAAGGTAGAATAGTTACATACACTACAATCCTCCCTTTTTAGCTTACAACATACTTATTCCCCATTAACATAACATCATAACATATATACAACTTTATGCAAAACAGTTCACAGATTCAGTCTCTCTGGAGGTTTCCTGACTCTATCCGGATAACGCCTCAGTGGTGTAGTAGTTTTCGGCGGGGTAGTAGGTTCTTCTGGTAAGGTCGAGTCGGCTTGAAGGACAGTGTCAGGTTCATCTGATTCCAGTATCACCAGATCGGAGGTAGGTGTTCTGGGTATCTCTGCTTCAACATTAGCAGTGTAAGGTTGTGGAGTAGGTTGGCTCTTTGTGGATGACCCTATGATCTGGTCAACATGGCGCCTTATTATGCTGTCACCAATGTCCACGGTATACAGCAGCGGCCCTAGCCTTTTTACAATAGTTCCAGGCTGCCATTTCTCGGTACGGTAGCCCCGGGCCAAAACTTGTTGACCTATCTGAAAAGATCTAGTTGGCCTTTCATTCATGCCCTGGAATTGCCGGTTCTCTACGTCCCTTCTGACGTTTGGCTTAATCAAATCCAGCCGGCATCTCAGTCTTCTATTGAAAAACATCATGGCGGGAGTTTGATTTGTGACCGCATGTGTTGCATTCCTGTACGCCAACAAGAAGTTATCTACTTTATGTTGTAAGTTGATGTTTTCATTACCCATGGCCTTTATGGCCATCTTGAAGGTCTGGACAAACCTTTCAGCTAATCCATTGGTGGCGGGATGGTATGGGGCTGACGTGTAGTGCTTGACCCCATTGCTTTTTAAGAATTTCCTGAATTCTTCGGACACAAATTGCGGTCCATTATCAGAACAGACCTGTTCCGGCAGCCCATTCCTGGCAAACATGGTCCTTAATACTGTGATGGTTTTTTCCGTGGTGGTGGAGGACATCTTTATTACCTCCGGCCACTTGGAGTGTGCATCCACCGCTATTAGAAACATTGAGTAAGTCGATGTGTACCCTTTGCCAAGGAGATGAGGGCCACTCCCATGGATGCAGAGGAGCTTGTGGTGGCGCGTTTTGGACCTTCTGGCATCCTAGACAGCTCTTGGTTATTTCTTCGATGTCTCCATCAATACCTGGCCACCACACAAACGCTCTTGCTAGGTTCTTCATTTTCACTCCACCCAGATGCCCCTCGTGAAGCTCCTTTAGCACCTTATGCTGAAGTTTGGGTGGAATCACCACTCTCGATCCACACATCAAGGTTCCTCGGCACACTGACAGCTGTTCTTTTCTTTGCGAAAATGCTGGCAGCGTTGGTTCGCCATGTGCTGGTCATCCCTCCACTGTTAAATCGTAGACTCGTGAGAGAGTCAGGCCATTCCTTGTTTCATTCTCGATCATCAAATTTGTCACTGGTAGACATTCTACTATGGACGAGTGGAACATCTCTACCGGGTCCACTGCAGCCGCCTCTTCAACTACCGGCAACGGTAGGCGCGATAACCCATCAGCATTTCCATGCTATTTGGAGCTTTTGTATTCGATGTCATATTGGTGTGCCCCAAGTAACACGGACCACCTCTGTAACCTTTGCGCTGTCATAGTGGAAACGGCCTTGTTAGGGTTGAATATGGACACCAACGGCTGGTGGTCTGTCAGTAATGTGAACTTCTTGCCCTGCAGGTAATGATTGAATTTCTTTACTCCCCACACAAGGCTGAGGGCCTCCCTATCTATCTGGGCGTAATTTCGCTCAGCGGAGGTCAATGATCGGGACGCAAATGCGACTGGCCTTTCCGAGCCATTTGGGAACCTGTGTGAAAGTACTGCTCCAATTCCATAAGGGGAAGCATCACAAGCTAGCCGAAGAGGTAACGTTGGGTTGAAATGAGCCAACACTTCCTCAGAGGTAATCAACGCCTTGCTTCTGCGAAAGGCCTTTTTACAGTCCTCGCTCCACTTCCATGGCACTTCTTTCCGCAACAGAGTATTCAGCGGATGCAACACCGTGGATAAATTTGGCAGAAACTTGTGATAATAATTAATCAACCCCAGAAACGATCTCAACTGTGATACGTTTTCCGGAGCGGGGGCCTTCACGACAGCTTCTATTTTGTCAGGCGACTTGTGTAGCCCCTCTTGGTCAATGACATGACCGCAGTACGAGATCCGTTTCTGGAAGAACTCACATTTCTGGCGATTAATTCGAAGGCCATATTCCTTCAACCTGGTGAGCACCCGTTTCAAATTTGTGAGGTGTTCCTCTTCGTCTTCTCCCGTAATCAGGATATCGTCCAAGTAACACTGCGTGCTTGGAATACCTTGTAAGACCTGCTCCATTGCCCTCTGCCAAATTGCTGGAGCCGAAGCTACTCCAAAAACCAGTCTATTATAACGATACAAGCCTCTGTGCGTGTTGATTGTGAGATACTGGCGCGACTCTTCCTCGACTTCCATTTGTAAGTATGCTTGTGCCAGGTCTATCTTGGTGAAGTGTTGCCCGCCAGACAATGAAGCAAAGATATCCTCAATCCGCGGAAGCGGGTATTGTACCGTGTGAAGCACCGGATTAACTGTGATCTTGAAGTCTCCGCAGATGCGGACCTTTCCCAGTCCCCCTGGCTTGTTACTTGATGAAGACTTCATGACGGGAACAATGGGCGTGGCCCACTCACTCCAGTCCACCTTAGACAGTACCCCTGAACGTTCAAGCTCTTCCAGTTCTGCCTCCACAGCAGGTCATATCGCGTAAGGTACCGATCTGGCTTTGAAAAATTTTGGGCTTGCATGTTCTGCAATCTTGATTTTTGCTTTAATTCCTCTCAGTGTTCCCAGTCCTTGCTGGAATACCTCTTTAGCTTCGTCCAATATTCTGGACAACCGTTCAGGTTTGACCTCTTCCTTTCCGGAATCTACCGTCATTGTGTTTAGCGAATGCCAGTCTATCTTTATTTTCCTGATCCATTCCCGTCCCAGAAGTGGTGGACCTCCCTCGGGAAGCACATACATGTCCATCCTTTGGTGATCTTTGTCCTTGTATCTCACATTGACTTCTATCTTTCCGATGGGGTATACTTTGTGCCCCGTGTATGTCTGCAATACCATCTCCGTATCCCGTAGGGGAATATGTTTGAATAACTTTTTGTAATCATGCTTATTCATGACCATCAGCGCCGATCCGGTGTCCACTTCCATCTTCACTTGGACTTTTGCAATCTGTAGTGTGATCCAGATAGTTTGTCGGTCAGCTTCTTTACTCACATTGTGAATCCTCAGACTACCCAGTTCCTTGCTGTTGGAGTCTGCGTCTGAATTCTGTTTATCTGGACTCTTCCCAGTCACCTCATGTACCTTTCTGTACTTCTTCTGCGGTGACTTATTATTGCTGGTCTTCTTTCCTGCCCGGCATACCTTAGCTATGTGGCCAAGCTTGCCACATTTCCCAAGCTTGCCACATTTCCTACATTCCTGGTTTTTAACCCAGCATTGGTTCTGGTCATGTGTTGTCTTCCCACAACGATAACATTTAGTTGTACTCGAAGTCATTTGATCCACTCTGAGTACCGTTGTCTTCCGCTGCATTTCCGCCGTGCCTCTCGCTGCGGCTTCGTGCGATGCTGCAATAAGGACAGCCTTATCAAGTGTAAGATCGTTCTCTTCGAGCACTCGTTTTTGTGTTCCTTCCTTCGACATCCCGCACACGAACTTATCTCTCAGTGCCTCTGGCAGATTTACCCCAAACTGGCAGTATCTTGCTAGCCTCCGCAGTTCAACCAGGTACTCCGCGTTGCTTTCCTCTTTTCGTTGCATTCTCACGTAAAATTTAGATCGTTCCGCTAACATCAGCGGTGCGGGGTTAAAATGATCCTTCAGGACAGCAACAATATTAGCGAAAGACTGATCTGCCGGTTTAGCTGGTGATAGAAGATGCTTCAATAACCCGTATGTTCTCGCACCCATTAAGTTTAGTAAGGTTAGAGCTTTTTCATAATTTGCTAACTTATTGGCCGTACAATATATCTCGATGCGTTCTACATACGTGGGCCAATCTTCCACCTCGGCATCGAACCCGTTGATGTTACTACGCTTAGGCATCTTCACCTCTTCCTGAGAAACAACAACAATATTCTTTAACTTTTTCTTTTTTCTTTTTCCAAGATGGCGGTTTCCCGCGCTTATCTTCTTTCCCCGCCCACTTTCAAAATGGCGGTTCCCGCTTCTGTCTTCTTCCCCGCCTACTGGCGGCTTCCCGCGTTTCTTCCCCTGGCGGGAGGGGTAAGCTTTCCCTCGGGCGACGGCCGCTGGCTTTCGCGGTTCGCAGCCTGTGCGTCGGCTTCAGCGCGTTCCCTTCTCTCGGCAGGGCAACCGGGGCTGGGTACAACCCGTTGGCGGCGAACAGTTTCAGCCGCTGGGCTGGTTCTCGCTCGGCCTTCCTTGCTCGGGCTCTGTCTCTCCCGCTCGCTCGGGCTCCCAATCGCGCCTCCCAGCCCTCTCGCAGTCCGGTGCTTCCCTCCCCGGCTGCGGCTGAGTTCTCCGCGGTTTATTTATTTTATCTCTTCCCGCGCCCTACGATCCTGGTCGCCGCTTTTCGTGGCCCCGGTCGCTGCCGGCCTTTTTCGCCGGTCGCGGTCTAGCTGTCTCACGATGCCGTTGCGTCTCCCAGCCTGCTTGTACCGCGGCTTCCGTGCTCCACGCTGCCCCCGTCTCAGCACCTCTGGGCCCGACTTCTGTCCGGCTCCTTTCCCCCCCGACCGTGGTCGAGTTCACCGCCCTTCTCCTTCGTTGATTTTATTTATTTTCCCTTTACTCACAGTCACCATGCCCGACTTGCTTCTCGTGCTGCTCGGCTCAAGCACCACCGTGGCAGAAGGGACAATCCGTGCCTGTTGCTGATGGAAGGCTTCGTGTCTGAAGTCTTCCTTCTTTCTTGCTGTGCAGACTCGAGTTTTCTCTCAGCAGAACGACGAGGGCGGTTGCCTCTTCTCGACGCTTCGTTAACTGCTTCGGAAGTATTGCTGCACGCAGGGTAAGATCGAACTCGTCGCCACTGTAAAGTCTGTGGGTTGTATAGTGAAGTAATACACAGACTACAAGAGTAACTTTAACAGGACTTTACTATTCGAAGGTCAGTTCGAATCTGCCCAATAAATCCTGACACCGCACTTATATACCGGTGTGGTCACCGTTGGTATTACAGTATACAGCAGCCAAGGCAAAGTAGTGCCACACATAAAATAGTTCTCTTAAAGGTGGACGGTTACACACAGTAGTTCTCTTAAAGGTAGAATAGTTACATACACTACAGTATCTGCCCTGGAAGTGCTTGATGAGACACTGTAGAATGAACTTTACCCTGTATCTAACCTGTGCTGTATCGGCCCTAGGGGTGTTTCATGGGACACTGTAGAATGAACTTTACCCTGTATCTAACCTGTGCTGTATCGGCCCTAGGGGTGTTTCATGGGACAGTGTAGAGGGAGCTTTACTCTGTATCTAACCCGTGCTGTACCTGTCCTGGGAGTGTTTGATGGGACAGTGTAGAGGGAGATTTAATCTGTATCTAACCCATGCTGTACCTGTCCTGGGAGTGTTTGATGGGACAGTGTAGAGGGAGATTTACTCTGTATCTAATCTGTGCTGTGCCTGCCCTGTAGAAGGAACATTACTCCATCCCGGAAATCTCAGGGCCATTTTTTTTGGGGGGGAAGGGCATAACTGACTTACCTCAGGTATATTTTGCTTCGGTAAGACTTCGCCTAGCACATGGGAGCAGCCATTGACTGCGTGGGCCAGTTCCTGCTCAACAATCTTGTGTCTCTCGGCTGCATGGTGGATCCTGTAAAACAGCAAGAGTCTGGTCACCTCAAACCAACACTTGTATTTGCTGGCATTTCAGTACTATGGGCTGGAGGATGTATTGGTCTCACTGATAGAGGCTCTGGAGCAATTCACAAGCAAACAATTTTTTTCTGATATGTTACCGTCTCTCACCTTTCACTTGTTTTATCACATTCTTTCCTGACTCTCGTTAGTTTATCAAAATTACGAATCAGTGCTGCTCTGATCTTCCTCTCTTGTCGCTCTTAAGTCGCAAAAGTCTCGCCCTAAACATTCTGTCTCCTACCTGTGCTGATATCAAGATTCATTGCACTGTACCCTGTACTGTAGGCCTTGTCCATAACCCCTGATGTTGTCTGGCACTGTAGGCCTTGGCCCTTCCCTCTGGGGGTGTCCTGTACTCTGGAGCCTAGACTGTTCCCCTGCTGGTGTCCTGTACTCTGGAGCCTAGACTGTTCCCCTGCTGGTGTCCAGTACTCTGGAGCCTAGGCTGTTCCCCTGCTGGTGTCCTGTACTCTGGAGCCTAGACTGTTCCCCTGCTGGTGTCCTGTACTATGGAGCCTAGACTGTTCCCCTGCTGGTGTCCTGTACTCTGGAGCATTCGCCATTCTCCGGCTGGTGTCCTGTACTATGGAGCTTTAACCATTCCCCTGCTGGTGTCCTGTACTCTGAAGGCTTGACCATTCTCCTGCTGGTGTCCTGTACTCTGAAGGCTTGACCATTCTCCTGCTCGTGTCCTGTACTCTGAAGGCTTGACCATTCTCCTGCTGGTGTCCTGTACTTTGAAGGCTTGATCATTCTCCTGCTGGTGTCCTGTACACTGGAGCTTTGACCGTTCCCCTGGTGGTGTCCTGTACTCTGGAGCTTTGACCGTTCCCTTGGTGGTGTCCTGTACGCTGGAGCTTTGACCATTCCCTTGGTGGTGTCCTGTATGCTGGAGCTTTGACCGTTCCCTTCGTGGTGTCCTGTACACTGGAGCTTTGACCATTCCCTTGGTGGTGTCCTGTACGCTGGAGCTTTGACCGTTCCCTTGGTGGTGTCCTGTACACTGGAGCTTTGACCGTTCCCCTGGTGGTGTCCTGTACGCTGGAGCTTTGACCATTCCCTTGGTGGTGTCCTGTACGCTGGAGCTTTGACCGTTCCCTTGGTGGTGTCCTGTACGCTGGAGCTTTGACCGTTCCCTTGGTGGTGTCCTGTACGCTGGAGCATTCACCGTTCCCTTGGTGGTGTCCTGTACGCTGGAGCTTTGACCATTCCCTTGGTGGTGTCCTGTACGCTGGAGCTTTGACCGTTCCCTTGGTGGTGTCCTGTACGCTGGAGCTTTGACCGTTCCCTTGGTGGTGTCCTGTACGCTGGAGCTTTGACCGTTCCCTTGGTGGTGTCCTGTACGCTGGAGCTTTGACCGTTCCCTTGGTGGTGTCCTGTACGCTGGAGCTTTGACCATTCCCTTGGTGGTGTCCTGTACGCTGGAGCTTTGACCGTTCCCTTGGTGGTGTCCTGTACGCTGGAGCTTTGACCGTTCCCTTGGTGGTGTCCTGTACGCTGGAGCTTTGACCGTTCCCCTGGTGGTGTCCTGTACACTGGAACTTTGACCGTTCCCCTGGTGGTGTCCTGTACGCTGGAGCTTTGACCGTTCACTTGGGGGTGTCCTGTACGCTGGAGCTTTGACCGTTCCCCTGGTGGTGTCCTGTACTCTGGAGCTTTGACCGCTCCCTTGGTGGTGTCCTGTACGCTGGAGCTTTGACCATTCCCTTGGTGGTGTCCTGTACGCTGGAGCTTTGACCATTCCCTTGCTGGTGTCCTGTACGCTGGGGCTTTGACCGTTCCCTTGGTGGTGTCCTGTACACTGGAGCTTTGACCGTTCCCCTGGTGGTGTCCTGTACACTGGAGCTTTGACCATTCCCTTGGTGGTGTCCTGTACGCTGGAGCTCTGACCGTTCCCCTGGTGGTGTCCTGTACGCTGGAGCTTTGACCGTTCCCTTGGTGGTGTCCTGTACGCTGGAGCTTTGACCGTTCTCCTGGTGGTGTCCTGTACGCTGGAGCTTTGACCGTTCCCCTGGTGGTGTCCTGTACACTGGAGCTTTGACCATTCCCTTGGTGGTGTCCTGTACGCTGGAGCTTTGACCGTTCCCTTGGTGGTGTCCTGTACGCTGGAGCTTTGACCGTTCCCTTGGTGGTGTCCTGTACGCTGGAGCTTTGACCGTTCCCTTGGTGGTGTCCTGTACGCTGGAGCTTTGACCGTTCCCTTGGTGGTGTCCTGTACCCTGCATCTTTGACCGTTCCCCTGGTGGTGCCCTGTACGCTGGAGCTTTGACCGTTCCCTTGGTGGTGTCCTGTACGCTGGAGCTTTGACCGTTCCCTTGGTGGTGTCCTATACGCTGGAGCTTTGACCGTTCCCTTGGTGGTGTCCTGTACGCTGGAGCTTTGACCGTTCCCTTGGTGGTGTCCTGTACGCTGGAGCTTTGACCGTTCCCTTGGTGGTGTCCTGTACGCTGGAGCTTTGACCGTTCCCTTGGTGGTGTCCTGTACTCTGAAGCTTTGACCGTTCCCCTGGTGGTGTCCTGCACGCTGGAGCTTTGACCGTTCCCTTGGTGGTGTCCTGTACGCTGGAGCTTTGACCGTTCCCCTGGTGGTGTCCTGTACGCTGGAGCTTTGACCGCTCCCTTGGCGGTGTCCTGTACGCTGGAGCTTTGACCGTTCCCTTGGTGGTGTCCTGTACGCTGGAGCTTTGACCGTTCCCCTGGTGGTGTCCTGTACTCTGGAGCTTTGACCGTCCACTTGATGGTGTCCTGTACGCTGGAGCTTTGACCGTTCCCTTGGTGGTGTCCTGTACGCTGGAGCTTTGACCGTTCCCTTGTTGGTGTCCTGTACGCTGGAGCTTTGACCGTTCCCTTGGTGGTGTCCTGTACTCTGGAGCTTTGACCGTTCCCCTGGTGGTGTCCTGCACGCTGGAGCTTTGACCGTTCCCTTGGTGGTGTCCTGTACGCTGGAGCTTTGACCGTTCCCCTGGTGGTGTCCTGTACGCTGGAGCTTTGACCGCTCCCTTGGTGGTGTCCTGTACGCTGGAGCTTTGACCGTTCCCTTGGTGGTGTCCTGTACGCTGGAACTTTGACCGTTCCCTTGGTGGTGTCCTGTACGCTGGAGCTTTGACCGTTCCCTTGGTGGTGTCCTGTACGCTGGAGCTTTGACCGTTCCCTTGGTGGTGTCCTGTACGCTGGAGCTTTGACCATTCCCTTGGTGGTGTCCTGTACGCTGGAGCTTTGACCGTTCCCCTGGTGGTGTCCTGCACACTGGAGCTTTGACCGTTCCCCTGGTGGTGTCCTGTACGCTGGAGCTTTGACCGTTCCCTTGGTGGTGTCCTGTACGCTGGAGCTTTGACCGTTCCCTTGGTGGTGTCCTGTACGCTGGAGCTTTGACCGTTCCCTTGGTGGTGTCCTGTACGCTGGAGCTTTGACCGTTCCTTTGGTGGTGTCCTGTACTCTGGAGCTTTGACCATTCCCTTGGTGGTGTCCTGTACGCTGGAGCTTTGACCGTTCCCTTGGTGGTGTCCTGTACGCTGGAGCTTTGACCGTTCCCCTGGGGGTGTCCTGTACGCTGGAGCTTTGACCGTTCCCTTGGTGGTGTCCTGTTCTCTGGAGCTTTGACCGTTCCCCTGGTGGTGTCCTGTACGCTGGAGCTTTGACCGTTCCCCTGGTGGTGTCCTGTACACTGGAGCTTTGACCGTTCCCTTGGTGATGTCCTGTACGCTGGAGCTTTGACCGTTCCCTTGGTGGTGTCCTGTACTCTGGAGCTTTGACCGTTCCCTTGGTGGTGTCCTGTACTCTGGAGCTTTGACAGTTCCCTTGGTGGTGTCGTGTACGCTGGAGCTTTGACCGTTCCCTTGGTGGTGTCCTGTACACTGGAGCTTTGACCATTCCCTTGGTGGTGTCCTGTACGCTGGAGCTTTGACCGTTCCCTTGGTGGTGTCCTGTACGCTGGAGCTTTGACCGTTCCCTTGGTGGTGTCCTGTACGCTGGAGCTTTGACCATTCCCTTGGTGGTGTCCTGTACGCTGGAGCTTTGACCGTTCCCTTGGTGGTGTCCTGTACTCTGGAGCTTTGACAGTTCCCTTGGTGGTGTCCTGTATGCTGGAGCTTTGACTATTCCCTTGGTGGTGTCCTGTACACTGGAGCTTTGACCATTCCCTTGGTGGTGTCCTGTACGCTGGAGCTTTGACCGTTCCCTTGGTGGTGTCCTGTATGCTGGAGCTTTGACCGTTCCCTTGGTGGTGTCCTGTACGCTGGAGCTTTGACCGTTCCCCTGGTGGTGTCCTGTACTCTGGAGCTTTGACCGTTCCCTTGGTGGCATCCTGTACACTGGAGCTTTGACCGTTCCCTTGCTGGTGTCCTGTACGCTGGAGCTTTGACCGTTCCCTTGGTGGTGTCCTGTATGCTGGAGCTTTGACCGTTCCCTTGGTGGTGTCCTGTACGCTGGAGCTTTGACCATTCCCTTGGTGGTGTCCTGTACGCTGGAGCTTTGACCATTCCCTTGGTGGTGTCCTGTACGCTGGCGCTTTGAACATTCCCTTGGTGGTGTCCTGTACGCTGGAGCTTTGACCGTTCCCCTGGTGGTGTCCTGTACGCTGGAGCTTTGACCGTACCCTTGGTGGTGTCCTGTACTCTGGAGCATTGGCCATTCTCCTGCTGGTGTCCTGTACACTGGAGCTTTGACTGCTCCCTTGGTGGTGTCCTGTACGCTGGAGCTTTGACCGCTCCCTTGGTGGTGTCCTGTACGCTGGAGCTTTGACCGTTCCCTTGGTGGTGTCCTGTACTCTGGAGCTTTGACCGTTCCCCTGGTTGCGTCCTGTACACTGGAGCTTTGACCGTTCCCTTGGTGGTGTCCTGTACGCTGGAGCTTTGACCATTCCCTTGGTGGTGTCCTGTACGCTGGAGCTTTGACCGCTCCCTTGGTGGTGTCCTGTACTCTGGAGCTTTGACCGTTCCCTTGGTGGTGTCCTGTATGCTGGAGCTTTGACCGTTCCCTTGGTGGTGTCCTGTACGCTGGAGCTTTGACCGTTCCCTTGGTGGTGTCCTGTACGCTGGAGCTTTGACCGTTCCCTTGGTGGTGCCCTGTACGCTGGAGCTTTGACCGTTCCCTTGCTGGTGTCCTGTACGCTGGAGCTTTGACCGTTCCCTTGGTGGTGTCCTGTACGCTGGAGCATTGACCGTTCCCTTGGTGGTGTCCTGTACGCTGGAGCTTTGACCGTTCCCTTGGTGGTGTCCTGTACGCTGGAGCTTTGACCATTCCCTTGGTGGTGTCCTGTACGCTGGAGCTTTGACCGTTCCCTTGGTGGTGTCCTGTACGCTGGAGCTTTGACCGTTCCCTTGGTGGTGTCCTGTACGCTGGAGCTTTGACCGTTCCCTTGGTGGTGTCCTGTACGCTGGAGCATTGACCGTTCCCTTGGTGGTGTCCTGTACACTGGAGCTTTGACCGTTCCCTTGGTGGTGTCCTGTACGCTGGAGCTTTGACCGTTCCCTTGGTGGTGTCCTGTACGCTGGAGCTTTGACCGTTCCCTTGGTGGTGTCCTGTACGCTGGAGCTTTGACCGTTCCCTTGGTGGTGTCCTGTACGCTGGAGCTTTGACCATTCCCTTGGTGGTGTCCTGTACGCTGGAGCTTTGACCATTCCCTTGGTGGTGTCCTGTACTCTGGAGCTTTGACCGTTCCCTTGGTGGTGTCCTGTACGCTGGAGCTTTGACCGTTCCCTTGGTGGTGTCCTGTACGCTGGAGCTTTGACCGTTCCCTTGGTGGTGTCCTGTACACTGGAGCTTTGACCGTTCCCTTGGTGGTGTCCTGTACGCTGGAGCTTTGACCATTCCCTTGGTGGTGTTCTGTACGCTGGAGCTTTGACCGTTCCCTTGGTGGTGTCCTGTACACTGGAGCTTTGACCGTTCCCTTGGTGGTGTCCTGTACGCTGGAGCTTTGACCGTTCCCTTGGTGGTGTCTTGTACGCTGGATCTTTGACCATTCCCTTGGTGGTGTTCTGTACGCTGGAGCTTTGACCGTTCCCTTGGTGGTGTCCTGTACACTGGAGCTTTGACCGTTCCCTTGGTGGTGTCCTGTACGCTGGAGCTTTGACCGTTCCCTTGGTGGTGTCCTGTACGCTGGAGCTTTGACCGTTTCCTTGGTGGTGTCCTGTACTCTGGAGCTTTGACCGTTCCCCTGGTGGTGTCCTGTACACTGGAGCTTTGACCGTTCCCTTGGTGGTGTCCTGTTGCACCTCTCCCCAGGTGCTCATGGAGTGATGCTTGCTGATCTGAAAGGAATGCAGACTCTCTGCCTTTCCTCTTGTAGGAGAATATGTGACACAGAGAAACAGGACAGGGGAGAAATGGTTAATCATAAAAGAAGAGGGGTGCTCAGGGCCAGATTAGAGCCGCACTGAAGTGGGAGCCACTGAGCGAAGCTGAGGTGGAAAACAAGAAAGAGGACCTGGAGATGCTTGTTAACTTCCTTCATTTTCTGGGAAATCATTTCATTCACCTCAAGGCCCCCATTTTTTCAAGGAAAACAAAGTAAACATCCCTAACATGTCCACATAACTTGTTCCTGATTGATTGAAGATATGGAGACACTATTATGACATTGCTACCTCAGAATATGAAGACATGATCAACAGGAGAACGCAACAGACAGAATCAAAGAGTGCTGGGAGTGTGTGACAGGCAGTGAAGGACTCAGGAGGTTATGAAAAAAGCATAAGCCTTGAAAGGGGAGCTCAGCTTTCAGTCAGAGAAACTTGACATTTAGATTAAAAGCAAAGTTACAGTATGCAAAATATTATTCAGACCTTATTAAAGATAGAAGGTGGCTGATTAATGAATCTGTTACTTATAGTGGGAGAGAGATTAATGAATCTGTTACGGATAGCGGGAGAGAGATTAATGAACCGGTTACTGATAGCGGGAGAGAGCTTAATGAATCTGATACTGATAGCGGGAGAGAGATTAATGAATCTGATACTGATAGCGGGAGAGAGATTAATGAACCTGTCACTGATAGCGGAGAGAGAGATTAATGAATCTGTCACTGACAGCGGGAGAGAGATTAATGAATCTGTCACTGACAGCGGGAGAGAGCTTAATGAATCTGATACTGATAGCGGGAGAGAGATTAATGAACCTGTTACTGATAGCGGGAGAGAGATTAATGAACCTGTTACTGTTAGCGGGAGAGAGATTAATGAATCTGTCACTGATAGCAGGAGAGAGATTAATGAACCTGTTACTGACAGCGGGAGAGAGATTAATGAATCTGTTACGGATAGCGGGAGAGAGATTAATGAATCTGATACTGATAGCGGGAGAGAGATTAATGAACCTGTTACTGATAGCGGGAGAGAGCTGAATGAATCTGATACTGATAGAGGGAGAGAGATTAATGAATCTGTTACTGATAGCGGGAGGGTGATTAATGAATCTGTCACTGATAGCGGAGAGAGATTAATGAATCTGTCACTGACAGAGGGAGAGAGATTAATGAATCTGTCACTGACAGCGGGAGAGAGCTTAATGAATCTGATACTGATAGCGGGAGAGAGATTAATGAACCTGTTACTGATAGCGGGAGAGAGCTGAATGAATCTGATACTGATAGAGGGAGAGAGATTAATGAATCTGTTACTGATAGCGGGAGGGTGATTAATGAATCTGTCACTGATAGCGGAGAGAGATTAATGAATCTGTCACTGACAGAGGGAGAGAGATTAATGAATCTGTCACTGACAGCGGGAGAGAGCTTAATGAATCTGATACTGATAGCGGGAGAGAGATTAATGAACCTGTTACTGATAGCGGGAGAGAGATTAATGAACCTGTTACTGTTAGCGGGAGAGAGATTAATGAATCTGTCACTGATAGCAGGAGAGAGATTAATGAACCTGTTACTGATAGCGGGAGAGAGATTAATGAATCTGTTAATGATAGCGGGAGAGAGATTAATGAATCTGATACTGATAGCGGGAGAGAGATTAATGAACCTGTTACTGATAGCGGGAGAGAGCTTAATGAATCTGATACTGATAGCGGGAGAGAGATTAATGAATCTGATACTGATAGCGGGAGAGAGATTAATGAACCTGTTACTGATAGCGGGAGGGTGATTAATGAATCTGTCACTGATAGCGGAGAGAGATTAATGAATCTGTCACTGACAGCGGGAGAGAGATTAATGAATCTGTCACTGACAGCAGGAGAGAGCTTAATGAATCTGATGCTGATAGCGGGAGAGAGATTAATGAACCTGTTACTGATAGCGGGAGAGAGCTTATTGAATCTGACAGTGATAGCGAGAGAGATTAATGAACCTGTTACTAATTGCGGGAGAGAGATTAATGAATCTGTTACTGATAGCGGGAGAGAGATTAATGGAACTGTTACTGATAGCGGGAGAGAGATTAATGAACCTGTTACTGATAGCGGGAGAGAGATTAATGAATCTGTCACTGACAGCGGGAGAGAGATTAATGAATCTGACACTGATAGTGGGAGAGAGATTAATGAACCTGTTACTGATAGCGGGAGAGAGATTAATGAATCTGTTACTTTTAGCGGGAGAGAGCTTAATGAATCTGTCACTGATAGCGAGAGAGATTAATGAACCTGTTACTGATTGCGGGAGAGAAATTAATGAATCTGTTACTGGTAGCGGGAGAGAGATTAATGGAACTGTTACTGATAGCGGGAGAGAGATTAATGAACCTGTTACTGATAGAGGGAGAGAGATTAATGAATCTGTCACTGATAGCTGGAGAGAGCTTAATGAACCTGTTACTGATAGCGGGAGAGAGATTAATGAATCTGTTATTGATAGTGGGAGAGAGATTAATGAACCTGTTACTGATAGCTGGAGAGAGATTAATGAATCTGTTATTGATCGCGGGAGAAAGATTAATGAACCTGTTACTGATAGCGGGAGAGAGATTAATGAATTTGTTATTGATCGCGGGAGAGAGATTAATGAATCTGTTACTGATAGCGGAGAGAGAGATTAATGAATCTGTCACTGATAGCGGGAGGGTGATTAATGAATCTGTTACTGATAGCGGAGACAGAGATTAATGATTCTGTTACTGCCAGCGGAGAGAGATTAATGAATCTGTTACTGATAGCGGGAGAGAGATTAATGAATCTGTTACTGATAGCGGGAGAGAGATTAATGAATCTGTTACTGATAGTGGGAGAGAGATTAATGAATCTGTTGCTGATAGCGGGAGAGAGATTAATGAATCTGTTACTGATAGCGGGAGAGAGATTAATGAATCTGTTACTGATAGCGGAGAGAGAGATTAATTAATCTGTTACTGATAGCGGGAGAGAGGTTAATGAATCTGTTACTGATAGCGGGAGAGAAATTAATGAATCTGTTACTGATAGCGGGGGAGAGATTAATGAATCTGTTACTGATAGCGGGAGAGAGATTAATGAATCTGTTGCTAATAGCGGGAGAGAGATTAATGAACCTGTTACTGATAGCGGGAGAGAGATTAATGAACCTGTTACTGATAGCGGGAGAGAGATTAATGAATCTGTTATAGATAGCGGGAGAGAGCTAATGAATCTGATACTGATAGCGGGAGAGAGATTAATGAACCTGTTACTGATAGCGGGAGAGAGATTAATGAATCTGTTATTGATAGCGGGAGGGCGATTAATTAATCTGTTATTGATAGAGGGAGAGAGATTAATGAATCTGTTATTGATAGCGGGAGAGAGATTAATGAACCTGTTACTGATAGCGGGAGAGAGATTAATGAATCTGTTATTGATCACAGGAGAGAGATTAATGAACCTGTTACTGATAGCGGGAGAGAGATTAATGAATCTGTTATTGATAGCGGGAGAGAGATTAATGAATTTGTTATTGATCGCGGGAGAGAGATAAATGAATCTGTTACTCATTGCGGAGAGACAGATTAATGAATCTGTTACTGATAGCGGAGAGAGAGATTAATGTATCTGTTACCGATAGCGGAGAGAGAGATTAATGAATCTGTTACTGATAGCGGAGAGAGAGATTAATGAATCTGTTACTGATAGCGGAGAGAGAGATTAATGAATCTGTTACTGATAGCGGAGAGGGAGATTAATGAATCTGTTAGTGATAGCGGGAGAGAGATTAATGAAGCTGTTACTGATAGCGGGAGAGAGATTAATGACTCAGTTACTGATAGCGGGAGAAAGATTAATGAATCTGTTACTGATAGTGAGAGAGATTAATGAATCTGTTACGGATAGCGGGAGAGAGATTAATGAATCTGTTACTGATACCGGGGGAGAGATTAATGAATCTGTTACTGATAGCGGGAGAGAGATTCATGAATCTGTTACTGATAGCGGAGAGAGATTAATGAATTTGTTACTGATAGCAGGAGAGAGATTCATGAATCTGTTACTGATAGCGGAGAGAGAGATTAATGAATTTGTTACTGATAGCGAGAGAGAGAGATTAATGAATCTGTTACTGATAGCGGGAGAGAGATTAATGAATCTGTTACTGATAGCGGGAGACAGATTAATGAATCTGTTACTGATAGCGGGAGAGAGATTAATGAATTTGTTATTGATAGCGGGAGAGAGATTAATGAATCTGTTACTGATAGCGGAGAGAGAGATTAATGTATCTGTTACTGATAGCGGGAGAAAGATTAATGGATCTGTTACGGATAGCGGAGAGAGATTAATGAATCTGTAACTGATAGCGGAGAGAGATTAATGTATCTGTTACTGATAGCGGGAGAGAGAATAAGGAATCTGTTGCTGATAACGGGAAAGAGATTAATGAATCTGTTACTGATAGCGGGAGAGAGATTAATGAATCTGTTACTGATAGCGGGAGAGAAATTAATGAATCTGTTACTGATAGCAGGAGAGAGATTAAAGAATCTGTTACTGATAGCGGAGAGAGATTAATGAATCTGTTACTGATAGCGGGAGAGAGATTAATGAATCTGTTACTGATAGCGGCGAGAGAGATTAATGAATCTGTTACTGATAGCGGAGAGAGATTAATGAATCTGTTACTGATAGCGGAGAGAGAGATTAATGAATCTGTTACTGACAGCGGAGAGAGAGATTAATGAATCTGTTATTAACAGCGGGAGAGAGATTAATGAATCTGTTACTGATAGCGGGAGAGAGATTAATGAATCTGTTACTGAAAGCGGAGAGAGAGATTAATGAATCTGTCACTGATAGCGAGAGAGAGATTAATGAATCTGTTACTGATAGCGAGAGAGAGATTAATGAATCTGTTACTGATAGCGAGAGAGAGATTAATGAATCTGTTACTGATAGCGAGAGAGATTAAGGAATCTGTTACTGATAGTGAGAGAGAATAATGAATCTGTTACGGATAGCGGGAGAGAGATTAATGAATCTGGTACTGATTCCGGGGGAGCGATTAATGAATCTATTACTGATAGCGGGGGAGAGATTAATGAATCTGTTACTGATACCGGGAGAGAGATTAATGAATCTGTTACTGATAGCGGAGAGAGAGAGTAATGAATCAGTTACTGATAGCGGGAGAGAGATTAATGAATCTGTTACTGATAGCAGGAGAGAGATTAATGAATCTGTTACTTATAGCGGGAGAGAGATTAATGAATCTGTTACTGACAGCGGAGAGAGATTAATGAATCTCTACTGATAGCGGGAGAAAGAATAATGGCACTGTTACGGAGAGCGGAGAGAGATTAATTAATCTGTTACTGATAGCGGAGACAGAGATTAATGAATCTGTTCCTGAAAGCGGGAGGGAGATTGATGAATCTGTTGCTGATAGCAGGAGAGAGATTAATGAATCTGTTACTGATAGCGGAGAGAGATTAATGAATCTGTTACTGATAGCGGGAGAGAGATTAATGAACCTGTTACTGATAGCGGAGAGAGATTAATGAATCTGTTACTGATAGCGAGAGAGAGATTAATGAATCTGTTACTGATAGCGAGAGAGATTAATGAATCTGTTGCTGATGGTGAGAGAGAATAATGAATCTGTTACGGATAGCGGGAGAGAGATGAATGAATCTGTTACTGATACCGAGGGAGAGATTAATCAATCTGTTACTGATAGCGGAGAGAGAGATTAATGAATCAGTTACTGACAGCGGGAGAGAGATTAATGAATCTGTTACTGAAAGCGGGAGAGAGATTAATGAATCTGTTATTGATAGCGGGAGAGAGATTAATGAATCTGTTACTGACAGCGGAGAGAGATTAATGAATCTGTTACTGATAGCGGGAGAAAGATTAATGGATCTGTTACGGATAGCAGAGAGAGATTAATGAATCTGTTACTGATAGCGGAGACAGAGATTAATGAATCTGTTACTGACAGCGGAGAGAGATTAATGAATCTGTTACTGATAGCGGGAGAGAGATTAATTAATCAGTTACTGATAGCGGGAGAGATATTAATCAATCTGTTACCGATAGCAGAGATAGAGATTAATGAATCTGTTGCTGACAGCGGGAGAGAGATTAATGAATCTGTTATTGATAGCGGGAGAGAGATTAATGAATTTGTTATTGATCGCGGGAGAGAGATTAATGAATGTGTTACTGATAGCGGAGAGAGAGATTAATGAATCTGTTACTGATAGCGGAGAGAGAGATTAATGTATCTGTTACTGATAGTGGGAGAAAGATTAATGGATCTGTTATGGATAGCGGAGAGAGATTAATGAATCTGTTACTGATAGCAGGAGAGAGATTAATGAACCTGTTACTGATAGCGGGAGAGAGATTAATGAACCTGTTACTGTTAGCGGGAGAGAGATTAATGAATCTGTCACTGATAGCAGGAGAGAGATTAATGAACCTGTTACTGACAGCGGGAGAGAGATTAATGAATCTGTTACGGATAGCGGGAGAGAGATTAATGAATCTGATACTGATAGCGGGAGAGAGATTAATGAACCTGTTACTGATAGCGGGAGAGAGCTGAATGAATCTGATACTGATAGAGGGAGAGAGATTAATGAATCTGTTACTGATAGCGGGAGGGTGATTAATGAATCTGTCACTGATAGCGGAGAGAGATTAATGAATCTGTCACTGACAGAGGGAGAGAGATTAATGAATCTGTCACTGACAGCGGGAGAGAGCTTAATGAATCTGATACTGATAGCGGGAGAGAGATTAATGAACCTGTTACTGATCGCGGGAGAGAGCTGAATGAATCTGATACTGATAGAGGGAGAGAGATTAATGAATCTGTTACTGATAGCGGGAGGGTGATTAATGAATCTGTCACTGATAGCGGAGAGAGATTAATGAATCTGTCACTGACAGAGGGAGAGAGATTAATGAATCTGTCACTGACAGCGGGAGAGAGCTTAATGAATCTGATACTGATAGCGGGAGAGAGATTAATGAACCTGTTACTGATAGCGGGAGAGAGATTAATGAACCTGTTACTGTTAGCGGGAGAGAGATTAATGAATCTGTCACTGATAGCAGGAGAGAGATTAATGAACCTGTTACTGATAGCGGGAGAGAGATTAATGAATCTGTTAATGATAGCGGGAGAGAGATTAATGAATCTGATACTGATAGCGGGAGAGAGATTAATGAACCTGTTACTGATAGCGGGAGAGAGCTTAATGAATCTGATACTGATAGCGGGAGAGAGATTAATGAATCTGATACTGATAGCGGGAGAGAGATTAATGAACCTGTTACTGATAGCGGGAGGGTGATTAATGAATCTGTCACTGATAGCGGAGAGAGATTAATGAATCTGTCACTGACAGCGGGAGAGAGATTAATGAATCTGTCACTGACAGCAGGAGAGAGCTTAATGAATCTGATGCTAATAGCGGGAGAGAGATTAATGAACCTGTTACTGATAGCGGGAGAGAGCTTATTGAATCTGACAGTGATAGCGAGAGAGATTAATGAACCTGTTACTAATTGCGGGAGAGAGATTAATGAATCTGTTACTGATAGCGGGAGAGAGATTAATGGAACTGTTACTGATAGCGGGAGAGAGATTAATGAACCTGTTACTGATAGCGGGAGAGAGATTAATGAATCTGTCACTGACAGCGGGAGAGAGATTAATGAATCTGACACTGATAGTGGGAGAGAGATTAATGAACCTGTTACTGATAGCGGGAGAGAGATTAATGAATCTGTTACTTTTAGCGGGAGAGAGCTTAATGAATCTGTCACTGATAGCGAGAGAGATTAATGAACCTGTTACTGATTGCGGGAGAGAAATTAATGAATCTGTTACTGGTAGCGGGAGAGAGATTAATGGAACTGTTACTGATAGCGGGAGAGAGATTAATGAACCTGTTACTGATAGAGGGAGAGAGATTAATGAATCTGTCACTGATAGCTGGAGAGAGCTTAATGAACCTGTTACTGATAGCGGGAGAGAGATTAATGAATCTGTTATTGATAGTGGGAGAGAGATTAATGAACCTGTTACTGATAGCTGGAGAGAGATTAATGAATCTGTTACAAATAGCAGGAGACAGATGAATGAATCTGTTACTGATAGCGGGAGAGAAATTAATGAATCTGTTACTGATAGCGGGGGAGAGATTAATGAATCTGTTACTGATAGCGGGAGAGAAATTAATGAATCTGTTACTGATAGCGGGGGAGAGATTAATGAATCTGTTACTGATAGCGGGAGAGAGATTAATGAATCTGTTGCTGATAGCGGGAGAGAGATTAATGAACCTGTTACTGATAGCGGGAGAGAGATTAATGAACCTGTTACTGATAGCGGGAGAGAGATTAATGAATCTGTTATAGATAGCGGGAGAGAGCTAATGAATCTGATACTGATAGCGGGAGAGAGATTAATGAACCTGTTACTGATAGCGGGAGAGAGATTAATGAATCTGTTATTGATAGCGGGAGGGCGATTAATTAATCTGTTATTGATAGAGGGAGAGAGATTAATGAATCTGTTATTGATAGCGGGAGAGAGATTAATGAACCTGTTACTGATAGCGGGAGAGAGATTAATGAATCTGTTATTGATCACAGGAGAGAGATTAATGAACCTGTTACTGATAGCGGGAGAGAGATGAATGAATCTGTTATTGATAGCGGGAGAGAGATGAATGAATTTGTTATTGATCGCGGGAGAGAGATAAATGAATCTGTTACTCATTGCGGAGAGACAGATTAATGAATCTGTTACTGATAGCGGAGAGAGAGATTAATGTATCTGTTACCGATAGCGGAGAGAGAGATTAATGAATCTGTTACTGATAGCGGAGAGAGAGATTAATGAATCTGTTACTGATAGCGGAGAGAGAGATTAATGAATCTGTTACTGATAGCGGAGAGGGAGATTAATGAATCTGTTAGTGATAGCGGGAGAGAGATTAATGAAGCTGTTACTGATAGCGGGAGAGAGATTAATGATTCAGTTACTGATAGCGGGAGAAAGATTAATGAATCTGTTACTGATAGTGAGAGAGATTAATGAATCTGTTACGGATAGCGGGAGAGAGATTAATGAATCTGTTACTGATACCGGGGGAGAGATTAATGAATCTGTTACTGATAGCGGGAGAGAGATTCATGAATCTGTTACTGATAGCGGAGAGAGATTAATGAATTTGTTACTGATAGCAGGAGAGAGATTCATGAATCTGTTACTGATAGCGGAGAGAGAGATTAATGAATTTGTTACTGATAGCGAGAGAGAGAGATTAATGAATCTGTTACTGATAGCGGGAGAGAGATTAATGAATCTGTTACTGATAGCGGGAGACAGATTAATGAATCTGTTACTGATAGCGGGTGAGAGATTAATGAATTTGTTATTGATCGCGGGAGAGAGATTAATGAATCTGTTACTGATAGCGGAGAGAGAGATTAATGTATCTTTTACTGATAGCGGGAGAAAGATTAATGGATCTGTTACGGATAGCGGAGAGAGATTAATGAATCTGTAACTGATAGCGGAGAGAGATTAATGTATCTGTTACTGATAGCGGGAGAGAGAATAAGGAATCTGTTGCTGATAACGGGAAAGAGATTAATGAATCTGTTACTGATAGCGGGAGAGAGATTAATGAATCTGTTACTGATAGCGGGAGAGAAATTAATGAATCTGTTACTGATAGCAGGAGAGAGATTAAAGAATCTGTTACTGATAGCGGAGAGAGATTAATGAATCTGTTACTGATAGCGGGAGAGAGATTAATGAATCTGTTACTGATAGCGGCGAGAGAGATTAATGAATCTGTTACTGATAGCGGAGAGAGATTAATGAATCTGTTACTGATAGCGGAGAGAGAGATTAATGAATCTGTTACTGACAGCGGAGAGAGAGATTAATGAATCTGTTATTGACAGCGGGAGAGAGATTAATGAATCTGTTACTGATAGCGGGAGAGAGATTAATGAATCTGTTACTGAAAGCGGAGAGAGAGATTAATGAATCTGTTACTGATAGCGAGAGAGAGATTAATGAATCTGTTACTGATAGCGAGAGAGAGATTAATGAATCTGTTACTGATAGCGAGAGAGAGATTAATGAATCTGTTACTGATAGCGAGAGAGATTAAGGAATCTGTTACTGATAGTGAGAGAGAATAATGAATCTGTTACGGATAGCGGGAGAGAGATTAATGAATCTGGTACTGATTCCGGGGGAGCGATTAATGAATCTATTACTGATAGCGGGGGAGAGATTAATGAATCTGTTACTGATACCGGGAGAGAGATTAATGAATCTGTTACTGATAGCGGAGAGAGAGATTAATGAATCAGTTGCTGATAGCGGGAGAGAGATTAATGAATCTGTTACTGACAGCGGAGAGAGATTAATGAATCTCTACTGATAGCGGGAGAAAGAATAATGGCACTGTTACGGAGAGCGGAGAGAGATTAATTAATCTGTTACTGATAGCGGAGACAGAGATTAATGAATCTGTTACTGAAAGCGGGAGGGAGATTGATGAATCTGTTGCTGATAGCAGGAGAGAGATTAATGAATCTGTTACTGATAGCGGAGAGAGATTAATGAATCTGTTACTGATAGCGGGAGAGAGATTAATGAACCTGTTACTGATAGCGGAGAGAGATTAATGAATCTGTTACTGATAGCGAGAGAGAGATTAATGAATCTGTTACTGATAGCGAGAGAGATTAATGAATCTGTTGCTGATGGTGAGAGAGAATAATGAATCTGTTATGGATAGCGGGAGAGAGATGAATGAATCTGTTACTGATACCGAGGGAGAGATTAATCAATCTGTTACTGATAGCGGAGAGAGAGATTAATGAATCAGTTACTGACAGCGGGAGAGAGATTAATGAATCTGTTACTGAAAGCGGGAGAGAGATTAATGAATCTGTTATTGATAGCGGGAGAGAGATTAATGAATCTGTTACTGACAGCGGAGAGAGATTAATGAATCTGTTACTGATAGCGGGAGAAAGATTAATGGATCTGTTACGGATAGCAGAGAGAGATTAATGAATCTGTTACTGATAGCGGAGACAGAGATTAATGAATCTGTTACTGACAGCGGAGAGAGATTAATGAATCTGTTACTGATAGCGGGAGAGAGATTAATTAATCAGTTACTGATAGCGGGAGAGATATTAATCAATCTGTTACCGATAGCAGAGATAGAGATTAATGAATCTGTTGCTGACAGCGGGAGAGAGATTAAGGAATCTGTTATTGATAGCGGGAGAGAGATTAATGAATTTGTTATTGATCGCGGGAGAGAGATTAATGAATGTGTTACTGATAGCGGAGAGAGAGATTAATGAATCTGTTACTGATAGCGGAGAGAGAGATTAATGTATCTGTTACTGATAGTGGGAGAAAGATTAATGGATCTGTTGTGGATAGCGGAGAGAGATTAATGAATCTGTTACTGATAGCGGGAGAGAGATTAATGAACCTGTTACTGATAGCGGGAGAGAGATTAATGAATCTGTTACTGATAGCGGGAGGGTGATTAATGAATCTGTCACTGATAGCGGAGAGAGATTAATGAATCTGTCACTGACAGAGGGAGAGAGATTAATGAATCTGTCACTGACAGCGGGAGAGAGCTTAATGAATCTGATACTGATAGCGGGAGAGAGATTAATGAACCTGTTACTGATAGCGGGAGAGAGCTGAATGAATCTGATACTGATAGAGGGAGAGAGATTAATGAATCTGTTACTGATAGCGGGAGGGTGATTAATGAATCTGTCACTGATAGCGGAGAGAGATTAATGAATCTGTCACTGACAGAGGGAGAGAGATTAATGAATCTGTCACTGACAGCGGGAGAGAGCTTAATGAATCTGATACTGATAGCGGGAGAGAGATTAATGAACCTGTTACTGATAGCGGGAGAGAGATTAATGAACCTGTTACTGTTAGCGGGAGAGAGATTAATGAATCTGTCACTGATAGCAGGAGAGAGATTAATGAACCTGTTACTGATAGCGGGAGAGAGATTAATGAATCTGTTAATGATAGCGGGAGAGAGATTAATGAATCTGATACTGATAGCGGGAGAGAGATTAATGAACCTGTTACTGATAGCGGGAGAGAGCTTAATGAATCTGATACTGATAGCGGGAGAGAGATTAATGAATCTGATACTGATAGCGGGAGAGAGATTAATGAACCTGTTACTGATAGCGGGAGGGTGATTAATGAATCTGTCACTGATAGCGGAGAGAGATTAATGAATCTGTCACTGACAGCGGAAGAGAGATTAATGAATCTGTCACTGACAGCAGGAGAGAGCTTAATGAATCTGATGCTGATAGCGGGAGAGAGATTAATGAACCTGTTACTGATAGCGGGAGAGAGCTTATTGAATCTGACAGTGATAGCGAGAGAGATTAATGAACCTGTTACTAATTGCGGGAGAGAGATTAATGAATCTGTTACTGATAGCGGGAGAGAGATTAATGGAACTGTTACTGATAGCGGGAGAGAGATTAATGAACCTGTTACTGATAGCGGGAGAGAGATTAATGAATCTGTCACTGACAGCGGGAGAGAGATTAATGAATCTGACACTGATAGTGGGAGAGAGATTAATTAACCTGTTACTGATAGCGGGAGAGAGATTAATGAATCTGTTACTTTTAGCGGGAGAGAGCTTAATGAATCTGTCACTGATAGCGAGAGAGATTAATGAACCTGTTACTGATTGCGGGAGAGAAATTAATGAATCTGTTACTGGTAGCGGGAGAGAGATTAATGGAACTGTTACTGATAGCGGGAGAGAGATTAATGAACCTGTTACTGATAGAGGGAGAGAGATTAATGAATCTGTCACTGATAGCTGGAGAGAGCTTAATGAACCTGTTACTGATAGCGGGAGAGAGATTAATGAATCTGTTATTGATAGTGGGAGAGAGATTAATGAACCTGTTACTGATAGCTGGATAGAGATTAATGAATCTGTTATTGATCGCGGGAGAAAGATTAATGAACCTGTTACTGAAAGCGGGAGAGAGATTAATGAATTTGTTATTGATCGCGGGAGAGAGATTAATGAATCTGTTACTGCTAGCGGAGAGAGAGGTTAATGAATCTGTTACTGATAGCGGAGAGAGAGATTAATGTATCTGTTACTGATAGCGGGAGAAAGATTAATGGATCTGTTACGGATAGCGGAGAGAGATTAATGAATCTGTCACTGATAGCGGGAGGGTGATTAATGAATCTGTTACTGATAGCGGAGACAGAGATTAATGATTCTGTTACTGCCAGCGGAGAGAGATTAATGAATCTGTTACTGATAGCGGGAGAGAGATTAATGAATCTGTTACTGATAGCGGGAGAGAGATTAATGAATCTGTTACTGATAGTGGGAGAGAGATTAATGAATCTGTTGCTGATAGCGGGAGAGAGATTAATGAATCTGTTACTGATAGCGGGAGAGAGATTAATGAATCTGTTACTGATAGCGGAGAGAGAGATTAATTAATCTGTTACTGATAGCGGAAGAGAGGTTAATGAATCTGTTACTGATAGCGGGAGAGAGATTAATGAATCTGTTACTGATAGCGGGAGAGAGATTAATGAACCTGTTACTGATAGCGGGAGAGAGATTAATGAACCTGTTACTGATAGCGGGAGAGAGATTAATGAATCTGTTATAGATAGCGGGAGAGAGCTAATGAATCTGATACTGATAGCGGGAGAGAGATTAATGAACCTGTTACTGATAGCGGGAGAGAGATTAATGAATCTGTTATTGATAGCGGGAGGGCGATTAATTAATCTGTTATTGATAGAGGGAGAGAGATTAATGAATCTGTTATTGATAGCGGGAGAGAGATTAATGAACCTGTTACTGATAGCGGGAGAGAGATTAATGAATCTGTTATTGATCACAGGAGAGAGATTAATGAACCTGTTACTGATAGCGGGAGAGAGATTAATGAATCTGTTATTGATAGCGGGAGAGAGATTAATGAATTTGTTATTGATCGCGGGAGAGAGATAAATGAATCTGTTACTCATTGCGGAGAGACAGATTAATGAATCTGTTACTGATAGCGGAGAGAGAGATTAATGTATCTGTTACCGATAGCGGAGAGAGAGATTAATGAATCTGTTACTGATAGCGGAGAGAGAGATTAATGAATCTGTTACTGATAGCGGAGAGAGAGATTAATGAATCTGTTACTGATAGCGGAGAGGGAGATTAATGAATCTGTTAGTGATAGCGGGAGAGAGATTAATGAAGCTGTTACTGATAGCGGGAGAGAGATTAATGACTCAGTTACTGATAGCGGGAGAAAGATTAATGAATCTGTTACTGATAGTGAGAGAGATTAATGAATCTGTTACGGATAGCGGGAGAGAGATTAATGAATCTGTTACTGATACCGGGGGAGAGATTAATGAATCTGTTACTGATAGCGGGAGAGAGATTCATGAATCTGTTACTGATAGCGGAGAGAGATTAATGAATTTGTTACTGATAGCAGGAGAGAGATTCATGAATCTGTTACTGATAGCGGAGAGAGAGATTAATGAATTTGTTACTGATAGCGAGAGAGATTAATGAATCTGTTACTGATAGCGGGAGAGAGATTAATGAATCTGTTACTGATAGCGGGAGACAGATTAATGAATCTGTTACTGATAGCGGGAGAGAGATTAATGAATTTGTTATTGATCGCGGGAGAGAGATTAATGAATCTGTTACTGATAGCGGAGAGAGAGATTAATGTATCTGTTACTGATAGCGGGAGAAAGATTAATGGATCTGTTACGGATAGCGGAGAGAGATTAATGAATCTGTAACTGATAGCGGAGAGAGATTAATGTATCTGTTACTGATAGCGGGAGAGAGAATAAGGAATCTGTTGCTGATAACGGGAAAGAGATTGATGAATCTGTTACTGATAGCGGGAGAGAGATTAATGAATCTGTTACTGATAGCGGGAGAGAAATTAATGAATCTGTTACTGATAGCAGGAGAGAGATTAAAGAATCTGTTACTGATAGCGGAGAGAGATTAATGAATCTGTTACTGATAGCGGGAGAGAGATTAATGAATCTGTTACTGATAGCGGCGAGAGAGATTAATGAATCTGTTACTGATAGCGGAGAGAGATTAATGAATCTGTTACTGATAGCGGAGAGAGAGATTAATGAATCTGTTACTGACAGCGGAGAGAGAGATTAATGAATCTGTTATTGACAGCGGGAGAGAGATTAATGAATCTGTTACTGATAGCGGGAGAGAGATTAATGAATCTGTTACTGAAAGCGGAGAGAGAGATTAATGAATCTGTTACTGATAGCGAGAGAGAGATTAATGAATCTGTTACTGATAGCGAGAGAGAGATTAATGAATCTGTTACTGATAGCGAGAGAGAGATTAATGAATCTGTTACTGATAGCGAGAGAGATTAAGGAATCTGTTACTGATAGTGAGAGAGAATAATGAATCTGTTACGGATAGCGGGAGAGAGATTAATGAATCTGGTACTGATTCCGGGGGAGCGATTAATGAATCTATTACTGATAGCGGGGGAGAGATTAATGAATCTGTTACTGATACCGGGAGAGAGATTAATGAATCTGTTACTGATAGCGGAGAGAGAGATTAATGAATCAGTTACTGATAGCGGGAGAGAGATTAATGAATCTGTTACTGATAGCGGGAGAGAGATTAATGAATCTGTTACTGATAGCAGGAGAGAGATTAATGAATCTGTTACTGATAGCGGGAGAGAGATTAATGAATCTGTTACTGACAGCGGAGAGAGATTAATGAATCTGTTACTGATAGCGGGAGAAAGAATAATGGCTCTGTTACGGAGAGCGGAGAGAGATTAATGAATCTGTTACTGATAGTTGAGACAGAGATTAATGAATCTGTTACTGATAGCGGAGAGAGAGATTAATGAATCAGTTACTGATAGCGGGAGAGAGATTAATGAATCTGTTACTGATAGCAGGAGAGAGATTAATGAATCTGTTACTGATAGCGGGAGAGAGATTAATGAATCTGTTACTGACAGCGGAGAGAGATTAATGAATCTGTTACTGATAGCGGGAGAAAGAATAATGGCTCTGTTACGGAGAGCGGAGAGAGATTAATGAATCTGTTACTGATAGCGGAGACAGAGATTAATGAATCTGTTACTGATAGCGGGAGGTTGATGAATCTGTTACTGATAGCGGGAGACAGATTAATGAATCTGTTACTGATAGCGGGAGAGAGATTAATGAATCTGTTACTGAAAGCGGAGAGAGAGATTAATGAATCTGTTACTGATAGCGAGAGAGAAATTAATGAATCTGTTACTGATAGCGGGAGAGAGATTAATGAATCTGTTACTGATAGCGGGAGAGAGATTAATGAATCTGTTACTGATCGCGGAGAGAGAGATTAATGAATCTGTTACTGATAGCAGGAGAGAGATTAATGAATCTGTTACTGATAGCGGAGAGAGTGATTAATGAATCTGTTACTGATAGCGGGAGAGAGATTAATGAATCTGTTACTGATAGCGGGAGAGAGATTTATGAATCTGTTACTGATAGCGAGAGAGAGATTAATGAATCTGTTACTGATAACGAGAGAGATTAAGGAATCTGTTACTGATAGTGAGAGAGAATAATGAATCTGTTACGGATAGCGGGAGAGAGATTAATGAATCTGGTACTGATTCCGAGGGAGCGATTAATGAATCTATTACTGATAGCGGGGGAGAGATTAATGAATCTGTTACTGATACCGGGAGAGAGATTAATGAATCTGTTACTGATAGCGGAGAGAGAGATTAATGAATCAGTTACTGATAGCGGGAGAGAGATTAATGAATCTGTTACTGATAGCGGGAGAGAGATTAATGAATCTGTTACTGACAGCGGAGAGAGATTAATGAATCTGTCACTGATAGCGGGAGAAAGAATAGTGGCTCTGTTACTGACAGCGGAGAGAGATTAATGAATCTGTTACTGATAGCGGGAGAAAGAATAATGGCTATGTTACGGAGAGCGGAGAGAGATTAATGAATCTGTTACTGATAGCGGAGACAGAGATTAATGAATCTGTTACTGATAGCGGGAGGGAGATTGATGAATCTGTTGCTGATAGCAGGAGAGAGATTAATGAATCTGTTACTGATAGCGGAGAGAGATTAATGAATCTGTTACTGATAGCGGGAGAGAGATTAATGAACCTGTTACTGATAGCGGAGAGAGATTAATGAATCTGTTGCTGATAGCGAGAGAGAGATTAATGAATCTGTTACTGATACCAGGTGAGAGATGAATGAATCTGTTACTGACAGCGAGAGAGAGATTAATGAATCTGTTACTGATAGCGAGAGAGATTAATGAATCTGTTACTGATGGTGAGAGAGAATAATGAATCTGTTACGGATAGCGGGAGAGAGATTAATGAATCTGTTACTGATACCGAGGGAGAGATTAATCAATCTGTTACTGATAGCGGAGAGAGAGATTAATGAATCAGTTACTGACAGCGGGAGAGAGATTCATGAATCTGTTACTGAAAGCGGGAGAGAGATTAATGAATCTGTTATTGATAGCGGGAGAGAGATTAATGAATCTGTTACTGACAGCGGAGAGAGATTAATGAATCTGTTACTGATAGCGGGAGAAAGATTAATGGATCTGTTACGGATAGCAGAGAGAGATTAATGAATCTGTTACTGATAGCGGAGACAGAGATTAATGAATCTGTTACTGACAGCGGAGAGAGATTAATGAATATGTTACTGATAGCGAGAGAGAGATTAATGAATCTGTTACTGATACCGGGTGAGAGATTAATGAATCTGTTACTGACAGCGAGAGAGAGATTAATGAATCTGTTACTGATAGCGAGAGAGATTAATGAATCTGTTGCTGATGGTGAGAGACAATAATGAATCTGTTACGGATAGCGGGAGAGAGATTAATGAAACTGTTACTGATACCGAGGGAGAGATTAATCAATCTGTTACTGATAGCGGAGAGAGAGATTAATGAATCAGTTACTGACAGCGGGAGAGAGATTAATGAATCTGTTACTGAAAGCGGGAGAGAGATTAATGAATCTGTTATTGATAGCGGGAGAGAGATTAATGAATCTGTTACTGACAGCGGAGAGAGATTAATGAATCTGTTACTGATAGCGGGAGAAAGATTAATGGATCTGTTACGGATAGCAGAGAGAGATTAATGAATCTGTTACTGATAGCGGAGACAGAGATTAATGAATCTGTTACTGACAGCGGAGAGAGATTAATGAATCTGTTACTGATAGCGGGAGAGAGATTAATTAATCAGTTACTGATAGCGGGAGAGATATTAATCAATCTGTTACCGATAGCAGAGATAGAGATTAATGAATCTGTTGCTGACAGCGGGAGAGAGATTAATGAATCTGTTATTGATAGCGGGAGAGCGATTAATGAATTTGTTATTGATCGCGGGAGAGAGATTAATGAATGTGTTACTGATAGCGGAGAGAGAGATTAATGAATCTGTTACTGATAGCGGAGAGAGAGATTAATGTATCTGTTACTGATAGTGGGAGAAAGATTAATGGATCTGTTATGGATAGCGGAGAGAGATTAATGAATCTGTTACTGACAGCGGAGTGCGATTAATGAATCTGTTACTGATAGCGGGAGAGAGAATAATGAATCTGTTACTGATAGTGGGAGAGAGATTAATGAATCTGTTGCTGATAGCGGAGAGAGAGATCAATGAATCTGTTACTGATAGCGAAGAGAGAGATTAATGAATCTGTTACTGATAGCAGGAGAGTGATTAATGAATCTGTTACTGATAGCGGGAGAGAGATTAATGAATCTGTTACTGATAGCGGGAGAGAGATTTATGAATCTGTTACTGATAGCGAGAGAGAGATTAATGAATCTGTTACTGATAGCGAGAGAGAGATTAATGAATCTGTTACTGATAGCGAGAGAGAGATTAATGAATCTGTTACTGATAGCGAGAGAGAGATTAATGAATCTGTTACTGATAGCGAGAGAGATTAAGGAATCTGTTACTGATAGTGGGAGAGAATAATGAATCTGTTACGGATAGCGGGAGAGAGATTAATGATTCTGGTACTGATTCCGGGGGAGCGATTAATGAATCTATTACTGATAGCGGGGGAGAGATTAATGAATCTGTTACTGATACCGGGAGAGAGATTAATGAATCTGTTACTGATAGCGGAGAGAGAGATTAATGAATCAGTTACTGATAGCGGGAGAGAGATTAATGAATCTGTTACTGATAGCAGGAGAGAGATTAATGAATCTGTTACTGATAGCGGGAGAGAGATTAATGAATCTGTTACTGACAGCGGAGAGAGATTAATGAATCTGTTACTGATAGCGGGAGAAAGAATAATGGCTCTGTTACGGAGAGCGGAGAGAGATTAATGAATCTGTTACTGATAGCTGAGACAGAGATTAATGAATCTGTTACTGATAGCGGAGAGAGAGATTAATGAATCAGTTACTGATAGCGGGAGAGAGATTAATGAATCTGTTACTGATAGCAGGAGAGAGATTAATGAATCTGTTACTGATAGCGGGAGAGAGATTAATGAATCTGTTACTGACAGCGGAGAGAGATTAATGAATCTGTTACTGATAGCGGGAGAAAGAATAATGGCTCTGTTACGGAGAGCGGAGAGAGATTAATGAATCTGTTACTGATAGCGGAGACAGAGATTAATGAATCTGTTACTGATAGCGGGAGGTTGATGAATGTGTTACTGATAGCGGGAGACAGATTAATGAATCTGTTACTGATAGCGGGAGAGAGATTAATGAATCTGTTACTGAAAGCGGAGAGAGAGATTAATGAATCTGTTACTGATAGCGAGAGAGAAATTAATGAATCTGTTACTGATAGCGGGAGAGAGATTAATGAATCTGTTACTGATAACGGGAGAGAGATTAATGAATCTGTTACTGATCGCGGAGAGAGAGATTAATGAATCTGTTACTGATAGCAGGAGAGAGATTAATGAATCTGTTACTGATAGCGGAGAGAGTGATTAATGAATCTGTTACTGATAGCGGGAGAGAGATTAATGAATCTGTTACTGATAGCGGGAGAGAGATTTATGAATCTGTTACTGATAGCGAGAGAGAGATTAATGAATCTGTTACTGATAACGAGAGAGATTAAGGAATCTGTTACTGATAGTGAGAGAGAATAATGAATCTGTTACGGATAGCGGGAGAGAGATTAATGAATCTGGTACTGATTCCGAGGGAGCGATTAATGAATCTATTACTGATAGCGGGGGAGAGATTAATGAATCTGTTACTGATACCGGGAGAGAGATTAATGAATCTGTTACTGATAGCGGAGAGAGAGATTAATGAATCAGTTACTGATAGCGGGAGAGAGATTAATGAATCTGTTACTGACAGCGGAGAGAGATTAATGAATCTGTCACTGATAGCGGGAGAAAGAATAGTGGCTCTGTTACTGACAGCGGAGAGAGATTAATGAATCTGTTACTGATAGCGGGAGAAAGAATAATGGCTCTGTTACGGAGAGCGGAGAGAGATTAATGAATCTGTTACTGATAGCGGAGACAGAGATTAATGAATCTGTTACTGATAGCGGGAGGGAGATTGATGAATCTGTTGCTGATAGCAGGAGAGAGATTAATGAATCTGTTACTGATAGCGGAGAGAGATTAATGAATCTGTTACTGATAGCGGGAGAGAGATTAATGAACCTGTTACTGATAGCGGAGAGAGATTAATGAATCTGTTGCTGATAGCGAGAGAGAGATTAATGAATCTGTTACTGATACCGGGTGAGAGATTAATGAATCTGTTACTGACAGCGAGAGAGAGATTAATGAATCTGTTACTGATAGCGAGAGAGATTAATGAATCTGTTACTGATGGTGAGAGAGAATAATGAATCTGTTACGGATAGCGGGAGAGAGATTAATGAATCTGTTACTGATACCGAGGGAGAGATTAATCAATCTGTTACTGATAGCGGAGAGAGAGATTAATGAATCAGTTACTGACAGCGGGAGAGAGATTCATGAATCTGTTACTGAAAGCGGGAGAGAGATTAATGAATCTGTTATTGATAGCGGGAGAGAGATTAATGAATCTGTTACTGACAGCGGAGAGAGATTAATGAATCTGTTACTGATAGCGGGAGAAAGATTAATGGATCTGTTACGGATAGCAGAGAGAGATTAATGAATCTGTTACTGATAGCGGAGACAGAGATTAATGAATCTGTTACTGACAGCGGAGAGAGATTAATGAATATGTTACTGATAGCGAGAGAGAGATTAATGAATCTGTTACTGATACCGGGTGAGAGATTAATGAATCTGTTACTGACAGCGAGAGAGAGATTAATGAATCTGTTACTGATAGCGAGAGAGATTAATGAATCTGTTGCTGATGGTGAGAGACAATAATGAATCTGTTACGGATAGCGGGAGAGAGATTAATGAAACTGTTACTGATACCGAGGGAGAGATTAATCAATCTGTTACTGATAGCGGAGAGAGAGATTAATGAATCAGTTACTGACAGCGGGAGAGAGATTAATGAATCTGTTACTGAAAGCGGGAGAGAGATTAATGAATCTGTTATTGATAGCGGGAGAGAGATTAATGAATCTGTTACTGACAGCGGAGAGAGATTAATGAATCTGTTACTGATAGCGGGAGAAAGATTAATGGATCTGTTACGGATAGCAGAGAGAGATTAATGAATCTGTTACTGATAGCGGAGACAGAGATTAATGAATCTGTTACTGACAGCGGAGAGAGATTAATGAATCTGTTACTGATAGCGGGAGAGAGATTAATTAATCAGTTACTGATAGCGGGAGAGATATTAATCAATCTGTTACCGATAGCAGAGATAGAGATTAATGAATCTGTTGCTGACAGCGGGAGAGAGATTAATGAATCTGTTATTGATAGCGGGAGAGCGATTAATGAATTTGTTATTGATCGCGGGAGAGAGATTAATGAATGTGTTACTGATAGCGGAGAGAGAGATTAATGAATCTGTTACTGATAGCGGAGAGAGAGATTAATGTATCTGTTACTGATAGTGGGAGAAAGATTAATGGATCTGTTATGGATAGCGGAGAGAGATTAATGAATCTGTTACTGACAGCGGAGTGCGATTAATGAATCTGTTACTGATAGCGGGAGAGAGAATAATTAATCTGTTACTGATAGTGGGAGAGAGATTAATGAATCTGTTGCTGATAGCGGAGAGAGAGATCAATGAATCTGTTACTGATAGCGAAGAGAGAGATTAATGAATCTGTTACTGATAGCAGGAGAGAGATTAATGAATCTGTTACTGATAGTGGGAGAGAGATTAATGAATCTGTGACTGATAGCGGGAGAGAGATTAATGAATCTGTTACTGATAGCGGGAGAGAGATTAATGGATCTGTTACTGACAGCGGGGGAGAGATTAATGAATCTGTTACTGATAGCGGGAGAGAGATTAATGAATCTGTTACTGATAGCGGAAATGGAGATTAATCAATCAGTTACTGTTAGCGGAGAGAGATTAATGAATCTGTTACTGATAGCGGGAGAGAGATTCATGAATCTGTTACTGATAACGGGAGAGAGATTAATGACTCAGTTACTGATAGCGGGAGAGAGATTAATGAATCTGTTACTGATAGCGGGAGAGAGATTTATGAATCTGTTACTGATAGCGAGAGAGAGATTAATGAATCTGTTACTGATGGCGAGAGAGAGATTAATGAATCTGTTACTGATAGCGAGAGAGAGATGAATGAATCTGTTACTGATAGCGAGAGAGAGATTAATGAATCTGTTACTGATAGCGAGAGAGATTAAGGAATCTGTTACTGATAGTGAGAGAGATTAATGAATCTATTACTGATAGCGGGGGAGAGATTAATGAATCTGTTACTGATACCGGGAGAGAGATTAATGAATCTGTTACTGATAGCGGAGAGAGAGATTAATGAATCAGTTACTGATAGCGGGAGAGTGATTAATGAATCTGTTACTGATAGCAGGAGAGAGATTAATGAATCTGTTACTGATAGCGGGAGAGAGATTAATGAATCTGTTACTGACAGCGGAGAGAGATTAATGAATCTGTTACTGATAGCGGGAGAAAGAATAATGGCTCTGTTACGGAGAGCGGAGAGAGATTAATGAATCTGTTACTGATAGCGGAGACAGAGATTAATGAATCTGTTACTGATAGCGGGAGGTTGATGAATCTGTTACTGATAGCGGGAGACAGATTAATGAATCTGTTACTGATAGCGGGAGAGAGATTAATGAATCTGTTACTGAAAGCGGAGAGAGAGATTAATGAATCTGTTACTGATAGCGAGAGAGAAATTAATGAATCTGTTACTGATAGCGGCAGAGAGATTAATGAATCTGTTACTGATAGCGGGAGAGAGATTAATGAATCTGTTACTGATCGCGGAGAGAGAGATTAATGAATCTGTTACTGATAGCAGGAGAGAGATTAATGAATCTGTTACTGATAGCGGAGAGAGTGATTAATGAATCTGTTACTGATAGCGGGAGAGAGATTAATGAATCTGTTACTGATAGCGGGAGAGAGATTTATGAATCTGTTACTGATAGCGAGAGAGAGATTAATGAATCTGTTACTGATAACGAGAGAGAGATTAATGAATCTGTTACTGATAGCGAGAGAGAGATTAATGAATCTGTTACTGATAGCAAGAGAGAGATTCATGAATCTGTTACTGATAGTGAGAGAGATTAAGGAATCTGTTACTGATAGTGAGAGAGAATAATGAATCTGTTACGGATAGCGGGAGAGAGATTAATGAATCTGGTACTGATTCCGAGGGAGCGATTAATGAATCTATTACTGATAGCGGGGGAGAGATTAATGAATCTGTTACTGATACCGGGAGAGAGAAAAATGAATCTGTTACTGATAGCGGAGAGAGAGATTAATGAATCAGTTACTGATAGCGGGAGAGAGATTAATGAATCTGTTACTGATAGCGGGAGAGAGATTAATGAATCTGTTACTGACAGCGGAGAGAGATTAATGAATCTGTTGCTGATACCGGGAGAAAGAATAATGGCTCTGTTACGGAGAGCGGAGAGAGATTAATGAATCTGTTACTGATAGCGGAGACAGAGATTAATGAATCTGTTACTGATAGCCGGAGGGAGATTGATGAATCTGTTGCTGATAGCAGGAGAGAGATTAATGAATCTGTTACTGATAGCGGAGAGAGATTAATGAATCTGTTACTGATAGCGGGAGAGAGATTAATGAACCTGTTACTGATAGCGGAGAGAGATTAATGAATCTGTTACTGATAGCGAGAGAGAGATTAATGAATCTGTTACTGATACCGGGTGAGAGATTAATGAATCTGTTACTGACAGCGAGAGAGAGATTAATGAATCTGTTACTGATAGCGAGAGAGATTAATGAATCTGTTACTGATGGTGAGAGAGAATAATGAATCTGTTACGGATAGCGGGAGAGAGATTAATGAATCTGTTACTGATACCGAGGGAGAGATTAATCAATCTGTTACTGATAGCGGAGAGAGAGATTAATGAATCAGTTACTGACAGCGGGAGAGAGATTCATGAATCTGTTACTGAAAGCGGGAGAGAGATTAATGAATCTGTTATTGATAGCGGGAGAGAGATTAATGAATCTGTTACTGACAGCGGAGAGAGATTAATGAATCTGTTACTGATAGCGGGAGAAAGATTAATGGATCTGTTACGGATAGCAGAGAGAGATTAATGAATCTGTTACTGATAGCGGAGACAGAGATTAATGAATCTGTTACTGACAGCGGAGAGAGATTAATGAATATGTTACTGATAGCGAGAGAGAGATTAATGAATCTGTTACTGATACCGGGTGAGAGATTAATGAATCTGTTACTGACAGCGAGAGAGAGATTAATGAATCTGTTACTGATAGCGAGAGAGATTAATGAATCTGTTGCTGATGGTGAGAGACAATAATGAATCTGTTACGGATAGCGGGAGAGAGATTAATGAAACTGTTACTGATTCCGAGGGAGAGATTAATCAATCTGTTACTGATAGCGGAGAGAGAGATTAATGAATCAGTTACTGACAGCGGGAGAGAGATTAATGAATCTGTTACTGAAAGCGGGAGAGAGATTAATGAATCTGTTATTGATAGCGGGAGAGAGATTAATGAATCTGTTACTGACAGCGGAGAGAGATTAATGAATCTGTTACTGATAGCGGGAGAAAGATTAATGGATCTGTTACGGATAGCGGGAGAGAGATTAATTAATCAGTTACTGATAGCGGGAGAGATATTAATCAATCTGTTACCGATAGCAGAGATAGAGATTAATGAATCTGTTGCTGACCGCGGGAGAGAGATTAATGAATCTGTTATTGATAGCGGGAGAGAGATTAATGAATTTGTTATTGATCGCGGGAGAGAGATTAATGAATGTGTTACTGATAGCGGAGAGAGAGATTAATGAATCTGTTACTGATAGCGGAGAGAGAGATTAATGTATCTGTTACTGATAGTGGGAGAAAGATTAATGGATCTGTTATGGATAGCGGAGAGAGATTAATGAATCTGTTACTGACAGCGGAGTGCGATTAATGAATCTGTTACTGATAGCGGGAGAGAGAATAATGAATCTGTTACTGATAGTGGGAGAGAGATTAATGAATCTGTTGCTGATAGCGGAGAGAGAGATCAATGAATCTGTTACTGATAGCGAAGAGAGAGATTAATGAATCTGTTACTGATAGCAGGAGAGAGATTAATGAATCTGTTACTGATAGTGGGAGAGAGATTAATGAATCTGTGACTGATAGCGGGAGAGAGATTAATGAATCTGTTACTGATAGCGGGAGAGAGATTAATGGATCTGTTACTGACAGCGGGGGAGAGATTAATGAATCTGTTACTGATAGCGGGAGAGAGATTAATGAATCTGTTACTGATAGCGGAAATGGAGATTAATGAATCTGTTACTGATAACGGGAGAGAGATTAATGACTCAGTTACTGATAGCGGGAGAGAGATGAATGAATCTGTTACTGATAGCGGGAGAGAGATTAATGAATCTGTTACTGATAGCGGGAGACAGATTAATGAATCTGTTACTGATAGCGGGAGAGAGATTAATGAATCTGTTACTGAAAGCGGAGAGAGAGATTAATGAATCTGTTACTGATAGCGAGAGAGAAATTAATGAATCTGTTACTGATAGCGGCAGAGAGATTAATGAATCTGTTACTGATAGCGGGAGAAAGAATAATGGCTCTGTTACGGAGAGCGGAGAGAGATTAATGAATCTGTTACTGATAGCGGAGACAGAGATTAATGAATCTGTTACTGATAGCGGGAGGGAGATTGATGAATCTGTTACTGATAGCGGGAGACAGATTAATGAATCTGTTACTGATAGAGGGAGAGAGATTAATGAATCTGTTACTGATAGCGGGAGAGAGATTAATGAATCTGTTACTGATCGCGGAGAGAGAGATTAATGAATCTGTAACTGAAAGCAGGAGAGAGATTAATGAATCTGTTACTGATAGCGGAGAGAGTGATTAATGAATCTGTTACTGATAGCGGGAGAGAGATTAATGAATCTGTTACTGATAGCGGGAGAGAGATTTATGAATCTGTTACTGATAGCGAGAGAGAGATTAATGAATCTGTTACTGATAGCGAGAGAGAGATTAATGAATCTGTTACTGATAGCGAGAGAGAGATTAATGAATCTGTTACTGATAGCGAGAGAGAGATTCATGAATCTGTTACTGATAGCGAGAGAGATTAAGGAATCTGTTACTGATAGTGAGAGAGAATAATGAATCTGTTACGGATAGCGGGAGAGAGATTAATGAATCTGGTACTGATTCCGGGGGAGCGATTAATGAATCTATTACTGATAGCGGGGGAGAGATTAATGAATCTGTTACTGATACCGGGAGAGAGATTAATGAATCTGTTACTGATAGCGGAGAGAGAGATTAATGAATCAGTTACTGATAGCGGGAGAGAGATTAATGAATCTGTTACTGATAGCAGGAGAGAGATTAATGAATCTGTTACTGATAGCGGGAGAGAGATTAATGAATCTGTTACTGACAGCGGAGAGAGATTAATGAATCTGTTACTGATAGCGGGAGAAAGAATAATGGCTCTGTTACGGAGAGCGGAGAGAGATTAATGAATCTGTTACTGATAGCGGAGACAGAGATTAATGAACCTGTTACTGATAGCGGAGAGAGATTAATGAATCTGTTACTGATAGCGAGAGAGAGATTAATGAATCTGTTACTGATACCGGGTGAGAGATTAATGAATCTGTTACTGACAGCGAGAGAGAGATTAATGAATCTGTTACTGATAGCGAGAGAGATTAATGAATCTGTTACTGATGGTGAGAGAGAATAATGAATCTGTTACGGATAGCGGGAGAGAGATTAATGAATCTGTTACTGATACCGAGGGAGAGATTAATCAATCTGTTACTGATAGCGGAGAGAGAGATTAATGAATCAGTTACTGACAGCGGGAGAGAGATTAATGAATCTGTTACTGAAAGCGGGAGAGAGATTAATGAATCTGTTATTGATAGCGGGAGAGAGATTAATGAATCTGTTACTGATAGCGAGAGAGAGATTAATGAATCTGTTACTGATAGCGAGGGAGAGATTAATGAATCTGTTACTGATAGCGAGAGAGAGATGAATGAATCTGTTACTGATAGCGAGAGAGAGATTAATGAATCTGTTACTGATAGCGAGAGAGATTAAGGAATCTGTTACTGATAGTGAGAGAGAATAATGAATCTGTTACGGATAGCGGGAGAGAGATTAATGAATCTGGTACTGATTCCGGGAGAGCGATTAATGAATCTATTACTGATAGCGGGGGAGAGATTAATGAATCTGTTACTGATACCGGGAGAGAGATTAATGAATCTGTTACTGATAGCGGAGAGAGAGATTAATGAATCTGTTACTGATAGCAGGAGAGAGATTAATGAATCTGTTACTGATAGCGGGAGAGAGATTAATGAATCTGTTACTGACAGCGGAGAGAGATTAATGAATCTGTTACTGATAGCGGGAGAAAGAATAATGGCTCTGTTACGGAGAGCGGAGAGAGATTAATGAATCTGTTACTGATAGCGGAGACAGAGATTAATGAATCTGTTACTGATAGCGGGAGGGAGATTGATGAATCTGTTACTGATAGCGGGAGACAGATTAATGAATCTGTTACTGATAGCGGGAGAGAGATTAATGAATCTGTTACTGATAGCGGGAGAGAGATTAATGAATCTGTTACTGATCGCGGAGAGAGAGATTAATGAATCTGTTACTGAAAGCAGGAGAGAGATTAATGAATCTGTTACTGATAGCGGAGAGAGTGATTAATGAATCTGTTACTGATAGCGGGAGAGAGATTAATGAATCTGTTACTGATAGCGGGAGAGAGATTTATGAATCTGTTACTGATAGCGAGAGAGAGATTAATGAATCTGTTACTGATAGCGAGAGAGAGATTAATGAATCTGTTACTGATAGCGAGAGAGAGATTAATGAATCTGTTACTGATAGCGAGAGAGAGATTCATGAATCTGTTACTGATAGCGAGAGAGATTAAGGAATCTGTTACTGATAGTGAGAGAGAATAATGAATCTGTTACGGATAGCGGGAGAGAGATTAATGAATCTGGTACTGATTCCGGGGGAGCGATTAATGAATCTATTACTGATAGCGGGGGAGAGATTAATGAATCTGTTACTGATACCGGGAGAGAGATTAATGAATCTGTTACTGATAGCGGAGAGAGAGATTAATGAATCAGTTACTGATAGCGGGAGAGAGATTAATGAATCTGTTACTGATAGCAGGAGAGAGATTAATGAATCTGTTACTGATAGCGGGAGAGAGATTAATGAATCTGTTACTGACAGCGGAGAGAGATTAATGAATCTGTTACTGATAGCGGGAGAAAGAATAATGGCTCTGTTACGGAGAGCGGAGAGAGATTAATGAATCTGTTACTGATAGCGGAGACAGAGATTAATGAACCTGTTACTGATAGCGGAGAGAGATTAATGAATCTGTTACTGATAGCGAGAGAGAGATTAATGAATCTGTTACTGATACCGGGTGAGAGATTAATGAATCTGTTACTGACAGCGAGAGAGAGATTAATGAATCTGTTACTGATAGCGAGAGAGATTAATGAATCTGTTACTGATGGTGAGAGAGAATAATGAATCTGTTACGGATAGCGGGAGAGAGATTAATGAATCTGTTACTGATACCGAGGGAGAGATTAATCAATCTGTTACTGATAGCGGAGAGAGAGATTAATGAATCAGTTACTGACAGCGGGAGAGAGATTAATGAATCTGTTACTGAAAGCGGGAGAGAGATTAATGAATCTGTTATTGATAGCGGGAGAGAGATTAATGAACCTGTTACTGACAGCGGAGAGAGATTAATGAATCTGTTACTGATAGCGGGAGAAAGATTAATGGATCTGTTACGGATAGCAGAGAGAGATTAATGAATCTGTTACTGATAGCGGAGACAGAGATTAATGAATCTGTTACTGACAGCGGACAGAGATTAATGAATCTGTTACTGATAGCGGGAGAGAGATTAATTAATCAGTTACTGATAGCGGGAGAGATATTAATCAATCTGTTACCGATAGCAGAGATAGAGATTAATGAATCTGTTGCTGACAGCGGGAGAGAGATTAATGAATCTGTTATTGATAGCGGGAGAGAGATTAATGAATTTGTTATTGATCGCGGGAGAGAGATTAATGAATGTGTTACTGATAGCGGAGAGAGAGATTAATGAATCTGTTACTGATAGCGGAGAGAGAGATTAATGTATCTGTTACTGATAGTGGGAGAAAGATTAATGGATCTGTTACTGATAGCGGGAGAGCGAATAATGAATCTGTTGCTGATAGCGGGAGAGAGATTAATGAATCTGTTACTGATAGCAGGAGAGAGAGATCAATGAATCTGTTACTGATAGCGAAGAGAGAGATTAATGAATCTGTTACTGATAGCAGGAGAGAGATTAATGAATCTGTTACTGATAGTGGGAGAGAGATTAATGAATCTGTGACTGATAGCGGGAGAGAGATTAATGGATCTGTGACTGATAGCGGGAGAGAGATTAATGGATCTGTTCCTGACAGCGGGGGAGAGATTAATGAATCTGTTACTGATAGCGGGAGAGAGATTAATGAATCTGTTACTGATAGCGGAAATAGAGATTAATGAATCAGTTACTGTTAGCGGAGAGAGATTAATGAATCTGTTACTGATAGCGGGAGAGAGATTCATGAATCTGTTACTGATAACGGGAGAGAGATTAATGACTCAGTTACTGATAGCGGGAGAGAGATGAATGAATCTGTTACTGATAGCGGGAGAGAGATTAATGAATCTGTTACTGATAGCGGGAGACAGATTAATGAATCTGTTACTGATAGCGGGAGAGAGATTCATGAATCTGTTACTGAAAGCGGAGAGAGAGATTAATGAATCTGTTACTGATAGCGAGAGAGAAATTAATGAATCTGTTACTGATAGCGGCAGAGAGATTAATGAATCTGTTACTGATAGCGGGAGAGAGATTAATGAATCTGTTACTGATCGCGGAGAGAGAGATTAATGAATCTGTTACTGATAGCAGGAGAGAGATTAATGAATCTGTTACTGATAGCGGAGAGAGTGATTAATGAATCTGTTACTGATAGCGGGAGAGAGATTAATGAATCTGTTACTGATAGCGGGAGAGAGATTTATGAATCTGTTACTGATAGCGAGAGAGAGATTAATGAATCTGTTACTGATACCGGGGGAGAGATTAATGAATCTATTACTGATAGCGGGGGAGAGATTAGTGAATCTGTTACTGATACCGGGGGAGAGATTAATGAATATGTTACTGATACCGGGGGAGAGATTAATGAATCTGTTACTGATAGCGGGAGAGAGATTAATGAATCTGTTACTGATAGCGGAGAGAGAGATTAAGGAATCTGTTACTGATAGCGGGAGAGAGATTAATGAATATGTTATTTATAGCGGGAGAGAGATTCATGAATCTGTTACTGACAGCGGAGAGAGAGATTAATGAATCTGTTACTGATAGCGGGAGAAAGATTAATGAATCTGTTACTGATAGCGGGAGAAAGATTAATGAATCTGATACTGATAGCGGGAGAGAGATTAATGAATCTGTTATTGATAGCGGGAGAGAGATTAATGAATCTGTTACTGATAGCGGGAGAGAGGTTGATGAATCTGTTACTGATAGCGGGGGGGAGATTAATGAATCTGTTACTGATAGCGGCAGAGAGATTCATGAATCTGTTACTGATAGCGGGAGAGAGACTAATGAATCTGTTACTGATAGCGGGAGAGAGAATAATGAACCTGTTACTGAAAGCGGAGAGAGAGATTAATGAATCAGTTACTGATAGCGGGAGAGAGATTAATGAATCTGTTACTGATAGCGGAAGAGAGATTAATGAACCTGTTACTGAAAGTGGAGCGAGAGATTAAGGAATCTGTTACTGATAGCGGAGAGAGAGATTAATGAATCTGTTACTGATAGTGAGAGAGAGATTAATGAATCTGTTACTGATAGCGAGAGAGAGATTAATGAATCTGTTACTGATACCGGGGGAGAGATTAATGAATCTGTTGCTGATAACGGGAGAGAGATTAATGAATCTGTTACTGATAGCGGGAGAGAGATTAACGAATCTGTTACTGAGAGCGGGAGAGAGATTAATGAATCTGTTACTGATAGCGAGAGAGATTAATGAATCTGTTACTGATAGCGGAGAGAGAGATTAATGAATCTGTTACTGATAGCGGGAGAGAGATGACTGAATCTGTTGCTGATTGCGGAGAGAGAGATTAATGAATCTGTTACTGATAGCGGAGAGAGAGATTAATGAATCTGTTGCTGATAGCGGGAGAGAGATTAATGAATCTGTTACTGATACCGGGGGAGAGATTAATGAATCTGTTACTAATAGCGGTGAGAGAGATTAATTAATCTGTTACTGATAGCGGAGAGAGATTAATGAATTTGTTGCTGATAGCCTGAGAGAGATTAATGAATCTGTTACTGATAGCGGAGAGAGAGATTAATGAATCTGTTACTGATAGTGGGAGAGAGATTAATGAATCTGTTACTGATAGCGGAGAGAGAGATTAATGATTCTGTTACTGATAGCGGGAGAGAGATTAATGAATCTGTTACTGATAGCAGGAGAGAGATTAATGAATCTGTTACTGATAGCGGGAGAGAGATTAATGAATCTGTTACTGATAGCGGGAGAGAAATTGATGAATCTGTTACAGATAGCGGAGGGAGAGATTAATGAATCTGTTACTGATAGCGGGAGAGAGATTAATGAATCTGTTACTGAGAGCGGGAGAGAGATTAATGAATCGGTTACTGATAGCGGGAGAGAGATTAATGAATCTGTTACTGATAGCGGGAGAGAGATTAATGAATCTGTTACTGATAGCGGGAGAGAGATTGATGAATCTGTTGCTGATAGCGGGAGAGAGATTAATTAATCTGTTACTGACAGCGGAGAGAGAGATTGATGAATCTGTTACTGATAGCGGGAGAGAGATTAATGAATCTGTTACTGAGAGCGGAGAGAGAGATGAATTAATCTGTTACTGATAGTGGAGAGAGAGATTCATGAATCTGTTACTGAAAGCGGAGAGAGAGATTAATGAATCTGTTACTGATAGCGAGAGAGAAATTAATGAATCTGTTACTGATAGCGGAGGGAGAGATTAATGAATCTGTTACTGATAGCGGGAGAGAGATTAATGAATCTGTTACTGATCGCGGAGAGAGAGATTAATGAATCTGTTACTGATAGCAGGAGAGAGATTAATGAATCTGTTACTGATAGCGGAGAGAGTGATTAATGAATCTGTTACTGATAGCGGGAGAGAGATTAATGAATCTGTTACTGATAGCGGGAGAGAGATTTATGAATCTGTTACTGATAGCGAGAGAGAGATTAATGAATCTGTTACTGATACCGGGGGAGAGATTAATGAATCTATTACTGATAGCGGGGGAGAGATTAGTGAATCTGTTACTGATACCGGGGGAGAGATTAATGAATATGTTACTGATACCGGGGGAGAGATTAATGAATCTGTTACTGATAGCGGGAGAGAGATTCATGAATCTGTTACTGAAAGCGGAGAGAGAGATTAATGAATCTGTTACTGATAGCGAGAGAGAAATTAATGAATCTGTTACTGATAGCGGCAGAGAGATTAATGAATCTGTTACTGATAGCGGGAGAGAGATTAATGAATCTGTTACTGATCGCGGAGAGAGAGATTAATGAATCTGTTACTGATAGCAGGAGAGAGATTAATGAATCTGTTACTGATAGCGGAGAGAGTGATTAATGAATCTGTTACTGATAGCGGGAGAGAGATTAATGAATCTGTTACTGATAGCGGGAGAGAGATTAATGAATCTGTTACTGATAGCGAGAGAGAGATTAATGAATCTGTTACTGATACCGGGTGAGAGATTAATGAATCTGTTACTGACAGCGAGAGAGAGATTAATGAATCTGTTACTGATAGCGAGAGAGATTAATGAATCTGTTACTGATGGTGAGAGAGAATAATGAATCTGTTACGGATAGCGGGAGAGAGATTAATGAATCTGTTACTGATACCGAGGGAGAGATTAATCAATCTGTTACTGATAGCGGAGAGAGAGATTAATGAATCAGTTACTGACAGCGGGAGAGAGATTAATGAATCTGTTACTGAAAGCGGGAGAGAGATTAATGAATCTGTTATTGATAGCGGGAGAGAGATTAATGAATCTGTTACTGATAGCGAGAGAGAGATTAATGAATCTGTTACTGATAGCGAGGGAGAGATTAATGAATCTGTTACTGATAGCGAGAGAGAGATGAATGAATCTGTTACTGATAGCGAGAGAGAGATTAATGAATCTGTTACTGATAGCGAGAGAGATTAAGGAATCTGTTACTGATAGTGAGAGAGAATAATGAATCTGTTACGGATAGCGGGAGAGAGATTAATGAATCTGGTACTGATTCCGGGAGAGCGATTAATGAATCTATTACTGATAGCGGGGGAGAGATTAATGAATCTGTTACTGATACCGGGAGAGAGATTAATGAATCTGTTACTGATAGCGGAGAGAGAGATTAATGAATCTGTTACTGATAGCAGGAGAGAGATTAATGAATCTGTTACTGATAGCGGGAGAGAGATTAATGAATCTGTTACTGACAGCGGAGAGAGATTAATGAATCTGTTACTGATAGCGGGAGAAAGAATAATGGCTCTGTTACGGAGAGCGGAGAGAGATTAATGAATCTGTTACTGATAGCGGAGACAGAGATTAATGAATCTGTTACTGATAGCGGGAGGGAGATTGATGAATCTGTTACTGATAGCGGGAGACAGATTAATGAATCTGTTACTGATAGCGGGAGAGAGATTAATGAATCTGTTACTGATAGCGGGAGAGAGATTAATGAATCTGTTACTGATCGCGGAGAGAGAGATTAATGAATCTGTTACTGAAAGCAGGAGAGAGATTAATGAATCTGTTACTGATAGCGGAGAGAGTGATTAATGAATCTGTTACTGATAGCGGGAGAGAGATTAATGAATCTGTTACTGATAGCGGGAGAGAGATTTATGAATCTGTTACTGATAGCGAGAGAGAGATTAATGAATCTGTTACTGATAGCGAGAGAGAGATTAATGAATCTGTTACTGATAGCGAGAGAGAGATTAATGAATCTGTTACTGATAGCGAGAGAGAGATTCATGAATCTGTTACTGATAGCGAGAGAGATTAAGGAATCTGTTACTGATAGTGAGAGAGAATAATGAATCTGTTACGGATAGCGGGAGAGAGATTAATGAATCTGGTACTGATTCCGGGGGAGAGATTAATGAATCTGTTACTGATAGCGGAGAGAGAGATTAATGAATCAGTTACTGATAGCGGGAGAGAGATTAATGAATCTGTTACTGATAGCAGGAGAGAGATTAATGAATCTGTTACTGATAGCGGGAGAGAGATTAATGAATCTGTTACTGACAGCGGAGAGAGATTAATGAATCTGTTACTGATAGCGGGAGAAAGAATAATGGCTCTGTTACGGAGAGCGGAGAGAGATTAATGAATCTGTTACTGATAGCGGAGACAGAGATTAATGAACCTGTTACTGATAGCGGAGAGAGATTAATGAATCTGTTACTGATAGCGAGAGAGAGATTAATGAATCTGTTACTGATACCGGGTGAGAGATTAATGAATCTGTTACTGACAGCGAGAGAGAGATTAATGAATCTGTTACTGATAGCGAGAGAGATTAATGAATCTGTTACTGATGGTGAGAGAGAATAATGAATCTGTTACGGATAGCGGGAGAGAGATTAATGAATCTGTTACTGATACCGAGGGAGAGATTAATCAATCTGTTACTGATAGCGGAGAGAGAGATTAATGAATCAGTTACTGACAGCGGGAGAGAGATTAATGAATCTGTTACTGAAAGCGGGAGAGAGATTAATGAATCTGTTATTGATAGCGGGAGAGAGATTAATGAACCTGTTACTGACAGCGGAGAGAGATTAATGAATCTGTTACTGATAGCGGGAGAAAGATTAATGGATCTGTTACGGATAGCAGAGAGAGATTAATGAATCTGTTACTGATAGCGGAGACAGAGATTAATGAATCTGTTACTGACAGCGGACAGAGATTAATGAATCTGTTACTGATAGCGGGAGAGAGATTAATTAATCAGTTACTGATAGCGGGAGAGATATTAATCAATCTGTTACCGATAGCAGAGATAGAGATTAATGAATCTGTTGCTGACAGCGGGAGAGAGATTAATGAATCTGTTATTGATAGCGGGAGAGAGATTAATGAATTTGTTATTGATCGCGGGAGAGAGATTAATGAATGTGTTACTGATAGCGGAGAGAGAGATTAATGAATCTGTTACTGATAGCGGAGAGAGAGATTAATGTATCTGTTACTGATAGTGGGAGAAAGATTAATGGATCTGTTACTGATAGCGGGAGAGCGAATAATGAATCTGTTGCTGATAGCGGGAGAGAGATTAATGAATCTGTTACTGATAGCAGGAGAGAGAGATCAATGAATCTGTTACTGATAGCGAAGAGAGAGATTAATGAATCTGTTACTGATAGCAGGAGAGAGATTAATGAATCTGTTACTGATAGTGGGAGAGAGATTAATGAATCTGTGACTGATAGCGGGAGAGAGATTAATGGATCTGTGACTGATAGCGGGAGAGAGATTAATGGATCTGTTCCTGACAGCGGGGGAGAGATTAATGAATCTGTTACTGATAGCGGGAGAGAGATTAATGAATCTGTTACTGATAGCGGAAATAGAGATTAATGAATCAGTTACTGTTAGCGGAGAGAGATTAATGAATCTGTTACTGATAGCGGGAGAGAGATTCATGAATCTGTTACTGATAACGGGAGAGAGATTAATGACTCAGTTACTGATAGCGGGAGAGAGATGAATGAATCTGTTACTGATAGCGGGAGAGAGATTAATGAATCTGTTACTGATAGCGGGAGACAGATTAATGAATCTGTTACTGATAGCGGGAGAGAGATTCATGAATCTGTTACTGAAAGCGGAGAGAGAGATTAATGAATCTGTTACTGATAGCGAGAGAGAAATTAATGAATCTGTTACTGATAGCGGCAGAGAGATTAATGAATCTGTTACTGATAGCGGGAGAGAGATTAATGAATCTGTTACTGATCGCGGAGAGAGAGATTAATGAATCTGTTACTGATAGCAGGAGAGAGATTAATGAATCTGTTACTGATAGCGGAGAGAGTGATTAATGAATCTGTTACTGATAGCGGGAGAGAGATTAATGAATCTGTTACTGATAGCGGGAGAGAGATTAATGAATATGTTACTGATACCGGGGGAGAGATTAATGAATCTGTTACTGATAGCGGGAGAGAGATTAATGAATCTGTTACTGATAGCGGAGAGAGAGATTAAGGAATCTGTTACTGATAGCGGGAGAGAGATTAATGAATATGTTATTTATAGCGGGAGAGAGATTCATGAATCTGTTACTGACAGCGGAGAGAGAGATTAATGAATCTGTTACTGATAGCGGGAGAAAGATTAATGAATCTGTTACTGATAGCGGGAGAAAGATTAATGAATCTGATACTGATAGCGGGAGAGAGATTAATGAATCTGTTATTGATAGCGGGAGAGAGATTAATGAATCTGTTACTGATAGCGGAAGAGAGGTTGATGAATCTGTTACTGATAGCGGGGGGGAGATTAATGAATCTGTTACTGATAGCGGCAGAGAGATTCATGAATCTGTTACTGATAGCGGGAGAGAGACTAATGAATCTGTTACTGATAGCGGGAGAGAGAATAATGAACCTGTTACTGAAAGCAGAGAGAGAGATTAATGAATCAGTTACTGATAGCGGGAGAGAGATTAATGAATCTGTTACTGATAGCGGAAGAGAGATTAATGAACCTGTTACTGAAAGTGGAGCGAGAGATTAAGGAATCTGTTACTGATAGCGGAGAGAGAGATTAATGAATCTGTTACTGATAGTGAGAGAGAGATTAATGAATCTGTTACTGATAGCGAGAGAGAGATTAATGAATCTGTTACTGATACCGGGGGAGAGATTAATGAATCTGTTGCTGATAACGGGAGAGAGATTAATGAATCTGTTCCTGATAGCGGGAGAGAGATTAACGAATCTGTTACTGAGAGCGGGAGAGAGATTAATGAATCTGTTACTGATAGCGAGAGAGATTAATGAATCTGTTACTGATAGCGGAGAGAGAGATTAATGAATCTGTTACTGATAGCGGGAGAGAGATGACTGAATCTGTTGCTGATTGCGGAGAGAGAGATTAATGAATCTGTTACTGATAGCGGAGAGAGAGATTAATGAATCTGTTGCTGATAGCGGGAGAGAGATTAATGAATCTGTTACTGATACCGGGGGAGAGATTAATGAATCTGTTACTAATAGCGGTGAGAGAGATTAATTAATCTGTTACTGATAGCGGAGAGAGATTAATGAATTTGTTGCTGATAGCCTGAGAGAGATTAATGAATCTGTTACTGATAGCGGAGAGAGAGATTAATGAATCTGTTACTGATAGTGGGAGAGAGATTAATGAATCTGTTACTGATAGCGGAGAGAGAGATTAATGATTCTGTTACTGATAGCGGGAGAGAGATTAATGAATCTGTTACTGATAGCAGGAGAGAGATTAATGAATCTGTTACTGATAGCGGGAGAGAGATTAATGAATCTGTTACAGATAGCGGGAGAGAAATTGATGAATCTGTTACAGATAGCGGAGGGAGAGATTAATGAATCTGTTACTGATAGCGGGAGAGAGATTAATGAATCTGTTACTGAGAGCGGGAGAGAGATTAATGAATCTGTTACTGATAGCGGGAGAGAGATTAATGAATCTGTTACTGATAGCGGGAGAGAGATTAATGAATCTGTTACTGATAGCGGGAGAGAGATTGATGAATCTGTTGCTGATAGCGGGAGAGAGATTAATTAATCTGTTACTGACAGCGGAGAGAGAGATTGATGAATCTGTTACTGATAGCGGGAGAGAGATTAATGAATCTGTTACTGAGAGCGGAGAGAGAGATGAATTAATCTGTTACTGATAGTGGAGAGAGAGATTCATGAATCTGTTACTGAAAGCGGAGAGAGAGATTAATGAATCTGTTACTGATAGCGAGAGAGAAATTAATGAATCTGTTACTGATAGCGGAGGGAGAGATTAATGAATCTGTTACTGATAGCGGGAGAGAGATTAATGAATCTGTTACTGATCGCGGAGAGAGAGATTAATGAATCTGTTACTGATAGCAGGAGAGAGATTAATGAATCTGTTACTGATAGCGGAGAGAGTGATTAATGAATCTGTTACTGATAGCGGGAGAGAGATTAATGAATCTGTTACTGATACCGGGGGAGAGATTAATGAATCTATTACTGATAGCGGGGGAGAGATTAGTGAATCTGTTACTGATAGCGAGAGAGAGATTAATGAATCTGTTACTGATACCGGGGGAGAGATTAATGAATCTATTACTGATAGCGGGGGAGAGATTAGTGAATCTGTTACTGATACCGGGGGAGAGATTAATGAATATGTTACTGATACCGGGGGAGAGATTAATGAATCTGTTACTGATAGCGGGAGAGAGATTCATGAATCTGTTACTGAAAGCGGAGAGAGAGATTAATGAATCTGTTACTGATAGCGAGAGAGAAATTAATGAATCTGTTACTGATAGCGGCAGAGAGATTAATGAATCTGTTACTGATAGCGGGAGAGAGATTAATGAATCTGTTACTGATCGCGGAGAGAGAGATTAATGAATCTGTTACTGATAGCAGGAGAGAGATTAATGAATCTGTTACTGATAGCGGAGAGAGTGATTAATGAATCTGTTACTGATAGCGGGAGAGAGATTAATGAATCTGTTACTGATAGCGGGAGAGAGATTTATGAATCTGTTACTGATAGCGAGAGAGAGATTAATGAATCTGTTACTGATACCGGGGGAGAGATTAATGAATCTATTACTGATAGCGGGGGAGAGATTAGTGAATCTGTTACTGATACCGGGGGAGAGATTAATGAATATGTTACTGATACCGGGGGAGAGATTAATGAATCTGTTACTGATAGCGGGAGAGAGATTAATGAATCTGTTACTGATAGCGGAGAGAGAGATTAAGGAATCTGTTACTGATAGCGGGAGAGAGATTAATGAATATGTTATTTATAGCGGGAGAGAGATTCATGAATCTGTTACTGACAGCGGAGAGAGAGATTAATGAATCTGTTACTGATAGCGGGAGAAAGATTAATGAATCTGTTACTGATAGCGGGAGAAAGATTAATGAATCTGATACTGATAGCGGGAGAGAGATTAATGAATCTGTTATTGATAGCGGGAGAGAGATTAATGAATCTGTTACTGATAGCGGGAGAGAGGTTGATGAATCTGTTACTGATAGCGGGGGGGAGATTAATGAATCTGTTACTGATAGCGGCAGAGAGATTCATGAATCTGTTACTGATAGCGGGAGAGAGACTAATGAATCTGTTACTGATAGCGGGAGAGAGAATAATGAACCTGTTACTGAAAGCGGAGAGAGAGATTAATGAATCAGTTACTGATAGCGGGAGAGAGATTAATGAATCTGTTACTGATAGCGGAAGAGAGATTAATGAACCTGTTACTGAAAGTGGAGCGAGAGATTAAGGAATCTGTTACTGATAGCGGAGAGAGAGATTAATGAATCTGTTACTGATAGTGAGAGAGAGATTAATGAATCTGTTACTGATAGCGAGAGAGAGATTAATGAATCTGTTACTGATACCGGGGGAGAGATTAATGAATCTGTTGCTGATAACGGGAGAGAGATTAATGAATCTGTTACTGATAGCGGGAGAGAGATTAACGAATCTGTTACTGAGAGCGGGAGAGAGATTAATGAATCTGTTACTGATAGCGAGAGAGATTAATGAATCTGTTACTGATAGCGGAGAGAGAGATTAATGAATCTGTTACTGATAGCGGGAGAGAGATGACTGAATCTGTTGCTGATTGCGGAGAGAGAGATTAATGAATCTGTTACTGATAGCGGAGAGAGAGATTAATGAATCTGTTGCTGATAGCGGGAGAGAGATTAATGAATCTGTTACTGATACCGGGGGAGAGATTAATGAATCTGTTACTAATAGCGGTGAGAGAGATTAATTAATCTGTTACTGATAGCGGAGAGAGATTAATGAATTTGTTGCTGATAGCCTGAGAGAGATTAATGAATCTGTTACTGATAGCGGAGAGAGAGATTAATGAATCTGTTACTGATAGTGGGAGAGAGATTAATGAATCTGTTACTGATAGCGGAGAGAGAGATTAATGATTCTGTTACTGATAGCGGGAGAGAGATTAATGAATCTGTTACTGATAGCAGGAGAGAGATTAATGAATCTGTTACTGATAGCGGGAGAGAGATTAATGAATCTGTTACTGATAGCGGGAGAGAAATTGATGAATCTGTTACAGATAGCGGAGGGAGAGATTAATGAATCTGTTACTGATAGCGGGAGAGAGATTAATGAATCTGTTACTGAGAGCGGGAGAGAGATTAATGAATCTGTTACTGATAGCGGGAGAGAGATTAATGAATCTGTTACTGATAGCGGGAGAGAGATTAATGAATCTGTTACTGATAGCGGGAGAGAGATTGATGAATCTGTTGCTGATAGCGGGAGAGAGATTAATTAATCTGTTACTGACAGCGGAGAGAGAGATTGATGAATCTGTTACTGATAGCGGGAGAGAGATTAATGAATCTGTTACTGATAGCGAGAGAGAGATTAATGAATCTGTTACTGATAGCAGGAGAGAGATTAATGAATCTGTTACTGAGAGCGGAGAGAGAGATGAATTAATCTGTTACTGATAGTGGAGAGAGAGATTCATGAATCTGTAACTGATAGCGGGAGAGAGATTAATGAATCTGTTACTGATAGCGGGAGAGAGATTAATGAATCTGTTGCTGATAGCGGGAGAGAGATTAATTAATCTGTTACTGACAGCGGAGAGAGAGATTAATGAATCTGTTACTGATAGCGGGAGAGATAATAATGAATCTGTTACTGATAGCCGGAGGGTGATTAATCAATCTGTTATTGACAGCAGGAGACAGACTAACTAATCTGTCGCTGATAGCGGGAGAGAGATTAATGAATCTGTTACTGATAGCGGGAGAGAGATTAATGAATCTGTTACTGATCGTGGAGAGATTAATGAATCTGTTACTGATAGTGGGAGAGAGATTAATGAATCTGTTACTGATAGCGGGTGAGAGATTAATGAATCTGTTACTGATAGCGAGAGAGTTTAATGAATCTGTTACTGATAGCGAGAGAGAGATTAATGAATCTGGTATTATAGCGAGAGATATTAATGAATCTGTTACTGCCAGCGGGAGAGAGATTAATGAATCTGTTACTGATAGCGGAGAGAGAGATTGATGAATCTGTTACTGATAGCGGGAGAGAGATTAATGAATCTGTTCCTGATAGCGAGAGAGAGATTAATGAATCTGTTACTGATAGCGGGAGAGAGATTAATGAATCTGTTACTGAGAGCGGAGATAGAGATGAATTAATCTGTTACTGATAGTGGAGAGAGAGATTCATGAATCTGTAACTGATAGCGGAGAGAGAGATTAATGTATCTGTTACTGATAGCGGGCGAAAGATTAATGGATCTGTTACTGATAGCGGAGAGAGATTAATGAATCTGTTACTGATAGCGGAGACAGAGATTAATGAATCTGTTACTGATAGCGGGAGAGAGATTAATGAATCTGTTCCTGATAGCGGGAGAGAGATTAATGGATCTGTTACTGATAGCGGGGGAGAGATTAATGAATCTGTTACTGATAGCAGGAGAGAGATTAATGAATCTGTTACTGATAGCGGGAGAGAGATTAATGAATCTGTTACTGATAGCGGAGAGAGAGATTCATGAATCTGTTACTGATTGCGGAGAGAGAGATTATTGAATCTGTTACTGATAGCGGGAGAGAGATTAATGAATCTGTTATTGATAGCGGGAGAGAGATTAATGAATCTGTTACTGATAGCGGGAGAGAGGTTGATGAATCTGTTACTGATAGCGGGGGGGAGATTAATGAATCTGTTACTGATAGCGGCAGAGAGATTCATGAATCTGTTACTGATAGCGGGAGAGAGACTAATGAATCTGTTACTGATAGCGGGAGAGAGAATAATGAACCTGTTACTGAAAGCGGAGAGAGAGATTAATGAATCAGTTACTGATAGCGGGAGAGAGATTAATGAATCTGTTACTGATAGCGGAAGAGAGATTAATGAACCTGTTACTGAAAGTGGAGCGAGAGATTAAGGAATCTGTTACTGATAGCGGAGAGAGAGATTAATGAATCTGTTACTGATAGTGAGAGAGAGATTAATGAATCTGTTACTGATAGCGAGAGAGAGATTAATGAATCTGTTACTGATACCGGGGGAGAGATTAATGAATCTGTTGCTGATAACGGGAGAGAGATTAATGAATCTGTTACTGATAGCGGGAGAGAGATTAACGAATCTGTTACTGAGAGCGGGAGAGAGATTAATGAATCTGTTACTGATAGCGAGAGAGATTAATGAATCTGTTACTGATAGCGGAGAGAGAGATTAATGAATCTGTTACTGATAGCGGGAGAGAGATGACTGAATCTGTTGCTGATTGCGGAGAGAGAGATTAATGAATCTGTTACTGATAGCGGAGAGAGAGATTAATGAATCTGTTGCTGATAGCGGGAGAGAGATTAATGAATCTGTTACTGATACCGGGGGAGAGATTAATGAATCTGTTCCTAATAGCGGTGAGAGAGATTAATGAATCTGTTACTGATAGCGGAGAGAGATTAATGAATTTGTTGCTGATAGCCTGAGAGAGATTAATGAATCTGTTACTGATAGCGGAGAGAGAGATTAATGAATCTGTTACTGATAGTGGGAGAGAGATTAATGAATCTGTTACTGATAGCGGAGAGAGAGATTAATGATTCTGTTACTGATAGCGGGAGAGAGATTAATGAATCTGTTACTGATAGCAGGAGAGAGATTAATGAATCTGTTACTGATAGCGGGAGAGAGATTAATGAATCTGTTACTGATAGCGGGAGAGAAATTGATGAATCTGTTACAGATAGCGGAGGGAGAGATTAATGAATCTGTTACTGATAGCGGGAGAGAGATTAATGAATCTGTTACTGAGAGCGGGAGAGAGATTAATGAATCTGTTCCTAATAGCGGGAGAGAGATTAATGAATCTGTTACTGATACCGGGGGAGAGATTAATGAATCTGTTCCTAATAGCGGTGAGAGAGATTAATGAATCTGTTACTGATAGCGGAGAGAGATTAATGAATTTGTTGCTGATAGCCTGAGAGAGATTAATGAATCTGTTACTGATAGCGGAGAGAGAGATTAATGAATCTGTTCCTGATAGTGGGAGAGAGATTAATGAATCTGTTACTGATAGCGGAGAGAGAGATTAATGATTCTGTTACTGATAGCGGGAGAGAGATTAATGAATCTGTTACTGATAGCAGGAGAGAGATTAATGAATCTGTTACTGATAGCGGGAGAGAGATTAATGAATCTGTTAGTGATAGCGGGAGAGAAATTGATGAATCTGTTACTGATAGCGGAGGGAGAGATTAATGAATCTGTTACTGATAGCGGGAGAGAGATTAATGAATCTGTTACTGATAGCGGGAGAGAGATTAATGAAGCTGTTACTGATAGCGGGCGAGAGATTAATGAATCTCTTGCTGATAGCGGGAGAGAGATTAATTAATCTGTTACTGACAGCGGAGAGAGAGATTGATGAATCTGTTACTGATAGCGGGAGAGAGATTAATGAATCTGTTACTGATAGCAAGAGAGAGATTAATGAATCTGTTACTGATAGCAGGAGAGAGATAAATAAATCTGTTACTGAGAGCGGAGAGAGAGATGAATTAATCTGTTACTGATAGTGGAGAGAGAGATTCATGAATCTGTAACTGATAGCGGGAGAGAGATTAATGAATCTGTTACTGATAGCGGGAGAGAGATTAATGAATCTGTTGCTGATAGCGGGAGAGAGATTAATTAATCTGTTACTGACAGCGGAGAGAGAGATTAATGAATCTGTTACTGATAGCGGGAGAGATAATAATGAATCTGTTACTGATAGCCGGAGGGTGATTAATCAATCTGTTATTGACAGCGGGAGACAGACTAACTAATCTGTTGCTGATAGCGGGAGAGAGATTAATGAATCTGTTACTGATAGCGGGAGAGAGATTAATGAATCTGTTACTGATAGTGGAGAGATTAATGAATCTGTTACTGATAGCGGGAGAGAGATTAATGAATCTGTTACTGATCGCGGGTGAGAGATTCATGAATCTGTTACTGATAGCGAGAGAGTTTAATGAATCTGTTACTGCCAGCGGCAGAGAGATGAATGAATCTGTTACTGATAGCGGGGAGAGAGATTGATGAATCTGTTACTGATAGCGGGAGAGAGATTAATGAATCTGTTACTGATAGCGAGAGAGAGATTAATGAATCTGTTACTGATAGCGGGAGAGAGATTAATGAATCTGTTGCTGAGAGCGGAGATAGAGATGAATTAATCTGTTACTGATAGTGGAGAGAGAGATTCATGAATGTGTAACTGATAGCGGAGAGAGAGATTAATGTATCTGTTACTGATAGCGGGCGAAAGATTAATGGATCTGTTACTGATAGCGGAGAGAGATTAATGAATCTGTTACTGATAGCGGAGACAGAGATTAATGAATCTGTTACTGATAGCGGGAGAGAGATTAATGAATCTGTTCCTGATTGCGGGAGAGAGATTAATGGATCTGTTACTGATAGCGGGGGAGAGATTAATGAATCTGTTACTGATAGCAGGAGAGAGATTAATGAATCTGTTACTGATAGCGGGAGAGAGATTAATGAATCTGTTACTGATAGCGGAGAGAGAGATTAATGAATCTGTTACTGATAGCGGAGAGAGAGATTATTGAATCTGTTACTGATAGCGGGAGAGAGATTAATGAATCTGTTATTGATAGCGGGAGAGAGATTAATGAATCTGTTACTGATAGCGGGAGAGAGGTTAATGAATCTGTTACTGATAGCGGGGGGGAGATTAATGAATCTGTTACTGATAGCAGCAGAGAGATTCATGAATCTGTTACTGATAGCGGGAGAGAGACTAATGAATCTGTTACTGATAGCGGGAGAGAGAATAATGAACCTGTTACTGAAAGCGGAGAGAGAGATTAATGAATCAGTTACTGATAGCGGGAGAGAGATTAATGAATCTGTTACTGATAGCGGAAGAGAGATTAATGAACCTGTTACTGAAAGTGGAGCGAGAGATTAATGAATCTGTGACTGATAGCGGAGAGTGAGATTAATGAATCTGTTACTGATAGCGAGAGAGAGATTAATGAATCTGTTACTGATACCGGGGGAGAGATTAATGAATCTGTTACTGATAACGGGAGAGAGATTAATGAATCTGTTACTGATAGCGGGAGAGAGATTAATGAATTTGTTACTGATAGCGGAGCGAGAGATTAATGAATCAGTTACTGATAGCGGGAAAGAGATTAATGAATCTGTTACTGACAGCGAGAGAGAGATTAATGAAACTGTTACTGATAGCGGGAGAGAGTTTAATGAATCTGTTACTGGTAGCGGGAGAGAGATTAATGAATCTGTTACTGACAGCGGAGAGAGAGATTAATGAATCTGTTACTGACAGCGGGAGGGTGATTAATGAATCTATTACTGATAGCAGGAGAGAGATTAATGAACCTGTTGCTAATAGCGGGAGAGAGATTAATGAATCTGTTATTGACAGCGGGAGAGAGACTAATTAATCTGTTACTGATAGCGGGAGAGAGATTAATGAATCTGTTACTGACAACGAGAGAGTGGTTAATGAATCTGTTACTAATAGCGGGAGAGAGATTAATGAATCTGTTACTGACAGCGAGAGAGTGATTAATGAATCTGTTACTGATAGCGGGAGAGAGATTAATGAACCTGTTACTAATAGCGTGAGAGAGATTAATGAATCTGTTGTTGACAGCGGGAGAGCGAATAATGAATCTGTTATTGATAGCGGGAGAGAGATTAATGAATCTGTTCCTGACAGCGGGAGAGAGATTAATGAATCTGTTACTGACAGCGGGAGAGAGACTAATGAATCTGTTAATGATAGCGGGAGAGAGATTAATGAACCTGTTACTAAAAGCGGGAGAGAGACGAATGAATCTGTTAATGATAGCGGGAGAGAGATTAATGAACGTGTTACTAATAGCGGGTGAGAGACTCATGAATCTGTTACTGATAGCGGAGAGAGATTAATGAATCTGTTACTGATAGCGGGAGAGAGATTAATGAATATGTTACTGATAGCGGAGAGAGCGATTAATAAATCTGTTACTGACAGCGGGAGAGAGATTAATGAATCTGTTACTGATAGTGGGAGAGAGATTAATGAATCTGTTATTGATAGCGGAGAGAGAGATTAATGAATCTGTTACTGATAGTGGGGGAGAGATTAATGAATCTGTTACTGATAGCGGGAGAGAGATTAATGAATCTGTTGCTGATAGCGGGAGAGAGATTAATGAATCTGTTACTGATAGCAGGAGAGAGATGAATGAATCTGTTACTGATTGCGGAGAGAGAGATTAATGAATCTGTTACTGAGAGCGGGAGAGAGATTAATGAATCTGTTACTGATAGCGAGAGAGATTGATGAATCTGTTACTGATAGCGGAGAGAGAGATTAATGAATCTGTTACTGATAGCGGGAGAGAGATTAATGAATCTGTTACTGATACCGGGGGAGAGATTAATGAATCTGTTACTGATAGCGGAGAGAGATTAATGAATTTGTTACTGATAGCGGGAGAGAGATTAATGAATCTGTTACTGATAGCGGAGAGAGAGATTAATGAATCTGTTACTGATAGCGGGAGAGAGATTAATGAATCTGTTACTGACAGCGGAGAGAGAGATTAATGAATCTGTTACTGATAGCGGGAGAGAGATTAATTAACCTGTTACTGATAGCAGGGGAGAGATTAATGAATCTGTTACTGATAGCGGGAGAGAGATTAATGAATCTGTTACTGATAGCGGGAGAGAGATTGATGAATCTGTTACTGATAGCGGAGAGAGAGATTAATGAATCTGTTACTGATAGCGGGAGAGAGATTAATGAATCTGTTACTGATAGCGGGAGAGAGATTAATGAATCTGTTACTGATAGCGAAGGGGAGATTAATGAATCTGTTATTGACAGCGGGAGAGCGACGAATGAATCTGTTATTGATAGCGGGAGAGAGACTAATGAATCTGTTAATGATAGCGGGAGAGAGATTAATGAACCTGTTACTAATAGCGGGAGAGAGATGAATGAATCTGTTATTGACAGCGGGTGAGAGACTAATGATTCTGTTACTGAAAGCGGAGAGAGATTAATGAATCTGTTACTGATAGCGGGAGAGAAATTAATGAATATGTTACTGATAGCGGAGAGAGCGATTAATTAATCTGTTACTGACAGCGGGAGAGAGATTAATGAATCTGTTACTGATAGTGGGAGAGAGATTAATGAATCTTTTACTGATAGCGAGAGAGATTAATGAATCTGTTATTGATAGCGGAGAGAGAGATTAATGAATCTGTTGCTGATAGCGGGAGAGAGATTAATGAACCTGTTACTAATAGCGGGAGAGAGATGAATGAATCTGTTATTGACAGCGGGTGAGAGACTAATGAATCTGTTACTGATTGCGGAGAGAGAGATTAATGAATCTGTTACTGAGAGCGGGAGAGAGATTAATGAATCTGTTACTGATAGCGAGAGAGATTAATGAATCTGTTACTGATAGCGGGAGATAGATTAATGAATCTGTTCCTGATTGCGGGAGAGAGATTAATGGATCTGTTACTGATAGCGGGGGAGAGATTAATGAATCTGTTACTGATAGCAGGAGAGAGATTAATGAATCTGTTACTGATAGCGGGAGAGAGATTAATGAATCTGTTACTGATAGCGGAGAGAGAGATTAATGAATCTGTTACTGATAGCGGAGAGAGAGATTATTGAATCTGTTACTGATAGCGGGAGAGAGATTAATGAATCTGTTATTGATAGCGGGAGAGAGATTAATGAATCTGTTACTGATAGCGGGAGAGAGGTTAATGAATCTGTTACTGATAGCGGGGGGGAGATTAATGAATCTGTTACTGATAGCAGCAGAGAGATTCATGAATCTGTTACTGATAGCGGGAGAGAGACTAATGAATCTGTTACTGATAGCGGGAGAGAGAATAATGAACCTGTTACTGAAAGCGGAGAGAGAGATTAATGAATCAGTTACTGATAGCGGGAGAGAGATTAATGAATCTGTTACTGATAGCGTAAGAGAGATGAATGAACCTGTTACTGAAAGTGGAGCGAGAGATTAATGAATCTGTTACTGATAGCGGAGAGTGAGATTAATGAATCTGTTACTGATAGTGAGAGAGAGATTAATGAATCTGTTACTGATAGCGAGAGAGAGATTAATGAATCTGTTACTGATACCGGGGGAGAGATTAATGAATCTGTTACTGATAACGGGAGAGAGATTAATGAATCTGTTACTGATAGCGGGAGAGAGATTAATGAATCTGTTACTGATAGCGGGAGAGAGATTAATGAATTTGTTACTGATAGCGGGAGAGAGATTAATGAATCTGTTACTGATAGCGGGAGAGAGATTAATGAATCTGTTACTGATACCGGGGAGAGATTAATGAATCTGTTACTGATAGCGGGAGAGAGATTAATGAATCTGTTACTGATAGCGGAGCGAGAGATTAATGAATCAGTTACTGATAGCGGGAAAGAGATTAATGAATCTGTTACTGACAGCGAGAGAGAGATTAATGAAACTGTTACTGATAGCGGGAGAGAGTTTAATGAATCTGTTACTGGTAGCGGGAGAGAGATTAATGAATCTGTTACTGACAGCGGAGAGAGAGATTAATGAATCTGTTACTGACAGCGGGAGGGTGATTAATGAATCTATTACTGATAGCAGGAGAGAGATTAATGAACCTGTTGCTAATAGCGGGAGAGAGATTAATGAATCTGTTATTGACAGCGGGAGAGAGACTAATTAATCTGTTACTGATAGCGGGAGAGAGATTAATGAATCTGTTACTGACAAAGAGAATGGTTAATGAATCTGTTACTAATAGCGGGAGAGAGATTAATGAATCTGTTACTGACAGCGAGAGAGTGATTAATGAATCTGTTACTGATAGCGGGAGAGAGATTAATGAACCTGTTACTAATAGCGTGAGAGAGATTAATGAATCTGTTGTTGACAGCGGGAGAGCGAATAATGAATCTGTTATTGCTAGCGGGAGAGAGATTAATGAATCTGTTCCTGACAACGGGAGAGAGATTAATGAATCTGTTACTGACAGCGGGAGAGAGACTAATGAATCTGTTAATGATAGCGGGAGAGAGATTAATGAACCTGTTACTAAAAGCGGGAGAGAGACGAATGAATCTGTTAATGATAGCGGGAGAGAGATTAATGAACGTGTTACTAATAGCGGGTGAGAGACTCATGAATCTGTTACTGATAGCGGAGAGAGATTAATGAATCTGTTACTGATAGCGGGAGAGAGATTAATGAATATGTTACTGATAGCGGAGAGAGCGATTAATAAATCTGTTACTGACAGCGGGAGAGAGATTAATGAATCTGTTACTGATAGTGGGAGAGAGATTAATGAATCTGTTATTGATAGCGGAGAGAGAGATTAATGAATCTGTTACTGATAGTGGGGGAGAGATTAATGAATCTGTTACTGATAGCGGGAGAGAGATTAATGAATCTGTTGCTGATAGCGGGAGAGAGATTAATGAATCTGTTACTGATAGCAGGAGAGAGATGAATGAATCTGTTACTGATTGCGGAGAGAGAGATTAATGAATCTGTTACTGAGAGCGGGAGAGAGATTAATGAATCTGTTACTGATAGCGAGAGAGATTGATGAATCTGTTACTGATAGCGGAGAGAGAGATTAATGAATCTGTTACTGATAGCGGGAGAGAGATTAATGAATCTGTTACTGATACCGGGGGAGAGATTAATGAATCTGTTACTGATAGCGGAGAGAGATTAATGAATTTGTTACTGATAGCGGGAGAGAGATTAATGAATCTGTTACTGATAGCGGAGAGAGAGATTAATGAATCTGTTACTGATAGCGGGAGAGAGATTAATGAATCTGTTACTGACAGCGGAGAGAGAGATTAATGAATCTGTTACTGATAGCGGGAGAGAGATTAATTAACCTGTTACTGATAGCAGGGGAGAGATTAATGAATCTGTTACTGATAGCGGGAGAGAGATTAATGAATCTGTTACTGATAGCGGGAGAGAGATTGATGAATCTGTTACTGATAGCGGAGAGAGAGATTAATGAATCTGTTACTGATAGCGGGAGAGAGATTAATGAATCTGTTACTGATAGCGGGAGAGAGATTAATGAATCTGTTACTGATAGCGAAGGGGAAATTAATGAATCTGTTATTGACAGCGGGAGAGCGACGAATGAATCTGTTATTGATAGCGGGAGAGAGACTAATGAATCTGTTAATGATAGCGGGAGAGAGATTAATGAACCTGTTACTAATAGCGGGAGAGAGATGAATGAATCTGTTATTGACAGCGGGTGAGAGACTAATGATTCTGTTACTGAAAGCGGAGAGAGATTAATGAATCTGTTACTGATAGCGGGAGAGAAATTAATGAATATGTTACTGATAGCGGAGAGAGCGATTAATTAATCTGTTACTGACAGCGGGAGAGAGATTAATGAATCTGTTACTGATAGTGGGAGAGAGATTAATGAATCTTTTACTGATAGCGAGAGAGATTAATGAATCTGTTATTGATAGCGGAGAGAGAGATTAATGAATCTGTTGCTGATAGCGGGAGAGAGATTAATGAACCTGTTACTAATAGCGGGAGAGAGATGAATGAATCTGTTATTGACAGCGGGTGAGAGACTAATGAATCTGTTACTGATTGCGGAGAGAGAGATTAATGAATCTGTTACTGAGAGCGGGAGAGAGATTAATGAATCTGTTACTGATAGCGAGAGAGATTAATGAATCTGTTACTGATAGCGGGAGATAGATTAATGAATCTGTTCCTGATTGCGGGAGAGAGATTAATGGATCTGTTACTGATAGCGGGGGAGAGATTAATGAATCTGTTACTGATAGCAGGAGAGAGATTAATGAATCTGTTACTGATAGCGGGAGAGAGATTAATGAATCTGTTACTGATAGCGGAGAGAGAGATTAATGAATCTGTTACTGATAGCGGAGAGAGAGATTATTGAATCTGTTACTGATAGCGGGAGAGAGATTAATGAATCTGTTATTGATAGCGGGAGAGAGATTAATGAATCTGTTACTGATAGCGGGAGAGAGGTTAATGAATCTGTTACTGATAGCGGGGGGGAGATTAATGAATCTGTTACTGATAGCAGCAGAGAGATTCATGAATCTGTTACTGATAGCGGGAGAGAGACTAATGAATCTGTTACTGATAGCGGGAGAGAGAATAATGAACCTGTTACGGAAAGCGGAGAGAGAGATTAATGAATCAGTTACTGATAGCGGGAGAGAGATTAATGAATCTGTTACTGATAGCGGAAGAGAGATGAATGAACCTGTTACTGAAAGTGGAGCGAGAGATTAATGAATCTGTTACTGATAGCGGAGAGTGAGATTAATGAATCTGTTACTGATAGTGAGAGAGAGATTAATGAATCTGTTACTGATAGCGAGAGAGAGATTAATGAATCTGTTACTGATACCGGGGGAGAGATTAATGAATCTGTTACTGATAACGGGAGAGAGATTAATGAATCTGTTACTGATAGCGGGAGAGAGATTAATGAATCTGTTACTGATAGCGGGAGAGAGATTAATGAATTTGTTACTGATAGCGGGAGAGAGATTAATGAATCTGTTACTGATAGCGGGAGAGAGATTAATGAATCTGTTACTGATACCGGGGAGAGATTAATGAATCTGTTACTGATAGCGGGAGAGAGATTAATGAATCTGTTACTGATAGCGGAGCGAGAGATTAATGAATCAGTTACTGATAGCGGGAAAGAGATTAATGAATCTGTTACTGACAGCGAGAGAGAGATTAATGAAACTGTTACTGATAGCGGGAGAGAGTTTAATGAATCTGTTACTGGTAGCGGGAGAGAGATTAATGAATCTGTTACTGACAGCGGAGAGAGAGATTAATGAATCTGTTACTGACAGCGGGAGGGTGATTAATGAATCTATTACTGATAGCAGGAGAGAGATTAATGAACCTGTTGCTAATAGCGGGAGAGAGATTAATGAATCTGTTATTGACAGCGGGAGAGAGACTAATTAATCTGTTACTGATAGCGGGAGAGAGATTAATGAATCTGTTACTGACAACGAGAGAGTGGTTAATGAATCTGTTACTAATAGCGGGAGAGAGATTAATGAATCTGTTACTGACAGCGAGAGAGCGAATAATGAATCTGTTATTGATAGCGGGAGAGAGATTAATGAATCTGTTACTGACAGCGGGAGAGAGATTAATGAATCTGTTACTGACAGCGGGAGAGAGACTAATGAATCTGTTAATGATAGCGGGAGAGAGATTAACGAACCTGTTACTAAAAGCGGGAGAGAGACGAATGAATCTGTTAATGATAGCGGGAGAGAGATTAATGAACGTGTTACTAATAGCGGGTGAGAGACTCATGAATCTGTTACTGATAGCGGAGAGAGATTAATGAATCTGTTACTGATAGCGGGAGAGAGATTAATGAATATGTTACTGATAGCGGAGAGAGCGATTAATAAATCTGTTACTGACAGCAGGAGAGAGATTAATGAATCTGTTACTGATAGTGGGAGAGAGATTAATGAATCTGTTATTGATAGCGGAGAGAGAGATTAATGAATCTGTTACTGATAGTGGGGGAGAGATTAATGAATCTGTTACTGATAGCGGGAGAGAGATTAATGAATCTGTTGCTGATAGCGGGAGAGAGATTAATGAATCTGTTACTGATAGCAGGAGAGAGATGAATGAATCTGTTACTGATTGCGGAGAGAGAGATTAATGAATCTGTTACTGAGAGCGGGAGAGAGATTAATGAATCTGTTACTGATAGCGAGAGAGATTGATGAATCTGTTCCTGATAGCGGAGAGAGAGATTAATGAATCTGTTACTGATAGCGGGAGAGAGATTAATGAATCTGTTACTGATACCGGGGGAGAGATTAATGAATCTGTTACTGATAGCGGAGAGAGATTAATGAATTTGTTACTGATAGCGGGAGAGAGATTAATGAATCTGTTACTGATAGCGGGAGAGAGATTAATGAATCTGTTACTGATAGCGAAGGGGAGATTAATGAATCTGTTATTGACAGCGGGAGAGCGACGAATGAATCTGTTATTGATAGCGGGAGAGAGACTAATGAATCTGTTAATGATAGCGGGAGAGAGATTAATGAACCTGTTACTAATAGCGGGAGAGAGATGAATGAATCTGTTATTGACAGCGGGTGAGTGACTAATGATTCTGTTACTGAAAGCGGAGAGAGATTAATGAATCTGTTACTGATAGCGGGAGAGAAATTAATGAATATGTTACTGATAGCGGAGAGAGCGATTAATTAATCTGTTACTGACAGCGGGAGAGAGATTAATGAATCTGTTACTGATAGTGGGAGAGAGATTAATGAATCTGTTACTGATAGCGAGAGAGATTAATGAATCTGTTACTGATAGCGGAGAGAGAGATTAATGAATCTGTTACTGATAGCGGGAGAGAGATTAATGAATCTGTTGCTGATTGCGGAGAGAGAGATTAATGAATCTGTTACTGATAGCGGAGAGAGAGATTAATGAATCTGTTGCTGATAGCGGGAGAGAGATTGATGAATCTGTTACTGAGAGCGGGAGAGAGATTAATGAATTTGTTACTGATAGCGGGAGAGAGATTAATGAATCTGTTACTGATAGCGGAGAGAGAGATTAATGAATCTGTTACTGATAGCGGGAGAGAGATGAATGAATCTGTTACTGATAGCGGAGAGAGAGATTAATGAATCTGTTACTGATAGCGGGAGAGAGATTAATGAACCTGTTACTGATAGCAGGAGAGAGATTAATGAATCTGTTACTGATAGCGGGAGAGAGATTAATGAATCTGTTACTGATAGCGGGAGAGAGATTGATGAATCTGTTACTGATAGCGGAGAGAGAGCTTAATGAATCTGTTACTGATAGGGGGAGAGAGATTAATGAATCTGTTACTGATAGCGGGAGAGAGATTAATGAATCTGTTACTGATAGCGAAAGGGAGATTAATGAATCTGTTATTGACAGCGGGAGAGCGACTAATGAATCTGTTATTGATAGCGGGAGAGAGATTCATGAATCTGTTACTGACAGCGGGAGAGAGATTAATGAATCTGTTATTGACAGCGGGAGAGAGACTAATGAATCTGTTAATGATGGCGGGAGAGAGATTAATGAACCTGTTACTAATAGCGGGAGAGAGATGAATGAATCTGTTATTGACAGCGGGAGAGAGATTAATGAATATGTTACTGATAGCGGGAGAGAGATTAATGAATATGTTACTGATAGCGGAGAGAGATTAATGAATCTGTTACTGATAGCGGAGAGAGCGATTAATTAATCTGTTACTGACAGCGGGAGAGAGATTAATGAATCTGTTACTGATAGTGGGAGAGAGATTAATGAATCTTTTACTGATAGCGAGAGAGATTAATGAATCTGTTATTGATAGCGGAGAGAGAGATTAATGAATCTGTTACTGATAGTGGGAGAGAGATTAATGAATCTGTTACTGATAGTGGGAGAGAGATTAATGAATCTGTTACTGATAGCGGGAGAGAGATTAATGAATCTGTTACTGATAGCGGGAGAGAAATTAACGAATCTGTTACTGATTGCGGAGAGAGAGATTAATGAATCTGTTACTGAGAGCGGGAGAGAGATTAATGAATCTGTTCCTGATAGCGAGAGAGATTAATGAATCTGTTACTGATAGCGGGAGAGAGATTAATGAATCTGTTGCTGATTGCGGAGAGAGAGATTAATGAATCTGTTGCTGATAGCGGAGAGAGAGATTAATGAATCTGTTGCTGATAGCGGGAGAGAGATTAATGAATCTGTTACTGATAGCGGGAGAGAGGTTAATGAATCTGTTACTGATAGCGGGAGAGAGATTGATGAATCTGTTACTGATAGCGGAGAGAGAGATTAATGAATCTGTTACTGATAGCGGGAGAGAGATTCATGAATCTGTTACTGATAGTGGGAGAGAGATTAATGAATCTGTTACTGATAGCGGGAGAGAGATTAATGAATCTGTTGCTGATAGCGGGAGAGAGATTAATGAATCTGTTACTGATAGCGGGAGAGAGATTAATGAATCTGTTACGGATAGCAGCAGAGAGAAATTAATGAATCTGTTGCTGATAGCGGGAGAGAGATTAATGAATCTGTTACTGATAGCGAGAGAGAGATTAATGAATCTGTTGCTGATAGCGGGAGAGAGATTAATGAATCTGTTACTGACAGTGGGAGAGAGATTAATGAATCTGTTACTGAAAGCGGGAGAGAGATTAATGAATCTGTTACTGATAGCGGGAGAGAGATTAATGAATCTGTTACTAATTGCGGAGAGAGAGATTAATGAATTTGTTACTGATAGCGGAGAGAGATTAATGAATCTGTTACTGATAGTGGGAGAGAGATTAATGAATCTGTTACTGATAGCGGAGAGAGCGATTAATGAATCTGTTACTGATAGCGGGAGAGAGATTAATGAATCTGTTACTGATAGTGGAGAGAGATATTAATGAATCTGTTACTGATAGCGGGAGAGAGATTAATGAATCTGTTACTGATAGCAGGAGAGAGATTAATGAATCTGTTACTGATAGCGGGAGAGAGATTAATGAATCTGTTACTGATAGCGGGAGAGAGATTGATGAATCTGTTACTGATAGCGGAGAGAGAGATTAATGAATCTGTTACTGATAGCGGGAGAGAGATTAATGTATCTGTTACTGATAGTGGGAGAGAGATTAATGAATCAGTTACTGATAGCGGGAGAGAGATTAATGAATCTGTTGCTGATAGCGGGAGAGAGATTAATGAATCTGTTACTGATAGCGGGAGAGAGATTAATGAATCTGTTACGGATAGCAGCAGAGAGAAATTAATGAATCTGTTGCTGATAGCGGGAGAGAGATTAATGAATCTGTTACTGATAGCGAGAGAGAGATTAACGAATCTGTTGCTGATAGCGGGAGAGAGATTAATGAATCTGTTACTGACAGTGGGAGAGAGATTAATGAATCTGTTACTGATAGCGGGAGAGAGATTAATGAATCTGTTACTGATAGCGGGAGAGAGATTAATGAATCTGTTACTGATAGCGGAGAGAGAGATTAATGAATTTGTTGCTGATAGCGGAGAGAGATTAATGAATCTGTTACTGATAGCGGGAGAGAGATTAATGAATCTGTTACTGATAGCGGGAGAGAGATTGATGAATCTGTTACTGATAGCGGAGAGAGAGATTAATGAATCTGTTACTGATAGCGGAGAGAGAGATTAATGAATCTGTTTCTGATAGCGGGAGAGAGATTAATGAATCTGTTACTGATAGCGTGAGAGAGATTAATGAATCTGTTACTGATAGCGGAGAGAGAGATTAATGAATCTGTTACTGATAGCGGGAGAGAGATTAATGAATCTGTTACTGATAGCGGGAGAGAGATTAATGAATCTGTTACTGATAGCGGAGAGAGAGGTTAATGGATCTGTTACTGATAGCGAGAGAGAGATTAATGAATCTGTTACTGACAGTGGGAGGGTGATTAATGAATCTGTTACTGATAACGGGAGAGAGATTAATGAATCTGTTATTGATAGCGGAGAGAGATTAATTAATCTGCTATTGATAGCGGAGAGAGATTAATTAATCTGTTATTGATAGCGGGAGGGCGATTAATGAATCTGTTACTGATAGCGGGAGGGTGATTAATGAATCTGTTACTGATAGCTAGAGAAAGATTAATGAATCTGTTACTGATAGCAGGAGAGAGATTAATGAATCTGTTACTGGTAGCGGAGAGAGAGATTAATGAATCTGTTACTGATAGCAGGAGAGAGATTAATGTGTTGTGTCGGTACCTTTCTACCTAGACACAATTTAGGACTCAGAACTCAGAGGTTCAAACATGAAGTGCTTTATTGGAAGGAAAGGAAGTTCTGGGAAGTTCCGAACAAAGAGTGCTAAACTTAACCGAGAGAATACCCAACCATTTATCTCCTGTGACAGCGCCACCACAGGTGGGAGGAGAACACACAATAGAACACACAATACATAACATTTCCTCCCCTCTTAAATGGAAGGTCCACATTATTCCTCAATAGGTAAGTTACTTTCAATACACTCAACTAACCTAAGGTAGAGGTAGACTGCCTCAAACCCTGACTTTACCCTGGGGTTTATTCTGCCCCAGTCTTGTGGGTAAGTCACTAAGCCTACAGATCCAAGCGTCTTGGAGGCCGCCGCTCTCTGACAGGATACCGGCGGTCATCGCTGGCTTCCACAGCAGTAGGCATTGCCACAGGCCTGGATGGAGAAGTTGCCTGTGTCAGTTGAAAGTCAGGAGTTTGCACAGGTGGAACAGTCTCTTTGACTTCCTGTGTTGGAGAAGAGCACTGTGGCAAAGGATGCTGGTTTGCGGTATCATTCGGAAACAGTTCAGGCCAACCAGCCGTTGGAGCCTCTGTGGCTGTCTCTGCTCCTAGCAACAGTTGATCTGTGTGTCTTCTCCAGACGACGTCCTCAGCAGTCTCAACCGTGTAAGACACAGGGCCCGTCTGCGCAATCACCGTAGCAGGAACCCATTTCGATCCAGTGTTGTAGTTTCGAGCTAGGACATGCTCTCCCAGATGAAACCGTCTCTCCTTGCCTCTTTTCTCTCTCTTTTCAACTTGAGCTTGTTGTTGATGATGGACAACCTGCTCTGCCCTTGGAAGTTTGAGTAAGTCAAAACTTGTCCGCAACTGCCTCTTCATCATGAGCGAAGCGGGGGAAGTTTTGATTGTGGCATGCGGCTCATTCCTGTAGGACAACAGGAAGCTGTTCAGACGTTGGTGGATTGAGCCCTGACCTTGCGATGCCTTCAAGGCGTGCTTCAAAGTTTGCACGAACCTTTCTGCCTGGCCGTTAGTAGAGGGATGATAGGGCGCAGACCTGATGTGTTGGACACCATTCACATGCAGGAAGGTTGCAAACTCCTGTGATACAAATTGTGGACCATTGTCACTTACGAGTTGTTCCGGTGAGCCATAATGGCTGAACATCTCACCAAGTTTCTCAATTGTTTTCTCTGCCGTGGTAGACCTCATCACAGCGACCTCCGGCCACTTGCTACAAGCGTCCACAACCACCATAAACATCTTCCCTTCGAAAGGACCGGCGAAGTCCACATGTACTCGCTGCCACACTTCTGCAGGCCAATCCCAGGGGTGTAGGGTTGCCAGCTGTGGAACATTCCGGACCCTTTGACATGGGGAACATGTTTTGGCTTTCTCCTCAATATTCCCATCAAGACCTGGCCACCAGAAGTAGCTTCTTGCCATTTCCTTCATCCGAACTATCCCACTGTGTGGCCTGTATGAAGTTGTTGCAGTATAGGTTCCCTCAGAGGTAGCGGAATGATGACACGGCGTCCCCAAAGAAGACAACCTGCCTGGACGGAGAGCTCATTTCTTTTTGAAACGTAAGGTTTCAAACTAGGAGAATCTCCTATCGCTCTCCTTCGAATGACATCGTCCATTACCTCAGACAGGACTGGATCGTTGTGGGTGTACCTTCGCACCTGAACTGCAGTGACAGGTGCTCCCTCCACTTGTCTAAAGTAGAAGATGTCTATCTGACGAGGCTCTGGGGGAGTAACAGGCAAGGGTAGCCTCGAGAGACCGTCTGCGTTGCCGTGCAAGTCTGATTTGCGATATTTGATGTCGTATGTGTGTCCTGACAACAGTAAAGCCCACCTTTGCATCCTGCTTGCAGCGAGAGATGGAATTCCGGTGTGGGGCCCGAAGATTGAAGTCAATGGACGGTGGTCTGTCAGGAGTGTGAACCTTCTCCCAAACAGGTATTGCTGAAATTTTCGAATTCCAAAAACGATTCCCAAGGCCTCGCGCTCGATCTGCACATAGTTACTCTCGGCCTTGTTCAAGGTGCGCGATGCGAAGGCGATAGGTTTCTCTTCACCCGAAGGCATGATGTGGGATATGACTGCTCCCACACCATATGGTGATGCATCACATGCTAGCTGCACGGGTAGCTTTGGGTCGAAGTGTGTCAGGACCTCCGAATTCAGCAATGCTTTCTTTGCTTGGGCGAAAGCTTCGTTGCACAGTTCAGTCCATTTCCATGTTTTGCCTTGACATAGCAACTGATGTAACGGCTTCAGCAATGTTGCTAAGTCTGGAATAAACTTCCCATAGTAGTTAAGTAGCCCCAGAAATGAACGTAACTGGCTCACATTCTGGGGTGCTGGGGCCTCCACGATCACCTTGACCTTTGGCGGCGCCTTATGCAGGCCAGTAGCGTCAATCACATGCCCCAGGTACTCAACTGAAGACTGAAAGAATTCACATTTGTCTTTACGAACTCTGAGTCCGTACTCTTTCAGTCGTTGTAGTGTCGCATCCAAGTTCAGAAGATGATCCTCCTCATTTGTCCCAGTGACAAGGATGTCGTCCAGGTAGCACTGGACTCCTGGCAGTCCACTCAAAATCTGATCCATTGCCCTTTGGAATAGAGCAGGGGCCGACGTAATTCCAAACGGAAGGCGGCAGTACCTGTATAGCCCCTTGTGTGTCACAATTGTCAGCAGCTCCTTTGATTTGTCATCGACATGCATTTGTAGATAAGCCTGGCATAAGTCTATTTTGCTGAACTTTTGCCCTCCGGCCAGGCCCGTAAAAAGATCATCAATGAGGGGAAGAGGGTACTGTTCCACAGACAGCACCGGGTTAATAGTCACTTTAAAATCCCCACAAATTCGAACAGATCCATCCTTTTTCAGGACAGGAACAATGGGTGTGGCCCATTTGCTCACGCTCACAGCCTCCAGGACTCCATTCTCGACGAAGGCCTCCAAGTTAGCCTCAACTTTTGGCCTAATTGCATAGGGTACAGGTCGGGCTTTGTGAAACTTCGGCTTGCTGTCAGGTTTAATGTCCAGTCTCACGCTGATCTTTTTCATGCTCCCAAGTTCCCCATTGAAGAGTTCTGCATGTTTGTTTAACACTGCAGTCAGACCTGACTCCCCTTTTGACATCATGCGGACTGCAGGCCAGTCCAGCGTGATTTTCTCTAGCCACGCACGTCCCAGTAGCGATGGGTAATTTCCCTTTACGACATATAGTGGCAGTTTTGCAGTCTGTCCGTTCAATTTAACTGTCACCTCAATGACGCCTCTCATGGCCACAGGTTCGCCGGTATACGTCTTTAGCACAATGTTTGTTGGCTGAAGGGTAAGATGCTTTAGCATTTTGTTGTAGACAGTGTCTGAAACAAGGGACACAGCCGCGCCTGTGTCCACCTCCATCCGCACTGATTGTCCCTCCACCAGTGGTGACACCCAGTAGCCATTTGAACCACCTGCAACCGTCAGTATATGCACCTCTTCCTCCTCAGAGGTGCCACTCCCCTCTGTTTTGCTTGTTCCATCATACTGCACTGAATGAACACTCTTTTTCCTCTCTTGTCCAAATACAGACATTTTGCTTCCATGCTTCCCAGCTCTGTCTGTTCTTTTTTTACCTCTACAGGTGCGTTCAATGTGACCCTTTTTGCCACAATTTCGGCATTCCAGCTCCGTACACAAGCAGTCATTAGCGTGATGGCCCGTTTTCCCACAACGGTAACATGTGCCGTTCCGCGCACCTTTAGGCTCAGACGACACCTTGTGAACTCAACTGGTGAGCCTCCTTTCCCGCCATCTCCATGGAGACACTAACTTCAATGGCCTTTTCAAGAGTAAGGTTGTCCTCAGTAAGAAGGCGCTTCTGTGTGGCTGCATTTTGCAGACCACACACAAGTCTGTCTCTAATGCTGTCATTCAGCACCTCCTTGAACTGGCAGTGTTCCGACAACCTTTTTAAAGCAGCAATAAACGTCGTCACTGATTCCCCCTCCTCTTGATTCCGTTTGTGAAATCTAAATCTCTCAGCAATAACCAGAGGTTTTGGTGAAAAATGTGCTCCAAGAATTTCCACTAGTTGCTTATATGTTTTAGTTCCTGGCTTATCTGGCTGCACGAGGCTGCGAAGTAAATTGAAAGTCTTCGGCCCGATTACACTCAAAAAGGTAGGCACGACCTTTTCATTTGCCACCGCATTCGCCAATACAAAATAGTCAAAACGTTCCGTATATGCGCTCCATTGCTCCACATTTTCATCAAAATCACCGTTGTTTCCCAATATAGTAGCCATCTCACGTTTCAAATTAAATTTTCTGTTTAATCACTGCACCCGTAACGTACGCAGATTCATCCGCTCCTTGTTGCCACTTGTTGTGTCGGTACCTTTCTGCCTAGACACAATTTAGGACTCAGAACTCAGAGATTCAAACATGAAGTGCTTTATTGGAAGGAAAGGAAGTTCTTGGAAGTTCCGAACAAAGAGAGCTAAACTTAAACGAGAGAATACCCAACCATTTATCTCCTGTGACAGCGCCACAACAGGTGGGAGGAGAACACACAATAGAACACACAATACATAACAAATGAATCTGTTACTGATAGCGGGAGAGAGATTAATGAATCTGTTACAGATAGCGGGAGAGAGATTAATGAATCTGTTACTGATAGCGGGAGACAGATTAATGAATCTGTTACTGACAGCGGGAGAGAGATTAATGAATCTGTTACTGATAGCAGCAGAGAGATTAATGAATCTGTTACTGATAGCGAGAGACAGATTAATGAATCTGTTACTGATAGCGGAGAGAGAGATTAATGAAACTGTTATTGATAGCGGGAGAGAGATTAATGAATCTGTTATTGATAGCGAGAGACAGATTAATGAATCTGTTACTGATAGCGGAGAGAGAGATTAATGAAACTGTTATTGATAGCGGGAGGGTGATTAATGAATCTGTTATTGATAGCGGGAGAGAGATTAATGAATCGGTTACTGATAGCGGGAGGGTGATTAATGAATCTGTTATTGATAGCGGGAGAGAGATTAATGAATCTGTTACTGATAGCGGAGAGAGAGATTAATGAATCTGTTACTGATAGCGGAGAGAGAGATTAATGAATCAGTTACTGATAGCGGGAGAGAGATTAATGAATCTGTTACTGAGAGTGGGAGAGAGATTAATGAATCAGTTGCTGATAGCGGGGGAGAGATTAATGAATCTGTTACTGAGAGCGGGAGAGAGATTAATTAATCTGTTACTGATAGCAGGAGAGAGATTAATGAATCTGTTACTGAGAGCGGGAGAGAGATTAATGAATCTGTTACTGAGAGCGGGAGAGAGATTAATGAATCTGTTACTGAGAGCGGGAGAGAGATTCATGAATCTGTTACTGATAGCGGGAGAGAGATTAATGTATCTGTTACTGATACCGGGAGAGAGATTAATGAATCTGTTGCTGATACCGGGAGAGAGATTAATGAATCTGTTACTGATAGCGAGAGAGATTATTGAATCTGTTACTGATACCGGGAGAGAGATTAATGAATCTGTTGCTGATACCGGGAGAGAGATTAATGAATCTGTTACTGATAGCGAGAGAGATTATTGAATCTGTTACTGATACCGGGAGAGAGATTAATTAATCTGTTACTGATAGCGGGAGAGAGATTAATGAATCTGTTACTGAGAGCGGGAGAGAGATTAATGAATCTGTTACTGATACCGGGAGAGAGATTAATGATTCTGTTACTGACAGCGGGAGAGAGATTAATGAATCTGTTACTGATACCGGGAGAGAGATTAATGATTCTGTTACTGATAGCGTGAGAGAGATCAATGAATCTGTTACTGATAGCCGGAGAGAGATTAATGATTCTGTTACTGATAGCGGGCGAGAGATTAATGATTCTGTTACTGATAGCGAGAGAGAGATTAATGAACCTGTTACTGATAGCGAGAGATATTAATGAATCTGTTACTATAGCGGGTGCCTGACATGCACTGTTCTGTACCTGCTGATCAGCGTCTCTGCCGACTGTGCAAACAGCTGCATCTCACCCAGCTCGTCCTCTGTGAGGAACTCCATGGACTGCTGGGAGCTGAGACGGGGCCGAGCCAGCTGCCTCAGAGAGTCTCCTTTACGCTTGTGTTCCCAGGACTTCAAAGTGCTTTCAAATGCCTGAGGAACAACATGAGAATGTGTAAAGAACGCAGCCCACAGCTGAACCACCTCAGGGTTTCCCATTCAGATTTCTCAGAGTGAAAGAAACTACAGCCCAGAAGATCCCACCTGTTAGTTTCTTAAATGAATCTACCCACTATATTCCCACTTTCCTGACCTTTCTCCGTTTCCTTTTCAAATACATATTCAATTCCCTTTTAAATGATGTTTAAGCTCTGCTTCAATAGCCCCTTGTGGTCTAATAACCGAGAGTGCGAAAATAGTTCTTCTAACTTCCTCCTTTATCCTTCTGATGCGTATCCTAGATCTATGCATTGGAATAGGAGGAGGCTATTCAGCCCCTCCAGCCTGCTCCACCATTCAATCAGAGCATGGCTGATCTGTACCTCACCCCATTTCGCTGCCTTTGCTCCATATCCCTTGATACAATTACCCAACAAAAAACTATCGATCTCAGCAACCCCGTTACTGATTCATCAACCAGCGGAAACAATCTTTCACTGTTAACCAAGTTTGCACTTTTCATAAACATGAAAGCCTGTTAGATTCTAACACACTTGGTCTTCTCTGTTCCAGTGAAAAAGGTTTGTTGAGCCTTTTGTCCTAATTCTAACCTCTCGTTCGTGGTCTCATTCGAGTGAATGTTTGCTGTCCCCTTTGCCTGGCTCTAATATCCATTTTATAACGGGACGCCAAACACCTCAAATAATACCAGAACCATGGCCTAAAGATGTCTTGTACAAACTCAACGTTCCAGCCTCACTTTTATGTTCAATACCTCTGTGTATAAAGCCCAGAATCCTATTTGCCTATTTTTGTCCTTTTACACCTGCAGTCTCACTAGGGTTGCCAACACTCCAGGAATTGAAGATTAATCTCCAAGACACTCCTGCGAGCAATCCTGGAGAAAAATCATGGAAGCATTAAATAAATTGTGTGTTTCTTTTATTTTCTTTGAACACTTTTGTTTATTAGATATAAAAATATTGCAGGTGGTGGGGGGGAAAGGCTGTTTGATTGACAGTCAAGAATCATCCAATCAGGTAACAAAGAGTCTGTTCAGTTCCCATTGGCACCGCGAGGATGGACGTGTCAGACGACCAATGGCAGAAGCGTGGGGGCGGGGTGGTTGCAGGTCATGTGATGAAGTGACCCAGAATACATCCAGCCAGCGTTGGCAAAACTAACTCCCACCTCATTTCTCTTTAATGCTTATCTAGGATTAGTGCCTGGAATCTGCTCAGGGCTTTTCCCACCTCACCGTCATAACTTTGGCAGAAATCCTGCTCGTGTACGCGTCAGGAAACATCCCAGTCACCATCACATTGTGCCGATCATCTGAACGTTGCTCACATGGGTCAAAACAGGAGCAAAGATATTAATGAACACTCACCCTGTCCCTCGTCAACATTTGAGCCCTGTTCTTATGCTGTATCTTGATAATTCCTGGAGGTTGGATCCAGGCTTCTCCGTCCACCTGAACTGGGACACCTTCATCTCCACTGATGGTGATCTTAACTGTGCGACACTGCAACAAAAGACAGCAGGAAACACTTAACAAGCCTCCATCTTCACACACGATAAAGCAAAACGGAAGTCATACAGCACAGGAGGCGGCCATTCGGCCCACCATGCCTGTGCTGGCTCTTTGAAAGAGCTATCCAATTAGTCCCACTCCCCAGCTCTTTCCCCATAGCCCTGCAATGTATCCTTTCTTAAATTTTTTATTCAATTTCCTTTTGAAAGTTATTATTGAATCTGCTTCCACCACCCTTTCAGGCAGTGCATTCCAGATCATAACAAATTGCTGTGTAAAGAAAATTCTCCTCATCTCTCCCTTGGTTCTTGTGCCAAATACCTTAAATCTGTGTCCTCTGGTTACCGACCCTTCTGCCACTGGAAACAGTTTCTCCTTATTTACTCATAACCCCTCATAATTTTGAGGTAAATACAGAAAATCAGTTGCCATAGTTGTAGTCTTCCTCGGTCAGATTGTCCACTTACTTTAAGCAAGTTAACAGCAGAGTTAGAATAACACAGATTAGGAAATCTAGACCCCTGTGACACACACGGACATCATCCGAGTAAATTCATCTTGTTTGTTACTTTCAAGCAATTTGAAATTCTCCCAACTCAAGAAGAAAACAAACTCGATTGGATTCCCAAGTGGTCAGAAAAAGAAGAGAAAAAGAAAGTAAGGTGAGTCCACAATGGATTCGACATCGAAGTGTGTGTCTACAATGACACCAACTCTACACATAGTGGCCTAGAAATTCAGTTGGGCGCGCCAGCCGTTAGCGCCTTAGGAGGAGTAGATCTCAAGCGCTAGGCGCTTAGCGCCCGGGCGCAGCGCGATCTGCGCCTCGCCCCAACTTCAGTACACATTTAGCGCTGGCGCAAAGTCTTAGCGCGCGCCCTGCTGCGCGCGCAGATCATGACGTCATTTCCTAGTGCAATGCCCTTTGTGCGCCCCGAACCGGAACTTCACTCGCGCCGGCCCATTGTGCGCCGGACGGCCCTAACGACTGTGAAGTGGAACAGTACACAGCCGAGGCGGGCCGCGGGGAGCGCTAATTAAAGGGCACTTACCCTGCACTATAAAGGCCAGCCATTTTGCAGCATTCACTCTTGTGCAACGGTTTTTTGGAGAGAGACCAAGGAGGAGAGCTTACTGGTTTGGACCAACACTAGGACAGGTATTTTTGGCTCAGGCCAGAGCTTAGCAATTATCTTTGCCTTCATTGAGAGCTCAGTGTTTGCCAGCATATAATGGGGGCTGCATTGGGTGCCAACGCTGACTTTCAGCCTTATGCCAGAAGGGCTTACAGGCGCCGTGAGAGAGTGGCAGCCCTGGCTAGACGCAGAGGGGGCAACAGGCGTCGCCAACTGAGGCCTTACCCACCCAGGGTATACCGCCAGCAGTCCTCCTATCTGACCATGTCTGCCGCGAAGTGTGTTAGGAGGCTGCGATTCAGAAGGGAGGTGGTTGCAGACATCTGCCAGCTGCTTCACAGAGATCTGCAGCCACAGCTGATGCGCAGGACGTCTCTGTCGGTGGCAGTGAAGGTGACGGTGGCTCTCAACTTCTATGCCACCGGCTCCTTCCAATCCGCTGCTGGGGACATCGCTAACATCTCCCAGTTCGCCGTGCATTGCTGCATCCGCCAGGTGACCGATGCCCTTTTCAGAAGGAGACATCAATTCATCTCCTTCCCCATGACCCTGGACAAGCAGCAGCAGCGTGCAGTGGGATTTGCAAGAATAGCGGGCTTCCCCATGGTGCAGGGCGCCACTGACTGCACGCATGTGGCTTTGCGGGCACCTCTGGAGCATGCCGAGGATTACCGCAACCGGAAGGGCTACCATTCCCTCAACGTACAGCTGGTGTGTGACCACAGGCAGCGCATCCTAGCTGTCAATGCCCGCTTTCCAGGCAGCAGCCACGATGCCTTTATCCTGCGACAGACAACTGTGGCTGACATGTTCCAGGCACAGCCTCACCCAAGAGGATGGCTTATCGGAGACTGTGGTGATTATTCTTTATGTTTAGTAAGAAGTATTGTGATTGAAACGGTACTTTCTTTCCCATCTTGGAATCGAATATGAGCATATTAGGAATTTGCTTCCAACAGCTCCACCTCCTCCACTAAAGGATCATATTTTGACAATCTAACATGGCGTCGAAGCAGCACAGGTCCCTGCATAGTAAGCCATGAAGGTACCGAATATCCCATAGTAGATCTCCGCGGATAGTTAAAGAGCCTTTCATGGGGGGTCACAATAGTAGCCGTTGAAAGCAATGATCTAATGGAATGCAGGGCATCAGGCAGTACCATTTCCCACTGTGTATTCTTAAGGTTCCGGAAAAAGTTGGTTTAACTTTCAATAAAGAGAAGTGTACCTTTTCGACCACTGAGGTAAATCTACTGGGGTACATTATCTCGGGAAACAAGATTAAACCAGACCCAGAACGTCTGCGACCATTGATTGATTAATGTGGTGATTATTCTTTATGTTTAGTAAGAAGTATTGTGATTGGTTGTTTGTTTCCTGCCTTGGGATATAATGTGGTGATTATTCTTTATGTTTAGTAAGAAGTATTGTGATTGGTTGTTTGTTTCCTGCCTTGGGATATATGTTGTAATCTCATTGGTAGTTGATGTCATGTGATTTGTGGTGGCCATCTTAAATTCAGTTCTTTCCAGCCTTTAGTTGGGACTGGATGTTGAAAGATGTGCTACAGGATTTTTAAGTTAATATAGCCTAGATTAGAAAGGCAAATCTATTCTTTATTTCAATTTATTAACTTTATGTCAGAATGGAGTGATATCTTCAACCAGAACGATTCAATGCTGACCCTAATTCTGCAGGAGTGGATGATAAATGGAAACACTGGTATTGTACATTTAAAAACTTTTTGGGCGTGTTGGATCAAGAGTCTCTAAATAAGCTGAATATGCTGATCAACTACATTGCTCCGGATGTGTATAAGTATATTTTGGACTGTAAAACTTACGAAGTGGCTATTTCTACATTGGAAAAGATTTTTGTTAAACCAAAGAATGAGGTATTTGCACGTCACCTTCTATCTGCCCGTAGGCAGCAGGTGGGAGAATCTTTGGATACTTATTTACAAGCACTTCGGTGCCTTAGTGTTAACTGTAATTATAAGTCTTCAGTTTGCAAAGGAGAAGCATTTGAAAATTTCGCCTGTTTCCTATCAGGTGTGTATAGCTCAGACGACTCTCACTTCAAAAGTAGCTGGTTGTTGCCTTGTGAAATTGATTCTTCTAGGTAATACGTATACTGATATACGCCTATCTGTTTTGCCTAATCTTTGTGCGGATATTTTGATTGGTCATGATGTGCTTCAGTTACACGAGTCTCTCAGTCTTTCATTTGGAGGGACTAAGCCACCTTTATCTATTTGTGGATTAACCTCTTTATCCATTTCTCCATTATCACTTTTTTCCAATTTGATGCCGGATTGTAAGCCAATTGCTACCAAGTCAAGAAGGTATAGCAGTCAGGATAGAGAATTTATTAATTCTGAAGTTCAACGTCTCTTATTGGAAGGAATCATTGAACCTAGTTGTTCGCCTTGGCGGGCACAGGTAGTTGTCACGACTAACGAGAGACATAAGAAACGAATGGTGATAGACTATTCCCAAACTATTAATAGGTATACTCAATTAGATGCGTACCCTTTGCCTAAGATTGATGAGCTTATCAATAAAGTATCTCAGTATAAGGTTTTTAGCACTATTGACCTAAAGAGTGCTTATCATCAGATTCCTATTGTTAAGAAGGATCAACCATATACGGCCTTTGAGGCTGGTGGAAAGCTGTATCAGTTTTGCCGAATACCATTTGGTGTTACTAATGGTGTTGCTTGTTTTCAACGGGCAATGGATGCTTTTATAAGTGATAACTCTCTCTCTGACACCTTTTCATACTTAGATGACATCACGGTGTGTGGCAAATCAAGGGTGGAGCATGATTCTAATTTAGAAAGATTCCTTCAAGCTGCAGAAAAAGTTGGTTTAACTTTCAGTAAAGAGAAGTGTACCTTTTCGACCACTGAGGTAAATCTACTGGGGTACATTATCTCGGGAAACAAGATTAAACCAGACCCAGAACGTCTGCGACCATTGATTGATTTACCTTGTCCTACTAATTCTAAGGCTTTGCAACGAGTTGTTGGACTGTTTTCTTACTATTCTAATTGGATTGCAAATTTTTCACAGAAGATCCGGCCTCTTATTCGGTTTACGACATATCTTCTATCATGGGAGGCCAGGACGTGTTTTGATAATTTTAAAAAGGATATCCTTGGAGCAGTTGTGCATTCTATTGATGAGCAGGTTCCTTTTGTGATTGAGACGGACGCTTCTGATTTTGCAATTGGGGCTACTCTGAACCAAAATGGAAGACCCGTGGCCTTTTTCTCACGTACCTTGAACAATAGTGAAAAAAGGCATTCTTCAATAGAGAAAGAGGCGTATGCAATAGTAGAAGCACTGCGTAAATGGAGACATTATCGGGGCGACATTTTACGTTGGTAACTGATCAAAAGTCTGTGTCCTTTATGTTTGATGTCAAACATTTTGGAAAGATTAAGAATGATAAAATAATGAGGTGGAGGATTGAGTTGGCATGTTACCATTTTGATATAGTTTATCGTCCGGGGAAGGATAATGTTGCTGCTGATGCGCTGTCGAGGGCTTATTGTTCTGTGATTCGCGGAGATACGCTTATTAATCTTCACAATGCCTTATGCCATCCTGGGGTTACGAGGATGATACACTTCGTACGCAGTAAGAATTTGCCCTTTTCAGTTGAAGACGTCAAGCGGATGACTTCATCATGTTCTATCTGTGCTCGGTGTAAACCGAATTTCTTTAAGCCTCAACGAGCTCATCTTATAAAGGCTACTTCTCCTTTTGAACGTTTGCGCATCGATTTTAAGGGGCCTCTTCCTTCAACTACTCAAAACCGATATATATTTACTGTTGTGGATGAGTTTTCAAGGTTCCCTTTTGCTTTTCCTTGCGCAGATGTATCAGCTGCTACAGTTATCAAATGTCTGACTCAACTTTTTGTCATCTTTGGGATGCCTGCGTATATCCATTCGGATCAGGGAAGTTCTTTTATGTCTTCCCAGTTGAAGGAATACCTTCAGAGTTGGGGAATTTCTACTAGCAGAACTACCCCGTATAATCCCCAGGGTAATGGACAGTGCGAACGATACAATGGGGTGATCTGGAAGGCAGTTATGTTGGCTTTGACATCCCAGAGCCTTAAGAATACACAGTGGGAAATGGTACTGCCTGATGCCCTGCATTCCATTAGATCATTGTTTTCAACGGCTACTAATGTGACCCCCCATGAAAGGCTCTTTAACTATCCGCGGAGATCTACTACGGGATATTCGGTACCTTCATGGCTTACTATGCAGGGACCTGTGCTGCTTCGACGCCATGTTAGATTGTCAACATATGATCCTTTAGTGGAGGAGTTGGAGCTGTTGGAGGCAAATTCCCAATATGCTCATATTCGATTCCAAGATGGGAAAGAAAGTACCGTTTCAATTAAAGACTTGGCTCCTTGTGGTGGCCAGCCCTCTTCTGAGGATATTAACAATAGTCATGATTCAGATAATGTGGATGCTGTTACAGATACTATGAATATTTCCAATCCGACTGCAGTTAATTATACTTCTATTAGTCAGCCCTCGATGGATGTTCATGACCGTCCCAGTTTACCTCCTGATGGGATTTCTAATCCGGAAACCGTTGAAAATCGGGATATGGATAGCCTTCCTGCAGAAGATACTTCTGTGTCTCCTGGTGTGGGAGGGCAAGGAATTTCACCAAGGTTAAGAAGGTCGACACGAACAAGATATCCGGTCGACCGATTGAAAATGGACTTTTAAATTGATAGTAATGTTTTAAAATTGTTGAAATATTATATTATATTGTTTTAGTTGAGAGATACTTAATACTTATGTGCAATGTTACTATTTGTTGTTGCTCACTTAGTATTGTGTCATGTTGAATAGTTTTATTTTGTCTGTGCATAGTTTTAGTTGTAAATAATTAATTATAAATTGTAAAGGTTATTTAGGTTGGAGTATATTTTAAAAGGAGGGGTGAATGTGGTGATTATCCTTTATGTTTAGTAAGAAGTATTGTGATTGGTTGTTTGTTTCCTGCCTTGGGATATATGTTGTAATCTCATTGGTAGTTGATGTCATGTGATTTGTGGTGGCCATCTTAAATTCAGTTCTTTCCAGCCTTTAGTTGGGACTGGATGTTGAAAGATGTGCTACAGGATTTTTAAGTTAATATAGCCTAGATTAGAAAGGCAAATCTATTCTTTATTTCAGAGACAAAGGCTATCCTTTGTGTACCTGGCTCATGACCCCGCTCCGCGCGCCCACGACCCCTGCTGAAGAGGCATACAACGAGAGCCATCAAGCGACTAGGAACATCATAGAACAAACAGTCGGCGTCCTCAAGCAACGGTTCCGCTGTCTCGATCGCTCCGGGGGAGCCCTCCAGTATTCGCAGGAGCGAGTCTCCCAATTCGTCGTCGTTTGCTGCATGCTGCACAACCTGGCTATCCGCAGGACTCAGGCACTGCCACCTCACGTTGGACCACCACCTCAGGAGGAGGAGCAGGAGGAGCATGAGGAGGAGGAGGACGAGGAGTACCAGCCCAGGAGGGAGGCAGAAAGTCCAAGGGCCGCCCGTCGGCGGCTTATTGAACGTCACTTCTAGGCCCCCTGTCAGGGAATGGCTTGTGCCAATGAAAGAACATGATTGCAGCCGCTCCGCAAGCCCTCAGCCGGTTAAGGCAACAAACACTTCAAAGATCAAACATGGACAATGTTAATAAATAAAATGCTTTATTGTACAAACTCAATGCCCTTCCCACATGAAAACCAAAAACAGACGAAACCCCCAAAATACACTCAAACACATTACTCGCTCCCACAACCTGGAGAGGATTAACAAAACAGTGCAACTAAAATGGCCGTCATCCTCGGCCTTCGTAAAAAACAAACATCACATCCTCGGCCTTCAAAAAACAAACATCCAATTCTCGGCCTTCAAAAAACAAACATCCAATTCTCGGCCTCAAAAAACAAACATCCAATTCTCGGCCTCAAAAAACAAACATCCAATTCTCGGCCTCAAAAAATAAACACAACTGGCCACACATTCGACTTTTTGGCCCGCTAGGGCGATGCCTTGGCCATCTTTGTGTGGCCCCTGCCCGCCCTGCTGCTCCTCCTCAAAGTAAGGCCATTGGCTGCTGCAAGGCTGGGGGCAGGCTCCTGAGGGGCACATGTCGTGACGGCAGATGCCCTTGGGGGTCAGCCTAGTCGAGGTCTGGCCGTCGAGCGGGCGGCTGTTGAATGCTGCAGCTGTGGCTGGCCAGCATCAGTCGCTGCAGCAGCTCCTGGCAGCTCCACTGGGGGAGTGGCAGTGGCGGCTGGAGGAATGGGGGCAAGCTGGCGGATGGCAGGCGCTCGCTGGTCGCCTGAGACACTGGCACTCGCCCGGGCCAGCACTGCAGCATGCGCACCAATCTGCCGAGGGACAGACCGCTGTGCTGCTGCAGCGCGCCAGGTGCCCTGGCGATGCCTGGCTGACACAGCGAGTGTGGCAGCAGTGAGTGCCCGTGTTGCCCTGTTCAGTGACCTCATCAGAGCACCCAGTGACTGCACGGCACCACTGATCAGCTGCCTGAGCTGCCCCGAATGCTGCCCGACTCGCTGCCTGATCTGCCCCGAAGGCCGCCCGACTCGCTGCCTGCTCTGCCCCGAATTCCGCCAAACTGATGGCCTGTGAGGCCCCGACGTCGGCCACACTCCGAGAGAGGGACTCGATGGCCTCAGGCAACCGTGCCACTACCCCCATGAGCTCCGTGTGCCGGCGCTCCGAGTCCGCGGACAAGTCCTCGAGGCGTTCCATCTCCTCGGCGAAGACCATCTCCGGACTGGAGGCCGGACTCTCCCTCTGGGGAGAAGGCTGCCGAGCTGGCCGACCCTTCCTGCGTTGCTGGACGCCGCTGGGCCCAGCAATTGGACTCCCCTCCGACCCTTCCCCCCTCTGGGGAGAAGGCCGCCGAGCTGGCCGACCCTTCCTGCGTTGCTGGACGCCGCTGGGCCCAGCAATTGGACTCCCCTCCGACCCTTCCCCCCTATGGGGAGAAGGCCGCCGAGCTGGCACCCCCCTCCCGCGTTTCTGCAGGCCGCAGGTCCCATGAGCTCCCCTCCCCTCCGACACTTCCGCCACGCTCCCCTCCAGGGAAGACGTGTCCCCTACATTCGCATGGGTTGCCGCGGCTGAGGGTTCCCCTGATGGGCCGCCTCCTCTTGCTCCTCCTCCTCCTCCTCTTCTGAGGGGCTGTCACTAGCAAGTTCAGGGACCTCCTCCTCACCATCTGAAAGCAGGAAGGCACAAGAGTAGCTTTAGAGTGAGGAGAGGGCGTCAGCGAGGGATGCATGAGTGGTGGCATTCAGCGCATTGGTCGGACAGTGGCAAAGGATGTAGATCTGATGCGCAAGTGGGACGAGAGAGGTCCAAAAGGTGATGTCCTTAGCATTGGTGCCCAGAACAGGGTCGGCATCTCCACATGCAACGGGGCCAATCACCCGGCCACCCATGATGCGCTCCACGCGATGTTGCAGCTCGGTGAGCGGCTGGATCTGGGGTCGGCCTCCTCCGGTCGCAGTCCGGCTCTTCTTATTATTGGCCAGCTTGGCCTGCAAGAGAAAGGACGGCCTCTAAGTACAGTGTGTAGCCCTGATCTTGTGTGCACTGCCTCCCATGGTGGAATAGCCTGGCCAGTGTGTCACCCTGATCTTGTGTGCACTGCCTCCCATGGTGGAATAGCCTGGCCAGTGTGTCGCCCTGATCTTGTGTGCACTGCCTCCCATGGTGGAATAGCCTGGCCAGTGTGTTAAGTGCAGAATGTGCAATTGATGTTCATGCCTGTCCCATAGCCATGATCTCATTGAATGGCGGAGCAGGCTCGAAGGGCCGAATGGCCTACTCCTGTTCCTATCTCTATGTTTCTATGTTTCTATAGCTGCTGCATGAGGGCTGGCCATTAGGGCTTTCAGGTCCCTTTGCCCATAATGTGAGGTGCACATGCAAGGATGAGGAGGACACTGGAAAGGGTACTCACCCTGACAATCCGAGTGAGGTCATTAAACTTTTTGCGGCATTGGACACCGCTCCTGGGGACCTCGCTGTTGGCTGACACCTTGCTGGCGACATGCCTCCAGGCTCTCCGGTAGACGCGGCCCGGCGCCTTCCTGCCATTGTCCGGGTACAAAATATGGCGCCTCTTCTCCACAGCACCAACCAGCACACTCAGATCAAGCTCTGAGAAGCGCTGCGCTCGTTCACGGGCCTTCTGCATGGCTTCAGGCGCTATTTGGGTCCAGCAGCAGTGTTCAGGCCTAGCTGGAGGGCTCCACTATCCAGGGCGTGGCAGCAGACCAAGTCGACCCTTCCCCCTTAAGAGCTGGCCGGCGCCAGGGTGTCTGCTGTCAATCACAAGATGGCCGCACCTGCGCTGCGCCCGGCCTCGGCGCTCTCGCTCAGCACCTCCGGCTTAGCGCCTAAAGAGAGGCGTGCAGCGCCAGTTTTAGCGCTCGAGCAAACTCTTAGGGCGAAGCTAATGAATATCCGAGAAGTGGCCTCGATTTTGCGCCGGGCGCAAACTTTAGCGGCCGCCCGACTTTACCGCCCCAAAAGTGGCTACAATGAATTTCTAGGCCAGTGAGTTTCCTGTTGCCTGGGGAACATGTGGATCATCCAATAATTCAAATTAAACAATCGAAATTAAACAGCTCCAGATGCTTGAAGAAAATTCAAATGAACATCCAATCAATGGGAGTAGGATGCGGCAAAGGTGGATCACCAAAATAACCGAACTACGAAAACAGCCGAGCAAAATCTCCAGAGAATCTACACTCATATTTACATTCACAGCACAGGGCTCAAGGTGTACCATGCTGCCTAGCATAGTATACCCCATACTTCATCTGTTCTCCCAGACTCACCTGTGCTATCCTGGGATAATGTCTGTTCTCCCAGACTCACCTGTGCTATCCGGTGATACTCTCTGTTCTCCCAGACTCACCTGTGCTATCCTGGGATAATGTCTGTTCTCCCAGATTCACCTGTGCTATCCGGTGATACTCGCTGTTCTCCCAGACTCACCTGTGCTATCCGGTGATACTCTCTGTTCTCCCAGACTCACCTGTGCTATCCGGTGATACTGCAGGTTAATGACCCTGGAAACAGCCATCTGGATGCTCCCAAACACCGCCACCACCTCCAGCTTCTTGTCGTCGAAGGATGGCGCTCCATAACTCTGGGGAACAACACCTAACGGTTACTGAAATGCTTGGCTGGGCCTCAACAACCAATGTCTGGAACAGCTGCGCATTGGCATTAACGTACAGTTGAACCACCCACAACCTGCGCTCTTCGATCGCTCTCCTTCCCAAACCCCCAGCTCGCTGCCTCAACAATGCCTGGCCCAGTCCCAATGGCATTTGATGTTCCCACTTTACTTCCCTTCCTCTCCTGAAGATGCTGATTCTTTCTGGGGTCCAATTTCAAAGGGGCTGCCTACCCTCCTTGTATCTCACCGCTCAGGGCACATTCTTCATGTCTTAGCCTAGATACTGAGTGTCGGTACACTATTTAACCATGGGGGCATCACAGCTGAGCCGATCCTGGCATCACCTGACAACCACACACAGGAACTTTGCAGCACCTGTGTGGATATGGAGAATGGGAACTTGGGCTGAATTTTTCCCTCTGTGTCCCAGGGTTCCTGGGCTTTAATTACTTGCCTCCAAGTCCAACCTCAAAATGAGATCTTTATTAAATCCAGTTTCATTGTTTCTCCAAGAGTCACCAAGGTATTGAAAAAATTACATCTGCACAAAGATTCCCTTCACAACAGTCAAGGGTATCAGTCCATAAGAGGTTCCATAATGGTGAGACTCACTCCATATAAAGGTGATACCAAGATTCCGTCTTTATAGTGGGTTCTGATGTCAAGGCTCCCTTGTCAATCAGCTCTAAGGTCCATGTGCAATATACAGTAATGTCCTTGTGCTGTGTACACTAATGCCCGTGTGTAGTATTCACTAATGTACTTGTGTAGTATACACTAATGCCCATGTATGGTGGACATCAGCGGCGGCAGACCTGGGTGAGGCGGCGGCGGCAGAGGAGCGACTAGAAAAGCGGCGAGGCTCAGGTAGGCCCCACAGCGGTGGCGGACTTGGGTGAGGCGGCGGCAGCAGAGGAGCGACTAGAAAAGCAGCGGCAGAGCACACGTAGGCCCCACAGCGGCGGCGGACCTGGGTGAGGCGGCGGCGGCAGAGGAGCGACTAGAAAAGCGGCGGCAGAGTGCAGGTAGGCCCCACAGCAGCGGCGGACCTGGGTGAGGCGGCGGCGGCAGAGGAGCGACTAGAAAAGCGGCGGCAGAGCGCACGTAGGCCCCACAGTGGCGGCGGACCTGGGTGAGGCGGCGGCAGCAGAGGAGCGACTAGAAAAGCGGCGGCAGAGTGCAGGTAGGCCCCACAGCGGCGGCGGACCTGAGTGAGGCGGCGGCGGCAGAGGAGCGACTAGAAAAGCGGCGGCAGAGTGCAGGTAGGCCCCACAGTGGCGGCGGACCTGGGTGAGGCGGCGGCAGCAGAGGAGCGACTAGAAAAGCGGTGGCAGAGTGCAGGTAGGCCCCACAGCGGCGGCGGACCTGAGTGAGGCGGCGGCGGCAGAGGAGCGACTAGAAAAGCGGCGGCAGAGTGCAGGTAGGCCCCACAGTTTACCAATCTCCAAACTCCGAGCTCAGAGGGAGGGAGAGAAGTAAAAAGTAATCGAAGTGTGATGTCACCAGAAAGCAGGTAAGTGATTGGTTGGTGAGTATTTCTCTCTTTTTTAAACTTAAACTCTGTGGTTTATAGTTTCTAGAGTCTCTATGGTGTAGCGGGACCGTTGGTAAACCAGGGCCCTTAAGTATATAATTTAACTGTAGTGTAATTGGTGGGATTGATTTGTTTAATTTAATTTGAATTAATTAAAGGGTATGTCATGGCAGGACAGCTCGGCCCCGTGGAATGCTTCTCCTGCGCTATGTGGGAACTCAGGGACACTTCCTGTGTCCCTGACGACCATGTGTGCAGGAAGTGTATCGAGCTGCAGCTACTGACAGACCGCATTGCGGCGCTGGAGCTGCGATTGGATACATACTGGACCATCCGCGATGCTGAGGACATCGTGGATATCACATTTGATCAGTTGGTCACACCGCAGGCAAAGGCTGCACAGGCAGAAAGGGAATGGGTGACCAACAGGCAGAGTAGTAGGCGCAGGCAGGTAGTGCAGGGGTCCCCTGTGGCCATCCCCCTCTCAAACAGATATACCACTTTGGATACTGATGGGGGGGGGATGGCTTACCAGGGGATGGCAGCAGCAGCCAACTTCCTGGCACCAGGGGTGGTTCTGCCGCACAGGACGGGAGGAAAAAGAGGGGTAGAGCTATAGTAATAGGGGATTCTATTGTAAGGGGAATAGATAGGCATTTCTGCGGCCGCAAACGAGACTCCAGGATGGTGTGTTGCCTCCCTGGTGCAAGTTGTCAAGGATGTCTCAGAGCGGCTGCAGAACATTTTGGAAGGGGAGGGTGAACAGCCAGTTGTCGTGGTGCATATAGGTACCAACGATATAGGTAAAAACCGGGATGAGGTCCTAAAAGCTGAATATAGGGAGTTAGGAGGTAAATTAAAAAATAGGACCTTAAAGGTAGTACTCTCAGGATTGCTACCAGTGCCATGTGCTAGTCAGAGTAAAAATAGAAAGATATTTCAGATGAATACGTGGCTAGAGGAATGGTGCAAGTGGAAGGGATTCAAATTCCTGGGACATTGGAACCGGTTCTGGGGGAGGTGGGACAAGTACAAAACAGACGGTTTGCACCTGGGCAGGGCCGGGACCGATGTCCTAGGGGGAGTGTTTGCTAGTGCTCTGGGGGAGGGTTTAAACTAAAATGGCAGGGGGTTGGGAACCTCAGCGGGGAGACAGAGGAAAGGGAAACAAGGATAAAAGCAAAAGATAGGAAGGAGAAAAACAAAAGTGGCAGACAGAGAAATCAAGGGTTTAAATCAAACATGGCCACAGTAAATAATAATTTTAAAAGATCTAAGAGCATTAAAAAAACAAGCCTGAAGGCTTTGTGTCTTAATGCGAGGAGCATTCGTAATAAGGTGGATGAATTAGCTGCGCAAATAGAGGTAAACGAATATGTTATGATTGGGATTACGGAAACATGGCTCCAGGGTGTCCAAGGCTGGGAACTCAACATGCAGGGGTATTCAATATTCAGGAAACATAGGCAAAAAGGAAAAGAAGGTGGGGTAGCATTGCTGGTAAAAGAGGGGATTAACACAATTGTAAGGAAGGATATTCACTCTGATGATGTGGAATCTGTATGGGTAGAACTGAGAAATACCAAGGGGCAGAAAACATTAGTGGGATTGGTATATAGACCTCCAAACAGTAATGCAGAGATCGGGGATGGCATTAAAAGGGAAATTATAGAAGCGTGCAATAAGGGCACAGCAGTTATCAGGGGTGACTTTAATCTACATATAGATTGGGCTAACCAAATTAGTAACAATACTGTGGAGGAGGAAATCCTGGAGTGTATACGGGATGGTTTCCTGGACCAATATGTCAAGGAACCAACTAGAGATCAGGCCATCTTAGACTGGGTATTATGTAATGAGAAAGGATTAATTAGCAATCTTGTTGTGCGAGGCCCCTTGGGTCAGAGCGATCATAATATGAGAGAATTCTTCATTAAGATGGAAAGTGAAGTAGTTGACTCAGAGACTAGGGTCCTGAATTTAAATAAAGGAAACTACGATGGTATGAGGCACGAGTTGGGTAGGATTGATTGGGGAATGTCACTCAAAGGGTTGACGGTGGATAGGCAATGGCAAACATTCAAAGATCGCATGGATGAACTACAGAATTTGTTCATCCCTGTTTGGCATAAAAATAAAACAAAAAAGGTGACTCAACCGTGGCTAACATGGGAAATTAGGGATTGCATTAGATCCAAGGAGAGGACATATAAATTGGCCAGAAAAAGCAGTAAACCTGAGGATTGGGAGCAGTTTAGGATTCAACAAAGGAGGACAAAGGGATTAATTAAGAGGGGGAAAATAGAGTATATGAGTAAGCTTGCAGGGAACATAAAAACTGACTGTAAAAACTTTTATTCATATGTGAAGAGAAAAAAATTGGTGAAGTTAAGCATAGGTCCCTTGCAGTCAGAATCAGGGGAATTTATAATGGGGAACAAAGAAATGGCAGACCAATTAAATACATACTTTGGTTCTGTCTTCAAAAGGAGGACACAAATAACCTCCCAGAGATGCCGGGGAACATAGGGTCTAATGAAAGGGAGGAACTGATAGAAATCAGTATTTGTAGGGAAATGGTGTTAGGGACATTGACGGGATTGAAGGCCGATAAATCCCCAGGGCCTGATAATCTACATCCTAGGGTACTTAAGGAAGTGGCCCTAGAAACAGTAGATGCATTCCTGGTCATCTTCCAAAATTCGATAGACTCTGGAACAGTACCCATGGATTGGAGGGTAGCTAATGTTACCCCACTGTTCAAAAAAGGTGGTAGCGAGAAAGCGGGGAATTACAGACCGGTAAGCCTGACATCGGTAGTGGGGAAAATGCTAGAGTCCATTATAAAAGATGTAATAGCAGAGCACTTGGAAAACAGTGACCGGATCGGACCAAGTCAACATGGATTTACAAAAAGTAAATCATGCTTGACTAATCTACTGGAATTTTTTGAGGATGTAACTTGTAAAATAGATAAGGGAGAACCAGAGGATGTGGTGTATTTGGACTTTCAAAAGGCTTTCGATAAGGTCCCGCATAAGAGATTAGTGTGTAATGTTAAGGCACATGGGATTGGGGGCAAGGTATTGACTTGGATAGAGAACTGGTTGGCAGACAGAAAGCAAAGAGTTGGAATAAACGGCTTTTTTTCCAAGTGGCAGGCAGTGACTAGTGGGGTACCGCAGGGGTCGTTCCTTGGACCCCAGCTATTCACAATATATATTAATGATCTGGACGAGGGAACTAGATGTAATATCTCCAAGTTTGCAGACGACACAAAGCTGGGTGGGCGTGTGTGCTGTGAGGAGGATGCTGAGAATCTCCAGTATGATTTGGACAGATTGGGTGATTGGGCAGAAGCATGGCAGATGCAATATAACGTGGATAAATGCGAGGTTATCCACTTTGGTGTCAAAAACAAGAAGGCAGGTTATTATCTGAATGGTAATAGATTGGGAGAAGGGGAAGTGCAACGAGACCTGGGCGTCCTTGTGCACCAGTCGCTGAAGGTAAGCATGCAGGTGCAGCAGGCGGTTAAGAAGGCAAATTGTATGTTGGCCTTCGTAGCGAGAGGGTTTGAGTACAGGAACAAGGATGTTTTGCTGCAGTTGTACAGGGCCTTGGTGAGACCACATCTTGAGTATTGTGTGCAGTTTTAGTCGCCTTATCTGAGGAAGGATGTTCTTGCCATGGAAGGAGTGCAGCGAAGATTCACCAGGCTGATACCTGGGATGGCAGGAATGACGTATGAGGAGAGATTGGGTTGATTGGGCTTGTACTCGCTGGAGTTTAGAAGAATGAGAGGGGATCTCATTGAAACTTATAAAATTCTAACAGGACTAGACAGATTAGATGCAGGAAGGATATTCCCGATGGTCGGGGAGTCCAGAACCAGGGGTCACAGTCTAAGGATAAGGGGTAAGCCATTTAGGACAGAGATGAGGAGGAATTTCTTCACCCAGTGAGTGGTGAACCTGTGGAATTCTCTACCAAAGAAGGCAGTAGAGGCCAATTCATTAAATATATTCAAGAAGGAGTTAGATATATTTCTTAAGGCTAAAGGGATCAAGGGATATGGAGAGAAGGCAGGAACAGGGTACTGAATTTGGATGATCAGCCATGATCTCATTGAATGGCGGAGCAGGCTCGAGGGTCCGAATGGCCTACTCCTGCTCCTATCTTCTATGTTTCTATGGCCCACACAGTATACAGAGACACTCACGTCATTCTCCTTTGTTCCTCCCCAGAAGTTGATTCCGCCAGCGTAACTGGGGATGTTGAGCACCGCTAACCCCTGGAGACTGGGGAGTGAGATGGACACTCCGTCACACTGCAACACAAAAACAGAGACATATCTGTAGGGACACCCATCCACACACCTGAAAAACAGCATCTGGGAAGATTCATGTATCAAACAGTACAAGACCCTGTCAGACAAAATGGATCCAGCAGATCCTCTACGGTCCGAGGATTCAACTATAATAGATAACCGTTTCTGTTGTGATGTCCATGTTCTTTAATTCGTCATTATCTTTTACAGTGCTGTACAAGTCTGGGTTACCACATGCTGCAGTACTGGACCTTGTTACATAAGAACATAAGAAATAGAAGCGCATTCAGCCCCTCAAGCCTGCTCCACCATTCAATAAGATCATGGCTGATCTTCTACCTCAACTCCACTTTCCCGCACTGTCTCCATATACCTTGATTCCCTTAGTATCCAAAAATCTATCGATCACGGTCTTGAATATACTCAACAACTGAGCATCCACAGCTCTCTGGGGTACAGATTTCCAAAGATTCAGAAACCTTTGAGTGAAAGAATTTCTCATCTCAGTCCGAAATGGCTGACCCCTTATTCTGAGACTGTGACCCCTGGTTTAAGACTCCCCAGCCAGGGGAAACTGCCTCCCTGCATCTACCTGTCAAGCCCTTTAAGAATTTTATATGTTTCAATGAGATCACCTTTCATTCTTCTAAACTCTAGAGAATATAGGCCTAGTCGACGCAATCCCCTCATCCCAGGAATTAGTCTAGTGAACCTTGCTATAAGGTTTCTTTGCTACAAGATCAATTTTTTCACACAAAGGGTAGTGGAAATTTGGATCTCCCTCTCCCAAAAGGCTGTGGATCAGTTGAAATTTTCCAAGAATGAGATCAACAGATTTTTGTTGGGTAAAATTATCAACGGATATGGATCAGAGGTGTGTAAATGGAGTTGAGGTACAGGTCAGCCATGATCTAACTGAATGGTGTAACAGGCTCGAGGGGCTGAATGGTCTCCTCCTGTTCCTATATTGCGAACTTTGATTTATATTGGCCCTTTAATGTAGTGAATGCCCCAAGGATCCTTTACAGAGAATAGAAGAGATAGGGAGGTGACTGAGGGCCTGTTTGAAACAATGGGTTTTGAGGGGCTTCTTGAAGGTGGGTTGGGGGTGAGGTAACATGTGGAGGGGTTTGGGGAGAAAGTTCTGGAGTGTGGGACTAAAATGTCTGAGGCTCTGCCAATGGAGTGAGTGAGCAGGAGAATACATAGGCCAGCATCAAAAGATTGGAGGACATGGGCTGGAACACAGGGCTGGAAGCGGTTCCAGAGATAGGGTGGGGTGAAGCGGTAAACTTATTTTTTTTGTCCCTAAACTGCCTCAACCTTTTCATTCACTCCTCATCCCAGCCCTTCCCTCATTCCAGCCAGTCCCTAATTCCCATCCTGTTCCTCATCCAAACCCTTCCCTCATTCCAGCCAGTCCCTAATTCCCATCCTGTTCCTCATCCAAGCCCTTCCCTCATCCCAGCCCTTCCCTCATTCCAGCCAGTCCCTAATTCCCATCCTGTTCCTCATCCCAGCCCTTCCCTCATCTCAGCCAGTCCCTCATCCCAGCCCTTCCCTCATTCCAGCCAGTCCCTAATTCCCATCCTGTTCCTCATCCAAGCCCTTCCCTCATTCCAGCTCTTCCCTCATCTCAGCCAGTCCCTCATCCCAGCCAGTCCCTAATTCCCATCCTGTTCCTCATCCCAGCCATTCCCTCATGCTAGCCTTTCCATATCCATCCCAGCCCTTCCCTCATTCCAGCCCTTCACTCATCCCAGCCCTTCCCTCATCCCAGCAGTCCCTCATCCCAGCCAGACCCACATTCCAGCCAGTTCCTAATTCCCATCCAGTTCCTCATCCCAGCCCTTCCCTCATTCCAGCCCTTCCCTCATCTCAGCAGTCCCTCATCCCAGCCAGTCCCACATTCCAGCCAGTTCCTAATTCCCATCCAGTTCCTCATCCCAGCCCTTCCCTCATTCCAGCCCTTCGCTCATCTCAGCAGTCCCTCATCCCAGCCAGTCCCACATTCCAGCCAGTTCCTAATTCCCATCCAGTTCCTCATCCCAGCCTTCCCATATTCATCCCAGCCATTCTCTCATTCCAGCTCTTCCCTCATCCCAGCACTTCCCTATTGATCGCAGCCCTTCCCTTAAGCCAGTGCTTCCCTACTCATCCCAAACTTTGTGGACTCAACCCAGCCATTCCCTCATACCTGCCCTTTCCCACTCATCCCAATTCTTCCCTACACATTCCAGCTCTTCCCTCATCCCAGCCCTTCCTTACTCATCCCAGCCCTTCCCCTCCCTTATTCCAGCACTTCTCTACTCATCCCAACCCTTCCATAATCCCAGCCCTTCCCTCATCCCAGCCCAGACGCTTTATCTTCTGGTAGATTTTCTCCTGTCTGACGCCAGCTCTGAGCAGGCTCAACTTTTCCATGAAGCTCCTGCCCACACAGCTGTTCTCCATCCACTGCCTCTTCAAACATTCCCAGGGCAGGTACAGCACGGGTTAGATACAGAGTAAAGCTCCCTCTACACTGTCCCATCAAACACTCCCAGGGCAGGTACAGCACGGGTTAGATACAGAGTAAAGCTCCCTCTACACTGTTCCATCAAACATTCCTAGGGCAGGCGCAGCACGGGTTAGATACAGAGTAAAGCTCCCTCTACGCTGTTCCATCAAACACTCCCAGGGCAGGTACAGCACGGGTTAGATACAGAGTAAAGCTCCCCCTACACTGCCCCATCAAACACTCCCAGGGCAGGTGCAGCACGGGTTAGATACAGAGTAAAGCTCCCTCTACACTGCCTCATCAAACACTCCCAGGGCAGGTGCAGCACGGGTTAGATACAGAGTAAAGCTCCCTCTACACTGTCCCATCAAACACTCCCAGGGCAGGTACAGCACGGGTTAGATACAGAGTAAAGCTCCCTCTACACTGCCCCATCAAACACTCCCAGGGCAGGTGCAGCACGGGTTAGATACAGGGTAAAGCTCCCTCTACACTGCGCCATCAAACACTCCCAGGGCAGGTGCAGCACGGGTTAGATACAGAGTAAAGCTCCCTCTACACTGCCCCATCAAACATTCCCAGGGCAGGTACAGCACAGTTAGATACAGAGTAAAGCTCCCTCTACACTGTCCCATCAAACACTCCCAGGGCAGGTACAGCACGGGTTAGATACAGAGTAAAGCTCCCTCTACACTGTCCCATCAAACACTCCCAGGGCAGCTACAGTGAGGGTTAGATACAGAGTAAAGCTCGCTCTACACTGTCCCATCAAACACTCCCAGGGCAGGTACAGCATGGGTAAGATACAGAGTAAAGCTCGCTCTACACTGTCCCATCAAACACTCCCAGGGCAGGTACAGCATGGGTAAGATACAGAGTAAAGCTCGCTCTACACTGACCCATCAAACACTCCAAGGACAGGTACAGCACGGGTTAGATACAGAGTAAAGCTCCCTTAACACTGTCCCGTCAAACACTCCCAGGACAGGTATAGCATGGGTTAGATACAGAGTAAAGCTCCTTCTACATTGTCCCATCAAACACTCCCAGGGCAGGTACAGCATGGGTTAGATACAGAGTAAAGCTCCCTCTACACTGTCCCATCAAACACTCCCAGGGCAGGTACAGCACGGGTTAGATACAGAGTAAAGCTCCCTCTACACTGTCCCATCAAACACTCCCAGGGCAGGTACAGCACGGGTTAGATACAGAGTAAAGCTCCCTTAACACTGTCCCGTCAAACACTCCCAGGACAGGTATAGCATGGGTTAGATACAGAGTAAAGCTCCTTCTACACTGTCCCATCAAACACTTCCAGGACAGGTACAGCATGGGTTAGATACAGAGTAAAGCTCCCTCTACACTGTCCCATCAAACACTTCCAGGACAGGTACAGCATGGGTTAGATACAGAGTAAAGCTCCCTCTACACTGTCCCATCAAACACTCCCAGGGCAGGTACAGCACGGGTTAGATACAGAGTAAAGCTCCTTCTACATTGTCCCATCAAACACTTCCAGGACAGGTATGTTGTGTATGTAATATGTGTGCTACTTTGAACCTATGGACAGGACTGCACTACTTGTTGGGCGTAGTGATACGCAGTACCACTCCTGGCCATAGGGGTATAAATAGTACTGTGGGTACTGATCCCCCTCAGTTCCCGCCTGTGGGCATGAAGTAAAGACCTATGTATAGTCCCTACCTCCAACCAGTAAAGACCTGTTTGAGTTATACGTTTAAGTCTTTGTGTTATTTGTTCAATACAATACACATACTTAACACTGGCGACGAGTCGGTTCGAACCCTGCGGCAGTTATTCCACAGCGGCTTCGTCCAAAGACAGGACGTTGAAGAGAGGTTCCAATCCTCAACACCCCACTGAAAACTGAAGGGCAGCAGAAATCCTGACAGCTTCCAGCGACTGGAAGCGACAGGCATTAGGACCCTGAAGCCTCCATAACCTCGTGGGTAAGCCAGAGCCCGGGAGGGCGCAAGCGGGTAAGCCAGAGCCCGGGAGGGAGCGAGCAAGAGCCGCCGAGCGGGTGAGCCAGAGGCCGGGAGCCGCTTCAAGCGGGAGGCGCTTAGCGGGCCAGCGATCGCACCGGTGATAAGGGCTGAGAACCGTTTCGGGCGGGCGGCGCACCAGCGATCGCACAGGAGATAAGAGCCGCAGTCGGGCTGAAAGTCAGCGACGAGAAGCGCGGGAAAACCGCCATTGAAGTGGGCGGGGAGAGCGAGAAGCGCGGGAAAGCCGCCATTTTTCGCGGGAAAACCGCTGGGGAAGAAGGCAGAAGCGGGAAAACCGCCATTTTGTGGGCGGAGGACGACGGCAAGAGCGGGAAGCTGCCATCTTTGATAACAAGTAAACAAAATAAAATCTGAGAAATTGCAAATCTACAATGCCTAAACACGGGAATATTAGCACCTTTGATAGTGACCTCGAAGATTGGGCCATATATGTTGAAAGAGTAAAAAATTATTGTAAGGCCAATAAAATTCATGACCAAGATAAAGCTCTAACATTATTAAATTTAATGGGTGCGAAGACATACGGGCAATTGAAACACCTGTTATCACCAGATGAACCGACGGATAAGACGTTCGATGAGATTGTTACTGTCCTGAAAGATCATCTAAACCCCACGCCGCTGATGCTAGCGGAACGATTTAAATTTTATGACAGAAGGCAGCTACAGCATGAAAGCAATGCTGATTATTTGCTGGAATTGCGTAAATTAGCGAAATATTGCCAGTTTGGAACGGGACTGACAGAGGCACTTCGAGACAAATTTGTGTGTGGTTTATTTAAACAGGATACACAAAAGTGACTGCTCGAGGAGAATGAGCTGACGCTTGAGAAGGCGGTCACTATGGCAGCAGCACACGAAGCCGCAGCGAGAGGCACGGCAGTAATGCAGCTACGGTCACCGGAGCTCAGTGCACACAAATTGGGTGTGAGTTCTGGCAAATGTTATCGTTGTGGAAAGACAACGCATGATCAGAACCAGTGTTGGTTTAAAAACCAAGAATGTAGAACTTGTGGTAGGCTTGGACATATAGCTAGAGTATGCAGGTCAGGGAAGAAGACCAGCAACAAGAAGTCACCGCAAGGAAAATACGCAAAGGTACACAAGGTGACCGAACAGGAGTCCGATTCAGACGCTAGCAGTAATGAACTGGCTAGCTTAAGAGTACTCAACGCTGGTAAGGGTGCAGACCTCCAGACAATTTGGGTCACTCTTCAGATAGAAGGAGTCCAAGTAAAACTGGAATTGGACACTGGATCGGCATTGACGGTCATAAATAAGAAAGATTACGGAAAGTTATTCCAACATGTTCCCCTACAGGATACGGGGATTATATTGAAAACATACACGGGGCAAAGAGTGTACCCCATCGGGAAAATAGAGGTTGCAGTGGTCCACAAGGGCGAAGACAGTCAAATAATGGACTTATATGTGATATCTGAAGGAGGTTCTCCACTACTAGGACGGGAGTGGATTAGGAAAATGAATATGGACTGGCATTTCCTACAAACAATAACGAGTGAGAACTCAGTGAAGATAGTCGGCCCAGACTCTGGAACGGATGATGGTAAGCCCAACTCAGGTGCAAAAGACAAAGTTTCAGCACAGAATTCCACTGAGCAACAACAACATAGTTTAACTGTGGATTCTGAGTCTGGCAAGTCTACTGATGTGCCCATTTCTGAGGGACACCGGGCTCGAACTCAACTCCATTTCAAACTACAACAGCAATTAGAACAAATGCTTCGCCGTTGTGAGCAAGAGTTGAATGCAACGAAAGAGTTCTTTGATATAGAGTTGGAGAATCTGGAAAGACAACAGAAGCAGCTGATGGAGAAAATGGAGCAGGAGCACACAAAACGTCTGATGTCAGAGGAGTTAACGGTCAGCCAACTCCTGCATATGCTGAAGGACAGGACTCTGAAATGGGAAAAACTTGAACACGAACTTCAATATTCAAAGGAAAGGGGTTCGGAGCTATCAAAGGTTATTGGAAGAGCTGAGGTGGCAACACAGACTGAGATGACTGCAACAGAGCAGCCCTTGGATGCCAAAAGTACGCTGACTCACGTCAACGTAGAACAACAGACCGCTGAAACAGCTGCTCCGGTAGAGGGATTGAATAGTCCGATCAATCAATCTCCAAAAGAAGTTGAAGTAGTAAAATCTCAAATGAGGTCATTAGTAAACGACTTGCTGAAAGCCCAGAAAAAGCTGGATGAAGAGGTACACATGAAGAAGTCTCTTCAGGAAAGATGTCTGGACTTGGAACAAAAGCTGGCTAACGCCCAGCTGGGTATGGAGGAAATAGAAGACCCTCTCGCTGGCCTAGATCAGGACGACACCGAATATTACTATGTCCTGTCCTGCCCAACTTGTAACTTCGACTCCCACCATACAGAAATCATGGAGGAGCACCGAAAGTCTACAGAACATCGGGAGAAGGTGGCTCTACTACGGAAAAAGGAGGGAGAGAAGGAGGAACTGCGCATGCAGCTGGCAGCTGACAGTGGAGCCCAGAGAGTCTCCAAGAAGCAGAAAAGGAAAAGTCGAAACAGAAGATGACCCATCTGAACCATTATTACCTCTACCAGATCACACACGTGGTCCCTCCGAACGGAGCCAATTCAGTTCGGAAGTTCAAACTGTTAAATCCATGGAAGGACTATTGAATGAGTCACTCCAGCAACGTGAACCGACTCCACCACAGAGATTGAATCTGTGAACTGTTTTCCGCAGAGACTGAATCTGTGATCTGTTTTGACATGAAGTTATCTATGTTATTCTGTTATGTAAACCTGAAGTTATATATGTATATATGTTATTACGTTATGTTAAATGGGGAGATGACTGTAAAGCTAGGAAGGGAGGAATGTTGTGTATGTAATATGTGTGCTACTTTGAACCTATGGACAGGACTGCACTACTTGTTGGGCGTAGTGATACGCAGTACCACTCCTGGCCATAGGGGTATAAATAGTACTGTGGGTACTGATCCCCCTCAGTTCCCGCCTGTGGGCATGAAGTAAAGACCTATGTATAGTCCCTACCTCCAACCAGTAAAGACCTGTTTGAGTTATACGTTTAAGTCTTTGTGTTAATTGTTCAATACAATACACATACTTAACAAGGTACAGCATGGGTTAGATACAGACTAAAGCTCCCTCTACACTGACCCATCAAACACTCCAAGGACAGGTACAGCACGGGTTAGATACAGAATAAAGCTCCCTCTACACTGACCCATCAAACACTCCAAGGGCAGGTACAGCACGGGTTAGATACAGAGTAAAGCTCCCTCTACACTGACCCATCAAACACTCCAAGGACAGGTACAGCACGGGTTAGATACAGAGTAAAGCTCCCTCTACACTGACCCATCAAACACTCCAAGGACAGGTACAGCACGGGTTAGATACAGAATAAAGCTCCCTCTACACTGACCCATCAAACACTCCAAGGGCAGGTACAGCACGGGTTAGATACAGAGTAAAGCTCCCTCTACACTGACCCATCAAACACTCCAAGGACAGGTACAGCACGGGTTAGATACAGAGTAAAGCTCCCTCTACACTGACCCATCAAACACTCCAAGGACAGGTACAGCACGGGTTAGATACAGAGTAAAGCTCCTTCTACATTGTCCCATCAAACACTTCCAGGACAGGTACAGCACGGATTAGATACAGAGTAAAGCTCCCTCTACACTGTCCCATCAATCACGCCCTGGGCAGGTACAACAACAACAACTTTTAATTATATAGTGCCTTTAACGTAGTAAAATGTCCCAAGGCGCTTCACAGGAATATCATAAGGCAAAAAATTTGACACCGAGCACACATAAGGAGAAATTAGGGCAGGTGACCAAAAGCTTGGTCAAAGAGGTAGGTTTTAAGGAGCGTCTTAGAGGAGGAAAGAGAGGCGGAGAGGTTTAGACAGGGACTTCCAGAGCTTAGGGCCTAGGCAACAGAAGGCACGGCCACCAATGGTTGAGCAATTATAATCAGGGATGCTCAAGAGGGCAGAGTTAGAGGAGTGCAGATATCTTGGGATGTTGTGGGGCTGAAGGAGATTACAGAGATAGGGAGGGACACGAGGCCATGGAGGGATTTGAAAGCAATGATGAGAATTTTTAAATTGAGGCGCTGCTTAAATTGAGGCGTAAACCAAGTAGGTCAGCGAGCACAGGGGTGATGGGTGAAGGGACTTGGTGCGAGTTAGGACATGGGCAGCCGAGTTTTTGATGACCTCAAGTTTACGTAGGGTAGAATGTGGGAGGCCAGCCAGGAGTGCATTGCGATAGTCAAGTCTGGAGGTAACAAAGGCATGGATGAGGGTTTCAGCAGCAGATGAGCTGAGGCAAGGATGGAGACGGGCAAAGTAATGGAGGCGGAAATAGACGGTCTTAGTTATGCTGCGGCTATGTGCTAAGAAGCTTATTTCAGGGTCAAATATGACACCAAGGTTGCGACAGTGTGGTTCAGCCTCAGACTGATGTTAGGGAGAGGGAGGGAGTCGGTGGCTAGGGAATGGCGTTTGTGGCGGGGACCGAAAACAATGGCTTCAGTCTTCCCAATATTTAATTGGAAAAAATTTCTGCTCATCCAGAACTGGATGTCGGACAAGCAGTCTGACAACTTAGAGACCGTGAAGGGGTCGAGAGAAGAGGTAGTGAGGTAGAGCTGGGTGTCATCAGCGTACATGTGGAAACTGACACTGTGTTTTCAGATGACGTCACCAAGGAGCAACATGTAGATGAGAAGTAGGAGGGAGCCAAGGATAGATCCTTGGGGGACACCAGAGGTAACGATGCGGGAGTGGGAAGAGAAGCCTTTGCAGGTGATTCTCTGGCTACGATTAGATAGATAAGAAAGGATCTAGGCGAGTGCAGTCCCACCCAGCTGGATGATGGTGGAGAGGTGTTGGAGAAGAATGGAGTGGTCAACCATGTCAAAGGCTGCAGACAAGTCATGAAGGACGAGGAGGGATAGTTTACCTTTGTCACAGTCACAAAAGATGCCATTTGTGACTTTGACGAGAGCCGTTTCGGTACAGCATGGATTAGATACAGAGTAAAGCTCCCTCTGCACTGTCCCAACAAACACTCCCAGGGCAGGTACAGCATGGATTAGATACAGAGTAAAGCTCCCTCTACATTGTCCCATCAAACACTCCCAGGGCAGGTACAGCATGGATTAGATACAGAGTAAAGCTCCTCTACATTGTCCCATCAAACACTCCCAGGGCAGGTACAGCATGGATTAGATACAGAGTAAAGCTCCCTCTACATTGTCCCATCAAACACTCCCAGGGCAGGTACAGCATGGGTTGGATACAGAGTAAAGCTCCCTCTACACTATCCCATCAAACACTCCCAGGGCAGGTAAAGCATGGGTTAAATACGGAGTAAAGCTCCCTCTACACTGTCCCAACAAACACTCCCAGGGCAGGTACGGCATGGGTTAGAGACAGAGTAAATCTCCCTCTACACTGTCCCATCAAACACTCCCAGGGCAGGTACAGCACAAGTTAGATACAGAGTAAAGCTCCCTCTACACTGTCCCATCAAACACTCCCAGGGCAGGTACAGTATGGATTAGATACAGAGTAAAGCTCCCTCTACACTGTCCCATGAAATACATGCAGGACAGTTACCACACGGGTTAGATACAGTGTAGAGCTCTGAAAAGGCTACTCTTTATGTAATATTGAGATTATGTTAAGTTTATTTCTTGCACAGACGCGCTGTGACCTCTGCACCTATCACTTTTCTCATATATTTCTGACCAAGTTGGTGCTAACTAAATACTAGTTTTACACAAGGGCCTTACAGCCAGCACTTGAATTGAGCTGCATGGGATCCCAGTCTCCGAGTTCAGAAAACAGTGCTCTGAACAACTACAACCCCAGCGCATATACGGCATTGTTTATATCACACTGTTGATAGGGGCTTGTACCTCCAGATGGACCCGCTGCTCTAAATTCTTGTACGTTCTCTGCAGAAGTTCTTTGGTGCCGAGGACTCCGTACCACATCATGTTCTTAGTTCGGCTTCTGGACAAAGAGAGCATAACACAATTCAACATCATAATGACAGTAGGCTCTATCTCTAATGTTCTAGGCTAAAGTAATTTATGCAGCACTGGTGGCTGGGACAGACCAGGACCAGTCTGTGTTAAACCATGTACACAGGGCACCCAGTCTGGGACAGACCAGGACCAGTCTGTGTTAGACCATGTACACAGGGCACCCAGTCTGGGACAGACCTGGACCAGTCTGTGATGCTCCATGTACACAGGGCACCCAGTCTGGGACAGACCAGGACCAGTCTGTGTTACTCCTGTCTTATCATGGAATAAGCCATATTTCAGAAAGATACACCAAAATATGAACAGAATTCTGATATTTATTAATACATGATATACTGGGTTTAAAAGTCTGGAAAGTCTTGGAGACACAGGCTGCAAACAGAAAACAGGCTTCTGACATGGGTTGGTTTGATAACAAAGTTGTAAAAACCAAACAAGCTTTGAAATGGGAATTAGTTAAATATACTAAAACAATGACCCTATTGAAATGGCAGTTTGGCGGTTCCAGAGGGTCTGGAGTTTAGGAATAACACAATGGAAGACCCTGTTTAAGGTGTTATAAGCTAACACGTTGAACAGAAACACAAACATTAAAAGAGGCATGTGCCTTTGAAAAGATGACATCAAGTAAATGAAACACCTGCTGGTCAAATAGTTTTTATGTTAAACTTGGAAGACAGGAAACACGATTAAATATGCAACCAATTGAGATAGCTAGAAAACAAGTAAACACTCAGTCAAAGTGTCTTTAATTTATACATACTAAATATGATACCAACAAGAACACTTTGAAGATATGACTTCAATAGATGCACCAACCAATTACATTGTTTTAGTATTGAACTTGGAACACCACGGAGTCACAACATCTGCTAAAAATCAGTTAAGCCAATATTAAGAATTGAATGAAAGCATTTTGTAAGAATGACATCAAATAAAGACTACTGTCATATTGTTTTTATGATAGTTTTTGTAACACCTAAAGGTAGAGACATAATTATGCATGCAATGGTTGAATCGACAGTAAGATAGAAAATATTCAACAGAGATATCAATAAATACAATTAGCTTACATCAGCAGAGAACTTCAAAGAATGAACCACTGCAAAAAGGGTATAAAAGATAGAGCTTTTCAAACAGAAAGTCAGAACTCGCTGAACGGGCCAAGCGTTTCTCAACTTCACAAGCACGCTCTGTAAGTTTTTAACTTTGAGACTCGGGTAACCAAGATATTTGATTTTGGTGGATAATCTGGATTTAGAGATAAGAAATGTAGAAATGTAACGAAGTAAAGATTTGAGAATAAGGATCTCTGAGAAATAAGAAATGTAATCTAATTGTATTTTGAATTGCTAATGTTGCGACTGATTCAACAGTTGTTAACTGAATATCGGCTCTTAAATAAAACTATATATTTTTAGAATTGTCTCGCGAACCCAATTTCTGTACACTATTTTGTAAGGAGTTGCAGAATTCTGGGGTTATTCCGGACCCTCATAATATCCGGAAGGTTACAATCTAGTTAAACTTATTAAAAGTGCTATCTGGAGGATGGTAACATCTTCAGTCGTTCATTCCCTTTAGGGAGAGGTAGCCTGAACCTTTAGACCCATAAAGCATCTTATAGAATTTGGCTATCTCTAGCTTAAGTTGAAGGTGAAAGTCTGGGGAATACGCCTGATCTGGGGTAGCCGAAGATAGGGCTAGGGCTTGTAATTATCCCTTCGGTCTGGGACAGACCGGGACCAGTCTGTGTTACTCCATGTACACAGGGCAGCCAGTCTGGGACAGACCTGGACCAGTCTGTGTTACTCCATGTACACAGGGCACCCAGTCTGGGACAGACCGGGACCAGTCTGTGTTACTCCATGTACACAGGGCACCCAGTCTGGGACAGACCGGGACCAGTCTGTGTTAGTCCATGTACACAGGGCACCCAGTCTGGGACAGACCGGGATCAGTCTGTGTTACTCCATTTACACAGGGCACCCAGTCTGGGACAGGCCTGGGCCAGTCTGTGTTACTCCACCTACACAGGGCACCCAGTCTGGGACAGACCAGGACCAGTCTATGTTACTCCACGTACGCAGGGCACCCAGTCTGGAACAGACCAGGACCAGTCTGTGTTAATCCATTTACACAGGGCACCCAGTCTGGGACAGACCTGGACTAGTCTGTGTTACTCCATGAACACAGGGCACCCAGTCTGGGACAGACCAGGGCCAGTCTGTGTTAGACCATGTACACAGGGCACCCAGTCTGGGACAGACCTGGACTAGTCTGTGTTACTCCATGAACACAGGGCACCCAGTCTGGGACAGACCAGGGCCAGTCTGTGTTAGACCATGTACACAGGGCACCCAGTCTGAGGCAGACCAGGACCAGTCTGTGTTACTCCATGTACACAGGGCACCCAGTCTGGGACAGACCTGGACTAGTCTGTGTTACTCCATGAACACAGGGCACCCAGTCTGGGACAGACCAGGGCCAGTCTGTGTTAGACCATGTACACAGGGCACCCAGTCTGGGACAGACCGGGACCAGTCTGCGTTAGACCATGTACACAGGGCACCCAGTTTGGGACAGACCAGGACCAGTCTGTGTTACTCCACGTACACAAGGTACAGAACACCAAGAAAGGAAAATGAAAGCACGTACCTGCATTTTTTGGGGTGCTCGTCCCTCTTGTTGTTGAACTCCAGTGATATTTTGGCATCTAGTCCAATGCCAAAGTAATTGTTCATGACGCACTTCTCGGAGAAAGATCTACAGCAAAAGGCACTGAGCTCAGGATATGAGGCATAATTTTCAACACAGTGTAGTTAGAATCATAGAATGTCACAGCACAAATGGAGGCCATTCGGCCCTTCATGCCTGTGCTGGCTCTTTGAAACAGCTGTCCAATGTAGTCCCACACCCCAGCTTTTTACCCTCTTATTAACCCTCAAATTAGTTCTCTTCAAGTACATGTCCAGTCGCCTATTGAAAGATCCTATGGAATCTGCTTCCACCATCCTTTTAGGTAGGGCATTCCAGATCTTAACAATCCTCTGTATGAAAAAACCATTCTCCCCATTTCTCTTCCAGTTCTTTTACCAATTATTTTAAATCTATGACCTCTGGTTACCGACCCAGATACCAGAGGAAAGGGTTTCTCCCTATTTGCTGTATCAAAACCACTCTCAATTTTGAATACCTCTATTAGGTCTCAGCTTATCCTTCAATGCTCCAAGGAGAACAATCCCAACTTCTCCAGCTTCTCTACATAACTGAAGTCCCTCATCTCTGGTATCACCCTGGTAAATCTTCTCTGTACCCTCTCCAGGGCCTTGACATCCTACCGATAGTGTGGTGCCCAGAATTGTAAATAATACTCTAGCTGAGGCCTAACCAGTGATTCGTAAAAGTTTAGCATGACTTCCTTGACTTTGTATTCAATGCCCCTATTCAAAGCCAAGTATTCCATACGCTTCCTTAATTGCCTTATCAATTTGCCCTGCCACCTTCAAGGATTTGTGAATATACAACCCCAGGTCCTTCTGCTCTTGCACCCACAACAACAACAACTTGTATTTATATAGTGCCTTTAACATAGTAAAACGTCCCAAGGCGCTTCACAGGAGTGTTTAAGACAAAAATTTGACACCCCTCATTATAGTACCACTTAGATTATACTGCCTCTCCATGTTGTTTCTTCCAAAGTGCTTCACTTAACGCTTGTTTGCCTTAAATTACATCTGCCAAATGTCTGTCCATCTCACCAGTCTGTCTCTGTCCTCCTGATGTCTGCTACTCTCCTGCGCACTATTTACTACATTGCCAAGTTTTGTATCATCCGCGAACTTCAAAATTGTACTCCCAATACCCAAGTCCAAGTCATTTATATACAACAGGAAAAGCAATGATCCTAATATCGACTCCTGGGGGACCCCACTGCATACTTCTCTTCAGTTAGAAAAACATCCATTCACCATTACTGTCTGCCTCCTATCCCTGAGCCAATTGCGTACCCAAGTTACTGCTGTCCCTTTACTAGCATGTGCTTCTCTTTTCTGAATAAGTCTGTTATGTGGTACTGTATCAAATGCCTTTTGAAGTTCATATATACAATAGCTACTGCACTACCTTCATCAACCCTCTCTGTTACTACATCAAAGAACTCAATCAGGTTAGTCAGACACGATTTTCCTTTAACAAATCCACGCTGGCTGTCCCTTATTAACTAATGCTTCTCCAAGTGAGAATTAATTTTGTCCTTGATGATGGTCTTAGTAGTTTTCCCACCATTGACGTCAGACTGATTGGCCTGTAGTTACCAGGTTTACCCCTGTCCCCTTTTCTGAACAGGGGTGTAACATTTGCAATCCTCCAGTCCTCTATCCAATAGCTCTACTCCTTCCTCCTCTACTGCAACATTAAGTTCATCCTCTTCTTTTGTGAAGACAGATGCAAAATACTCATTCAGTACCTCAGTCATGCCCTCTGTCTCCACAAGAAGATTTCCTTTATAGTTCCTAATCAGCCCCACCATTTGCTTAACTATCCTTTTGCTTTTTATATGTTTATAAAAGTTTTTTGGTTTCCGCTTTATGTTACCCGCTAATCTTTTCTCATACTCTCTCTTTGCCCTTACATCCGTTTTCAATTTCCCCCTGCACTATCTGTATTCTGCCTGGTATTCTATACCTGACATTTTTTTTATTCGTTCATGGGATGTGGGTGTCACTGGCAAGGCCAGAATTTATTGCCCATCCCTAGTTGCCCTTGAGAAGCTGGTGGAGAGCCACCTTCTTAAACTGCTGCAGTCCGTGTGGTGAAGGTACTCCCACAGTGCTGTTAGGTAGAGAGTTCCAGGAGTTTGACCCAGCGACGATGAAGGAACGGCGGTATATTTCCAAGTCAGGATGGTGTGTGACTCGGAGGGTAACTTGGAGGTGGTGGTGTTCCCATGCGCCTGCTGCCCTTGTCCTTCTAGGTGGTAGAGGTCACGAGTTTGGGAGGTGCTGCCGAAGAAGCCTTGGTGAGTTGCTGCAGTGCATCTTGTAGATGGTACACACTGCAGCCACGGTACGCCGGTGGTGGAGGGAGTGAATGTTTAAGGTGGTGGATGGGGTGACAATCAGGCCGGCTGCTTTGTCCTGGTTTGTCATAAACCTCCTTTCTCTGTTTTATTTTAACCTCTATTTCCTATGTCATCTAGGGAGCTCTAACTTTGGATGCCCCATCTTTCCTCCTTATCCAAACTATCTCCACCTTGCAGGCCTGCCATTGCTCATTTACTGTTTTCCTGGCCAATCTTTGTTTCCAGTCCACCTATGCTAGATCCCTTCTGAAATCACTGAAATTGGCTCTCTTCTAGTTGGATATTTTCATCGTTGATTTTTCTTCGTTCCTTTCCGTAACTACTTTAAACCTAATTATATGATCCCTGATGTTCTCCTCTGAAACACACTCCACTTGTCCTACTTCATTCCTCAGAACTAGATTCAGCACTGCTTCGTTCCTCATTGAGCTAGAAATATACTGATTAAGAAAGTTCTCTGTAGTGTATGTGCTTTAAGTCAGAACTACTTTTTACAGCTCCTGTGTACTGTAGTACCGGCAGTGACCACACCGGTATATAAGCTGTGCGCATGCCTCTGTACCCCAGTCTAGAGATTACCCTCCTCCAGTAAAGACCTGTTATTTGTTTATGTACAGCATCCGTGTAATTATTTATCCACTGAACCACGGATCTAACAGTGGCGACGAGTGTTGATGCGAATCTACCTACAAATTTTTTTTTTTTAATTTTTTTTTTAATAGACGAGTCCAGGAACACGGGCGTCGACCGTGAGCAACCGCCCAGCAGTCAGGCAGAGATCCAACTTTGCTGGGGAGGCTGTGGAGAGCCGGGCTTGGTTCCCCAGCCACAACGAGCAGTAAGAGACCGACGACAGGTCCAGAGCAGATCCTTCCCGAGCAGCGGCGGCTGGAGCCGACCGACGGCAGAGAGAGAGAGACGGGCAGCGTCGACGGGGTAAGAAAGAGGGTGAAGAGAGCAGGGCGCAGCCGGGGGTTGATCACCGAGCGGCGTCGAGGAAAAATACTGCAAACCGGAGAGAGAGAGGGTAAGAAACAGCCGGGTTCTAGACTGAGCAGCGTCGACAAATATCAAAAGAATGCGCAGAGCACAGCCAGGGATCACGGGCTGATCAGGGTCCATGGGGTGAAGCAAAGGGAGACACCATTGAGCCGCGGAGAAGCAGGGAGAGCGCGGGAGACGGCATTGAGCCGCGGAGAAGCAGGGAGAGCGCGGGACGCGCCACTGAGCCGCGGAGAAGAAGGAAGAGCGCAGGAGACGCCATTTTGCGAAGCCGCGGCGGAGAAGACGGGCGAGCGCAGGAAGGAAGGAAAGCGTGGGAGACGCCATTTTGTGCCAGCGGAGAAGAAGGGGAAGCGCGGGAGGCGCCATTGGTGATAGTTAACGCACAACCAAGGATGCCGAACAGTGGCAGTATCTCTACGTTCGACAATGAAGTCGAAGATTGGGCGACATATGTGGAATGTATTGAGGTGTACTGCAGGGCGAATGAAGTGCCAGATGCTAATAAAGCACTGGTTCTGTTAAATTCCATGGGTGCAAAAACTTATGGGTTACTGCGAAATCTAATAACCCCAGAGAAGCCGGTAAACAAGAATTTTGAAAGCATACTAGAAATCCTACAGGACCACTTAAACCCCACACTGCTGCTGATAGCAGAACGATTTTAAGTTCCATAAAAGGAACCAACACAAAGACGAAAGCAATGCTGAGTACCTAATGGAACTGCGCAAGCTATCGAAATACTGCCAGTTTGGAGTGGGACTAGCAGACACGTTAAGGGACAAGTTTGTGTGTGGGCTACAAAGTGAAGGAACCCAGAAACGGCTTCTATCAGAAAAGGACCTTACGCTGGACAAAGCTTTCAGTATGGCAGTATCACACGAAGCAGCCGCAAGGGGCGCTGCAGAGATACAACGGAGACCGCAAGAATATGGCACCAACGAAATGACCTATGGATCAGGAAAGTGCTATCGCTGCGGCAGAACAACACATGACCAGAAAGATTGTTGGTTCAAGGACCAAGTGTGCAGACAGTGTGGGAAAACAGGACACATAGCAAGAGTCTGCAGGTCTGGGAAGAAAACCAACAGTAAGAAATCTCCACAGGAGAAGTACAAAAAGGTACACCAGGTGATGGACAGTGGTTCAGACGAACAGAAAAGTGACACAGACTCCGGAAGCAAGGAGCTGGGTTGTCTGAAACTACATAATGTAACTGAAATGAAGGATCACCAGACTATCTGGGTTACACTCAAGATAGACGGAGTCCAAGTGGAAATGGAATTGGACACAGGGTCAGCTCTAACAGTCATAAATCAAAGAGACTACAAGCGGCTATTTTCACACATACCCTTGAAAGCTACAGAGATTGTCTTGAAGACGTATACGGGGCAAAAAGTCTACCCCAAAGGAAAAATAAGGGTGAAAGTGACATATAAAGGTCAGGAAATACAGGTAGACTATCCTTTATCCGAAAACCTCGGGACCAGCCGTGTTTCGGTTTTCGGAGAATTTCGGATTTCGGAAGGTGGGTCGGCGGGGGTCCGCGGGGGGGGGTCCGCGGGGGTCGGGACCAGCGGGGGTCCGCGGGGGGGTCGGCGGGGGGTCGTGCGCACGACTTACGCTGACGCTCAGCGTAAGTCGGTGGGGGTCGGGGTCGGCGGGGGTCCGCGGGGGGGTCGGCGGGGGTCGGGGCCGGCGGGGGGGTCGGCGGGGGTCCGCGGGGGGGTCCGCGGGGGGTCGTGCACACGACTTACCCTTTATCCGAACTTCCGAAACCGGAACCCTCTAAAAACCGAAGGTTTTTTCGTTCAGTGTAAGTCGTGCGCACGACTTATGGTGAACGAAAGGTTTTTAGAGGGTTTCGGTTTTCGCAAGTTCGGATAAAGGGTAGTCTACCTGTACCTTAAATGGATATATATGTATTGCCAAATGGAGGACCACCACTGCTAGGACGTGAATGGATCCGGAAGATACATTTAGATTGGCATTCCATACAGGCACTGAAGGTGGAGGCCAAAAAGGATGACGACGTCACACCTGGACGACTGTCAAAAATGCTAACTGACGCAAAAGAAGTGTTCCAGGAGGGACTAGGAACACTAAAAGGAATAACAGCAACAATTAAAATAGAGGATAATGCAAGCCCAAAGTTTCTGAAGGCCAGACCAGTGCCTTATGCGATCAGACCAGCGGTTGAAGCAGAGCTGGAAGGGTTGGAACGTTCAGGAGTACTGTCCAAAGTGGACTGGAGTGAGTGGGCAACACCCATCGTTCCTGTAATGAAGAGGTCGTTGAGTAATACGCCTGGGGAACCAAAGAAGGTCCGCATCTGTGGGGATTTTAAGGTGACAGTGATCCCAGTCCTTCACATGGTGCAATATCCGCTTCCACGAATTGAGGATATTTTCGCCTCGCTATCTGGTGGTAAACGCTTCACCAAAATTGATCTAGCCCAGGCGTACTTGCAAATGGAGGTAGAAGAAGCTTCGAAACATTCCCTTACGATCAACACCCATAAAGGTCTCTATCAATACAACCGGCTGGTGTTTGGAGTAGCGTCGGCTCCGGCTATCTGGCAAAGGGCGATGGATCAGGTCCTGCAAGGGATTCCAGGGACCCAGTGTTATTTGGACGACATCTTGGTCACGGGCAAAAATGACGGTGATCACCTCGCTAACTTGGAGAAGGTGCTCGCCAGATTAAAGGAATATGGGCTACGAGCTAATCGCCACAAGTGCGAGTTTTTCCAGAAACAGATCTCGTATTGCGGCCACGTCATCAATGAAGAGGGGTTACATAAGTCCCCTGACAAGATTGAGGCAGTAGTCAAGGCTCCATCACCGGAAAATGTGTCACAACTGAGGTCGTTCCTCGGGCTGGTAAACTATTACCACAAGTTCTTACCAAATTTGTCTACGGTATTACACCCGCTGAACACCCTACTGCAAACAGGGGTACCATGGAAGTGGGATGACGAATGTAGACGAGCTTTCCAGAAGTGTGAAGAATTGATCACATCAAAAGAGGTGTTGGCCCATTTCAACCCAGCACTACCAATTCGTTTGGCATGTGATGCATCACCCTACGGCATTGGAGCGGTGTTGTCGCACAAATTCCCTGACGGGTTGGAGAGGCCAGTAGCCTTTGCGTCTCAGTCACTAACCTCAGCCGAGCGCAACTGCACCCAGATTGACAGGGAGGCCCTCAGCCTAGTATGGGGAGTAAAAAAATTCAACCATTATCTGCATGGGCAGAGGTTCACCTTGCTGACTGACCACCAACCACTTGTCTCCATCTTTAATCCTAAGAAGGGCATGCCAGTAATGACTGCACAGTGGTTACAAAGATGGTCCCTGTTTCTAGGGGCGAATCAATATGAAATAGAATATAAAGGCACGAAACAGCATGGGAACGCTGATGGGCTATCGCGCCTGCCACTGCCTACGGTGGAGGAAGCACCAGCAGTAGACCCTATCGAGATATTTTATTCGTCGATAATTGAACGATTGCCAGTAACAAACGCGGATATAGAGAAGGAGACCCGCAATGATCCGACGCTGTCACGGGTATATGAATTGACCGTGAGGGGATGGCCAACACATGGCGACTCACTGTTGCCAGCATTCTCATCCAGAAGAGAACAGCTGTCAGTATGCCAGGGGACAGTGAGGTGTGGATCCAGAGTGGTGATTCCACCCAAGTTAAGGGAGAGAGTGCTAAAGGAGCTACATGAAGGTCATCTGGGGGGAGTGAAAATGAAAAGCCTTGCTCGGGCTTATGTGTGGTGGCCGGGAATCGATCAACAAATCGAAGACCTAACTAAGAGCTGCTTAAGATGCCAGAAGGTCCAAAATGCACCACCACATGCCCCTCTACACCCATGGGAGTGGCCCTCCTCTCCATGGCAACGGGTGCACATTGATTTCGCTGGTCCATTCATGGACTCAATGTTCTTAATAGCAGTGGATGCTCATTCAAAGTGGCCTGAGGTGATAAAGATGTCTTCAACCACTACAGAGAAAACGATTGCAGTCCTACGGACCATATTTGCCAGAAACAGTTTGCCAGAGCAGATCTGCTCTGATAATGGACCACAGTTTGTGTCCGACGAGTTCCAAAAATTCATGAAAAGGAATGGGGTAAGGCATTACACATCCGCCCCGTATCATCCAGCCACCAGTGGATTGGCTGAGAGGTTCGTACAAACCTTTAAGAAGGCGATAAAGGCCATGTGCGACGAGGAAATTCCACTACAGCATAAGATGGACAATTTCTTATTAGCCTACCGAAATGCGACACATGCAGTTACCAACCAGACCCCAGCCATGATGTTCTTTAACCGAAGGTTGAGATCTCGTCTGGATTTGCTCAGACCAAATGTGCGAAGAAATGTTGAGAACAAACAATTCCAGCACATCAACGAGAAGCCGACAAGGAGCTTCAATGTAGGGCAACCAGTCTTGGCCCGTGACTATCGAACAGAGAAGTGGCAACCCGGAACGATATGTACAAGGCAGGGGCCATTAATGTACACAGTGGATGTCGGGGAGAACATTGTGAGATGCCACGTCAATCAGATCTTAGCGTCACAGGAAGGCATCAACCCCATGTCTCGAGTACCTGGGGATGAACCTGACATACCGGTAGCATCTACTTCAGACCCAGTAGCAGTGGAACCCGATGAACTACCCGATGAAAAGGGGTCAGAATCACCTCTGCACCAAGAACAAGAACCTCCGGAAAGGCGCTATCCCGAAAGGGTCAGGAAGCCGCCCCAAAGACTGAATCTATAAATGGACTTTTGTTTTTGAATGTACATGTAAAAATGTAATTGTTATTTGAATATTAAGGGATATTATTAATCTAAAAAGGGAGGAATTGTAGTGTATGTGCTTTAAGTCAGAACTACTTTTTACAGCTCCTGTATACTGTAGTACCGGCAGTGACCACATCGGTATATAAGCTGTGCGCATGCCTCGGTACCCCAGCCTAGAGATACCCTCCTCCAGTAAAGACCTGTTATTTGTTTATGTACAGCATCCGTGTAATTATTTATCCACTGAACCACGGATCTAACATTCTCCTGTACACATTTTAGGAATTCTTCACTCTCCTTGCCCTCTACCCTGTTTTTCATCCAGTCTATATTAGGGTAATTGAAGTCCCCTACTATTAATGCTCTATTATTTTTACATATCTCTCATATTTGCCTGGAGATTTGCTCCTTCTCACTATTTGGAGCTTTCTCATAAACACCCAGCAATGTAACAGTTCCTATTCTGTTCCCTAACTCTAACCAAATAGATTCAGTCTTTGAACCCTCTAGTATATCGTCCCTGTGTAGAATCAATGTAATCTATCATTGATCAATACTGCCAGCCCCTCCTGTCTTTTTTCCTTCCCTCTCCTTCCTGAATACAGTGTAGTCAGGAATGTTTAGTTCCCATTCCAACACCATGCTAGTCGGCTTTGCTTTATTCCTCCATCCAATTCTTGTTTTTTCTACACTACTCTTTGTTCTGTTGCTGTTTCTCCCTCCTAGTTTTCTATGCACTTTCTCTCCTCTCTGCTGCTACATCCTGGTTTCCCTCCCCCTGCCAAAATTAGTTTAAACCCTCCAAAACAGCACTAGTTAGCCTCACGAGTTAAATAGTTGCTTACTTTATTCTACAAATGGGAGACTTTGTGAATTGTTTTTTATTTTAATCAATTTAGTTATGTTCTACTTTTCTACAACTAATACGGGCATCAAACACTCCTCGAGCAGCTACACAGGATTGTCGACTATGCCAGAACCAGGGGGACGGGACCTTTGTGCAATATTTGTTAAAAATGATACTACTGAGCTAAGCTTAGCACTGAAGGATTACATTTACAGGACAGCAGGGCTGGATGGTTTAGAGTAAGAGGAGTGAACCAGCATGCTGGGGGCAATGAAGAATAGCTTGGCTTTCCAGCATCTCTTCACACTTGTTTGCTGCTGTGACAACTCTATTCATTTGAACTCTGTAGGGGTCAATGCCAAGAAGTTTTCTATGGCAGATCTGTATTTGTAACATTCAGTATCTAACCCATGCCATATCTATGTGTGACTGCTTGGTGGGGCAATGTACAGGCCTCATTACACTGTATCTAACACATTGTATGAATCTGAAATGAAAACAGGAAATCCTGGAAATAGGTAGCAGATCAGTCAGCGTTTGTGAAGAGAAAAGACAGTATGTGATGCTTTGCATGTGTACCCCAAATCAGAGCACTGTATCTATCAGTCAGTGTTCGATGGGAAAGTGTAGAGGGAGCTTTACTCTGTATCTAACCTGTGCTATACCTGCCCTGGGTGTGTTTGACGGGCAGTGAAGAGGGAGCTTTACTCTGTATCTAACCTGTGATATACCTGCCCTGGGTGTGTTTGACGGGCAGTGAAGAGGGAGCTTTACTCTGTATCTAACCCATGCTGTACCTGCCTGGGTGTGTTTGATGGGACAGTGTAGAGGGCACTTTACTCTGTATCTTACCTGTGCTGTACCTGCCCTGGGAGTGTTCGATGGGACAGTATAGAGGGCGCTTTACTCTGTATCTTACCTGTGCTGTACCTGCCCTGGGAGTGTTCGATGGGACAGTGTATAGGTTCTGAGTTTCAATCAGTGCAGGATGTATCAGGTAACATTGTAGGGATATTTAGATGATGTTCACTTACAATGAACTGGGATCCTCGGTGAAACTAAGTGCGGTGGTTGCATCGGATCGGTCAAGAATGATGGTGGATGTCGTAGACGTCATTGTGCCTCTCCTTACCCCTGTTTGTGCTTCAACAAAAGAAGGATCAGGTTAGATATCCACACTCCACACGGTCACAGCAAGTGTCACTCTGCACAGTCACAGCAAGAGCCACTCCACGTGGTCACAGGAAGAGTCACTCCACACAGTCACAGCAAGAGTCACTCTGCATGGTCACAGCAAGAGTCACTCCGCACGATCACAGCAAGATTCACTCCGCACGGTCACAGCAAGAGTCACTCTGCATGGTCATAGAAACATAGAAGATAGGAGCAGGAGCAGGCCATTCGGCCCCTCGAGCCTGCTCCGCCATTCAATGAGATCATGGCTGATCATCCAAATTCAGTACCCGGTCCCTGCATTCTCCCCATACCCCTTGATCCCTTTAGCCTTAAGAAATATATCCAACTCCTTCTTGAATATATTTAATGTATTGGCCTCTACTGCCTTCTGTGGTAGAGAATTCCACAGGTTCACCACTCTCTGGGTGAAGAAATTCCTCCTCATTTCTGTCCTAAATGGCCTATCCCTTATCCTTAGACTGTGACCCCTGGTTCTGGACTCCCCGACCATCGGGAACATCCTTCCTGCATCTAGTCTGTCCAGTCCTGTCAGAATTTTATAAGTTTCAATGAGATCCCCTCTCATTCTTCTAAACTCCAGCGAGTACAAGCCCAATCGACCCAAACTCTCCTCATACGTCATTCCTGCCATCCCAGGTATCAGCCTGGTGAATCTTCACTGAACTCCTTCCATGGCAAGAACATCCTTCCTCAGATAAGGTGACCAAAACTGCACACAATACTCAAGATGTGGTCACTCTGCACGGTCACAGCAAGTGTCACTCTGCACGGTCACAGCAAGTGTCACTCTGCACGGTCACAGCAAGTGTCACTCTGCACGGTCACAGCAAGAGTCACTCCGCACGGTCACAGCAAGAGTCACTCTTCACGTTCACAGCAAGTGTCACTCTGCACGGTCACAGCAAGTGTCACTCTGCACGGTCACAGCAAGTGTCACTCTGCACGGTCACAGCAAGAGTCACTCCGCACGGTCACAGCAAGAGTCACTCTTCACGTTCACAGCAAGTGTCACTCTGCACGGTCACAGCAAGTGTCACTCCGCACGGTCACAGCAAATGTCACTCTGCACGGTCACAGCAAGAGTCACTCCGCACGGTCACAGCAAGTGTCACAAAAGTCTCTATTACAGTGTATTCATTGAGAGCTGGACATTGTGATTATGGGGTGTGAGTGGGTATTGGGAGTGTGCAGTGTGTGTTGGGGTGTGACACGGTTGGACCTTGTGACTGGACATTGTGATTGATCGGTAGAATTGGACCAGTAACAAGATAATAGGTTGATTTTAAGTAAAAAGACACTTTGTTCATGAACAGCGTCATAGAAAACCACCTTGCTGCTTTAAGTAAATTAAACCCGTCTCTGTGTATTCCAGTGCCAAATGGCTGTGCCACAGGCGGAGAGATGAGCATTCGGTCCAACAATCTGGGAAGTTCCTGATCTCAGCTGGACAACATGTGGGCAGGAGGGCAGAGGTTCTTACTAACACAGAGCAGGTGTCTCCCTATAGGGATGAATGAAAATCAAATGTGCAGGCTCCACTGGGCCAGGAGAGCCCTGGCAGTAGGCCAGGCTCTGCGGAGTAAGTGTGCCACACTGGCAGGTACACAGCCTGGGGAAATACACAGAAAAGTATCCTGACCCTTTTGAGAGTCAGGAGTTAAGAGATGCATGGTGAGACCTTGTTTAAAAAACACTCCTTCCCACAGTGGGGCGGGAGGTCATAACAGTGCCCGACGCACTACTCTCCATCAGACTAATTCACCGGCCCTCACCCTCGTACAGCCATTTGTTTCTGGTACTCAGAGCAGAGTCTGGCTTACGTGACTCCGTGTCTTTGTGTCCCAGCTCCTCCGAGCTTTCTCTCTTGAGTGAAGCGGCAGGCAGGTTGAAGGCTGAGGAAGAGCTGCGTATCACCTGACTCTGTCTGTTCTGTTCGTCAATCACTGAGAGAGAAGATAAGACTTTAATACCCGCAACTGAAACAGAGAGGGTAAATGGTAAAGTTATGGGATATTAATACAATGTCAGCTGTGGCTCAGTTGGTAGCAGTCTTCCTTGCCTCTGAGTCAGAAGGTTGTGGGTTCAAGTCCCACTCCAGAGATTTGAGCCCATAATCCAGGTTGACGCTCACAGTGCAGTGCTGAGGGGGTGCCGCATTGTCGTCTTTTGGATGAGACGCTAAATCGAGGCCACATCTGTTCTCTCAGGTGGACGTAAAAGATCCCACGGCACTATTCGAAGAAGAGCAGGGGTGTTCTGGCCAATATTTATCTTTCAACCAACATCACTAAAACAGATTACCTGGTCATTATCACATTGCTGTTTGTGGGAGCTTGCTGTACGCAAATTGGCTGCTGCATTTTCTACATTACAACAGTGACTACAATTCAAAAATTACTTCATTGGTGTGAAGCGCTTTGGGATGTCCTAAGGTAATGAAAGATGCTAAATAAAGGTGTTACTTAAAGGTCACTTCCAACTAGGCCCAGCTGATTGTAGCCTCGTCCGCTGGGAGTGTTTATCAGAAATCCGGGCGGGCACTGCACTTAATTTTCCAGGCAAACATTTAAATGAACTTGTAATAAGCACTCGCAGTGGTCAAGGCTCCTCACTGGGAGCAAGAAGTCGGAAAATGATCCTCTGCATGGAGAGACTTTCAGTGCAATTTTTACAACTTCTTCCCAACATTCTTCCCTACTCTTTCCCCCAATCCCCGAAAGCGCTGACTCTTGCCAGGGGTATGATTGTGCACACACACACACACACACACACACATATAGCCCTGCGGCACCTTACCCAAGTGCCCCTTGCTTCATATGGGAGTGTCTGCTGGCTGACTGTGACAGGCATCACAGCCGAGCCTCACCCAACAACCGCACCGGCACCCTGTCCATCAGGAATCAGGGGATAGAGACCCTGGGCAGGAGCCTTGGTTGCTCTCCCCCTCCTGAGCCCCTCACTGAGAGCAACTGAAACAGCAGATAATTCCCTTACATTAATCATTACAACTTGGAAATAGTAATTTATAAAATATTAATGTCAGCCCAAACTCTACAGTTTGGTAACATTACTCAGAGAGGGACAAGGGAAAATAAATCCTAGAGGGAGCCATCACAGTCTGAACCATTTCATACCAAACCCATTCCATTCCAGACTGAAGTGGGGAAAGACATAAAATAACATCGCTGCCAGCTCACAGAATGCTGTAAGAGAGAGATTTGCTAACATGAAAGACCACATCCATAAGGTGTCAACAAGATAACCGACCTTTGAGACTAAAAACAACTCAGTTGAGACATGAGGGGAAAAATTCAGTTGGTTTGCGCCTCCCATTAGTGCCTTAAGAGGGCGCTAATGGGGCGCAAAGCAACTTGTGTCCATGCGCGGCGATGTTTGCGCCGCTCACGAAATTAACTAGACATTTTGCAGCGGCGCTAAACACTACCGCCACGATCTCCTGCGCCAGCACATCGTGACGTCAGCTGAGTGCGCAATGCCCCGGTAGCGCCCCGGACCGGATATTGAGTGGTGCCCCCTGCCTTACCGCCTGCCGCTAGCAACGACAGGTTGAGGGGAGCGTTTTGCAGTCAGGAAGGGACTGGGGGAGCGCTATATAAAGGCGACCGCTTCCTGCCTTTTTTTGTTGGTGACATTTTTGCACCACGCATTCTGAGAGAGAGAGAGAGACTTCTGGAGAGATTCAACGCTGTGTGAAGGAGTTTTGGGTACTGAGCAGCACTTTGCAGATTCATTTTGATTTGCCCTTCCTTGTATCGATTTAGAAGAGACTGTGGGGGCTGCACTCTGAGCTCTTTCCCTGGGTCTCTCCATTGTTCTTTCCAGCAGATTTGATGTACAGGTCTCTCCAGGCCAAGATTCAAGGCTGCAATGAGCAGGATGTGGATGGAGAGCAAGATCAACCCTCCCCTTTAAGAACTGACTGGCGCCAGTGTGTCTGTGTTCCATTGCTGACTGATATCACGAGCTTTGCCAGCGCTCTGAGGTAGCGCCTCACTCCTCGGCCTTTGCGCCTTAAGAGAGGTGTGTAGCACCTGATTTAGTGCTCCAATCAACTCCGGGGGCGATAAAAGCCAATTTTGCAGTTGGAGGCGATAATTAGCACCAGGCACTAAACTTTGTGCACGGCCGATAATCGCATCCCAAACGGGGTGATACTGAATTTTTCCCCCATGATGTCTAACACTTCAGCTGCCCTTAGGGTTTTGTTATCTGGGTCACAATACTTTCAAGTTATCTTTGAATCAGCGTTCAGCAGTTTGGGCTAATAACTGCGTATGCAGCTTACACATGTTTACCTTAGGACATGTAACCCAATCCATGAATGTGCATGGGGGCCAAGATCCAATCAGGTTGCGGGAATGAATTGTGCATGAGGCCGCCATGCTTATTTGAATGTATAAAAATGTAGGATTTGCTGTAACAATTTGGAGTAATCTGGCTAAGATAGAGCAGATTGTCTCCCCACCGCTTTAATAAAGACAACTTGACTATCAATCTGAAAACCTTGTGTCAAGTGTTGGTTTAAAATACTCCACATCACAGACCTATTCCATTCCAGACCCAATCCATACCAAACCCATTCCATACCAGACCCATTCCATTCCAGACCCATCACAGTCTGACCCATTCGATACCAGACACAATTCCATTTCAGACCCATTCCATACCAGGCCCATCATTGTCTGACCCATTCCATTCTAGACCATTGCATTCCAGACCCATTCCATACCACACCCATCACAGTCTGACCCATTCCATCCCAGACCCATTCCATACCAGACCCATTCCATTCCAGACCCATTCCATACCAGACCATTCCATACCACACCCATCACAGTCTGACCCATTCCATACCAGGCCCATTCCATACCAGACCCATCACTGTCTGAACCATTCCGTTCCAGACCCATTCCATTCCAGACCCATCACAGCCTGACTCATTCCATACCAGACCCATTCCATGCCAGACTCATCACAGTCTGACCCATTCCATACCAGACCCATTCGATACCAGACACAATTCCATTTCAGACCCATTCCATACCAGGCCCATCATTGTCTGATCCATTCCATTCTAGACCATTGCATTCCAGACCCATTGCATTCCAGACCCATTCCATACCAGACCCATTCCATACCAGACCCATTCCATACCAGACCCATTCCATACCAGACCCATCACAGTCTGACCCATTCCATACCAGGCCCATTCCATGCCAGACTCATCACAGCCTGACTCATTCCATACCAGACACATTCCATACCAGACCCATTCCATGCCAGACCCATCACTGTCTGAACCATTCCGTTCCAGACCCATTCCATTCCAGACCCATCACAGTCTGACCCATTCCATACCAGGCCCATTCCATTCCAGACCCATCACTGTCTGAACCATTCCGTTCCAGACCCATTCCATTCCAGACCCATCACAGTCTGACCCATTCCATACCAGACCCATTCCATTCCAGACCCATCACTGTCTGAACCATTCCGTTCCAGACCCATTCCATTCCAGACCCATCAGTCTGACCCATTCCATACCAGGCCCATTCCATGCCAGACTCATCACAGCCTGACTCATTCCATACCAGACCCATTCCATTCCAGACCCATTCCATGCCAAACCCATCGCAGTCTGACCCATTCCAAACCAGACCCATTCCATACCAGACCCATTCCATGCCAGACCCATTCCATGCCAGACCCATCTCAGTCTGACCCATTCCATACCAGACCCATTCCATACCTGACCCAATCCATACCAGACCCAATCCATACCAGACCCATTCCATGCCAGACCCATTCCATGCCAGACCCATCACAGTCTGACCCATTCCATACCAGACCCATTCCATACCAGGCCCATCACAGTCTGACCCATTCCATACCAGACCCATTCCATACCAGGCCCATCACAGTCTGACCCATTCCATACCAGATGCATTCTATTCCAGGCCCATTCCATGCCAGACCCATCACAGTCTAATCCATTCCAGACCCATTCCATTCAAGACCCATCACAGTCTGACCCATTCCATAGCAGACACATCACAGCCTGACCCATTCCATTCCAGACCCATTCCATTCCAGACCCATCACAGTCTAACCCATTCCATACCACACCCATTCCATACCACACCCATTCCATACCAGACCCATCACAGCCTGACCCATTCCATTCCAGACCCATTCCATTCCAGACACATTCCATACCAGACCCATTCCATTCCAGACCCATTCCATGCCAGACCCATCACAGCCTGACCCATTGCATACCACACCCATTCCATACCAGACCCATTCCATACCAGACCCATCACAGCCTGACCCATTCCATTCCAGACCCATTCCATTCCAGACACATTCCATACCAGACCCATTCCATTCCAGACCCATTCCATACCAGACCCATTCCATTCCAGACCCATTCCATTCCAGACCCATTCCAGCCTGACCCATTCCATTCCAGACCCATTCCATTCCAGACCCATTCCATACCAGACCCATTCCATTCCAGACCCATTCCATGCCAGACCCATCACAGCCTGACCCATTGCATACCACACCCATTCCATACCAGACCCATTCCATGCCAGACCCATCACAGCCTGACCCATTGCATACCACACCCATTCCATTCCAGACCCATTCCATTCCAGACCCAATCCATACCAGACCCATTCCATACCAGACCCATTCCATTCCAGACCCATTCCATTCCAGACCCATTCCAGCCTGACCCATTCCATTCCAGACCCATTCCATTCCAGACCCATTCCAGCCTGACCCATTCCATTCCAGACCCATTCCAGTCTGACCCATTCCATTCCAGACCCATCGCAGTCTGACCCATTCCATTCCAGACCCATTCTATTCCAGACCCATTCCATTCCAGACCCATTCCATTCCAGACCCATTCCATACCAGACCCATCACAGCCTAACCCATTCCATTCCAGACCCATTCCATTCCAGACCCATTCCAGCCTGACCCATTCCATTCCAGACCCATTCCATTCCAGACCCATTCCATTCCAGACCCATTCCAGCCTGACCCATTCCATTCCAGACCCATTCCAGTCTGACCCATTCCATTCCAGACCCATCGCAGTCTGACCCATTCCATTCCAGACCCATTCCATTCCAGACCCATTCCATACCAGACCCATCACAGCCTGACCCATTCCATTCCAGACCCATTCCATTCCAGACCAATTCCATTCCAGACCCATTCCAGCCTGACCCATTCCATTCCAGACCCATTCCATTCCAGACCAATTCCATTCCAGACCCATTCCAGTCTGACCCATTCCATGCCAGACACATTCTATTCCCGACCCAGTCCATTCCAGACCCATTCCATTCCAGACCCATTCCATACCAGACCCATCACAGCCTGACCCATTCCATACCAGACCCATTCCATGCCAGACCCATCACAGTCTGACCCATTCCATACCAGACCCATTCCATGCCAGACCCATCACAGTCTGACCCATTCCATTCCAGACCCATTCCATTCCAGACCCATTCCATACCAGACCCATCACAGCCTGACCCATTCCATACCAGACCCATTCCATGCCAGACCCATCACAGCCTGACCCATTCCATACCAGACCCATTCCATACCAGGCCCATCACAGCCTGACCCATTCCATACCAGACCCATTCCATACCAGGCCCATCACAGTCTGACCCATTCCATACCAGACCCATTCCATTCCAGACCCATTCCATGCCAGACCCATCACAGCCTGACCCATTGCATACCACACCCATTCCATACCACACCCATTCCATACCAGACCCATCACAGCCTGACCCATTCCATTCCAGACCCATTCCATTCCAGACACATTCCATACCAGACCCATTCCATTCCAGACCCATTCCATACCAGACCCATTCCATTCCAGACCCATTCCATTCCAGACCCATTCCAGCCTGACCCATTCCATTCCAGACCCATTCCATTCCAGACCCATTCCAGCCTGACCCATTCCATTCCAGACCCATTCCAGTCTGACCCATTCCATTCCAGACCCATCGCAGTCTGACCCATTCCATTCCAGACCCATTCCATTCCAGACCCATTCCATACCAGACCCATCACAGCCTGACCCATTCCATTCCAGACCCATTCCATTCCAGACCAATTCCATTCCAGACCCATTCCAGCCTGACCCATTCCATTCCAGACCCATTCCATTCCAGACCCATTCCAGCCTGACCCATTCCATTCCAGACCCATTCCATTCCAGACCCATTCCAGCCTGACCCATTCCATTCCAGACCCATTCCATTCCAGACCCATTCCAGCCTGACCCATTCCATTCCAGACCCATTCCATTCCAGACCCATCACAGTCTGACCCATTCCATGCCAGACACATTCTATTCCTGACCCAGTCCATTCCAGACCCATTCCATTCCAGACCCATTCCATACCAGACCCATCACAGCCTGACCCATTCCATACCAGGCCCATTCCATGCCAGACCCATCACAGTCTAACCCATTCCATGCCAGACCCATTCCATTCCAAACCCATTCCATGCCAGACCCATTCCATGCCAGACCCATCACAGCCTGACCCATTCCATTCGAAACCCATTCCATTCCAGACCCATTCCAGCCTGACCCATTCCATTCCAGACCCATTCCATTCCAGACCCATCACAGTCTGACCCATTCCATTCCAGACACATTCTATTCCAGACCCATTCCATTCCAGACCCATTCCATTCCAGACCCAGTGTAGGGGGAGCTCCAATCTGCCCCTGACCCAATTTTGTGCTCTCCCTGAGGCCTGGTGCTAATTCCCTGATGGAATAAGATCTTTCTGTGAGTGTTACCTTTTTCTGTCTGTTCGATGATCTGCCTCAGTGCTTTCTTCAAACTGTTGGCTCGCAACATAAGCTGTTCCTTTGACTTGAATATTTTGGGTGCAGCGTTTGTATCTGGGATGTTTCCTGGCTGTCCTCCGTTATCTGTACATGTGTTCTCGCCCTGGCCAGCTGTGGATGGTGGGGAAGTGCCAGCGGGAACAATCACCGCCTGCGATTCATCACTCAGAGCCTTCACCAGGGAGTCCAGCCTCTGGGTTAACAGTGCGCACTGCATGAGAGAAATCCAGTCACATCACCAAGATTAGGTGGGGTTCAAATCCCCCCATTTACTCTCTTCCTCAGCTGAAGATGCCGCTTCTTCCAAGGGTACGGCCCAGGGGGGTGGCCCAGGGGGGGCGGCCCAGGGGGGGCGGCCCAGGGGGGCAGCCCAGGTGGGGCGGCCCAGGGGGGGCGGCCCAGGGGGTACGGCCCAGGGGTACGGCCCAGGGGTGCGGCCCAGGGGTGCAGCCCAGGGGGGGCGGCCCAGGGGGGGCGGCCCAGGGGGTACGGCCCAGGGGTGCGGCCCAGGGGTGCGGCCCAGGGGTGCGGTTCAGGCCATCCCCATATAGCATTTATTTCGGTGACCGAAACACCCACCTTGTTGGCCATTGTGTCTGCTTCTTCCTTGTTTTCCTCGGCCTTCTTGTAGGCTTTTCCAACTTCAGCTATGAAGTCACTTACTGTCCCGCAGAGAAACCTGCAGATCAACAGCAGGCAAAAATAAAGGTAGGGGGTAAAAGAAACAGAGCAGTGAAATAAAGAGAGGAATAATGAAGAGTGGATTAATGACGAGTGGAATAATGAAGGGGGAAGGTGAAATACACAGTGTTGACCTTCCTCCATGCACCTGCTCTTTTACTGTAGGGGGTGTCTTCAGCCCCAGGTAGGTCCGCCCTCCTGTGTGACATCTGCTGGAGCAGGACCTCCAACGCCAGCATGATAAGGGGCAGTGTTACCCTCGCCTCTGCTCTGCCACTGTGAACAACTGGTGCACTTTCCATTACTACCTGACGTGCTGTTAATGTGCAGCCCGTTGACTGTCCTTCACTGGATTCTGCACTCCAGCCACCCTTGCTACTAACCAAGCTCTCTGGCCAAGCGCTTCAGCTTTCAGTCGCCAATTCAAATGAGAGGTGTGGGCTTCCAATGCAACATTCAGCATGGTGCATTCCAGGGGGTGTACACTATTCTGATTTTAACATCCTTGTGTAATTGGAGCTCATAGAATAGCATTTTACAAAGGATGGTGTAATTGAAGCAATGCGAGATAGTGTTAGTGCCTGGGGTCAGCTGTGAATCATTGCCTCATTCCCATTCCCCGACATGCAGACAAGATCTAAGTGGAACGGCATATCTAAAACTAACTGCAACTCGAGATTTTGCTTCTGAAGACAATTCACGCCTGAGCAGTCGATGCTGGTGATTGTACCCAGATTAGTGTACCATCTGTTACCCAGCGTCCCTGGCATTCACAGGGCAAGAGAGGGTCCATGAACCTGGCCAGTAACTGGCTAGCAGTGAGGAATTTTTGGGTGATTTTTCTCCTGTAAAAACCCAGGGTCTCAGGCCATTGCAGTGCCCCAGTTTCTGGTACCACCTAGTGTCTGGGCTGACCCGTGTAGATGGGGCATTGGGTTGAAGTACTGGAGGGAACAGTACTCCGTAGGACAGGAGGGAATTGAGTGACAGGGAGGAAATTACATCATCATTGAAGGCTTCAAGCCTAATTATTGCTGGCGAGGTCAAAATACACCTATCGAGAAGAGCATGTGGGAGCTCCTTGGACCTGAGCCCTAATGGTGAGCAGACCCTCGTTAACTAGTTATCAACAACAGCAAAGAAACAGATTGATTGAGATTGTACGGCGAAAAGAAACTTACGTGGCAGAGGAAATGACATCACAGTGCTGGTCGGAATCGAGTACTTTTGTTAAATGATAAGCAATTGAATCAGCATACCGAGAAATCGGGACCTGAAACAGACAAGGAACAGTCCAGATTATCACATCAACACACACCTCAGAATAGATGGACTGTACAACAGGGACTGCGGGAGACACGGACTGTACGACAGGGACTGCGGGAGACACTGACTGTACGACAGGGACTGCGGAAGACACTGACTGTACGACAGGGACTGCGGGAGACACTGACTGTATGACAGGGACTGCGGGAGACACTGACTGTACGACAGGGACTGCGGGAGACACTGACTGTACCACAGGGACTGCGGGAGACACTGACTGTACAACACGGACTGCGGGAGACACTGACTGTACAACACGGACTGCGGGAGACACTGACTGTACAACAGGAACTGCGGGAGACACTGACTGTACAACACGGACTGCGGGAGACACTGACTGTACAACACGGACTGCGGGAGACACTGACTGTACAACACGGACTGCGGGAGACACTGACTGTACAACAGGAACTGCGGGAGACACTGACTGTACAACACGGACTGTGGGAGACACTGGCTGTACAACAGGAACTGCGGGAGACACTGACTGTACAACACGGACTTTCGGAGACACTGACTGTACAACAGAGACTATGGGAGACACTGCACAACAGAGACTGTGGGAGACACTGACTGTACAACAGGAACTGTGGGAGACACTGACTGTACAACACGGACTGTCGGAGACACTGACTGTACAACAGAGGCTGTGGGAGACACTGACTGTACGACAGGGACTGCGGGAGACACTGACTGTACGACAGGGACTGCGGGAGACACTGACTGTACGACAGGGACTGCGGGAGACACTGACTGTACGACAGGGACTGCGGGAGACACTGACTGTACGACAGGGACTGCGGGAGACACTGACTGTACGACAGGGACTGCGGGAGACACTGACTGTACGACAGGGACTGCGGGAGACACTGACTGTACGACAGGGACTGCGGGAGACACTGACTGTACGACAGGGACTGCGGGAGACACTGACTGTACGACAGGGACTGCGGGAGACACTGACTGTACGACAGGGACTGCGGGAGACACTGACTGTACGACAGGGACTGCGGGAGACACTGACTGTACGACAGGGACTGCGGGAGACACTGACTGTACGACAGGGACTGCGGGAGACACTGACTGTACGACAGGGACTGCGGGAGACACTGACTGTACGACAGGGACTGCGGGAGACACTGACTGTACGACAGGGACTGCGGGAGACACTGACTGTACGACAGGGACTGCGGGAGACACGGGCTGTACGACAGGGACTGCGGGAGACACTGACTGTACGACAGGGACTGCGGGAGACACTGACTGTACGACAGGGACTGCGGGAGACACTGACTGTACAACACGGACTGTGGGAGACACTGACTGTACAACGCGGACTTTCGGGGACACTGACTGTACAACAGAGACTGTGGGAGACACTGACTGCACAACAGAGACTGTGGGAGACACTGACTGTACAACAGGAACTGTGGGAGACACTGACTGTACAACACGGACTGTCGGAGACACTGACTGTACAACACGGACTGTGGGAGACACTGACTGTACAACAGAGACTTTGGGAGACACTGACTGAACAACAGAGACTGTGGGAGACACTGACTAAACAACACGGACTGTGGGAGACACTGACTGTACAACAGGAACTGTGGGAGATACTGACTGTACAACACAGACTGTGGGAGACACTGACTGTACAACAGAGACTGTGGGAGACACTGACTGTACAACAGGGACTGTGGAAGATACTGACTGTGGAAGATACTGACTGTGCAACAGAGACTGTAAGTGCAATTCCTGTCCCTCCTCCTGTCAATGAATTCTTCGAATGACAATACAGGGATTGTTGCCACATCTTTTCCAACCTCTTTTGCTGCAAATTCCCTGGAGTAAAATTCTGCCTGTGATTTGGCTTTGAGGAGTTTTCATTTTGTGAACTTGATACTGCCGAACTCTCTAACATAAAACTTCTGATTTATACTGTTTGACCAAAGCCTCCTATTACATTTTACATTTCTTGGACATATTCTGGAACCCATTAATATCGCTGTTTAACCCGTGGTACTCTCATACCTGTACTTGGGAATTGTAAACCTCATCTTCTGTCACGATGGAAAGTGGCTGTTTTGTTGCTTCTTCGTAGGTCATGATGCTCCATCTGTGGAGCAGAGAATAATCCAGCCAGTCATCACAGTCACATCGGAGCATAGGACCAGGAATAGGCCATTCAGCCCCTCAAGCCTGTTCCGCCATTCAATGACATCATGGCTGAGCTGCGATCTAACTCCATACACCCGCCTTTGCCCCATATCCCTTAATACCTTTGGTTAACAGAAAGCTATCAATCTCACATTTAAAATTAACAATTGATCTAGCATCAATTGCCGTTTGCGGAAGAGAATTCCAAACTTCTACCACCTCTTGTGTGTAGAAGTGTTTCCTAATTTCACTCCTGAAAGGTCTGGCTTTAATTTTTAGGCTGTGCCCCCCAGTCCTAGAATCCCCAACCAGCAGAAATAGTTTCTCTCGATCGACTCTATCTGCTCCACTTAATATATTGAAAACTTTGATCAAACCACCCCTTAACCTTCTAAATTCCAGGGAATACAACCCTAGTTTGTGTAATCTCTCCTCATAAAGGGGTCCTGATGGGGAGACTCCCTCTATAAAAGGGGTCCTGATGGGGCGACACCCTCTATAAAAGGGGCCCTGATGGGGAGACTCCCTCTATAAAAGGGGTCCTGATGGGGAGACTCCCTCTATAAAAGGGGTCCTGATGGGGAGACTCCCTCTATAAAAGGGGCCCTGATGGGGAGACTCCCTCTATAAAAGGGGCCCTGATGGGGAGACTCCCTCTATAAAAGGGGTCCTGATGGGGAGACTCCCTCTATAAAAGGGGTCCTGATGGGGAGACTCCCTCTATAAAAGGGGTCCTGATGGGGAGACTCCCTCTATAAAAGGGGTCCTGATGGGGAGACTCCCTCTATAAAAGGGGCCCTGATGGGGAGACTCCCTCTATAAAAGGGGTCCTGATGGGGAGACTCCCTCTATAAAAGGGGTCCTGATGGGGAGACTCCCTCTATAAAAGGGGTCCTGATGGGGAGACTCCCTCTATAAAAGGGGTCCTGATGGGGAGACTCCCTCTATAAAAGGGGTCCTGATGGGGAGACTCCCTCTATAAAAGGGGTCCTGATGGGGAGACTCCCTCTATAAAAGGGGCCCTGATGGGGAGACTCCCTCTATAAAAGGGGCCCTGATGGGGAGACTCCCTCTATAAAAGGGGCCCTGATGGGGAGACTCACTCTATAAAAGGGGCCCTGATGGGGAGACTCCCTCTATAAAAGGGGTCCTGATGGGGCGACACCCTCTATAAAGGGGTCCTGATGGGGAGACTCCCTCTATAAAAGGGGTCCTGATGGGGAGACTCCCTCTATAAAAGGGGCCCTGATGGGGAGACTCCCTCTATAAAAGGGGTCCTGATGGGGAGACTCCCTCTATAAAAGGGGCCCTGATGGGGAGACACCCTCTATAAAAGGGGCCCTGATGGGGAGACTCCCTCTATAAAAGGGGTCCTGATGGGGAGACTCCCTCTATAAAAGGGGCCCTGATGGGGAGACTCCCTCTATAAAAGGGGTCCTGATGGGGAGACTCCCTCTATAAAAGGGGTCCTGATGGGGAGACTCCCTCTATAAAAGGGGTCCTGATGGGGAGACTCCCTCTATAAAAGGGGTCCTGATGGGGAGACTCCCTCTATAAAAGGGGTCCTGATGGGGAGACTCCCTCTATAAAAGGGGTCCTGATGGGGAGACTCACTCTATAAAAGGGGTCCTGATGGGGAGACTCCCTCTATAAAAGGGGCCCTGATGGGGAGACACCCTCTATAAAAGGGGTCCTGATGGGGAGACTCCCTCTATAAAAGGGGTCCTGATGGGGAGACTCCCTCTATAAAAGGGGTCCTGATGGGGAGACTCCCTCTATAAAAGGGGTCCTGATGGGGAGACTCCCTCTATAAAAGGGGCCCTGATGATGAGACTCCCTCTATAAAAGGGGTCCTGATGGGGAGACTCCCTCTATAAAAGGGGTCCTGATGGGGAGACACCCTCTATAAAAGGGGTCCTGATGGGGAGACTCCCTCTATAAAAGGGGTCCTGATGGGGAGACACCCTCTATAAAAGGGGTCCTGATGGGGAGACTCACTCTATAAAAGGGGCCCTGATGGGGAGACTCCCTCTATAAAAGGGGTCCTGATGGGGAGACTCCCTCTATAAAAGGGGTCCTGATGGGGAGACTCCCTCTATAAAAGGGGTCCTGATGGGGAGACTCCCTCTATAAAAGGGGTCCTGATGGGGAGACTCCCTCTATAAAAGGGGTCCTGATGGGGAGACTCCCTCTATAAAAGGGGTCCTGATGGGGAGACTCCCTCTATAAAAGGGGCCCTGATGGGGAGACTCCCTCTATAAAAGGGGTCCTGATGGTGAGACTCCCTCTATAAAAGGGGTCCTGATGGGGAGACTCCCTCTATAAAAGGGGCCCTGATGGGGAGACTCCCTCTATAAAAGGGGCCCTGATGGGGAGACTCCCTCTATAAAAGGGGTCCTGATGGGGAGACTCCCTCTATAAAAGGGGCCCTGATGGGGAGACTCCCTCTATAAAAGGGGTCCTGATGGGCAGACTCCCTCTATAAAAGGGGCCCTGATGGGGAGACTCCCTCTATAAAAGGGGCCCTGATGGGGAGACTCCCTCTATAAAAGGGGCCCTGATGGGGAGACACCCTCTATAAAAGGGGCCCTGATGGGGAGACTCCCTCTATAAAAGGGGTCCTGATGGGGAGACTCCCTCTATAAAAGGGGTCCTGATGGGGAGACTCGCTCTATAAAAGGGGCCCTGATGGGGAGACTCCCTCTATAAAAGGGGCCCTGATGGGGAGACTCCCTCTATAAAAGGGGCCCTGATGGGGAGACTCCCTCTATAAAAGGGGTCCTGATGGGGAGACTCCCTCTATAAAAGGGGCCCTGATGGGGAGACTCCCTCTATAAAAGGGGCCCTGATGGGGAGACTCCCTCTATAAAAGGGGCCCTGATGGGGAGACTCCCTCTATAAAAGGGGCCCTGATGGGGCGACTCCCTCTATAAAAGGGGCCCTGATGGGGCGACTCCCTCTATAAAAGGGGCCCTGATGGGGAGACTTCCTCTATAAAAGGGGTCCTGATGGGGAGACTTCCTCTATAAAAGGGGTCCTGATGGGGAGACTCCCTCTATAAAAGGGTGTCTAATACTGGGTGCAGGGAGAGACGCTCATTGCAGCAGTCGCTGCTATTGCTGACAGCAGCTCATTTCGGGCAGGCGGCAGGTTTAACTGTTCTGTGCCAACCACCAGAGGGAGCCCTCACACTGCGATTGTGTGAGGCACAGGATATTTACACAGTGCGGAACTCCCATTTCCCAAGCAGTTTCTTCTGTAGATTCCTGCTCTCACTGTGTGTTTGTTTACTGAGAAACCCAGGTGACGGGACAATCCCTCAGTGCAAAATATATATTTTTTTAATTTAATTCGTTTTTATGGGATGTGGGCATCGCTGGTGAGGCCAGCATTTATTGCCCATCCCTAATTGCCCTTGAGAAGGTGGTGGTGAGCCGCCTTCTTGAACCGTTGCAGTCCGTGTGGTGAAGGTACTCCCACAGTGCTGCTAGGTAGGGAGTTCCAGGATTTTGACCCAGCGACGATGGAGGATCGGTGATATACTTCTAAGTCAGGACGGTGTGTGACTTGGAGGGGAACTTGGAGGTGGTGGTGTTCCCATGCGCCTGTTGCCCTTGTCCTTCTAGGTGAAAGTGGCCGCGGGTTTGGGAGGTGCTGCCAAAGAAGTCTTGGCGAGTTGCTGCAGTACATACTGTAGATGGTACACACTGCAGCCACGGTGCACCGGTGGTGGAGGGAGTGAATGTTTAAGGTGGTGGATGGGGTGCCAATCAAGCAAGCTGCTTTGTCCTGGATGGTGTCGAGTTTCTTGAGTGTTGTTGGAGCTGCACTCATCCAGGCAAGTGGAGAGTATTCCATCACACTGCTGACTAGTGCCTTATAGATGGTGGAAAGGCTTTGGGGAGTCAGGAGGTGAGACACTCGCCATAGAATACCTAGCCTCTGACCTGCTCTTATTGCCACAGTATTTATGTGGCTGGTCCAGTTAAGTTTCTGGTTAATGGTGACCACCAGGATGTTGATAGTGGGGGATTCGGCGATGGTAATGACATTGAATGTCAAGGGGAGGTGGTTAGACTCTCACTTGTTGGAGATAGTCAATGCCTGGCACTTCTGTGGTGCGAATGTTACCTGCCACTTATCAGCCCAAGACTGAACGTCATCCAGGTCTTGTTGCATGCGGGCACAGACTGTTTCATTATCTGTGGAGTTGTGAATGGCGCTGAACACTGGGCAGTCATCAGCGAACATCCCCATTTCTGACATTATGTTGGAGGGAAGGTCATTAATGAAGCAGCTGAAGATGGTTGGGCCTAGGACACTGCCCTGAGGAACTCCTGCAGCGATGTCCTGGGACTGTGATGATTGACCTTCAACCACCACAACCATTTTCCTTTGTGCTAGGCATGACTCCAGCCAGTGGAGAGTTTTCCCCCTGATCCCCATTGACTTCAGTTTTACTGGGGCTCCTTGATGCCACACTTGGTCAAATGCTGCCTTGATGTCAAGGACAGTCACTCTCACCTCACCTCTGGAATTTAGCTCCTTTGTCCATGTTTGGACCAAGGCTGTAATGAGGTCGGGAGCCGAGTGGTCTTGACGAAACCCAAACTGGGCATCAGTGAGCAAGTTATTGGTGAGTAAGTGTCGCTTGATAGCACTGTCGATGACACCTTCCATCACTTTGCTGATGATTGAGAGCAGACTGATGGGGCGGTAATTGGCCGGGTTGGATTTGTCCTGCTTTTTGTGGACAGGACATACCTGGGCAGTTTTTCACATTGTCGTATAGATGCCAGTGTTGTAGCTGTACTGGAACAGCTTGGCTAGAGGCGCGGCTAATTCTGGAGCACAAGTCTTCAGCACAATAGTCGGGATATTGTCGGGGCTCATAGCCTTTGCTGTATCCAGTGCGCTCAGCCGTTTTTTGATATCACGTGGAGTGAATCGAATTGGCTGAAGATTGGCTTCGGTGATGGTGGGGACCTCGGGAGAAGGCCGATGTGGATCAGCCACTCGGCACTTCTGGCTGAAGTTGGTTGCAAACGCTTCAGCCTTGTCTTTTGCACTCACGTACTGGGCTCCACCATCATTGAGGATGCGGATATTCATGGAGCCTCCTCCTCCCATTTGATGCACAGTGCAGAGGGAGCTTTACTCAGTATCTAACCCGTGCTGTGCCTCCCCTGGGAATGTTGGATGGAACAGTGTAGAGGGAGCGTTAATGTGTATCAAACCCGTGCTGTACCTGGAGATGGGAGAGGGATACGCGATCACGTGACAATGGTGCCAACACCCTCACCTGTCCAGCATCTTGGTGGTGGCACGCTCCAGCTTGGCCACAACCTGAAGAAGCTGCGTGTCATCATCACATAGTCCACCCCAGCCGAGAACCCTCGCCAGGTCATTGCCCGTCCCCAGGGGAAGCACACCCAGCTTGCACTGGCAAAGAGAGTAAAACACTTCAGCAAACAGCACCAGCTCATGGTCAGCACCATCCAGCTATCCCTCAAATCTCAGTACCATCCCTCTCCTGTGGTGCTCAGTACCCACCATCCCGTGGTGTTCAGTACCATCCCCCTCCTGTGGTGCTCAGTACCCACCATCCCGTGGTGTTCAGTACCATCCCCCTCCTGTGGTGCTCAGTACCATCCCCCCTGTGGTGCTCAGTACCCACCATCCCATGGTGTTCAGTACCATCCCCCCTGTGGTGCTCAGTACCATCCCCCCCTGTGGTGCTCAGTACCATCCCCCCTGTGGTGCTCAGTACCATTCCCCCTGTGGTGCTCAGTACCATTCCCCCTGTGGTGCTCAGTACCATCCCCCTCCTGTGGTGCTCAGTACCATCCCCCCTGTGGTGCTCAGTACCATCCCCCCCTGTGGTGCTCAGTACCCCCCCCTGTGGTGCTCAGTACCATCCCCCCCTGTGGTGCTCAGTACCCCCCCTGTGGTGCTCAGTACCATCCCCCCTGTGGTGCTCAGTACCATCCCCTCCTGTGGTGCTCAGTACCATCCCCCCTGTGGTGCTCAGTACCATCCCCCCCTGTGGTGCTCAGTACCATCCCCCCCTGTGGTGCTCAGTACCCCCCCCTGTGGTGCTCAGTACCATCCCCCTCCTGTGGTGCTCAGTACCATCCCTTCCTGTGGTGCTCAGTACCATCCCCCTCCTGTGGTGCTCAGTACCATCCCCCCTGTGGTGCTCAGTACCATCCCCCCTGTGGTGCTCAGTACCATCACCCCTGTGGTGCTCAGTACCATCCCCCCTGTGCTGCTCAGTACCATCCCCCCTGTGGTGCTCAGTACCATCCCCCCTGTGGTGCTCAGTGCCATCCCCTCCTGTGGTGCTCAGTACCATCCCCCCCTGTGGCGCTCAGTACCATCCCCTCCTGTGGTGCTCAGTACCATCCCATCCCGTGGTGTTCAGTACCATCCCCCCCTGTGGTGCTCAGTACCATCCCATCCCGTGGTGTTCAGTACCATCCCCCTCCTGTGGTGCTCAGTACCATCCCCCCTGTGGTGCTCAGTACCATCCCCTTCTGTGGTGCTCAGTACCATCCCCCCCTGTGGTGCTCAGTACCATCCCCTCCTGTGGTGCTCAGTACCAACCCCCCTGTGGTGCTCAGTACCATCCCCCCCTGTGGTGCTCAGGACCATCCCCCCCTGTGGTGCTCAGTACCAACCCCCCTGTGGTGCTCAGTACCGTCCCCCCCTGTGGTGCTCAGTACCGTCCCCCCCTGTGGTGCTCAGTACCCCCCCCCTGTGGTGCTCAGTACCATCCCCCCTGTGGTGCTCAGTACCATCCCCCCTGTGGTGCTCAGTACCGTCCCCCCCCTGTGGTGCTCAGTACCATCCCCCCCCTGTGGTGCTCAGTACCAACCCCCCTGTGGTGCTCAGTACCATCCCCCCCCTGTGGTGCTCAGTACCGTCCCCCCCTGTGGTGCTCAGTACCATCCCCCCTGTGGTGCTCAGTACCATCCCCCCCTGTGGTGCTCAGTTCCATCCCCCCCTGTGGTGCTCAGTACCATCCCCCCTGTGGTGCTCAGTACCATCCCCCCCTGTGGTGCTCAGTACCATCCCCCCCCCTGTGGTGCTCAGTACCATCCCCCTGTGGTGCTCAGTACCATCCCCCCCCTGTGGTGCTCAGTTCCATCCCCCCCTGTGGTGCTCAGTACCATCCCCCCTGTGGTGCTCAGTACCATCCCCCCCTGTGGTGCTCAGTACCATCCCCCCTGTGGTGCTCAGTACCATCCCCCCCTGTGGTGCTCAGTACCGTCCCCCCCTGTGGTGCTCAGTGCCATCCCCCCCCCTGTGGTGCTCAGTACCATCCCCCTGTGGTGCTCAGTACCATCCCCCCCCCTGTGGTGCTCAGTACCATCCCCCCCCTGTGGTGCTCAGTACCATCCCCCCCTGTGGTGCTCAGTACCGTCCCCCCCCTGTGGTGCTCAGTACCGTCCCCCCCCTGTGGTGCTCAGTACCATCCCCCCCTGTGGTGCTCAGTACCGTCCCCCCGTGGTGCTCAGTACCATCCCCCCCTGTGGTGCTCAGTTCCATCCCCCCCTGTGGTGCTCAGTACCGTCCCCCCCTGTGGTGCTCCGTACCATCCCCCCCTGTGGTGTTCAGTTCCATCCCCCCCTGTGGTGCTCAGTACCATCCCCCCTGTGGTGCTCAGTACCATCCCCCCCTGTGGTGCTCAGTACCGTCCCCCCCTGTGGTGCTCAGTACCATCCCCCCTGTGGTGCTCAGTACCATCCCCCCCTGTGGTGCTCAGTTCCATCCCCCCCTGTGGTGTTCAGTTCCATCCCCCCCTGTGGTGCTCAGTACCATCCCCCCCTGTGGTGCTCAGTACCATCCCCCCTGTGGTGCTCAGTACCATCCCCCCCCCCCTGTGGTGCTCAGTACCACCCCCCCTGTGGTGTTCAGTTCCATCCCCCCCTGTGGTGCTCAGTACCATCCCCCCCAGGTGCTCAGTACCATCCCCCCCTGTGGTGCTCAGTACCATCCCCCCCTGTGGTGCTCAGTACCGTCCCCCCCCTGTGGTGCTCAGTACCATCCCCCCCTGTGGTGCTCAGTACCATCCCCCCTGTGGTGCTCAGTACCAACCCCCCTGTGGTGCTCAGTACCAACCCCCCTGTGGTGCTCAGTACCAACCCCCCTGTGGTGCTCAGTGCCATCCCCCCCCCTCTGGTGCTCAGTACCATCCCCCCACCTGTGGTGCTCAGTACCATCCCCCCCTGTGGTGCTCAGTACCGTCCCCCCCTGTGGTGCTCAGTACCATCCCCCCCTGTGGTGCTCAGTACCATCCCCCGCTGTGGTGCTCAGTACCATCCCCCCCCCTGTGGTGCTCAGTACCATCCCCCTGTGGTGCTCAGTACCATCCCCCCCCCTGTGGTGCTCAGTACCATCCCCCTGTGGTGCTCAGTACCATCCCCCCCCCTGTGGTGCTCAGTACCATCCCCCCTGTGGTGCTCAGTACCATCCCCCCCTGTGGTGCTCAGTACCATCCCCCCCCCTGTGGTGTTCAGTACCATCCCCCCCTGTGGTGCTCAGTACCGTCCCCCCCTGTGGTGCTCAGTACCATCCCCCCTGTGGTGCTCAGTACCATCCCCCCTGTGGTGCTCAGTACCATCCCCCCCTGTGGTGCTCAGTACCATCCCCCCTGTGGTGCTCAGTACCAACCCCCCCTGTGGTGCTCAGTACCATCCCCCCCTGTGGTGCTCAGTACCATCCCCCCTGTGGTGCTCAGTACCGTCCCCCCCTGTGGTGCTCAGTACCATCCGCCCCTGTGGTGCTCAGTACCATCCCCCCCTGTGGTGCTCAGTACCATCCGCCCCTGTGGTGCTCAGTACCATCCCCCCCTGTGGTGCTCAGTACCATCCCCCCCTGTGGTGCTCAGTACCAACCCCCCCTGTGGTGCTCAGTACCATCCCCCCCTGTGGTGCTCAGTACCGTCCCCCCCTGTGGTGCTCAGTACCATCCGCCCCTGTGGTGCTCAGTACCATCCCCCCCTGTGGTGCTCAGTACCGTCCCCCCCTGTGGTGCTCAGTACCATCCGCCCCTGTGGTGCTCAGTACCATCCCCCCCTGTGGTGCTCAGTACCATCCGCCCCTGTGGTGCTCAGTACCATCCCCCCCTGTGGTGCTCAGTACCATCCCCCCCCTGTGGTGCTCAGTACCGTCCCCCCCTGTGGTGCTCAGTACCATCCCCCCCTGTGGTGCTCAGTACCATCCCCCCCTGTGGTGCTCAGTACCCTCCCCCCTGTGGTGCTCAGTACCATCCCCCCCTGTGGTGCTCAGTACCATCCCCCCCTGTGGTGCTCAGTACCCTCCCCCCTGTGGTGCTCAGTACCCCCCCCCTGTGGTGCTCAGTACCAACCCCCCCTGTGGTGCTCAGTACCAACCCCCCTGTGGTGCTCAGTACCATCCCCCCTGTGGTGCTCAGTACCATCCCCCGCTGTGGTGCTCAGTACCAACCCCCCTGTGGTGCTCAGTACCATCCCCCCCTGTGGTGCTCAGTACCATCCCCCCCTGTGGTGCTCAGTACCATCCCCCCCCGTGGTGCTCAGTACCGTCCCCCCCTGTGGTGCTCAGTACCATCCCCCCTGTGGTGCTCAGTACCAACCCCCCCTGTGGTGCTCAGTACCATCCCCCCCTGTGGTGCTCAGTACCATCCCCCCTGTGGTGCTCAGTACCAACCCCTCCTGTGGTGCTCAGTACCATCCCCCCCTGTGGTGCTCAGTACCATCCCCCCTGTGGTGCTCAGTACCAACCCCCCCTGTGGTGCTCAGTACCATCCCCCCCTGTGGTGCTCAGTACCAACCCCCCTGTGGTGCTCAGTACCAACCCCCCTGTGGTGCTCAGTACCATCCCCCTGTGGTGCTCAGTACCAACCCCCCCTGTGGTGCTCAGTACCAACCCCCCCTGTGGTGCTCAGTACCATCCCCCCCTGTGGTGCTCAGTACCGTCCCCCCCTGTGGTGCTCAGTACCGTCCCCCCCTGTGGTGCTCAGTACCGTCCCCCCCTGTTGTGCTCAGTACCAACCCCCCTGTGGTGCTCAGTACCAACCCCCCCTGTGGTGCTCAGTACCATCCCCCCCTGTGGTGCTCAGTACCATCCCCCCCTGTGGTGCTCAGTACCATCCCCCCTGTGGTGCTCAGTACCGTCCCCCCCTGTGGTGCTCAGTACCATCCCCCCTGTGGTGCTCAGTACCGTCCCCCCTGTGGTGCTCAGTACCAACCCCCCTGTGGTGCTCAGTACCATCCCCCCTGTGGTGCTCAGTACCATCCCCCCTGTGGTGCTCAGTACCATCCCCCCCTGTGGTGCTCAGTACCATCCCCCCCTGTGGTGCTCAGTACCGTCCCCCCCTGTGGTGCTCAGTACCGTCCCCCCCCTGTGGTGCTCAGTACCGTCCCCCCCTGTGGTGCTCAGTACCATCCCCCCCTGTGGTGCTCAGTACCGTCCCCCCCTGTGGTGCTCAGTACCATCCCCCCCTGTGGTGCTCAGTACCATCCCCCCTGTGGTGCTCAGTACCATCCCCCCCTGTGGTGCTCAGTACCATCCCCCCCTGTGGTGCTCAGTACCGTCCCCCCCTGTGGTGCTCAGTACCGTCCCCCCCCTGTGGTGCTCAGTACCATCCCCCCCTGTGGTGCTCAGTACCATCCCCCCCTGTGGTGCTCAGTACCATCCCCCCCTGTGGTGCTCAGTACCATCCCCCCCTGTGGTGCTCAGTACCATCCCCCCCTGTGGTGTTCAGTACCATCCCCCCCCCTGTGGTGCTCAGTACCATCCCCCCCCCTGTGGTGCTCAGTACCAACCCCCCTGTGGTGCTCAGTACCGTCCCCCCCTGTGGTGCTCAGTACCATCCCCCCCTGTGGTGCTCAGTACCATCCCCCCCTGTGGTGTTCAGTACCATCCCCCCCCCTGTGGTGCTCAGTACCATCCCCCCCTGTGGTGCTCAGTACCATCCCCCCCCGTGGTGCTCAGTACCATCCGCCCCCCGTGGTGCTCAGTACCCCCCCCTGTGGTGCTCAGTACCATCCCCCCTGTGGTGCTCAGTACCGTCCCCCCCTGTGGTGCTCAGTACCATTCCCCCTGTGGTGCTCAGTACCATCCCCCCCTGTGGTGCTCAGTACCGTCCCCCCCTGTGGTGCTCAGTACCAACCCCCCCTGTGGTGCTCAGTAACCCCCCCTGTGGTGCTCAGTACCAACCCCCCTGTGGTGCTCAGTACCATCCCCCCCTGTGGTGCTCAGTACCGTCCCCCCCTGTGGTGCCCAGTACCATCCCCCCCTGTGGTGCTCAGTACCGTCCCCCCGTGGTGCTCAGTACCATCCCCCCCTGTGGTGCTCAGTACCAACCCCCCCTGTGGTGCTCAGTACCATCCCCCCCTGTGGTGCTCAGTACCGTCCCCCCCTGTGGTGCTCAGTACCATCCCCCCCTGTGGTGCTCAGTACCATCCCCCCCTGTGGTGCTCAGTACCGTCCCCCCGTGGTGCTCAGTACCATCCCCCCCTGTGGTGCTCAGTACCAACCCCCCCTGTGGTGCTCAGTACCATCCCCCCCTGTGGTGCTCAGTACCATCCCCCCCTGTGGTGCTCAGTACCATCCCCCCCTGTGGTGCTCAGTACCGTCCCCCCGTGGTGCTCAGTACCATCCCCCCCCTGTGGTGCTCAGTACCATCCCCCCCTGTGGTGCTCAGTACCAACCCCCCCTGTGGTGCTCAGTACCATCCCCCCCTGTGGTGCTCAGTACCAACCCCCCCTGTGGTGCTCAGTACCCCCCCTGTGGTGCTCAGTACCAACCCCCCTGTGGTGCTCAGTACCATCCCCCCCTGTGGTGCTCAGTACCGTCCCCCCCTGTGGTGCTCAGTACCGTCCCCCCCTGTGGTGCTCAGTGCCATCCCCCCCTGTGGTGCTCAGTACCGTCCCCCCCTGTGGTGCTCAGTACCATCCCCCCTGTGGTGCTCAGTACCATCCCCCCCTGTGGTGCTCAGTACCATCCCCCCTGTGGTGCTCAGCACCAACCCCCCCTGTGGTGCTCAGTACCCCCCCCTGTGGTGCTCAGTACCAACCCCCCTGTGGTGCTCAGTACCATCCCCCCCTGTGGTGCTCAGTACCGTCCCCCCCTGTGGTGCTCAGTACCGTCCCCCCCTGTGGTGCTCAGTACCGTCCCCCCCTGTGGTGCTCAGTACCGTCCCCCCCTGTGGTGCTCAGTACCGTCCCCCCCTGTGGTGCTCAGTACCGTCCCCCCCTGTGGTGCTCAGTACCGTCCCCCCCTGTGGTGCTCAGTACCGTCCCCCCCTGTGGTGCTCAGTACCGTCCCCCCCTGTGGTGCTCAGTACCATCCCCCCCTGTGGTGCTCAGTACCATCCCCCCTGTGGTGCTCAGTACCATCCCCCCCTGTGGTGCTCAGTACCGTCCCCCCCTGTGGTGCTCAGTACCGTCCCCCCCTGTGGTGCTCAGTACCGTCCCCCCCTGTGGTGCTCAGTACCATCCCCCCCTGTGGTGCTCAGTACCATCCCCCCCTGTGGTGCTCAGTACCATCCCCCCCTGTGGTGCTCAGTACCATCCCCCCCTGTGGTGCTCAGTACCATCCCCCCCTGTGGTGCTCAGTACCATCCCCCCCTGTGGTGTTCAGTACCATCCCCCCCCCCCTGTGGTGCTCAGTACCATCCCCCCCTGTGGTGCTCAGTACCAACCCCCCTGTGGTGCTCAGTACCGTCCCCCCCCTGTGGTGCTCAGTACCATCCCCCCCTGTGGTGTTCAGTACCATCCCCCCCCCTGTGGTGCTCAGTACCATCCCCCCCTGTGGTGCTCAGTACCAACCCCCCTGTGGTGCTCAGTACCGTCCCCCCCTGTGGTGCTCAGTACCATCCCCCCCTGTGGTGCTCAGTACCATCCCCCCCTGTGGTGTTCAGTACCATCCCCCCCCCTGTGGTGCTCAGTACCATCCCCCCGTGGTGCTCAGTACCATCCCCCCCTGTGGTGCTCAGTACCATCCGCCCCTGTGGTGCTCAGTACCCCCCCCGTGGTGCTCAGTACCATCCCCCCTGTGGTGCTCAGTACCGTCCCCCCCTGTGGTGCTCAGTACCATTCCCCCTGTGGTGCTCAGTACCGTCCCCCCCTGTGGTGCTCAGTACCGTCCCCCCCTGTGGTGCTCAGTACCATCCCCCCCTGTGGTGCTCAGTACCATCCCCCCTGTGGTGCTCAGTACCGTCCCCCCCTGTGGTGCTCAGTACCATCCCCCCCTGTGGTGCTCAGTACCATCCCCCCCTGTGGTGCTCAGTTCCGTCCCCCCGTGGTGCTCAGTACCATCCCCCCCTGTGGTGCTCAGTACCAACCCCCCCTGTGGTGCTCAGTACCATCCCCCCCTGTGGTGCTCAGTACCGTCCCCCCCTGTGGTGCTCAGTACCATCCCCCCCTGTGGTGCTCAGTACCAGCCCCCCCTGTGGTGCTCAGTACCGTCCCCCCGTGGTGCTCAGTACCATCCCCCCCTGTGGTGCTCAGTACCAACCCCCCCTGTGGTGCTCAGTACCATCCCCCCCTGTGGTGCTCAGTACCATCCCCCCCTGTGGTGCTCAGTACCGTCCCCCCGTGGTGCTCAGTACCATCCCCCCCTGTGGTGCTCAGTACCATCCCCCCCTGTGGTGCTCAGTACCATCCCCCCCTGTGGTGCTCAGTACCAACCCCCCCTGTGGTGCTCAGTACCCCCCCCTGTGGTGCTCAGTACCAACCCCCCTGTGGTGCTCAGTACCATCCCCCCCTGTGGTGCTCAGTACCATCCCCCCCTGTGGTGCTCAGTACCGTCCCCCCCTGTGGTGCTCAGTACCATCCCCCCCTGTGGTGCTCAGTACCGTCCCCCCCTGTGGTGCTCAGTACCATCCCCCCCTGTGGTGCTCAGTACCATCCCCCCCTGTGGTGCTCAGTACCATCCCCCCCTGTGGTGCTCAGTACCCCCCCCCTGTGGTGCTCAGTACCAACCCCCCTGTGGTGCTCAGTACCATCCCCCCCTGTGGTGCTCAGTACCAACCCCCCTGTGGTGCTCAGTACCATCCCCCCGTGGTGCTCAGTACCGTCCCCCCCTGTGGTGCTCAGTACCATCCCCCCTGTGGTGCTCAGTACCATCCCCCCCTGTGGTGCTCAGTACCATCCCCCCCTGTGGTGCTCAGTACCATCCCCCCCCTGTGGTGCTCAGTACCATCCCCCCTGTGGTGCTCAGTACCATCCCCCCCTGTGGTGCTCAGTACCATCCCCCCTGTGGTGCTCAGTACCATCCCCCCTGTGGTGCTCAGTACCAACCCCCCTGTGGTGCTCAGTACCATCCCCCCCCTGTGGTGCTCAGTACCGTCCCCCCCTGTGGTGCTCAGTACCGTCCCCCCCTGTGGTGCTCAGTACCCCCCCCCTGTGGTGCTCAGTACCATCCCCCCCCTGTGGTGCTCAGTACCATCCCCCCCCTGTGGTGCTCAGTACCGTCCCCCCGTGGTGCTCAGTACCGTCCCCCCCTGTGGTGCTCAGTACCATCCCCCCTGTGGTGCTCAGTACCGTCCCCCCCTGTGGTGCTCAGTACCATCCCCCCCTGTGGTGCTCAGTACCGTCCCCCCCCTGTGGTGCTCAGTACCCCCCCTGTGGTGCTCAGTACCATCCCCCCCTGTGGTGCTCAGTACCGTCCCCCCCTGTGGTGCTCAGTACCATCCCCCCTGTGGTGCTCAGTACCAACCCCCCTGTGGTGCTCAGTACCAACCCCCCTGTGGTGCTCAGTACCAACCCCCCTGTGGTGCTCAGTACCGTCCCCCCCTGTGGTGCTCAGTACCGTCCCCCCCTGTGGTGCTCAGTACCATCCCCCCCTGTGGTGCTCAGTACCATCCCCCCCTGTGGTGCTCAGTACCATCCCCCCCTGTGGTGCTCAGTACCAACCCCCCTGTGGTGCTCAGTACCATCCCCCCTGTGGTGCTCAGTACCATCCCCCCCTGTGGTGCTCAGTACCATCCCCCCCTGTGGTGCTCAGTACCGTCCCCCCCTGTGGTGCTCAGTACCATCCCCCCCCCCTGTGGTGCTCAGTACCATCCCCCCCTGTGGTGCTCAGTACCAACCCCCCCTGTGGTGCTCAGTACCATCCCCCCTGTGGTGCTCAGTACCATCCCCCCCTGTGGTGCTCAGTACCATCCCCCCCTGTGGTGCTCAGTACCCCCCCCTGTGGTGCTCAGTACCATCCCCCCCTGTGGTGCTCAGTACCGTCCCCCCGTGGTGCTCAGTACCGTCCCCCCCTGTGGTGCTCAGTACCGTCCCCCCCTGTGGTGCTCAGTACCGTCCCCCCCTGTGGTGCTCAGTACCATCCCCCCCTGTGGTGCTCAGTACCAACCCCCCTGTGGTGCTCAGTACCCCCCCCTGTGGTGCTCAGTACCGTCCCCCCCTGTGGTGCTCAGTACCGTCCCCCCCTGTGGTGCTCAGTACCATCCCCCCTGTGGTGCTCAGTACCGTCCCCCCCGGTGGTGCTCAGTACCCTCCCCCCTGTGGTGCTCAGTACCGTCCCCCCTGTGGTGCTCAGTACCGTCCCCCCCTGTGGTGCTCAGTACCGTCCCCCCCTGTGGTGCTCAGTACCGTCCCCCCCTGTGGTGCTCAGTACCGTCCCCCCTGTGGTGCTCAGTACCGTCCCCCCTGTGGTGCTCAGTACCGTCCCCCCTGTGGTGCTCAGTACCGTCCCCCCTGTGGTGCTCAGTACCGTCCCCCCCTGTGGTGCTCAGTACCCCCCCCTGTGGTGCTCAGTACCGTCCCCCCCTGTGGTGCTCAGTACCGTCCCCCCCTGTGGTGCTCAGTACCGTCCCCCCCTGTGGTGCTCAGTACCGTCCCCCCCTGTGGTGCTCAGTACCGTCCCCCCCTGTGGTGCTCAGTACCGTCCCCCCCTGTGGTGCTCAGTACCGTCCCCCCCTGTGGTGCTCAGTACCGTCCCCCCCTGTGGTGCTCAGTACCATCCCCCCCTGTGGTGCTCAGTACCATCCCCCCTGTGGTGCTCAGTACCATTCCCCCTGTGGTGCTCAGTACCCCCCCCGTGGTGCTCAGTACCATCCCCCCCTGTGGTATGAGGGGAGCTGTAATCATTCACTCACCTGTTTGTGTAAGCCAAGTTTATCGATTTCAGATAAGACCCAGCCCACACTGCCATCGCCACCACACGCGAGGATCCGGAATGTAGCAAACTTCTGGAACAGACGGAGCCTGCCAGGGAACAAACACAGCTCAGCTTCTCTTGAAACAGGAATCAAAGCGATAGATAGGCAGCAGCAAAAGTCACATTTCCCGACTGTTCAAAGCAACGCCCCAGAATGTCCTCGGAGCCGCTCTCGCTCCGCGACCGAAACTTGGCCGGAAGTGCGGCGGGAAATGCCGTTTACGTTGAAATTACGGCATTAAGTGGGACCAGCACTGAGCAAATATCGGGCCAATGTGTTTCCGCAGTGAGAAGTTGTGAAGATGTAGAATAGGGTTGGTGTAACTGAAGGTCTCAGTAATCATGTCACTGTGAAACGTTGGCCCAGCAGTCCCATTCAACTGATGACAGATACCACACACCAGCTCAGAATCAGAAGGTCGTGGACTTGAGCACATAATCCAGGCACCACACCTTGGCTTAGAAATTCAGTTGGCTGTGCCAGCCGTTAGCGCCTTAGGAGGAGTAGATCTCGAGCGCTAGGCGCTTAGCGCCCGGGCGCAGCGCGATCTGCGCCTCGCCCCAACTTCAGTAGACATTTAGCGCCGGCGCAAAGTCATTGCGCGCGCTCATCTGCGCGCGCAGATCATGACGTCATTTCATCGTGCAACGCCCTTTGTGCGCCCGGAACCGGAACTTCACTCACGCCGCCCCATTGTGCGCCGGGCGGCCCTAACGACTGTTGAGTGGAACGTTGCTCAGCCGATGCGGGCCACGGGGAGCGCGAATTAAAGGGCACTTCCCCTGCACTAGAAACGGCAGCCGTGTTACAACACTCCTTTTTGTGAGAGACGGATCTTCTGATTTGGCTCAACACAGGAGGAGGAGGAGGAGGAGGAGGAGGAGGAGCAGAAGGCTGGTACCACATAACAAACTGATGGAGAGAAGCCCTCCCCAACAACACAAATACAGCAGTCTCGGCCTTTCAAAAAAACAAATCCACCCTCCCCCTTTAAGAGCTCACCGGAGCCAGAGTGTCTGCCGGCAATCAGCAGCTCGCCGCACCTGCCCTGCGCCCAACTTCCGGTGTTAGCGCCCCGGGCTGCCGGCTTAGCGCCTAATGATAGTCGTGCATCGCCTGTTTTAGCACAGCAGCAACCTCTTAGGGCGATGCAACTGAATATCGGCGAAGGGGGCTCGACTTTGCGCCGGGCGCAAACTTTCGCGGCCGCCCGACTTTACCGCCCCAAAAGTGGCTATACTGAATTTCTAGGCCCTTATCTTTAGACTGTGACCCCTGGTTCTGGACTCCCCGCCTTCGGGAACATCCTTCCTGCATCTAGTCTGTCTAGTCCTGTTAGAATTTTATAAGTTTAATTGAGATCCCTTCCCATTCTTCTACACTGCAGCGAATATAAGCCCAATCAACCCAATCTCTCCTCATACGTCATTCCTGCTGTTGTGTATGTACCTTTAAGAGAATAACTGGTCTCAGACTGCAGTACCGGCAGTGACCACCCCTGTATAAAAGGCGCTAGTGAGCCTCTGTTGTTTTCAGTTTCACTATTGACTTCCATCAGTAAAGACTTGTTTTGTTCAACTCCTGCTGTCCGTGACTCAATCATTCACGGACATAATACTGGCGACGAGCAGATACGAACTTACCTACAGTCTGCACCACCTCCTGGGATCCATTCCTACAGCGAAGTGAGCAGAGGTCGAGGCCAGAGAGACAAAAAAAGTAAGAAGCAGTAGAAACGGGCGTCGACCGTGGGCATCCGCCCCTGTGTTAGCGGAGTTGAAGATTGCTGGAGAAGCTGTCGAAAGCGGGGCCTGGTTCCTGTCGACGGTGCTTCAGCTAATCGGGCTGGTGGCAGGTAGTACACTGATCCTTCCTGGGCTGCGGCGGTCGCAAACTCGAGCGGGTGGCTTGCAACGGGGCCGAGCAGCGTTGTCGGGAAGAAGAAAGAGAGAGGGTGGAGCACACAGGGCGCGGCCAGTGCTATGAAGCCGGGCTGCATATAGACCCGAGAAGAGGGAGGCAAGAGTCCCACAGGGTTGTTCCACGACGGGAAAATAATAAAAAAAGAAATATTAAACGCGCAAGAAACCGCGAGGAGCTGCAGGTTGCAACGGGAACTGCGGAAAGCAGCGCTAGTAACACCGGGGAAGAAAGCAAAGCGCGGGAGGCGCCATCTTAATCAGCGGGGAAGAAGGCAAAGCGCGGGAGGCGCCATTTTGTTAAATCGGGGAAGAAGGCAAAGCGCGGGAGGCGCCATTTTAGATTTGCAAGATGCCAAAGACTGGCTGTATCACTGCTTTTGATAATACAATAGAGGACTGGACCGCGTATGTGGAAAGAGTCGAGGTATATTTCGAGGCAAACGAAATAGCTGATGAGAAAAAGGCATCGGTATTGCTAAACGTAATGGGCGCTAGAACGTACGGCCTATTGCGGGACCTGATTACTCGAGCTAAACCAAAGGCGAAGAGTTTTAACGAAATTGTTGCTGTCCTACAGGAACGCCTAAACCCTGCACCGCTGTTGATAGCAGAAAGACTTAAAATCCACAGGAGAACTCAGCATAAAGATGAGAGCAATGCTGAGTACCTTACGGAACTACGCAAGCATATTTGCAGATGGAGGTTGAGGAGTCCTCTAGGAAGTATCTCACGATAAACACTCATAAAGGTCTTTACCAGTATCATCGATTGGTATTCGGAGTAGCATCGGCTCCGGCGATATGGCAAAGAGCGATGGAACAAGTCCTGCAAGGGATTCTGGGGACTCAGTGTTACTTGGACGACATCCTTGTGACAGGTGAAGATGACAGTGAACACCTTAACAACCTAGAACAGGTGCTCACTAGACTACGGGAACATGGGCTACGAGCCAACCGCCCCAAGTGCGAGTTTTTTAAGAAACAGATGTCGTATTGTGGCCACGTGATTGATGAAGGGGGGTTACATAAGTCCCCTGACAAAATTGAAGCAGTTGTTAAGGCCCCAGCACCTGAAAATGTGTCGCAACTGAGGTCATTCCTCGGATTGGTGAATTACTACCATAAGTTTTTGCCGAATTTGTCGACAATTCTGCACCCACTGAACGCCCTGCTACGAACGGGGGTAGCATGGAAATGGAGCAATGATTGTAAGCGGGCCTTTGAGAAGAGTAAGGACTTAATCACTTCAAGGGAAGTATTGGCTCACTACAACCCAGCATTGCCGATCAGACTGGCGTGTGATGCGTCTCCCTACGGCATTGGGGCGGTACTGTCACATAAATTCCTTGATGGTTTAGAGAGGCCGATAGCTTTTGCGTCACGCTCGTTAACTTCTGCCGAGCGTAACTATGCCCAGATTGACAGAGAGGCCCTCAGCCTAGTGTGGGGGGTGAAGAAGTTCAATCACTACCTGCACGGTCAAAAATTTACTCTATTAACCGATCATCAACCTCTTGTCTCCATTTTCAACCCTCAGAAGGGCGTACTGATAATGACAGCACAACGGCTGCAGAGGTGGTCCCTTTTCCTAGGGGCGCACCAATATGACATCGAGTACAAAGGAACTAAACAGCATGGGAATGCTGATGGGTTGTCACGCCTACCGTTGCCGACGGTGGAAGAAGAAGACCTTGCAGTGGATCCAATGGAGTTATTCCACTCGACCATAGTCGAATGTCTCCCTGTGACGAATGCAAACATAGAAAAGGAAACACGGAATGACCCGACACTATCACGGGTCTATGATTTAACGGTGAAGGGATGGCCAGCACATGGCGAACCACTGCTGCCAGCATTCTCGCCGAGAAGAGAACAGCTGTCAGTGTGCAGAGGAACCTTGATGTGTGGATCCAGAGTAGTAATTCCACCTAAGTTGACGGATAGAGTGCTCAATGAGCTTCATGAGGGTCATCTGGGTGGGGTAAAAATGAAGAACTTAGCCAGAGCGTTTGTGTGGTGGCCGGGAATCGATAGAGAAATCGAAGAGATGACCAAGAGCTGTGCAGGATGCCAGAAGGTCCAAAACGCCCCACCACAAGCTCCTCTGCATCCATGGGAGTGGCCCTCATCTCCATGGCAAAGGGTGCACATTGATTTTGCTGGTCCCTTCATGGACTCGATGTTTTTAATTGCGGTGGATGCACATTCAAAGTGGCCAGAGGTAATAAAAATGTCCTCAACCACCACGGAAAAAACTATCACAGTTTTACGAACCATATTCGCCAGGAATGGGCTGCCTGAACAGATTTGCTCTGACAATGGACCACAGTTTGTGTCTGAAGAGTTCCGGAGGTTCTTAAAGAACAATGGTGTTAAGCATTACACATCTGCCCCATATCATCCAGCCACTAATGGATTGGCCGAGAGGCTTGTCCAAACATTCAAGAAGGCTATCAAGGCAATGTGTAATGAAGATATACCCCTACAACACAAGGTGGACAACTTCTTGTTTGCCTACCGGAATGCGACACATGCGGTTACCAACCAAACTCCAGCCATGATGTTCTTCAATCGAAGACTACGATGCCGCTTGGATTTGGTTAAGCCAAACGTCCGAAGAGATGTGGAGAACAGGCAGTTTCAAAATATGAATGAAAGGCCGACCAGGAGTTTTAAGATAGGTCAACCAGTTTTGGCCCGGGACTACCGCACTGAGAAATGGCAGCCAGGAACGATTTGTACATGGCAAGGACCGCTCATGTATACCGTGGACGTTGGAGAGAGCATTGTAAGACGCCATGCTGACCAGATTCTAGAGTCACTGGAAAACGTCAACTCCACACCACGATCTGATACACCTGGCAATGAAATCGACGTACCAATTGCAGCTACCGCAGAACCGGTAATATTGGAAGCAGATGAACCAAACAACGACATTGATCCCGACTCAACATTGCCAGAAGAACCTGATACCCCAAAGAGGCGTTATCCAGACAGAATCAGGAAGCCTCCTCAAAGACTGAACTTATAATTGCTTAAACTTAACCAATGTATCTAGCAACCGTAATTGTGATTGTAATTAGTTATCATTTAGTTGTTAAATGAATGTTATGTACTGTTTATCTAAAAGGGGAGGAAGTGTTGTGTATGTACCTTTAAGAGAATAACTGGTCTCGGGCTGCAGTACCGGCAGTGACCACCCCTGTATAAAAGGCGCTAGTGAGCCTCTGTTGTTTTCAGTTTCACTATTGACTTCCATCAGTAAAGACTTGTTTTGTTCAACTCCTGCTGTCCGTGTCTCAATCATTCACGGACATAATACCTGCCATCCCAGGTATCAGTCTGGTGAATCTTCGCTGCACTCCCTCATTGGCAAGAACATCCTTCCTCAGATAAGGCAACCAAAGCTGCACACAATACTCAAGGTGTGGTCTCACCAAGGCCCTGTACAACTGCAGCAAGACATCCTTGCTCGTGTACTCGAATCCTCTCACTATGAAGGCCAACATACCATTTGCCTTCTTAACCGCCTGCTGCACCTGCATGCTGACCTTCAGTGACTGGTGCACAAGGACACCCAGGTCTCTTTGCACTTCCCCTTCTCCCAATCTATTGCCATTCAGATAATAATCTGCCTTCCTGTTTTTGCCACCAAAGTGGATTACCTCGCATTTATCCACATTACACTGCATCTGCCATGCATCTGCCCAATCACCCAACCTGTCCAAATCATACTGGAGTTTTTCAGCATCCTCCTCACAGCACACACGCCCACCCAGCTTTGTGTCGTCTGCAAACTTGGAGATATTACATCTAGTTCCCTCGTCTAGATCATTAATATATATTGCGAATAGCTGGGGTCCTAGGACCGATCCCTGCGGTACCCCACTAGTCACGGCCAGCCACTCGGAAAAAACCCGTTTATTCCAACTCTTTGCTTCCTGTCTGCCAACCTGTTCTCTATCCAAGTCAGTGCCTTACCCCCAATCCCATGTGCCTTAACTTTACACGCTAATCTCTTATGCGGGACCTTATCGAAAGCCTTCTGAAAGTCCAAATACACCACATCCACTGGTTCTACCTTATCTATTCTACCAGTTACATCCTCAAAAATTTCCAGTAGATTAGTCAAGCACGATTTACCTTTTGTAAATCCATGCTGACTTTGTCCGATCCTGTCACTGTTTTCCAAGTGCTCTGCTATTACATCTTTTATAATGGACTCTAGCATTTTCCCCACTACCGATGTCAGGCTTACCGGTCTATAATTTCCCGTTTTCTCTCTACCACCTTTTTTGAATAGTGGAGTAACATTAGCTACCTTCCAATCCATGGGAACTGTTCCAGAGTCTATAGAATTTTGGAAGATGACCAGCAATGCATCTCCTATTTCTAGGGCCACTTCCTTAAGTACCCTAGGATGTAGAGTATCAGGCCCTGGGGATCTATCGGCCTTCAATCCCATCAATTTCCCGAACACCATTTCCCTACAAATACTGATTTCATTCAGTTCCTCCCTCTCATTAGATCCTATGTTCCCCGAAATCTGTGGGAGGTTATTTGTGTCCTCCTTTGTGAAGACAGAAGCAAAGTATGTATTTAATTGGTCTGCCATTTCTTTGTTCCCCATTATAAATTCCCCTGATTCTGACTGCATGGGACCTACGCTTGACTTCACCAATCTTTTTCTCTTCATATATCTAAAGATATTCACGTCACAGTTACTGTTACTGGTGTAAAATGGCTGACGTGTTTTCCTACAAAACTGCACTTCATAAAGTAAATTATTGGCCCAGTAATTCCTGTCACAACGCATGAGTATGGACGGGGTACTCACGTGTGTGCCCAGAGGAATTGCCGGTTTTCAGCATGCACAGCGCATGCGCTGAAAACCGGCATTTCCTGTCCTCTGACCCAAGGGGTTAAGAGGCAGAACGCTTGCGACTTGTGATGCAGCGTGTGATGTAAGAAAAAGGAGACTTACCATCAAGTAACTTTAAAGTAAGCTTTAAGTAACTTATAAACACACTATATACAAGAGAGGTCTTTACCATGCCTCTGGTAGAAGCCTCTTACAATACTGAACAGACCAGTATTTATACCAGTCCAACAGGAAGTGACATATGACAGGAAGTGAGGTATGTACACAGTTCATAGTTCACAGGAAGTGATGACATAACTTCCCGGAAGTTAGCATTTTTATCACATTCTTCCCTCCTGCAGGATTAGAAGGCTGTGGTCTACCTTTTGGTCCGCAGCCGCCGAACAAGGAAGAGTCGCACCCGTTTGGATTCCCGTCGTAGAGGGTCGCTGGTCCGCTTACATGCGGTTGGCCATTGGTCAGAGTCTGTGTGGCCTGGATTGCCCTGTGAAGGGTCGGGGAGATCATGGCTTCGAGTACGAGCCCCAATAGGTTCAAAGTCGGACTGCCTCTGTTCAGAGGGAGGTGCAGAGCTGGTCTGTGGCGGATCAGTACTTTCATGCGCGGTACTGGGAGGGTCGCAACCTTGAGCACGGGGTTCTACCGGCACCAAGCTAGTTGGTGTCCGATCAGGATCCTGGAGAGGGGTACCCGATAGGTCCCAAGAGTTTCCTGGTGAAATGCCATCACCCGATGTCCCACTAGGTCCTGGTGGGCAGGGAGCCAGATCCCGTAATGATACGGTAGATTCTCGGCCGTCGGAATATCGTATGTTTGCATAGGTGGGGTTGGCATCGGTTAGTTCAACCTCGTCTACGAGAGGGTCATTTTTAGACGTCCGAACGTATCTTCGGAGTAATACAGGTCCAGGAGTAGTTAGCCATGACGGGAGTGATGTCCCATGAGATGAGCGACGCTGGAATCCAAAGAACCGCTCATGAGGTGTAGTATTTGTGGCTGTAGAAAGCAGGGACCGTATAGAGTGCAATGCATCCGGAAGCACTGTTTCCCATTGCTGGTCTGGTAGGCCCCGAGATCTTAAAGCGAGACGTACGGAATTCCAGATGATACCGTTATACCTCTCTACCTGCCCATTTCCGATGGGATGGTATGGTGTTGTTTTGCTTGTAGCAATTCCCCGTTCTGAGAGGTAGTCCTTGAGTTCCCTTGACATAAAGGATGGACCCCGATCTGAGTGAATATAAGCCGGCATGCCACAGAGAGAAAATACCTGCTCAAGGCAGCAGATTACTGTGGACGCCAGCATATTGGAGCAGGGGAAGGCAAACGGAAAACGTGAATATTCGTCGATCATGGTGAGCAAATATGTGTTCCGAGTTGAAGAGGGCACTGGGCCCTTAAAATCGATGCTAAGTCATTGCATCGGTTGGGTTGCATGTATGAGTATACCAGCTGAGGGGCGGAAGAACTGAGGTTTTAATTCCGCACAAAGCCGGCATTCTGAGCATATTTTCTTTACATCTCCAGTGGAAAAAGGGAGATTCCGTGATCGTACGAAATGTAGCATGCGCGTAACGCCAGGATGACACAAACCATTGTGGACATCCATGAGAGTGGAGGATGACATAGTGGAGCAGAATGCCCGTGTGAGGGTGTCCGGGGCCACATTCTCCTTGCCAGGCCGATAGAGAATGGTATAACCAAAAGAGGCCAGTTCCATCCTCCAAAGTTGTATTTTATTATTCTTAATTTTGGTTCGTTTTCGATTATCGAGCATGAAGGCGACTGATCGTTGGTCCGTGATCAATGTAAAGTGCTGGCGAGCTAGAAAATGGTTCCACTTCCGTACTGCCTCTATGATGGCTGTGGCTTCTTTCTCAACCGGAGGATAATGTAGCTCGGCACCTTGTAAGGTCCTGGACATAAATGCTACAGGACGACCTTCCTGATTCAGAGTAGCCGAGATCGCCACCTCCGAGGCATCACATTCAACCACGAAAGGGAGATTCTCATCGATGGAGTGAAGAGCCGCTTTCTCCAACTGTTTTTTGAGAAGGTTAAAGGCTGCAACAGCCGCTGTTCCCAGTGGAAATGATCTAGCATGCAGCAAGGGTTGGATTTTGTCCGAAAAATGAGGAATCCATTTAGCGTAGTATGCAAACAGACCGAGAGCCCGACGTAAAGAAGCCGGATTCTTAGGTGACGGGAGCTCTTGGAGCGGGCGAAGTCTTTCTGGGTCTGGCTTAATGATACCATTGCCTACGCAGTAGCCAAGGATGTTGATGGTCGGTTGCGACTCAACAGATTTGGATTCATTCAGGGTCAAATTACGGCGATGGAGGGCATCCCGAAATTTTTGGAGGTTGGAGTCGTGTTCCTGTTGATCGTGACCTGCAATGGTAATGTTATCAAGATAGGGAAAAGTGTCCCTTAGGTTTTCCTGCTTAACCAGGCCATCCATTGCCCGTTGAAAGGCAGCCACTCCATTAGTAACCCCGAATGGGAGGCGACGAAATTGGTACAGCCGTCCATTAGCCTCAAAGGCTGTGTACTGCTTATCTGAGACCTTCAAGGGTAACTGATGATAGGCACTTTTTAAATCGTAAGTTGAGAACACTTTGTATTCGGCCAGTTTATTAACCATATCATCAATGCGTGGCAATGGGTAGGCGTCCAAGTCGGTATATTGATTGATGGTTTGCGAATAATCGATGCATAGTCGCTGTTTGTGAGGTTTTAGAGGGTTCTTGACAATGACGACTTGAGCCCGCCAGGGCGACGAACATGGTTCAATGATATCCTCTGCTAGAAGTCGAGAGATTTCAGCCGCAATAAAAGATTGGTCTTCCTGATTAAAGCGCCGCGATTTCGTTATTATCGGTTGGCATTGAGGCGGAATACTGGCAAATAATGAGGGTTCATCAAGTGAAGCTGCTGATAATGCACAAAAAGGTAATTTAGATGGTATATTAGAAATAGTAAGTCCGGGTTTGGATCCACCAAACTCAATGGTGAGTTTCTTATGCTGTTTTTGGAAGTCCAGCCCTAAGAGGAGATCACTACATAAGTCTTTGAGCACCGAAAGTCGGGTGGAGGGATACATACGACCATGAAGTGTCATATCAACAACACAAAAGCCGGAGATTCTGGTATTAAGTGATGACTGGGCCATCGCAATTGCCTGGTCCGATGGGAAGACATGTAGTTTCAATTTCGCAACAATCTGTTCCTTAATGAAACTATCAGTACTTCCTGAGTCAATTAAGGCATCTAAGGTATGCCCTTTAATTGAAATTTTTGTGGCTGCCTGAGACAGGTTCTGTGGGCAAGCAGCTGTAATTGGTGTCGTTGCACAGAGAGTGGCTAAAACTCTCTGTGTGCTTCTTCGGGAGAGAGCTCGAGAGGAAGCTTGATGGGTCCTAGCTGGAGCATCTTGATAGGCCCTAATTGGGGCAGTTCGGTAGGTCTTAGCTGGATTGGCCCTCGTAGAGGCCCTTGATAGGCAAACTTTAGCAAAGTGTCCTTTTTTCCCGCAATAACTGCAGATTGCATTGCGAGCAGGGCAGGTTTTCCTAGGGTGAAAAGCATCTCCACAAAAGAAGCATTCCTTCCTAGATTGCCAAGAGGCTGCTAAAGTGGGGTCGTCCTCCTCTTCTTCATCAGAATTATCAGAATTAGATTCCCCCATGATAGGGTTCACCTGAGACCGCTTGAATTGTCTGGTTGCAGCTACAGCAGCAGATCGAGATCTGGGCAGCTGATAGAGGTCTGCATTTCTCTTTGCCAAATCCAGTGAACAAGCTAGGTCAAAAGCTTTTTGTAGCTCAAGTGTTTTACTTTCTAGTAGACGCTGGCGTATAAATGGAGAGGCAATCCCGCAGATGAAAGCATCACGAATCATTTCTTGGCGGTACAGCTCAGCTGAGGCTGCCTGAAAGTTACAATCTACGCTGAGCCTGCGAAGTTCTTGCAGGAATTTGTCAATTGATTCCCCTGGCCCTTGTCGGGCTGTGGCCAGTAGATGTCTAGCATAGACCTCATTTGGGGTCTTCGCATACAGTTTCTTAAGTGCCCGAATCACCTCTTCGTAATTATCCCAGTCATCAACATATTCGAACACTTTTGGGGTCACATAATTGACAAGTATCTTCAATTTAGCAGGAGCATCCACTTTACATTCATCCAGAAAATTCTCAAAAGTACGATACCAATGCTTCCATACCCTGCCAGCTGCTGGTGTATTCGGGTCCAAGTCCAGACGAATAGGTCTAAGGATTTTCTCCATGATGGGTGGTTCCCTGGATCCTTAACTTCCGAGTTTGTCTGAAGGTCTAGTATTTGTCAGTGTAAATACTAAGTTACTTAAATTGATGTAAGAAAAAGGAGACTTACCATCAAGTAACTTTAAAGTAAGCTTTAAGTAACTTATAAACACACTATATACAAGAGAGGTCTTTACCATGCCTCTGGTAGAAGCCTCTTACATACTGAACAGACCAGTATTTATACCAGTCCAACAGGAAGTGACATATGACAGGAAGTGAGGTATGTACACAGTTCATAGTTCACAGGAAGTGATGACATAACTTCCCGGAAGTTAGCATTTTTATCACAGCGTGTATGCGCTGAAATTCCTTTTTTTTTTCCCAGAGTTGCCCAAGTGTAAAGGCCTCCGGTTTTTACGCGTGGAAAAACCAGACGTAAGTATTTAGTCTTACAGGTAAGTGGTCTTTTAGTACAATTTAGAAAAAAATTTTCCACAGGTTTTGTTGTGTCTGTGTGTTGATAGAGACACTGAAGACAGGAGTTGGTTTGATAGGTGTTTACTAAACAAAGTCTGGAGGGGAACTAACAGATACAACACAATACTCAGGCTTATATAGCCGAGTGGCCATTACCAGCATTACAGTACACATGGGGCTCTTAAAGGCACATACACTACAATTCCTCCCCTTTTAGCTAACCAGTACATAATATTTTAAGTAATTATTAGTTACATGTTACAAGAAAAATAATCTATACATTGCTGAAATTAATTAATTATAAGTCAGTCTCTCTGGAGGCTTCCTGACTCGGTCCGGATAACACCTCGGTGGTGTAGTAGTTTCTGGTGGTGTAGTAGGTTCTTTTGGCAAGGCTGATTCGGCTTGAATGCCAGTGTCGGGTTCATCGGGTTCTAGTATCACTGGATCGGAGGTAGATATGGGTATCTCTACTTCATCGTTAGGCATATAGAGTTGTGGTGTAGGTTGTCCCTTTTCGGATGACTCTATGAATTGGTCAGCATGGCGCCTTATTATGCTTTCTCCGATGTCCACGGTATACATCAGCGGTCCTAGTCGTGTGTAGATAATTCCAGGCTGCCATTTCTCGGTACGGTAGTCCCGGGCCAAAACTTGTTGACCTATCTGGAAGGTTCTAGTTGGCCTTTCATTCATGCCTTGAAATTGCCGGTTCTCCACGTCCCTTCTGATGTTGGGCTTGATCAAATCCAGCCGGCATCTTAGGCTTCTATTGAAGAACATCATGGCGGGAGTTTGTTTGTAACCATATGTGTTGCATTCCTGTATGCAAACAGGAAGTTATCCACCTTGTGCTGAAGTTTTATGTCTTCATTACCCATGGCCTTTATGGCCTTCTTGAAGGTCTGGACAAACCTTTCAGCCAATCCATTGGTGGCGGGATGGTATGGGGCGGACGTGTAGTGCTTAACCCCATTGTTTTTTAAGAACTTCCTGAATTCTTCGGACACAAATTGCGGTCCATTATCAGAACAGATCTGTTCCGACAGCCCATTCCTGGCAAATATGGTCCTTAATACTGTGATGGTTTTTTCCGTGGTGGTGGAGGACATCTTTATTACCTCCGGCCACTTGGAGTGTGCATCAACCGCGATTAAGAACATTGAGTCCATAAATGGACCAGCAAAGTCGATGTGTACCCTTTGCCAGGGAGATGAGGGCCACTCCCATGGATGTAGAGGGGCTTGGGGTGGAGCGTTTTGGACCTTCTGGCATCCTAGGCAGCTCTTGGTCATTTCTTCGATGTCCCCATCGATACCTGGCCACCATACAAACGCTCTGGCTAGGTTCTTCATTTTCACTCCACCCAGATGCCCCTCGTGAAGCTCCTTTAGCACTTTATCCTGGAGTTTGGGTGGAATCACCACTCTGGATCCACACATCAAGGTTCCTCGGCACACTGACAGCGGTTCTCTTCTTTGCGAGAATGCTGGCAACAGTGGTTCGTCATGTGCTGGCCATCCCTTCACCGTTAAGTCGTAGACTCGTGAGAGAGTCGGGTCATTTCTCGTTTCCTTTTCAATGGCAGAATTTGTTACTGGTAGATATTCCACTATGGTTGAGTGGAACATCTCCACTGGGTCTACTGTAGGTGCCTCTTCTACCGTTGGCAATGGTAGGCACGATAAACCGTCAGCATTCCCATGCTGTTTTGATCCTTTGTATTCTATGTTGTATTGGTGTGCCCCTAGAAAAAGGGACCACCTCTGTAGCCTTTGCGCTGTCATAATGGGAACACCCTTTTTAGGGTTGAATATGGAGATGAGGGGTTGATGGTCAGTCAACAAGGTAAATTTTTGTCCGTGTAGGTAATGGTTGAATTTCTTCACTCCCCATACCAGGCTGAGTGCTTCCCTGTCGATTTGGGCATAGTTACGCTCAGCTGAGTTCAATGAGCGTGATGCAAAAGCTATCGGCCGTTCCGAGCCATCAGGGAATTTATGCGATAATACTGCTCCTATGCCGTAAGGGGATGCATCGCACGTCAGTCTGATTGGCAGTGATGGGTTGTAATGAGCCAAAACTTCTTTGGACGTGATTAAGTCTTTGCATTTATGGAAGGCACGTTTACAGTCTTCGCTCCATTTCCAAAGTACTCCTGTTTGTAGCAGTTCATTAAGAGGGTGCAGAAGAGTTGATAAGTTCGGTAAAAATTTATGATAGTAATTTATTAATCCCAGGAACGACCTTAATTGTGAAACATTTTCAGGTGCTGGGGCTTTTATGACCGCTTCAATTTTTTCAGGTGACTTATGCAACCCTTCCTTATTAATTATGTGGCCACAATATGATATTTGATTTTGGAAAAATTCGCACTTGGGGCGATTTGCTCGTAGGCCCCGTTCTCTCAGCCTAGTGAGCACCTGCTCCAAATTGGCAAGGTGCTCATTGTCGTTTTCTCCTGTTACAAGGATGTCGTCTAGGTAGCATTGAGTCCCCGGAATCCCTTGGAGGACTTGCTCCATAGCTCTTTGCCAGATAGCTGGAGCGGATGCTACTCCGAAAACCAGTCGATTGTACTGGTACAGGCCTTTGTGTGTGTTTATCGTGAGATATTTTTTAGAGGCCTCTTCAACCTCCATCTGTAGATATGCCTGTGCCAAGTCAATTTTGGTGAAACGTTTCCCTCCAGATAGTGAGGCGAAGATATCTTCTATCCTCGGAAGAGGATACTGTACCGTGTGAAGGACCGGGTTTACAGTCACCTTGAAGTCTCCACAGATGCAAATTTTTCTCTGTTCTTCAGATTTATCATTTCTTCATGACTGGGACGATGGGTGTTGCCCACTCGCTCCAATCTATTTTAGATAATACGCCTGCCTTTTCCAAATTCTCCAGCTCTGCATCGACTGCTGGACGAATTGCGTATGGCACCAGTCTTGCCTTAAAAAACTTGGGAATTGCTGCATCTTCCACTTTTATTGAGGCGGTGATGCCTTTCAAGGTTCCTAGTTTCTCTTGAAACACTTCCTTAGCGTTGGCCAAGATGTCTTTTAATCGTTCAGGTATGACGTCATCATCATTTTTTTCCTTACTGGTCACCGTCAATGCCTGAATGGAGTGCCAATCTAAACGTATTTTCCTGATCCATTCACGTCCCAACAGCAGTGGACCACCATCTTGTAGAACGTATAAATACAACTTCTGTATTTCCTTGCCGTTGTATACAACAGGCACCCTTATTTTTCCTTTGGGGTATACTTTCTGCCCCGTATATGTTTTCAAGATAATGGATGTGTCTTTTAAAGGTATATGTGGAAATAGCCGCTCGTAATCCCGTCGATTTATGACGGTCAGAGCTGATCCTGTATCTAGCTCCATTTTAACTGGGGACCCTGCTATTGTGAGGGTAACCCAAATGGTCTGGTAATCTTCTTTGGCAATTACATTATGTAATTTGAGAGAGCTTAGTCTCTTGTTCCCGGAGTCGCTATCGCTCTTCTGGTCTTCGGAGCTACTGTCCGTCATCATTTGTACCTTTCTGTGCTTTTCCTTATTGATTTTTTTCCTGTTAGTGGATTTTTTGTTTCCAGATCGGCATACACGTGTAATGTGTCCCATCTTTCCACATTGCCTGCATGCTTTGTCCTTGAACCAGCAGTCCCTCTGGTCATGGGTGGATCTGCTGCAGCGATAACATCTCTCGAAACCCCGTGTCATTTCATGGGTGCCGAAGTCTTGTGGCTTTTGCTGTATCTCTGCAGCTCCTCTTGCACTGAAAGCCTTGTCCAGTGTTAAATCTTTCTCAGAAAGTAGCCTTTTTTGTGTTCCTACACTTAGGAGACCGCAGACGAATTTGTCTCGTAGAGAATCTGCCAGTCCTGCCTCGAATTGGCAGTGTAGGGTATCAACAATCTCCTTAAAATTCTTGTCCATCGGTTCGGCTGGAGTGATTAAGTTCCGTAACAGCTTGTATGTCTTTGCGCCCATTAGATTTAGAAGTACTGAAGCTTTTTTTTCATCTTCTATTCCATTTGCGGTGCAATATACCTCCACTCTTTCCACATATGTGGTCCAATCCTCTATCTCATTATCAAAAGCATCAATATTGCCAGAATTAGGCATCTTAGAAAAGATATGGCGCTTCCCGTGCTTTTCTTTCTTTCTGCAGAAAAGATATGGCGCTTCCCGCACTTTCCGCCGCTGCTGCCGATGACAACGCTGTTTCCCGCGGTTTCCGTTCTTTTTAATTTATTTACAGTTGGAGACTCGTTCCCTCCGGACTCTCTCTCTAGGTCTGAACGCCGACCTGCTTGCAGCGTCGGCCGTCTTCCGAGTGCTCCCTCCCCATCTGTTACTGCTTGCCTCCGCTTTCGCTGCTTGGCCCAGCTGTAGAGCCAGCCGCCGGAGCCCCAGCCTGACGCCCAGGAAGGATTACCGCAGTACCTGCCACCAGCTTGGCCAGCTGGTGAAACAACAGCTTCTTTCACTTCTTGATTCTTCTGGACGCCAGAGGAATCGATGTCCTTGAGGTGCTGCCGAATTGTAGGTAAGTCCGTTTCCACTTCGTCGCCACTGCTGTGTCTGTGTGTTGATAGAGACACTGAAGACAGGAGTTGGTTTGATAGGTGTTTACTAAACAAAGTCTGGAGGGGAACTAACGGATACAACACAATACTCAGGCTTATATAGCCGAGTGGCCATTACCGGCATTATAGTACACATGGGGCTCTTAAAGGCACATACACTACAGGTTTATTATTTTTAAAGAATTTACAGTATGGTAAGTTTAGTTTTAGACCCTATTTTTTTTAAATTTATTTTTTTCAAAAATTTGATTAATTGTTTAAAATATTTTTTTTAACTTATTTATAGTTAATATAATCAGTGGGATGTTTTTTAAAATGTTATTTAAAGTTTAAGTAGTGTTTTGGCAGCCCATACTTTTCATGAGTTTGACAGTTCTTACTCTCAAACTCATGAATGAAGTTTCCCCTCCCTTGATTGGCTGCACAGTGCTCACCTGATCCCAGCCAGCACATCGCACTAACTACGCCGCTGGATCAGGTAAGCACATCGCGCCGACATCTGAACCGGGCCTGTGACAGGAAATGCAAGCAGGCCCGGGCTTTAGATGTCGGCGCGCAGGGTGAGTGCACATCGGGGGCTTGCACGCGCGGCAAGCTCCCGATCCTAATTTCAGGGCCATTACGTGAAACACTTGAGGAACGTTTGGCGATGATAAGCCGCGAGGTATTTTTTGTTGACAGCTGAGGAGCAGGTGGTAGATGGACCTACCCGAGGTGGGGCCCACCATTCATCAGGTCGAACACCTGGGCCGGGTTCAGGAGCTGTTTGAACTTCCTGAGGAACTTCACCCCCTGGTTATCACCGCTCTTGGAGTTCACCAGGACCAAGAGGGGACTGGTGCAGGACGAGGCATAAGTGGCCTTCCAGAACCCTGGGCAGAAACAGGGACAGAACACACGGCTGAGCAACATTACTTGGACTGAAAGAAGTAAAAATTAAGACATGCACACAATATACACTGAATGGGAATTTCCCAGGAACATAGGGGTCAAAATTCCAGCCAGCATTGGCTGTCGGGGAGCTGGAATTTGACTGACCAGTGGGGGTTCATGGAAAGATCATCCGCCCGTCCCTTGCAACGCCTCAGCGGAACTCTCACTAGGTTGATTCCTGAGATGAGGGAGTTATCTTATGTAGAAAGGTTCAGCAGGTTGGGCCTGTACTCATTGGAATTTAGAAGAATGAGAGGGGATCTTCTTGCAACATATAGGGGGCAAAATTGGGTCACACCCCCTTTGGGGCACTAACTTCGCTGGGGCGTTACTTTTAGTGCCCCGAAAAAGTTAGCGCCCCGTGCCCGAAATTCACTGGTAGCACCCCAAGAGGGAGGCGAGGCACTACTTGAAGTAACCCGCCTCCCTCTTGGGGCACTGTGAGTGAATATCGTGGCGCTAGGTGCCACAGTGCCACGCGCTGCGGCATATCGCGCCATGGTACTGCAGGCCTTCCTCCCCTTATTAAAGGGGAGGTGCCTTGCGCAGCGCGACCTGGAGCCCAGCTGGGCCACCAGGGATCAGAGTGCCAGCAAAAGAGCCCGGCACTCAAGAGAACTGCCGGGCTCACAGAGCGCAGCTGGCACAACACGGGGGGGCTGCACAGAAGGCTGGGGATCGCAACGGGGCAGGTACTGGCAGGCGGCCAGCAGTAAAAATGGCCGCCCCACACCTCGCCTTTAGATAGCGCCTCCCCGACCACAGGTAGACCTTCCGACCCTGTCGGGCATAGTCAGGGAGCGCTACCGAAGTTCGCAGCCAGGGTGCGAGCGGGGCATTAACGGTTACCGCCGCCGCTAACCTCCCGTTGAATTTCACGGGAGGCAATAGCAGCGCCGCACCTGGGTGCTAGTTGCTTTGTGCCCCGTTAGCGCCCTCTTAATCAACCGAATTTTTCCCCCACAAGCTTCTGAGAGGGCTTGACAAGGTAGATGCAGGGAGGATGTTTCCCCTCGTGGGGGAATCGAGAACTAGGGGGCATAGTTTCAGGATAAGGGGTCGCCCATTTAAAACGGAGATGAGGAGGAATTTCTTCTCTCAGAGGGTTGTGAATCTTTGAAATTCTCTATCCCAGAGAGCTGTGGAGGCTTAGTCAGTGAATATATTTAAGGTGGAGAGAGACAGATTTTTGAACTATAGGGGAGTCAAGGGTTACGGGGAGCGGGCAGGGAAGTGGAGTTGAGGCAAAGATCAGATCAGCCATGCTCTTATTGAATGGCGGAGCAGGCTCGAGGGGTCAAATGGCCTACTTCTGCTCCTATTCCTTATGTTCTTATGTTTATGTTCACCTCTTGGGGCTGTTCTAGTGTGGCCTTGCGACAGGACCCAAGCCTTTGGAAGGGAAAAGTAATCAATTCTGGGTGAATTGATTACCTATCTGAGGCACAGTCACCCCTCGCAGAGTTGGTTTGGTCCGCTCCACCTTCCAAGGTCTAAGAGTGTTAAAAAAACAAACCTGAAGGCTTTGTGTCTTAATGCGAGGAGCATTCATAATAAGGTGGATGAATTAGCTGCGCAAATAGATGTAAATGGATATGATATGATTGGGATTACGGAAACATGGCTCCAGGGTGACCAGGGCTGGGAACTCAACATCCAGGGGTATTCAATATTCAGGAAAGACAGGCAAAAAGGAAAAGGAGGTGGGGTAGCATTGCTGGTTAAAGAGGAGATTAACACAATTGTAAGGAAGGATATTAGCTCCTGATGATGTAGAATCTGTATGGGTAGAGCTGAGAAATACCAAGGGACAGAAAACGTTAGTGGGAGTTGTATACAGACCCCCAAACAGTAATGCGGAGGTTGGGGATGGCATTAAATGGGAAATTAGAGACGCGTGCAATAAGGGCACAGCAGTTATCATGGGTGACTTTAACCTACATATAGATTGGGCTAACCAAATTAGTAACAATACTGTGGAGGAGGAATTCCTGGAGTGTATAAAAGGTAAGCCCGAGCGCGGGTAGGCCTCACTAATCTCCAATCTCAGGGAGGGGGAGAAGTAAAAAGTAATCGAGGTGTGACGTCACCACAAAGCAGGTAAGTGATTGGTTGGGAGTATTTCTCTCTTTTTTAAAACGTTAACTCTGTGGTTTATAGTTTTTAAGGTCTCTATGGTGTAGCGGGGACAGTTTGTAAACCAGGGCCCTTAAATATATCATTTAACTGTAGTGAAATTGGTGGGATTCATTTGTTTAATTTAACTGCAATTAATTAAAGGGTAAGTCATGGCAGGACAGCCCGGTGCTGTGGTATGCTCCTCCTGCGCTATGTGGGAACTCAGGGGCACTTCCTGTGTCCCTGGCAACCATGTGTGCAGGAAGTGTGTCCAGCTGCAGCTACTGGCAGACCGCATTATGGTGCTGGAGCAATGATTGGATACATACTGGACCATTCGCGATGCTGAGGACGTCGTGAATAGCACGTTTAATCAGTTGGTCACACCGCAGGTAAAGGTGGCACAGGCAGAAAGGGAACGGGTGACCAACAGGCAGAGTAGTAGGCGCAGGCAGGTAGTGCAGGGGTCCCCTGTGGTCATCCCCCTCTCAAACAGATATACCGCTTTGGATACTGATGGGGGGGATGGCTTACCAGGGGAAGGCAGCAGCAGCCAACTTCCTGGCACCAGGGGTGGTTCTGCTGCACAGGACGGGAGGAAAAAGACTGGGAGAGCTATAGTGATAGGGGATTCTATTGTAAAGGGAATAGATAGGTGTTTCTGCAGCCGCAAACGAGACTCCAGGATGGTGTGTTGCCTCCCTGGTGCAAGGGTCAAGGATGTCTCAGAGCGGCTGCAGAACATTTTGGAAGGGGAGGGTGAACAGCCAGTTGTTGTGGTACATATACGTACCAACGATATAGGTAAAAACCAAGATGAGGTCCTAAAAGCTGAATATAGAGAGTTAGGAGGTAAATTAAAAAATAGGACCTCAAAGGTAGTAATCTCAGGATTGCTACCAGTGCCACGTGCTAGTCAGAGTAGAAATAGAATGATATTTCAGATGAATACGTGGCTAGAGGAATGGTGCAAGGGGGGGGGGATTCAAATTTCTGGGACATTGGAACCGGTTCTGGAGGAGGTGGGACCAGCACAAAACGGACAGTTTGCACCTGGGCAGGGCCGGGACCGATGTCCTAGGGGGAGCGTTTGCTAATGCTATGGAGGAGGATTTAAACTAAAATGGCAGGGGGTTGGGAACCTGAGCGGAGAGACAGAGGAAAGGGAAACAAGGATAAAAGCAAAAGACAGGAAGGAGAAAAACAAAAGTGGCAGGCAGAGAAATCAAGGGTTTAAATCAAACATGGCCACAGTAAATAATAATTCTAAAAGATCTAAGAGCGTTAAAAAAACAAGCCTGAAGGCTTTGTGTCCTAATGCAAGGAGCATTCGTAATAAGTTTGATGAATTAGCTGCGCAAATAGAGGTAAACGAATATGATATGATTGGGATTACGGAAACATGGCTCCAGGGTGGCCAAGGCTGGGAACTCAATATCCCGGGGTATTCAATATTCAGGAAAGATAGGCAAAAAGGAAAAGGAGGTGGGGTAGCATTGCTGGTTAAAGAGGGGATTAACACAATTGAAAGGAAGGATATTAGCTCTGATGATGTGGAATCTGTATGGGTAGAACTGAAAAATACCAAGGGGCAGAAACCATTAGTGCGAGTGGTACATAGACCTCCAAACAGTAATGTGGAGGTCGGGGATGGCATTAAATGGGAAATTAGAGAAGCGTGCAATAAGGGCACAGCAGTTATCATGGGTGGCTTAAATCTACATATAGATTGGGCTAACCAAATTAGTAACAATACTGTGGAAGGGGAATTCCTGGAGTGTATTCGGGATGGTTTCCTGGACCAATATGTTGAGGAACAAACTAGGGATCAGGCCATCTTAGATTGGGCATTATATAATGAGAAAGGATTAATTAGCAATTTTGTTGTGCGAGGCCCCTTGGGTCAGAGCGATCATAATATGATAGAATTCTTCATTAAGATGGAAAGTGAAATAGTTGACTCAGAGACTAGGGGCCTGAATTTAAATAAAGGGGACTACGATGGTCTGAGGTGCGAGTTGGGTAGGATAGATTGGGGAATGACACGCAAAGGGTTGATGGTGGATGGGCAATGGCAAACATTCAAAGATCGCATGGATGAACTACAGAATTTGTTCATCCCAATTTGGCATAAAAAATTTTTTAAAAGGTGACTCAACCGTGGCTAACAAGGGAAATTAGGGATAGCATAAGGTCCAAGGAGAGGACATATAAATTGGCCAGAAAAAGCAGTAAACCTGAGGATTGGGAGCAGTTTAGGATTCAACAAAGGAGGACAAAGGGATTAATTAAGAGGGGGAAAATAGAGTATGAGAGTAAGCTTTCAGGGAACAGAAAAACTGACTGTAAAAGCTTTTATAGATATGTGAAGAGAAAAAGATTGGTGAAGTCAAGCGTAGGTCCCTTGCAGTCAGTATCAGGGGAATTTATAATGGGGAACAAAGAAATGGCAGACCAATTAAATACATACTTTGGTTCTGTCTTCACAAAGGAGGACACAAATAACCTCCCAAAGATGTCGGGGAACATAGGGTCTAATGACAGGGAGGAACTGATAGAAATCAGTATTTATAGGGAAATGGTGTTAAGGAAATTGATGGGATTGAGGGCCGATAAATCCCCAGGGCCTGATAATCTACATCCTAGGGTACTTAAGGAAGTGGCCCTAGAAATAGTAGATGCGTTGCGGGTCATCTTCCAAAATTCTATAGACTCTGGAACAGTTCCCATGGTTTCGCGGGTAGCTAATGTTACCCCACTGTTCAAAAAGGGTGGTAGAGAGCAAACGGGGAAATACAGACCGGTAAGCCTGACATTGGTATTGGGGAAAATGCTAAAGTCCACAATAAAGGATGTAATAGCAGAGCACTTGGAAAAAAGTGACCAAGTCAACATGGATTTACAAAAGGTAAATCGTGCTTGACTAATCTACTGGAATTTTTTGAGGATGTAACTGGTAAAATAGATAAGGGAGAACCAGTGGATGTGGTGAATTTGGATTTTCAAAAGGGTTTCGATAAGGTCAAGGTCCCGCATAAGAGATTAGTGTTTAAAATTTAGGCACATGGGATTGGGGGCAAGGTATTGACTTGGATAGAGAACTGGTTGGCAGACAGAAAGCAGAGTTGGAATAAACGGCTCTTTTTCCGAGTGGCAGGCAGTGACTAGTGGGGAACCGCAGGGATCGGTCCTTGGACCCCAGCTATTCACAATATATATTAATGATCTGGATGAGGGAACTAGATGTAATATCTCCAAGTTTGCAGATGACACAAAGCTGGGTGGGCGTGTGCGCTGTGAGGAGGATGCCGAGAAACTCCAGTATGATTTGGACAGGTTGGGTGATTGGGCAGAAGCATGGCAGATGCAATATAACGTGGATAAATGCGAGGTTATCCACTTTGGTGTCAAAAACAGGAAGGCAGATTATTATTTGAATGGCAATAGATTGGGAGAAGGAGAAGTGCAACGAGACCTGGGCATCCTTGTGCACCAGTCGCTGAAAGTAAGCATGCAGGTGCAGCAGGCGGTTAAGAAGGCAAATGGTATGTTGGCCTTCATAGCGAGAGGGTTTGAGTACAGGAACAAGGATGTCTTGCTGCAGTTGTACAGGGCCTTGGTGAGACCGCACCTTGAGTATTGTGTGCAGTTTTGGTCGCCTTATCTGAGGAAGGACGTTCTTGCCATGGAAGGAGTGCAGCGAAGATTCACCAGGCTGATACCTGGGATGGCAGGAATGACATATGAGGAGAGATTGGGTCGATTGGGCTTGTACTCGCTGGAGTTTAGAAGAATGAGAGGGGATCTCATCGAAACTTATAAAATTCTAACAGGACTAGACAGATTAGATGCTGGAAGGATGTTCCCGATGGTCGGGGAGTCCAGAACCAGGGGTCACAGTCTAAGGATAAGAGGTAAGCCATTTAGGACAGAGATGAGGAGGAATTTCTTCACGCAGAGAGTGGTGAACCTGTGGAATTCTCTACCAAAGAAGGCAGTAGTGGCCAATTCATTAAATATATTCAAGAAGGAGTTGGATATATTTCTTAAGGCTGAAGGGATCAAGGGATATGGAGAGAAGGCAGGAACAGGGTACTGAATTTGGACGATCAGCCATGGTCTCATTGAATGGCGGAGCAGGCTCGAGGGGCCGAATGGCCTACTCCTGCTCCTATCTTCTATGTTTCTATGTTTCTATTTATACGGGATGGTTTCCTGGACCAATATGTCGAGGAACCAACTGGGGATCAGGCCATCGTAGACTGGGTATTATGTAATGAGAAAGGAATAATTAGCAATCTTGTGCGAGGCCCCTTGGGGTGGAGCGATCAAAATATGATAGAATTCTTCATTAAAATGGAGAGTGAAGCATTTGACTCAGAGACTAGGGTCCTGAATTTAAATAAATGAAACTACGATGGTATGAGGCGCGAGTTGGGTAGGATTGATTGGGGAATGTTACTCAAAGGGTTGATGGTGGATAGGCAATGGCAAACATTTAAAGATCGCATGGATGAACTACAGAATTTGTTCATCCCTGTTTGGCATAAAAGTTGAATCAACCGTGGCTAACAAGAGAAATTCGGGATAGCATAAGATACAAGGAGAGGACATATAAATTGGCCAGAAAAAGCAGCAAACCTGAGGATTGGGAACAGTTTAGGATTCAACAAAGGAGGAAAAAGGGATTAATTAAGAGGGGGAAAATAGAGTATGAGAGTAAGCTTGCAGGGAACATAAAAACTGACTGTAAAAGCTTCTATAGATATGTGAAGAGAAAAAGATTGGTGAAGTCAAGCGTAGGTCCCTTGCAGTCAGAATCAGGGGAATTTATAATGGGGAACAAAGAAATGGCAGACCAATTAAATACATACTTTGGTTCTGTCTTCACAAAGGAGGACACAAATAACCTCCCAAAGATGTCGGGGAACATAGGGTCTAATGACAGGGAGGAACTGATAGAAATCAGTATTGGTAGGGAAATGGTGTTAGGGAAATTGACGGGATTGAAGGCCGATAAATCCCCAGGGCCTGATAATCTACATCCTAGGGTACTTAAGGAAGTGAACCTAGAAATAGTAGATGCATTGCTGGTCATCTTCCAAAATTCTATAGACTCTGGAACAGTTCCCATGGATTGGAGGGTATCTAATGTTACCCCACTATTCAAAAAAGGTGGTAGAAAGAAAATGGGGAATTATAGACCGGTAAGCCTGACATCGGTAGTGGGGAAAATGCAAGAGTCCATTGTAAAAGATGTAATAGCAGAGCACTTGGAAAACAGTGACAGGATCGGCCAAAGTCAACATGGATTTACAAAAGCTAAGTCGTGCTTGACTAATCTACTGGAACTTTTTGAGGATGTAACTGATAAAATAGAAAAGGGAGAACCAGTGGATGTGGTGTTTTTGGACTTTCAGAAGGCTTTCGATAAGGTCCCACATAAGAGATTAGCGTGTGAAGTTTATACACATGGGATTGGGGGCAAGGTACTGACTTGGATAGAGAACGGGTTGGCAGACAGGAAGCAAAGAGTTGGAATAAACGGGTTTTTTCTGAGTGGCGGGCAGTGAATAGTGGGGTACCGCAGGGATCGGTGCTAGGACCCCAGCTATTCACAATATATATTAATGATCTAGACGAGGGAATTAGATGTAATATCTCCAAGTTTGCAGATGACACAAAGCTGGGTGGGCATGTGTGCTGTGAGGAGGATGCCGAGAAACTCCAGTATGATTTGGACAGGTTGGGTGATTGGGCAGATGCATCTCAGATGCAGTGTAATGTGGATAAATGCGAGGTTATCCGCTTTGGTGGCAAAAACAGGAAGGCAGATTATTATCTGAACAGCAATAGATTGGGAGAAGGGGAAGTGCAACGAGACCTGGGTGCCCTTGTGCACCAGTCGCTGAAGGTAAGCATGCAGGTGCAGCAGGCGGTTAAGAAGGCAAATGGTATGTTGGCCTTCGTAGCGAGAGGGTTCAAGTACAGGAACAAGGATGTCTTGCTGCAGTTGTACAGGGCCTTGGTGAGACCACATCTTGAGTAGTGTGTTCAGTTTTGGTCGCCTTATCTGAGGAAGGATGTTCTTGCCATGGAGGGAGTGCAGCGAAGATTCACCAGACTGATACCTGGGATGGCAGGAATGATGTATGAGGAGAGATTGGGTAGATTGGGCTTATACTCGCTGGAGTTTAGAAGAATGAGAGGAGATCTCATTGAAACTTATAAAATTCTAACAGGACTAAACAGACTTGATGCAGGAAGGATGTTCCCGATGGCCGGGGAGTCCAGAACCAGGCGTCACAGTCTAAGGATAAGGGGTAAGCCATTTAGGACAGAGATGAGGAGGAATTTCTTCACCCAGAGAGTGGTGAACCTGTGGAGCTCTCTACCACAGAAGGCAGTTGAGCCCAATTCATTAAATATATTCAAGAAGGAGTTAGATATATTTCTTAAGGCTAAAGGGATCAAGGGATATGGGGAGAAGGCAGGGACAGGGTACTGAATTTGGATGATCAGCCATGATCTCATTGAATGGCGGAGCAGGCTCGAGGGGCCGAATGGCCTGCTCCTGCTCCTATCTTCTATGTTTCTATGTTTCTAAGGGCAGAGACCCACTCGTAGGCCCTTCCTGGCCATGCCGGTGACCCCTTCCCCGCAATTCGAGAGTGGTTCAGCCTCTCCGGGCTTGGGCTCCCTGAGGCGCTGCTCCACGTCACTGCCATCAGAAATTCAGCCTCTATGTAGCTTGGGGAAAAATCCTTACACAGTGGGCTGCCTCGTTCAACCATGAGGTAACTCCCATGAATTATCATATTCCCCCTCCTTGTAAGGGCAACAACAAAATGAGTATAATCCCAAAGTCTGTATGTTCCCTCATGTTCTCCCGGATTATAATCTCTAACAGGCCACCTCCTACTGATGTGAGGTTAGCTGAAATTTTCTCGCTCATCCCTTGCCCCTCCTTTTTTGAACAAGGGTGTAACATTCACTATTTGCCAGTCCTTTGGTATGAATCATGTATCGAGTGATACTCCACCTTTGTGTGTCAGCTGTGGCTCAGTTGGTAGCACCGCCAGAAGGTCAGAGAGTCAGAAGGTTGTGGGTTCAAAGTCCCACTCCAGAGACGAGCACAGAAATCTAGGCTGACACTCCCAGTGCAGTACCGAGGGAGTGCTGCACTGTCAGAGGTGCTGTCTTTCGGATGAGATGTTAAACCGAGGCCCCGTCCGCTCTCTCAGGTGGACGTAAAAGATCCCATGGCACTATTTCAAAGAAGAGCAGGGGAGTTATCCCCAGTGCCCTGGTCAATATTTATCCCTCAACCAACATAACAAAAACAGATTATCTGGTAATTATCACAATTGGCTGCTGTGTTTCCTACATTACAACAATGACTACACTTCAAAAGTATTTTATTGACTGTAAAGCGCTTTGGGATGCCCTGAGGTCGTGAATATGCGCTGTAGAAATGCAAGTCTTTCTTTACAAGGGTTCCTGGGTTAATTGCTGAACACAAAGCTGCAGCTAACGATGGCCTTTTGAACTCAGTAGTAACCCAATCGCTGCCTGTGACTGGCCATTTCCTTCACTCAGTCAATCCACCTCTTCATTAGAAATGAAACCTTGTACGGGCGAGCTTGCCGTACGCGGGGCAGCCGATGAAATCAGGGGCTCCTCGGCCATTCATCAACTTCACTACAGGTGCAGCATTGGCACTCCCCAAGCCTCTCCGTCCCCCATTCTGTGCAGGGTAAAGCCCTTATACAGTGCGGTTTCATTTAAAATCTGTAACTCTCTCCTCAAAAGGCTGCGGATTCCGGGGGACAATGGTGAGTAAATGGAGCTGAGGCACAGATCAGCCATGATCTGATTGAAAGGCGGAGGAGGTGATGGATGGCCTCCTCCTGTTCATAATGTTCCTGAGTTCCATACAGCCAGGAGAAATCTCAATACAGTGCCTCATTTATAGCTTCACTACACTGTATTCTGTTTCCATAGTAACCATTGGACCCAAGAGTTAAATGTTGCGTGATAAGAGTTAGAGGTAATTTTTGAAAACGTGTTTGCAAAAATTCATGGTGCAGAAATGGGGCTTCTCTCAGTGCTTCAGAGTGAGGAATTAAGGCTTGAAAAGCAATTTGTAATCAGACAGAAGTGTCTCTGTAATGGTGTGAAAGGGCACTTACTCATGGCATACAGGAATAGATGGTAAAGAGGGAGCTTTCATATCACAGAAAGAGTCTCATCATCAGAACCTCATTTATACAAGGAGTCACCATCAGGATCCCTTTCAAAGAGAGGGTCACGATAAGGTCCTTGTTTAAAGAGGGAGTCTCACCATCAGGACCCCTGTTAAAGGGTTAACACTGCAACCTTAACCGAATCCATGTGTCACCCTCCTTCCAATCTCACCAGTCTGTGTTTATACTGCGGGTCTGTGCATATGTTTTTGTATACGTGTAAATTGGGCCTAAGTCTGTACATTTGTGTCCGTGTGTGCATGTATGTGTGCATCTGAGAGCATCTGTGTGTACACGTGACAGTTTGCTCATGCCTGTCTGTGTGTTTGGGCTAAATTTTAATGGGCAAGGCGGGTCGGGGGGAGGGGGGGCTCTGAGGCGGTCCAGAAACCCAGGAGGGGGGTTTGAATTTACCAGCAGGGTCTGATTTGCACGGGAAGCCTTTGTTTCCCACCCGCAGCCAACCAGATTGAGAGGCTGCCTGGCTCTGGGCGGAAAGGCCTGTGGCACTAGGCCGCACAGAGGAGGGAGGGAGGGTTCGTGTGGGGGCCGGGGGCGGCCGGAGGAGCACTGCGGAGTGGGGGGAGGGGGCGGCACACAGATCGGGGGCCGGGATCAGCTTCAATTTACTGACTGGTCAACAGAGCACACAGTAAACACTGAAGGCATTAAGACCCAGCGAGCAGAAGGCAGAACTAATCAGTTACAGAAGGACAGCTTCCTGCGGTTCGCTGGGCTGCTGTAGGAGAAGCTGTACGGTCTGTGATTCCTGCCGATGGAATGCTTGGAGCAGACTATGGCTGTGGATGGCAGACTATGCCCCTTTAGGTTGAACACTCTGATCTGTGTCTTTGTGGCTCTGAGTTTGGACATGGTATCTTTGCTGAGTCCAGCCTGGGTCACCGCCCAGCGCACCTCGCTCTCTCTGGGATTACGGTAAACAAACCCTGGCTGGATGATACCGTGAGGCCGTTCTCCACTCAGGTAAGCGTTCGCAAAAAACACAGTAAAATGATTGTAGTAGGATTTTTTTTCGAAGTTTAACGTTTGCCTTGATTACTGCATGTTTCCATATTACACTTCTTTAAAAAAAAATCTTGAGCTCAGAAACCAGTCCTTTTTTACTAATACTTGATTATGAGTTTGTTCTGGCAGCGGAGGATCACGAGTGGGGCGGAATCGGAGGCCTGGGGGGGTATTGGAGGCCTGGGGGGGGATTGGAGGTCTGCGGGGGGGGGGATTGGAGGCCTGGGGGGGGATTGGAGGCCTGGGGGGGGGGGGGGATTGGAGGCCTGGGGGGGGGATTGGAGGCCTGGGGGGGGGGGGATTGGAGGCCTGGGGGGGGGATTGGAGGCCTGGGGGGGGGGATTGGAGGCCTGGGGGGGAGGGTTGGAGGCCTGGGGTGGGGATTGGAGGCCTGGGGGGGGGGGATTGGAGGGCTGGGGGGGGGTCGGAGGCCTGGGGGGGGATTGGAGGGCTGCGGGGGGGGGGATTGGAGGTCTGGGGGGGGGGGATTGGAGGCCTGGCGGGGGGGATTGGAGGCCTGGGGGGGGGGGGGATTGGAGGCCTGGGGGGGGGGGGGATTGGAGGCCTGGGGGGGGGGGGATTGGAGGCCTGGGGGGGGGGGATTGGAGGCCTGGGGGGGGGGATTGGAGGCCTAGGGGGGGGATTGGAGGCCTGGGGGGGGGGGATTGGAGGCCTGGGGGGGGGATTGGAGGCCGGGGGGGGGGATTGGAGGCCTGGGGGGGAGGGTTGGAGGCCTGGGGTGGGGATTGGAGGCCTGGGGGGGTGGGATTGGAGGGCTGGGGGGGGTCGGAGGCCTGGGGGGGGATTGGAGGGCTGGGGGGGGGATTGGAGGCCTGGGGGGGGGGATTGGAGGCCTGGGGTGGGATTGGAGGGCTGGGGGGGGGGATTGGAGGCCTGGGGGGGGATTGGAGGCCTGGGGGGGGGGGGGGTCGGAGGCCTGGGGGGGGATTGGAGGGCTGGGGGGGGGGATTGGAGGCCTGGGGGGGGATTGGAGGCCTGGGGAGGGATTGGAGGGCTGGCGGGGGGGGATTGGAGGCCTGGGGGGGGATTGGAGGGCTGGGGGTGGGGGGGATTGGAGGCCTGGGGGGGGGATTGGAGGCCTGGGGGGGGGGGGTTGGAGGGCTGGGGGGGGGGATTGGAGGCCTGGGGGGGGGATTGGAGGCCTGGGGGGGAGGGTTGGAGGCCTGGGGTGGGGATTGGAGGCCTGGGGGGGGATTGGAGGCCTGGGGGGGGGGATTGGAGGGCTGGGGGGGGATTGGAGGCCTGGGGGGGGATTGGAGGCCTGGGGGGGGGATTGGAGGGCTGGGGGGGGTCGGAGGCCTCGCGGAGGTGGGGGTTTGGGTCGGAGGCCTCGTGGGGGGCTCTCTGATTGTGGGGATGGATTAGGCAGGGACCCTGGATCCAGGAGGGAAGTGTAAAGGCACTTTCCTCCAGGATCCAGCCATCCTCGCCTTGTATTAGCTGGAGGATTTCACGAGGCTTGCAAAACCCGACCAGCCAAGGCTAAATTCAAAAGCCACATTATAACATTTAAATTGATGGCCCGCCTCCTGGCAGTGGATTGGCTGTCAGCCCCCGTTCCGCCTCTGTTAAAACCAGAAGTGGGCAGGTTGGAGGTGAATTCAGGTCGGGATTCCGATTTTTAACACTTTAACTACCCCCACGGCCCCAACCCACCCATATTTTTAGGTTAAAATTCCCCTCTTTATGTCTGTGTTTGTGTGTGTCTTTGTCTCTGTGTGTGTGTGGGTTTGTGTGTGTGTGTGTATGTCTGTGTGTATGTCTGTGTATGTGTCTGTGTGTATGTCTGGCTTTGTGTCTGTCTGGCTTTGTGTCTGGCTTTGTGTCACAGTTTGTGTCTGGGTTTGTGTGTGTGTGTGTGTCTGTGCATGTGTCGGGGTTTGTGTGTGTCTGCGCGTGTCTGGATTTGTGTCTGAGTCTGTGTGTGTCTGGCTTTGTGTCTGTGTGTGTGTGTCCGAGATTGTGTGTGCGTGTGTGTGTGTGTGTGTGTGTGTCTGGCTTTGTGTCTGTGTGTGTGTGTGTGTGTATGTGTCTGTGTGTGTGTCTGGGTTTGTGTGTGTGTGTGAGTCTGTGTGTGTCTGGGTGTGTGTCTGTGTATTATACACAAAGCTCCTCTGCTGGCACTGAACCAAACTGCGATCTCCTAAATCAGTGTGACTGATTCACGAAGGCGGGCTGACAGTACTGAGTTACCGCGGGAGTACTGCCGTCTCAGTTACTCACCATCTGAGTCAATGCTGTTGAGGGCAGTCGGAGGAATGACGGACAACTTACACTGTCCCAGTGGGCACTTCCTGTCAAACTGCTCCTTACACACATTGTGAACCTGAAAAACAGGGGCACACATTCTTAACCATTGCTTCACCACACTGGCTTTCGATATACTGTATTCTAGCAGGGCAAGGCCTGGTTTACACATAAGGCACCAGGAGATTGGGACTCTGCACCATGTCTGATGAAATCACAAGCCTCTCCTCGAACGCAAATCCAATTTTACTACAAACAGCAGAAAAGGAAAACCTCCCCCATTGTGTTTGAATCAGAAAGACCTCACTGATATTTAAAGAAGATTGAATTGATTCAAAGCTTGGCCCTGAGGGTGCCAACAAGTCTAGAGAAACGCTCACTCCCTGTGACATTCAAATAAACTATTTGGGGAATAAGGGGAAGCAGGATAAGTACGAGGGAGCGAGGAATAGAAAGTTATGCTGATAGAATGAGATGAAGTAAGGTGGGTGGAGGCTCGTGTGGAGCATAAACACCAGCATTGACCAGTTGAGCTGAATGGCCTGTTTCTGTGCTGTACATCCTATGTAATTCTATGTAACTATAATATTACAGTAGTAAGTTGATTCAAACACCAGGGAGAGATAGGACATTAACACGAACCAACTCCGTGTAATCCCATTTCTTTTTCTCTACATTTTTTTGTTAGTGTCACAGATTGTACCTTTTTTCTACATAATATATCCATGCTAGATGAGGCAGTGTAGAGGGAGCTTTACTCTGTATCTAACCCGTGCTGCACCTGCCCTGGGAGTGTTTGATGGGGCAGTGTAGAGGGAGCTTTACTCTGTATCTAACCCGTGCTGCACCTGCCCTGGGAGTGTTTGATGGGGCAGTATAGAGGGAGCTTTACTCTGTATCTAACCCGTGCTGTACCTGCCGTGGGAGTGTTTGATGGGGCAGTGTAGAGGGAGCTTTACTCTGTATCTAACCCGTGCTGCACCTGCCCTGGGAGTGTTTGGTGGGGCAGTATAGAGGGAGCTTTATTCTGTATCTAACCTGTGCTGTACCTGCCCTGGGTGTGTTTGATGGGACAGTGTAGAGGGAGCTTTACTCTGTATCTAACCCGTGCTGCACCTGCCCTGGGAGTGTTTGATGGGGCAGTATAGAGGGAGCTTTACTCTGTATCTAACCCGTGCTGTACCTGCCCTGGGTGTGTTTGATGGGACAGTGTAGAGGGAGCTTTACTCTGTATCTAACCCGTGCTGTACCTGCCCTGGGAGTGTTTGATGGGACAGTGTAGAGGGAGCTTTACTCTGTATCTAACCCGTGCTGTACCTGCCCTGGTAGTGTTTGATGAGGCAGTGTAGAGGGAGCTTTACTCTGTATCTAACCCGTGCTGCACCTGCCCTGGGAGTGTTTGATGGGGCAGTATAGAGGGAGCTTTACTCTGTATCTAACCCGTGCTGCACCTGCCCTGGGAGTGTTTGATGGGGCAGTATAGAGGGAGCTTTACTCTGTATCTAACCCGTGCTGCACCTGCCCTGGGAGTGTTTGATGGGGCAGTGTAGAGGGAGCTTTACTCTGTATCTAACCTGTGCTGCACCTGCCCTGGGAATGTTTGATGGGACAGTGTAGAGGGAGCTTTACTCTGTATCTAACCCGTGCTGTACCTGCCCTGGGAGTGTTTGATGGAACAGTGTAGAGGGAGCTTTACTCTGTATCTAACCCGTGCTGCACCTGCCCTGGGAATGTTTGATGGAACAGTGTAGAGGGAGCTTTACTCTGTATCTAACCCGTGCTGCACCTGCCCTGGGAGTGTTTGATGGGGCAGTATAGAGGGAGCTTTACTCTGTATCTAACCCGTGCTGTACCTGCCGTGGGAGTGTTTGATGGGGCAGTGTAGAGGGAGCTTTACTCTGTATCTAACCCGTGCTGCACCTGCCCTGGGAGTGTTTGGTGGGGCAGTATAGAGGGAGCTTTATTCTGTATCTAACCTGTGCTGTACCTGCCCTGGGTGTGTTTGATGGGACAGTGTAGAGGGAGCTTTACTCTGTATCTAACCCGTGCTGCACCTGCCCTGGGAGTGTTTGATGGGGCAGTATAGAGGGAGCTTTACTCTGTATCTAACCCGTGCTGTACCTGCCCTGGGTGTGTTTGATGGGACAGTGTAGAGGGAGCTTTACTCTGTATCTAACCCGTGCTGTACCTGCCCTGGGAGTGTTTGATGGGACAGTGTAGAGGGAGCTTTACTCTGTATCTAACCCGTGCTGTACCTGCCCTGGTAGTGTTTGATGAGGCAGTGTAGAGGGAGCTTTACTCTGTATCTAACCCGTGCTGCACCTGCCCTGGGAGTGTTTGATGGGGCAGTATAGAGGGAGCTTTACTCTGTATCTAACCCGTGCTGCACCTGCCCTGGGAGTGTTTGATGGGGCAGTATAGAGGGAGCTTTACTCTGTATCTAACCCGTGCTGCACCTGCCCTGGGAGTGTTTGATGGGGCAGTGTAGAGGGAGCTTTACTCTGTATCTAACCTGTGCTGCACCTGCCCTGGGAATGTTTGATGGGACAGTGTAGAGGGAGCTTTACTCTGTATCTAACCCGTGCTGTACCTGCCCTGGGAGTGTTTGATGGAACAGTGTAGAGGGAGCTTTACTCTGTATCTAACCCGTGCTGCACCTGCCCTGGGAATGTTTGATGGAACAGTGTAGAGGGAGCTTTACTCTGTATCTAACCCGTGCTGTACCTGCCCTGGGAGTGTTTGATGGGACAGTATAGAGGGAGCTTTACTCTGTATCTAACCCGTGCTGCACCTGCCCTGGGAATGTTTGATGGGGCAGTGTAGAGGGAGCTTATCTAACCTGTGCTGTACCTGCCCTGGGAATGTTTGATGGGGCAGTGCAGAGGGAGCTTTACTCTGTATCTAACCCGTGCTGTACCTGCCCTGGGAGTGTTTGATGGAACAGTGTAGAGGGAGCTTTACTCTGTATCTAACCCGTGCTGTACCTGCCCTGGGAGTGTTTGATGGGACAGTGTAGAGGGCGCTTTATTCTGTATCTAACCCGTGCTGTACCTGCCCTGGGAGTGTTTGATGGGACAGTGTACAGGGAGCTTTACTCTGTATCTAACCCGTGCTGTACCTGCCCTGGGAGTGTTTGATGGAACAGTGTAGAGGGAGCTTTACTCTGTATCTAACCCGTGCTGTACCTGCCCTGGGAATGTTTGATGGGACAGTGTACAGGGAGCTTTACTCTGTATCTAACCCGTGCTGCACCTGCCCTGGGAATGTTTGATGGAACAGTGTAGAGGGAGCTTTACTCTGTATCTAACCTGTGCTGTACCTGCCCTGGGAGTGTTTGATGGGGCAGTGTAGAGGGAGCTTTACTCTGTATCTAACTTGTGCTGTACCTGCCCTGGGAGTGTTTGATGGGGCAGTGCAGAGGGAGCTTTACTCTGTATCTAACCGGCGCTGTTCCTGCCCTGGGAGTATTTGATGGGACAGTGTAGAGGGAGCTTTACTCTGTATCTAACCTGTGCCGTACTGAATCTGACAGTACTGGCTTCCATTATATAGTATCCAAACAGGCCACACTCTTTCCACATTGGGAAGATGTTGAGCCAGGATGAATATTTAAATGTTTAATCACAATGCCATGCCGCTGCCCATTTGAGTTCCTTATCCTCTGATTACTTGGCACAGTGAATGTGCTGAGCTCGGCCCAGCTCACTCACTTTGTGCAGCGACATCAATGACAGGGTTCCAGGAGAAATGGTTATCATTTGGTTTCAGTGCCGATTTAGTGATTGAATTGGCTCAGCTTCTATATTTCAAATTGCTTCTTAAACGCCCACATGATTGAACGCCAGGTCCAAAGAAAACCATTTTTGGTAACTGCTGCCAGGTGGATTGAGATTGAAGCTTACGTCCCAATCTGAGCTAGACAAAGGTGCAGGGAAGGGGAGAAGCAGTGACTAATGGCATCTCTGAGCAGGGTGACCGGACCCTGAGAGTGGAGAGTCACCCCTGGGTGGTACCCGAAAGCCAGTCACAGAGATCTGGGAACAGCACCTAAGGAAGGATATATTGGCCTTGGACGGGGTGCAGTGCCGAATGATACCAGGGATTAAAGGGTTAAATTATGAGAACAGGTTGCATCAGCTTGGCTTGTAGTCCATTGAGTTTAGAAGATTGAGGGGTGATCTGATCAAGGTGTTTCATACGTTAAAAAGAATGTAATACGCTTTCCTCTCGTGGGGTATCCAGAACAAGAGGGCATTAATCTTAAAATTAGAGCAGGGCCATTCAGGAGTGAAATCAGGAAGCACTTTTTCACACTTTTTCAAGGGATATGGAGCTAAGGCGGATAAATGGAGTTGAGGTGCTGATCAGCGATGGTCTCATTGAATGGTGGAACAGGCTCGAAGGGCTGAATGGCCTCCTCCTGTTCCTACATCACTGTGTCCAAGTACCAAGCCAGTTGGGAGAAGAAAAGAGAATTTAAAAAGTACAAAAAATGACTGTGTCCCCATCAACTATAAAAGTGCAGCTGTGCGGTAGAACCCTGCTTCCACTGCTCCGTGTGAGCTCAGCAATCAGCAACAGAAAGGGGGAGACTGGGGGACTCGTGTCACATACAGAGAGACACACTCTCTCCCTATCACTGCCCTCTCTAGAGCTCTCCCCTTGTGTTTAAGCTCCCTCCCCGCTTCGTTCAGCTGTTCCTCACTTTCTACAGCCTTCCACTTAAGAAAGCCAAGCCTGACATAGGGCCAGTTGGCCCATGGAATACCGTCGCTGTGGATTATCACCCCGACTGCAAGTATCTGTGTCCCTGATTTATGGTAAGTAGCTGAGGGAATTCTGTGCAGACAAATTCTTTGGAAAGCTGCATTCCCTTAACGCCGGCTCTTTACATCAACAACTCGCCCTTCACTTGGGATTTACAACCCCCTCCCCTGCTGTGACTCCTGCTGGCAGTAATGCATGTGGACATTATCTGAGGACAGGCAAGGCGGCCTGAGCTGTGATTCCCTTCACCACACACTCAAATAAGCTGCTGCCTCTCATCGCCTAGCCTCACACATGAGGAATAGTCACTTGGGTAAGGTGGCACTGGAGGGGCAGTGCCCGTTAAAACATCCTCCAGGAGAGGACTGGCAATGATAGAGAGCAGGCCTTTCTATGTGTGGTCGAGATACACCAGGGTACTTCTCGCAATCTAGTATACTGTATTCGCTGCTCACGATGCGGTCTCCTCTACATTGGGGAGACCAAACGCAGATTGGGTGACCACTTTGCGGAACACCTCCATTCAGTCCGTAAGGGTGACCCCGAGCTTCCGGTCGCCTGTCATTTTAATTCACCGCTCCATTCCCACTCGGACCTCACCGTCCTTGGCCTCTTGTATTGTTCCACGGAAGCTCACCGTAAACTCGAGGAACAGCACCTCATCTTCCGATTAGGCACTCTGCAGCCTTCCGGACTCAATATCGAGTTCAACAATTTCAGATCATAACCTCGGCCCCTATTACATTTTTCTTGTAATTTTTCCACTCTTTTCCCCCCACCGCCCTTTCCTTTTGTTTCTCTCTCACACCTGGCAGCTATCTCTTGCCCTGCCAGTACACTTTACACCTAATCTCAGCTCATCTAGCTTCTAATACCTTTTATTGTCTCTTTTACTTCTTTTGTTTCTTTCACTTCTTTTGTCCGATCGCAGCCCTGCCTTCGATCTATTTTCTTTTCTTTCCAGTTTTGAAGAAGGGTTCGACCCGAAACGTCAACTCAAATTTCTCTCCACGGATGTTGCCTGACCTGCTGAGTTTTTCCAGCATTTTCTGTTGTTACTTAGGAAGTCAAATCATGCCTGCTATTCTAGGGTGGCCGACCCTCGCACTTTGCCCGGGATTGTCTGGAGAATGGGAGGTGAGGGATGGGGGGAGAGGGAGACTGGGAATGGGGTTAGGGGATTGGGGCTTGAGAGGGTGGAGGGGAGACTGGGGAATGAGGTCAGGGGTTTGGGGCTTGAGAGGGGGGGAGAGGGAGACTGGGAATGGGGATCAGGGAATTGGGGCTTGAGAGAGGGGAGAGGGAGACTGGGAATGGGGGTCAGGGGATTGGGGCTTGAGAGGGTGGAGAGGGAGACTGGAAATGGGGGTCAAGGGATTGGGGCTTGAGAGGGTGGAGAGGGAGACTGGGGAATGGGGGCCAGGGGATTGGGGCTTGAGAGGGTGGAGAGGGAGACTGGGGAATGGGGGCCAGGGGATTGGGGCTTGAGAGGGGGGAGAGGGAGACTGGGAATGGGGGTCAGGGGAATTGGGGCTTGAATGTGGGGTAAGGGAGACTGGGGAATGGGGTCAGGGGATTGGGGCTTGAGTGGGGGGGAGGGAGGCTGGGGAATGGGGGTCAGGGATTGGCGCTTGAGTGGGGGGAGAGGGAGACTGGGAATGGGGTCAGGGGATTGGGGCTTCAGAGGGAGACTGGGGAATGGGGGTCAGGGGATTGGGGCTTGAGAGGGGGAAGAGGGAGACTGGGAATGGGGGTCAGCAGAATTGGGGCTTGAGAGGGGGGAGAGGGAGACTGGGGAATGGGGTCAGAGGATTGGGGCTTGAGTGTGGGGAAAGGGAGACTGGGGAATGGGGTCAGGGGATTGGGGCTTGAGTGTGGGGAAAGGGAGACTGGGGAATGGGGTCAGGGGATTGGGGCTTGAGTGTGGGGAAAGGGAGACTGGGGAATGGGGTCAGGGGATTGGGGCTTGAGAGGGGGGAGAGGGAGACTGGGAATGGGGGTCAGGGGAACTGGGGCTTGAGTGCGGGTAAGGGAGACTGGGGAATGGGGGTCAGGGATTGGGGCTTGAGTGGGGGAGAGGGAGGCTGGGGAATGGGGGTCAGGGGATTGGGGCTTGAGAGGGGGGAGAGGGGGACTGGAGATGTGGGTCAGGGAATTGGGGCTTGAGTGCGGGTAAGGGAGACTGGGGAATGGGGGTCAGGGATTGGGGCTTGAGTGGGGGGGAGGGAGGCTGGGGAATGGGGGTCAGGGGATTGGGGCTTGAGAGGCAGGGAGAGGGAGACTGTGGAATGGGGTCAGGGGATTGGGGCTTGAGAGGGGGGAAAGGGAGACTGGGAATGGGGGTCAGGAGAATTGGGGCTTGAGAGGGAGACTGGGGAATGGGGGTCATTGGGGTGGGCATGTGGACCGGCAGTGCCCACAAAGCTGGGAGCAACAGTAGCAAGATGATGAGTGGTTGCGGCACTGAGAGAGGAGCAGTCAGTAAAGGGGTGAGTGGAGCGGCACTGAGAGAGGAGCAGTCAGTAAAGGGGCGAGTGGGAGCGGCACTGAGGGAGGAGCAGTCAGTAAAGGGGCGAGTGGGAGCGGCACTGAGAGAGAAGCAGTCAGTAAAGGGGTGAGTGGAGCAGCACTGAGAGAGGAGCAGTCAGTAAAGGGGTGAGTGGGAGCGGCACTGAGGGAGGAGCAGTCAGTAAAGGGGCGAGTGGGAGCGGCACTGAGAGAGGAGCAGTCAGTAAAGGGGCGAGTGGGAGCGGCACTGAGAGAGGAGCAGTCAGTAAAGGGACGAGTGGAGCGGCACTGAGAGAGGAGCAGTCAGTAAAGGGGTGAGTGGGAGCGGCACTGAGAGAGGAGCAGTCAGTAAAGGGGCGAGTGGGAGCGGCACTGAGAGAGGAGCAGTCAGTAAAGGGGCGAGTGGGAACGGCACTGAGAGAGGAGCAGTCAGTAAAGGGGCGAGTGAGAGCGGCACTGAGAGAGGAGCAGTCAGTAAAGGGACGAGTGGAGCGGCACTGAGAGAGGAGCAGTCAGTAAAGGGGCGAGTGGGAGCGGCACTGAGAGAGGAGCAGTCAGTAAAGGGGCGAGTGGGAGCGGCACTGAGAGAGGAGCAGTCAGTAAAGGGGCGAGTGGGAGCGGCACTGAGAGAGGAGCAGTCAGTAAAGGGTCGAGTGGGAGCGGCACTGAGAGGAGCAGCCAGTAAAGGGGCGAGTGGGAGCGGCACTGAGAGAGGAGCAGTCAGTAAAGGGGCGAGTGGGAGCGGCACTGAGAGAGGAGCAGTCAGTAAAGGGGCGATTGGGATCGGCACTGAGAGAGGAGCAGTCAGTAAAGGGGCGAGTGGGAGCGGCACTGAGGGAGGAGCAGTCAGTAAAGGGGTGAGTGGGAGCGGCACTGAGAGAGGAGCAGTCAGTAAAGGGGCGAGTGGGAGCGGCACTGAGAGAGGAGCAGTCAGTAAAGGGGAGAGTGGGAGCGGCACTGAGAGAGGAGCAGTCAGCAAAGGGGCGAGTGGGAGCGGCACTGAGAGAGGAGCAGTCAGTAAAGGGGCGAGTGGGAGCGGCACTGAGAGTGGAGCAGTCAGTAAAGGGGCGATTGGGATCGGCACTGAGAGAGGAGCAGTCAGTAAAGGGGCGAGTGGGAGCGGCACTGAGAGAGGAGCAGTCAGTAAAGGGGCGAGTGGGAACGACACTGAGAGAGGAGCAGTCAGTAAAGGGGCGAGTGGGAGCGGCACTGAGAGAGGGGCAGTCAGTAAAGGGGCGGGTGAGAGCGGCACTGAGAGAGGAGCAGTCAGTAAAGGGGCGAGTGGGAGCGGCACTGAGAGAGGAGCAGTCAGTAAAGGGGCGAGTGGGAGCGGCACTGAGAGAAGAGCAGTCAGTAAAGGGGCGAATGGGAGCGACACTGAGAGAGGAGCAGTCAGTAAAGGGGCGAGTGGGAGAGGCACGGAGAGGGGAGCAGTCAGTAAAGGGGCGAGTGGGAGCGGCACTGAGAGAGGAGCAGTCAGTAAAGGGGCGAGTGGGAGCGGCACTGAGAGAGGAGCAGACAGTAAAGGGGCGAGTGGGAGCGGCACTGAGAGAGGAGCAGTCAGTAAAGGGGCGAGAGGGAGCGGCACTGAGAGAGGAGCAGTCAGTAAAGGGGCGAGTGGGAAAGGCACTGAGAGAGGAGCAGTCAGTAAAGGGGCGAGTGGGAGGGGCACTGAGAGAGGAGCAGACAGTAAAGGGGCGAGTGGCAGCGGCACTGAGAGAGGAGCAGACAGTAAAGGGGCGAGTGGGAGCGGCACTGAGAGAGGAGCGGTCAGTAAAGGGGCGAGTGGGAGCGGCACTGAGAGAGGAGCGGTCAGTAAAGGGGCGAGTGGGAGCGGCACTGAGAGAGGAGCAGTCAGTAAAGGGGCGAGTGGGAGCGGCACTGAGAGAGGAGCAGTCAGTAAAGGGGCGAGTCGCAGCAGCACTGAGAGAGGAGCAGTCAGTAAAGGGGCGAGTGGGAGCGGCACTGAGGGGGGAGCAGTCAGTAAAGGGGCGAGTGGCAGTGGCACTGAGAGAGGAGCAGTCAGTAAAGGGGAGAGTGGCAGTGGCACTGAGAGAGGAGCCGTCAGTAAAGGGGCGAGTGGGAGCGGCACTGAGAGAGGAGCAGTCAGTAAAGGGGCGAGTGGGAGCAGCACTGAGAGAGGAGCAGTCAGTAAAGGGGCGAGTGGGAGCGGCACTGAGGGGGGAGCAGTCAGTAAAGGGGCGAGTGGGAACGGCACTGAGAGAGGAGCAGTCAGTAAAGGGGCGACTGGGAGCGGCACTGAGAGAGGAGCAGTCAGTAAAGGGGCGAGTGGGAGCGGCACTGAGAGAGGAGCAGTCAGTAAAGGGGCGAGTGGGAGCGGCACTGAGAGAGGAGCAGTCAGTAAAGGGGCGAGTGGGAGCGGCACTGAGAGAGGAGCAGTCAGTAAAGGGGCGAGTGGGAGCGGCACTGAGAGAGAAGCTGTCAGTAAAGGGGCGAGTGGGAGCGGCACTGAGACAGGAGCAGTCAGTAAAGGGGCGAGTGGAGCGGCACTGAGAGAGGAGCAGTCAGTAAAGCGGCGAGTGGGAGCGGCACTGAGAGAGGAGCAGTCAGTAAAGGGGCAAGTGGGAGCGGCACTGAGAGAGGAGCAGTCAGTAAAGAGGCGAGTGGGAGCGGCACTGAGAGAGGAGCAGTCAGTAAAGGGGCGGGTGAGAGCGGCACTGAGAGAGGAGCAGTCAGTAAAGGGGTGAGTGGGAGCAGCACTGAGAGAGGAGCAGTCAGTAAAGGGGCGAGTGGGAGCGGCACTGAGTGAGGAGCAGTCAGTAAAGGGGCGAGTGGGAGCGGCACTGAGAGAGGAGCAGTCAGTAAAGGGGCGAGTGGGAGCGGCACTGAGAGAGGAGCAGTCAGTAAAGGGGCGAGTGGGAGCGGCACTGAGAGAGGAGCAGTCAGTAAAGGGGCGAGTGGGAGCGGCACTGACGGAGGAGCAGTCAGTAAAGGGGCGAGTGGAGCGGCACTGAGAGAGGAGCAGTCAGTAAAGGGGCGATGGGAGCGGCACTGAGGGAGGAGCAGTCAGTAAAGGGGCGAGTGGGAGCGGCACTGAGGGAGGAGCAGACAGTAAGGGGCGAGTGGGCGCGGCACTGAGAGAGGAGCAGTCAGTAAAGGGGCGAGTGGGAGCGGCGCTGGGAGAGGAGCAGTCAGTAAAGGGGCGAGTGGGAGCGGCACTGAGAGAGGAGCAGTCAGTAAAGGGCAAGTTGGAGCAGCACTGAGAGAGGAGCAGTCAGTAAAGGGGCGAGTGGGAGAGGCACTGAGGGAGGAGCAGTCAGTATAGGGGCGAGTGGGAGCGACACTGAGGGAGGAGCAGTCAGTAAAGAGGCGAGTGTGAGCGGCACTGAGAGAGGAGCAGTCAGTAAAGGGGCGAATGGGAGCGACACTGAGAGAGGAGCAGTCAGTAAAGGGGCGAGTGGGAGAGGCACGGAGAGGGGAGCAGTCAGTAAAGCGGCGAGTGGGAGCGGCACTGAGAGAGGAGCAGTCAGTAAAGGGGCGAGTGGCAGCGGCACTGAGAGAGGAGCAGACAGTAAAGGGGCGAGTGGGAGCGGCACTGAGGGAGCAGCAGTCAGTAAAGGGGCGAGAGGGAGAGGCACTGAGAGAGGAGCAGTCAGTAAAAGGGCGAGTGGGAACGGCACTGAGAGAGGAGCAGTCAGTAAAGGGGCGAGTGGGAGCGGCACTGAGAGAGGAGCAGTCAGTAAAGGGGCGAGTGGGAGCGGCACTGAGAGAGGAGCAGTCAGTAAAGGGGCGAGTGGGAGCGGCACTGAGAGAGGAGCAGTCAGTAAAGGGGCAAGTGGGAGCGGCACTGAGAGAGGAGCAGTCAGTAAAGGGGCGAGTGGGAGCGGCACTGAGAGAGGAGCAGTCAGTAAAGGGGCGAGTGGGAGCGGCACTGAGAGGAGCAGTCAGTAAAGGGGCGAGTGGGAGCGGCACTGAGAGAGGAGCAGTCAGTAAAGGGGCGAGTGGGAGCGGCACTGAGAGAGGAGCAATCAGTAAAGGGGCGAGTGGGAGCGGCACTGAGAGAGGAGCAGTCAGTAAAGGGGAGAGTGGGAGCGGCACTGAGAGAGGAGCAGTCAGTAAAGGGGCGAGTGGGAGCGGCACTGAGAGAGGAGCAGTCAGTAAAGGGACGAGTGGGAGCGGCACTGAGAGAGGAGCAGTCAGGAAAGGGGCGAGTGGGAGCGGCACTGAGAGAGGAGCAGTCAGTAAAGGGGCGAGTGGGAGCGGCACTGAGAGAGGAGCAGTCAGTAAAGGGGCGAGTGGGAGCGGCACTGAGAGAGGAGCAGTCAGTAAAGGGGCGAGTGGGTGCGGCACTGAGAGAGGAGCAGTCAGTAAAGGAGCGAGTGAGAGCGGCACTGAGAGAGGAGCAGACAGTAAAGGGGCGAGTGGGAGCGGCACTGAGAGAGGAGCAGTCAGTAAAGGGGCGAGAGGAGCGTCACTGAGAGAGCAGCAGTCAGTAAAGGGGCGAGTGGGAGCGGCACTGAGAGAGGAGCAGTCAGTAAAGGGGCGAGTGGGAGCGGCACTGAGGGGGGAGCAGTCAGTAAAGGGGCGAGTGGGAGCGGCACTAAGAGAGGAGCAGTCAGTAAAGGGGCGAGTGGGAGCGGCACTGAGAGAGGAGCAGTCAGTAAAGGGGCGAGTGGGAGCGGCACTGAGAGAGGAGCAGTCAGTAAAGGGGAGAGTGGGAGCGGCACTGAGAGAGGAGCAGTCAGTAAAGGGGCGAGTGAGAGCGGCACTGAGAGAGGAGCAGTCAGTAAAGGGGTGAGTGGGAGCGGCACTGAGGGAGGAGCAGTCAGTAAAGGGGCGAGTGGGAGAGGCACTGAGAGAGGAGCAGTCAGTAAAGGCGCGAGTGGGAACGGCACTGAGAGAGGAGCAGTCAGTAACGGGGCGAATGGGAGCGGCACTGAGAGAGGAGCCGTCAGTAAAGTGGCGAGTGGGAGCGGCACTGAGAGAGGAGCAGTCAGTAAAGGGGCGAGTGGGAGCGGCACTGAGAGAGGAGCAGTCAGTAAAGGGGCGAGTGGGAGCGGCACTGAGAGAGGAGCAGTCAGTAAAGGGGCGAGTGGGAACGGCACTGAGAGAGGAGCAGTCAGTAAAGGGGCGAGTGGGAGCGGCACTGAGAGAGGAGCAGTCAGTAAAGGGGCGAGTGGGAACGGCACTGAGAGAGGAGCAGTCAGTAAAGGGGCGAGTGGGAGCGGCACTGAGAGAGGAGCAGTCAGTAAAGGGGCGAGTGGGAGCGGCACTGAGAGAGGAGCAGTCAGTAAAGGGGCGAGTGGGAGCGGCACTGAGAGAGGAGCAGTCAGTAAAGGGGCGAGAGGGAGCGGCACTGAGGGGGGAGCAGTCAGTAAAGGGGCGAGTGGGAATGGCACTGAGAGAGGAGCAGTCAGTAAAGGGGCGAGTGGGAGCGGCACTGAGAGAGGAGCAGTCAGTAAAGGGGCGAGTGGGAGCGGCACTGAGAGAGGAGCAGTCAGTAAAGGGGCGAGTGGGAATGGCACTGAGAGAGGAGCAGTCAGTAAAGGGGCGAGTGGGAGCGGCACTGAGGGGGGAGCAGTAAGTAAAGGGGCGAGTGGGAGCGGCACTGAGGGAGGAGCAGTCAGTAAAGGGGCGAGTGGGAGCGGCACTGAGAGAGGAGCAGTCAGTAAAGGGGCGAGTGGGAGCGGCACTGAGGGAGGAGCAGTCAGTAAAGGGGCGAGTGGGAGCGGCACTGAGAGAGGAGCAGCCAGTAAAGGGGCGAGTGGGAGCGGCACTAAGAGAGGAGCAGTCAGTAAAGGGGCGAGTGGGAGCGGCACTGAGAGAGGAGCAGTCAGTAAAGGGGCGAGGGGGAGCGGCACTGAGAGAGGAGCAGTCAGTAAAGGGGCGAGTGGGGGCGGCACTGAGAGAGGAGCAGTCAGTAAAGGGGCGAGTGGGAGCGGCACTGAGAGAGGAGCAGTCAGTAAAGGGGCGAGTGGGAGCGGCACTGAGAGAGGAGCAGTCAGTAAAGGGGCGAGTGGGAGCGGCACTGAGAGAGGAGCAGTCAGTAAAGGGGCGAGTGTGAGCGGCACTAAGAGAGGAGCAGTCAGTAAAGGGGCGAGTGGGAGCGGCACTGAGAGAGGAGCAGTCAGTAAAGGGGCGAGTGGGAGCGGCCCTGAGAGAGGAGCAGGCAGTAAAGGGGCGAGTGGGAGCGGCACTGAGAAAGGAGCAGTCAGTCAAGGGGCGAGTGGGAGCGGCACTGAGAGAGGAGCAGTCAGTAAAGAGGCGAGTGGGAGCGGCACTGAGGGAGGAGCAGTCAGTAAAGGGGTGAGTGGGAGCGGCACTGAGAGAGGAGCAGTCAGTAAAGGGGCGAGTGGGAGCGGCACTATGAGAGGAGCAGTCAGTAAAGGGGCGAGTGGGAGCGGCACTGAGAGGAGCAGTCAGTAAAGGGGTGAGTGAGAGCGGCACTGAGAGAGGAGCAGTCAGTAAAGGGGCGAGTGGGAGCGGCACTGAGAGAGGAGCAGTCAGTAAAGGGGCGAGTGGGAGCAGCACTGAGAGAGGAGCAGTCAGTAAAGGGGCGAGTGGGAGCGGCACTGAGAGAGGAGCAATCAGTAAAGGGGCGAGTGGGAGCAGCACTGAGAGAGGAGCAGTCAGTAAAGGGGCGAGTGGGAGCGGCACTGAGAGAGAAGCAGTCAGTAAAGGGGCGAGTGGAACGGCACTGAGAGAGGAGCAGTCAGTAAAGGGGCGAGTGGAACGGCACTGAGGGGGGAGCAGTCAGTAAATGGGCGAGTGGGAACGGCACTGAGAGAGGAGCAGTCAGTAAAGGGGCGAGTGGGAGAGGCACTGAGAGAGGAGCAGTCAGTAAAGGGCGAGTGGGAGCGACACTGAGGGGGGAGCAGTCAGTAAAGGGGCGAGTGGGAGCGGCACTGAGAGAGGAGCAGTCAGTAAAGGGGCGAGTGGGAGCGGCACTGAGGGAGGAGCAGTCAGTAAATGGGCGAGTGGGAGAGGCACTGAGAGAGGAGCAGTCAGTAAAGGGGCGAGTGGGAGCGACACTGAGGGGGGAGCAGTCAGTAAAGGGGCGAGTGGGAGCGGCACTGAGAGAGGAGCAGTCAGTAAATGGGCGAGTGGGAGAGGCACTGAGAGAGGAGCAGTCAGTAAAGGGGCGAGTGGGAGCGGCACTGAGAGAGGAGCAGTCAGTAAATGGGCGAGTGGGAGCGGCACTGAGAGAGGAGCAGTCAGTAAAGGGGCGAGTGGGAGCGGCACTGAGAGGAGCAGTCAGTAAAGGGGTGAGTGGGAGCGGCACTGAGAGAGGAGCAGTCAGTAAAGGGGCGAGTGGGAGCGGCACTGAGAGAGGAGCAGTCAGTAAAGGGCGAGTGGGAGCGACACTGAGGGGGGAGCAGTCAGTAAAGGGGCGAGTGGGAGCGGCACTGAGAGAGGAGCAGTCAGTAAAGGGCGAGTGGGAGCGACACTGAGGGGGGAGCAGTCAGTAAAGGGGCGAGTGGGAGCGGCACTGAGAGAGGAGCAGTCAGTAAAGGGGCGAGTGGGAGCGGCACTGAGGGAGGAGCAGTCAGTAAAGGGGCGAGTGGGAGAGGCACTGAGAGAGGAGCAGTCAGTAAAGGGCCGAGTGGGAGCGACCCTGGGGGGGGAGCAGTCAGTAAAGGGGCGAGTGGGAGCGGCACTGAGAGAGGAGCAGTCAGTAAAGGGGCGAGTGGGAACGGCACTGAGGGAGGAGCAGTCAGTAAAGGGGCGAGTGGGAGCGGCACTGAGAGAGGAGCAGTCAGTAAAGGGGTGAGTGGGAGCGGCACTGAGAGAGGAGCAGTCAGTAAAGGGGCGAGTGGGAGCGGCACTGAGAGGAGCAGTCAGTAAAGGGGTGAGTGGGAGCGGCACTGAGAGAGGAGCAGTCAGTAAAGGGGCGAGTGGGAGCGGCACTGAGAGAGGAGCAGTCAGTAAAGGGGCGAGTGGGAGCGGCACTGAGAGAGGAGCAGTCAGTAAAGGGGCGAGTGGGATCGGCACTGAGAGAGGAGCAGTCAGTAAAGGGGCGAGTGGGAGCGGCACTGAGAGAGCAGCAGTCAGTAAAGGGGCGAGTGGGAGCGGCACTGAGAGAGGAGCAGTCAGTAAAGTGGCGAGTGGGAGCGGCACTGAGAGAGGAGCAGTCAGTAAAGGGGTGAGTGGAGCGGCACTGAGAGAGGAGCAGTCAGTAAAGGGGCGAGTGGGAGCGGCACTGAGAGAGGAGCAGTCAGTAAAGGGGCGAGTGGATCCTGGCGACTTACTAAACAATGAAAGATTTTTTCCACTGGTGGACGAATGGGAAACAACGGACAGAAACCAGGGATTTTCAGTGGAAGAACCAAGGGGGAAGGGAGAAATCCAGTGATCATCAGCAAGCTGCGAATGGGACAAGGCCATGCAGCCCCTCAAACCCCTCACCTTCTGCAGTCTGTGTGGACCTACCTCAGGTACAACCCAAATGGCAGAGGCCGACCCAGACATTCGCTGTTGGCCGGGTTTACAGAAGCACCGGCCAAAAGTGGGAGCCCTGGTTGATTTTTTTCTCTTCCTCATTCAGGGCCGGTGAGGCCTGTTGTACCGCCGTAAATTGAGTAGTAGCGCCCCAAGAAGGAGGTGGAGCACTACTGGAAAGCACTCCACCTCCTTCTGGGGCGCTACTGCTGAAGTTCACAGCGCTACGTGCCACCGTGCCGCGTCATTGCAGGCCTCCTCCCCAATTAAAGGGGAGGGGCCTAGCGCTGCATGCACCGGGGCCCTGCTGGACCATTGGGGAGCGGGGTGCCGTGAAAACAGCCCGGCACTCAAGAGGAGTGATCGCGGCCGACACTCCGCGTAAAAAAGTGAACGGGGGCAGGTGCTGGCAGTCGGCGAAAATAAAAATGGCCTCCCGCCACCTGCCCTTTAAGTCGCGCCGCCGCAGCTGCAAAAATGCCCCTGACCCTGTCGGACATATCGTCCGGCGATAGGTGGGGGGGCGCAAGGGAAGTTTGCCGCTAAGGTGCGAGCGGGGCGCTGCACTCGGCGATGACGTCATCGCCGGCGGCACAGCACAGCAGGGCACTACCAGCTACCGCCGCTGCTAACCTCCTCCTGACCGAGGCCCGCTATCTCAGCACAGACTGTGTACCCAGCCCGGTTAGGGTTAGAGTTAAACCTTTTGCTGAGCCAGCGGATCACCTGCCCCATTTCAATTCAATCCTTATAATTCTCTGACTCTTTATCCTGCTTTTCACAGAAAGCAAGTGCATAAAGCTGAATGTTTCTAGACAATGGGGTAGATTTTAAACTCTAGCACGTGGGCATAGAGTATCGTCTGGTCAGAGCAGAGGGGCACTATCAGGCAGGGTGGATCACAGGCCACAATAGAGCCTGCTCAATTAATCATCTATCAATTTAAATGGAAGGAAAATCAAGGAGAATCCATTACGGACATTGGGGTGTTTGTTCAGTGGGTATCACTCTCATCTCTGAGTCAGAAGGTCATGGGTTCAAGTCCCACTCCAGAGACTTGAGCACAAAAATCCAGGCTGACACTCCAATGCAGTGCTGAGGGAGTGCAGCACTGTCGGAGGTGCGGTATTTCATTAAACCGAGGCCCCGTCTGCCCTAAAATATCCTATGATACTATTTCAAGGAAGCGCAGGGGAGGTCTCCCTGGTGGCTGGCCAACATTTATCCGTCAACCAATATCACTGAAAGCAGATTACCTGGTCATTGTCTCATTGCTGTTTGTGGGACCTTGCTGTGTGCAATTGATCTACTGCGTTTCCTACATTACAACAGTGACTACACTTCAAAAATACTTCATTGGCTGTGAAGTGCTTTGGGACACCCTTAATGATGCTTCTTACCTCCAATTTTGTTCTAACTTAATTTCCCTCTCTGCCTTCTGCCCAGGAAGATGGAAATCGACCCCAGTATATTTCTGTTCATGTAACACTTTGTGTGCAGGGAGTCAGCTGGATAAACTGTCTGTAGTGTATGTACCTTGAAGAAGGAACTATATTCTGCAGCCCCTGTATACTGCAGTACCAGTAGTGACCACCCCTGTATATAAGCCTGTATAGTAGTTCCAGTTTTGTCTCCATTCAGTAAACACCTGTTATAACCAACTTCTGCAGTCCGTGTCTCAATTACACACAGGCGTTACATTGGCGACGAACAGATCGGAACTTACCTACAGTTCTGCACCACCTCACGGGGATCCATCCCTGAAGCGAAGTTCTTAGAGGTCGAGGCCAGAAGGAAGAAATCCAAAAAAAAACAAACAAACAGAAGAAACGGGCGTCGACCGTGGGCAACTGCCTCTGATTCATCGAATTCGATGATTTGCAGGAGAGGCTGTCGAGAGCTGGGCTTGGTTCTCCAGTCTATGGTGTTCCAGCTAATCGGGCTGGTGGCAGGTAGTACACTGATCCTTCCTGGGCTGCGGCGGGCTAGAGCTCGATCGGGTGGCTTTTCAACGGGGCTGAGCAGCGTTGTCGGGAAGAGGAGAGAGAGAGAGAGAGGGTGGAGCACACAGGGCGCGGCCGGTGCTACGAAGCCGGGCAGCGTACAGACCCGAGAAGAGGGAGGAAAGTGTCCCATAGGGTCTGCTCTGACGACGGGAACAGTAATTAAAATAAAAGAAATTAGAAGCGCAGAAAGCCGCGAGGAGCTGCAGTTTGCCACGGGGACCGCGGAGAGCGGCGTTGGCAGCAGCGTGGGGGGAAGTGCGCGAAGACCATAGGGCGTCGCCATCAAGGCATAAAAACGCCAGCAACAGCGCTGGCAGCAGCGGAAAAGACAGAAAGCGCGGGAGGCGCCATCTTAATCCAGCGGGGAAGAAGGCAAAGCGCGGGAGGCACCATTTTGTTCAATCGCCGAAGAAGGCAAAGCGCGGGAGGCGCCATCTTAGATCTCCAAGATGCCAAAGACTGGCAATATCTCTGCCTTCGATAATGCAATAGAAGACTGGACCACGTATGTGGAAAGAGTCGAAGTATATTGCAAGGCAAATGAAGTAGCCGATGAGAAAAAGGCATCGGTACTACTAAACTTAATGGGCGCAAGAACGTACGGCCTATTGCGGAACCTGATCACTCCAGTCAAACCAATGGAGAAGAGTTTTAACGAAATTGTTGATATCCTACAGGAACACCTAAATCCTACACCGCTGCTGATAGCAGAAAGATTTAAATTCCACAAGAGAAATCAGCATAAAGATGAGAGCAATGCTGATTACCTTATGGAACTACGCAAGCTATCAAAGCACTGCCAGTTCGGAGCAGGACTGGCAGATACCCTACAGGACAAATTTGTCTGTGGACTCCTGAGTGAAGGAACCCAGAAGAGGTTACTCTCAGAGAAAGAGCTGACGCTAGATTAGGCTTTCAGCGTGGCAGTATCGTACGAAGCAGCAGCAAGGGGAGCTGCGGAAATACAGCAAAAGCCACAGGAATACGGCACCCATGAAATGACACGGGGATTTGAAAAATGTTATCGCTGCGGCAGAACAACCCATGACCAGAAGGACTGCTGGTCCAAGGACAAAACATGCAGGCAATGCGGAAAGATGGGACACATTGCACGAGTTTGCAGGTCCGGGAAGAAGACTAACGACAACAAAAAGACTACTAAGGAAAAGTACAGGAAAGTACAAAAGATGACGGACAGTAGTTCCAAAGACCAGAAGAGCGATAGTGAATCCGGGAACAAGAGACTAAGCTGTCTCAAACTACACAACGTAATCACAAAAGAGGATCACCGAACCATTTGGGTCACCCTCATGATAGCAGGGTCCCAAGTCAAAATGGAATTGGATACAGGATCAGCCCTGACCGTCATGAATCGACGAGACTACGAGCGGCTATTCTCACACATACCCTTGAAAGACATATCCATTGTCTTGAAGACATATACGGGGCATAAAGTATACCCCAAAGGGAAAATAAGGGTGCCTGTTGAATACAACGGCAAGGAAATACAGAAATTGTATCTGTACATACTGCAAGATGGTGGACCACCGTTAATGGGATGTGAATGGATCAGAAAGATAACTTTAGACTGGCACTCCATTCAGGCACTGACTGTGGCTGGTAAAAAGGATGATGACGTCACACCTGGACGATTGTCAACAATCTTGGCTAATGCTAAAGAGGTGTTTCAACAAGAACTGGGAACTCTTAAAGGCGTAACCGCCTCGATAAAAATAGAAGAGAATGCAATTCCCAAGTTTTTCGAAGCAAGACCGGTACCGTATGCAATTCGCCCAGCCGTCGAGGCAGAGCGGGAGAATCTGGAGAATGCAGGCGTGTTATCTAAGGTAGACTGGAGCGAGTGGGCGACACCCATCGTTCCTGTCATGAAGAAAACGTTAAACAATAAGTCTGAGGAGCCAAGGAAGGTTCGCATCTGTGGGGACTTCAAGGTGACTGTGAACCCAGTCCTTCACACAGTACAGTATCCTCTTCCGAGGATAGGAGATATTTTCGCCTCACTATCTGGAGGGAAACGTTTTACAAAAATTGACCTAGCGCAAGCATATTTGCAGATGGAGGTTGAAGAATCCTCTAGGAAATATCTCACGATAAACACTCACAAAGGTCTTTACCAGTATAATCGACTGGTATTCGGAGTTGCATCAGCTCCGGCTATATGGCAAAGAGCGATGGAACAAGTCCTGCAAGGGATTCCGGGGACTCAGTGTTACTTGGACGACATCCTAGTGACAGGTGAAAATGACAGTGAACACCTTGCCAACCTAGAGCAGGTGCTCACTAGACTAAGATAATATGGGCTACGAGCCAATCGCCCCAAGTGCGAGTTTTTTAAGAAACAAGTATCGTATTGTGGCCACGTGATTGATGAAGAGGGGTTACATAAGTCCCCTGACAAAATTGAAGCAGTAGTTAAGGCTCCAGCACCTGAAAATGTGTTGCAACTGAGGTCATTCCTCGGATTGGTGAATTACTACCATAAGTTTTTGCCGAATTTGTCCACAATTCTGCACCCGCTGAACGCCCTGCTACAAACTGGAGGAGCATGGAAATGGAGCGATGAATGTAAGCGTGCCTTTCAGAAGAGTAAGGACCTAATCACTTCAAGAGAAGTATTGGCTCACTACAACCCATCACTACCGATAAGACTGGCGTGTGATGCGTCTCCCTACGGCGTTGGAGCGGTATTGTCACATAAGAACATAAGAACATAAGAAATAGGAGCAGGAGTAGGCCAATCGGCCCCTCGAGCCTGCTCCGCCATTCAATAAGATCATGGCTGATCTGATCCTAACCGCCAATCCACTATCACAGAGCCATCTCCTGAATCTAACAGAATTAGGCACACGAAATAGGAGCAGGATCAGGCTACACGGCCCCTGGGCCCGCTCCGCTACCCACAGGGCCATGACCGATCCGAACCTAGACTCATGTCTAAATTCCTGCCTGCTCACCGTAACCTTTAATTCCCTTTACTTCTAGGAAACTGTCTATTTCTGTTTTAAATTTGTGTAATGATGTAGCTTCTACAGCTTTTTGGGGCAGCATATTCCATGGACCTACCACCCTCTGAGTGAAGTAGTTCCTCCTCATCTCAGTTTTGAAAGAGCAGCCCCTTATTCTAAGACTATGCCCCCTAGTTCTAGTTTCACCCATCATCGGGAACATCTTCCCCGCATCCACCCGATCCAACCCCTTCACAATCTTATATGTTTCAATAAGATCGCCTCTCATTCTTCTGAACTCCAATGAGTAGAGTCCCAATCTACTCAACCTCTCCTCATATGTCCATCCCCTCATCCCCGGGATTAACCGAGTGAACCTTCTTTGTACTGACTCGAGAGCAAGTATGTCCTTTCTTAAGTATGGACACCAAAACTGTACGCAGTATTCCAGGTGCGGTCTCACCAATACCTTGTACAACTGAAACAATACCTCCCTATTTTTATATTCTATCCCCCTAGCAATGAAAGCCAACATTCCATTGGCCATCTTAATCACTTGCTGCACCTGCATACTAACCTTTTGAGTTTTGCGCACCAGGACCCCCAGATCCCTTTGTACTTCAGTACTTTCCAGTTTCTTGCCATTAAGATAATAACTTGCTCTACGATTTTTCCTGCCAAAGTGCATAACCTCACACTTTCCAGTATTGTATTCCATCTGCCAAATCTCTGCCCACTTACTTAGCCTGTCTATGTCCCCTTGCAGGTTTTTTATGTCCTCCTCACTCACTACTTTCCCTCCCATCTTAGTATCATCTGCAAACTTTGATATGTTACACTCGGTCCCCTCCTCCAAATCGTTAATATAGATTGTAAAGAGTTGGGGACCCAGCACTGATCCCTGCGGAACACCACTAGTTACTGATTGCCAGTCTGAGAATGAACTATTTATCCCAACTCTCTGCCTTCTGTTAGATAGCCAATCCTCTATCCATGCCAGAATATTACCCCCAATCCCGTGATTTTTTATCTTAAGCAATAATCTTTTGTGTGGCACCTTGTCAAATGCCTTTTGGAAGTCTAAATACACTACGTCCACTGGTTCCCCTTTATCCACCCTATACGTTACTTCCTCAAAGAACTCCAGCAAATTTGTCAAACATGACTTCCCCTTCATAAAACCATGTTGACTTTGTCCTATTAAATTATGATTATCCAAATGTCCTGTTACTGTCTCCTTAATAATGGACTCCAAAATTTTACCTACCACAGATGTTAGGCTAACCGGTCTACAGTTTCCAGCCTTCTGTCTACTGCCCTTTTTAAATAAGGGTGTTACATTAGCAGTTTTCCAGTCTGCCGGGACCTTTGCCGAGTCCAGGGAGTTTTGGAAAATTATTACCAATGCCTCGACAATCCCTACCGCCACTTCCCTCAAGACCCTAGGATGTAAGCCATCAGGTCCAGGTGATTTATCCGCCTTGAGTCCCATTATTTTACCGAGTACCACTTCCTTAGTGATTTTGATCGTGTTTAGCTCCTCCCCCCCCTTTAGCCACCTGTTTGTCCAGTGTTGGGATATTCTTAGTGTCTTCTACTGTAAAGACTGATGTAAAATATTCATTCAGTGTTTTTGCCATCTCCATATTTCCCACCATTAATTTCCCGGTCTCATCCTTTAAGGGACCAACATTTACTTTAGCCACCCTTTTTCTTTTTATATCATTATAAAAACTCTTACTATCTGTTTTTATATTTTTTGCTAATTTACTTTCATAATCTATCTTCCCTTTCTTAATCAATCTTTTTGTTATTTTTTGCTGTCTTTTAAAGTTTTCCCAATCCTCTATCCTCCCACTAGATTTGGCTACCTTATATGCCCTTGTTTTTAGTCGAATACTATCCTTAATTTCTTTACTTAGCCACGGATGGCTGTCTTTTCTTTTACACCCTTTTCTTCTCAGTGGAATATTTTTTTTTTGGAAGTTGTAAAATAACTCCTTAAATGTACACCACTGATCATGTATCGTCTTACCCTTTAATCTATTTTCCCAATCCACTCTACTCAATTCCGCTCTCATACCTTCATAGTCTCCTTTATTCAAGCTTAGCACGCTTGTTTGAGATCCAACCTTCTCACCCTCTAATTGAATATGGAATTCAACCATGTTATGGTCACTCATTCCAAGGGGATCCTTTACTAGGACATTTTTAATTAATCCCATCTCGTTACACAGGACCAGATCTAAGATTGCTTGCCCCCTGGTCGGTTCAGTTACATACTGCTCAAGAAACCCATCCCTAATACACTCAATGAACTCATCCTCAAGGCAGCGCTACCCAATTTGATTTGTCCAATTAATATGATAGTTAAAATCCCCCATAATTACAGATGTTCCCTTATTACAAGCCTCAACAATCCCTTGATGGTTCAGAGAGGCCGATAGCTTTTGCGTCACGCTCGTTAACTGCAGCCGAGCGTAACTACGCCCAGATTGACAGAGAGGCCCTCAGCCTGGTGTGGGGGGTGAAGAAGTTCAATCACTACCTGCACGGACAGAAATTTACTCTACTAACTGATCATCAGCCTCTTGTCTCCATTTTCAACCCTAAGAAGGGCGTCCCGATAATGACAGCACAACGGCTACAGAGGTGGTTCCTTTTCCTAGGGGCACACCAATATGACATCGAGTACAAAGGAACTAAACAGCATGGGAATGCTGATGGATTGTCGCGCCTACCGTTGCCGACGGTGGAAGAAGCACCTGCCGTGGATCCTGTGGAGATATTCCACTCGACCATAGTCGAATGTCTACCTGTGACAAATGCAAACATAGAAAAGGAAACACGAAATGACCCGACACTCTCCAGGGTCTATGATTTAACGGTGAAGGGATGGCCAGCACATGGCGAACCACTGTTGCCAGCATTCTCGCCGAGAAGAGAACAGCTGTCAGTGTGCCGAGGAACCTTGATGTGTGGATCCAGAGTAGTAATTCCACCCAAATTGAAGGATAGAGTGCTCAATGAGCTTCATGAGGGTCATCTGGGAGGGGTAAAAATGAAGAACTTAGCCAGAGCGTTTGTGTGGTGGCCGGGAATCGATAGAGAAATTGAAGAGATGACCAAGAGCTGTACAGGATGCCAGAAGGTCCAAAACGCCCCACCACAAGCCCCTCTACATCCATGGGAGTGGCCCTCATCTCCATGGCAAAGGGTACACATTGATTTTGCTGGTCCATTTATGGACTCGATGTTTTTAATTATGGTGGATGCACATTCAAAGTGGCCAGAGGTAATCAAAATGTCCTCAACCACCACAGAAAAAACTATCACAGTCTTACGAACCATATTCGCCAGAAATGGGCTGCCTGAACAGATTTGCTCCGACAATGGACCACAGTTTGTGTCTGAAGAGTTCCGGAGGTTCTTAAAGAACAATGGTGTTAAGCATTACACATCCGCCCCATATCATCCAGCCACCAATGGATTGGCTGAGAGGTTCGTTCAAACATTCAAGAAGGCTATCAAGGCAATGTGTAATGAAGATATACCCCTACAACACAAGGTGGATAACTTCTTGTTTGCCTACCGGAATGCGACACATGCGGTTACCAACCAAACTCCAGCCATGATGTTCTTCAATCGAAGACTAAGATGCCGCTTGGATTTGGTTAAGCCAAACATCAGAAAAGATGTGGAGAACAGGCAGTTTCAGAATATGAATGAAAGGCCAACCAGGAGTTTCAAGATAGGTCAACCAGTTTTGGCCCGGGACTACCGCACAGAGAAATGGCAGCCAGGAACGATCTGCACACGGCAAGGACCACTAATGTATACCGTGGACGTTGGAGAGAGCATTGTAAGACGCCATGTTAACCAGATTCTAGAGTCACTGGAAAACGTCAAATCTACACCACGATCCTATACACCTGGTGATGAAACCGAAGTACCAATTGCATCTACCTCAGAATCGGTGATATTGGAAGCAGACGAACCAAACAACGACGTTGATCCCGAATCAACTTTGCCAGAAGAACCTGATACCCCAAAGAGGCGTTATCCAGACAGAATCAGGAAGCCTCCTCAAAGACTGAATTTATAATTGATTAACTTCAGCTAATGTATATAGCAACTGTAATTGTAAATATGTTATTTAATTATTAATCGAATGTTATGTACTGTTTAGCTAAAAGGGGAGGAATTGTCGTGTATGTACCTTGAAGAAGGAACTATATTCTGCAGTCCCTGCAGTACCAGTAGTGACCACCCCTGTATATAAGCCTGTGAAGTAACTTTGTATAGTAGTTCCAGTTTTGTCTCCATTCAGTAAACACCTGTTATAACCAACTTCTGCAGTCCGTGTCTCAATTACACATGGACGTTACACTGTCCCTTTACAAGATCAATCATCTTTAATTATATTTCTTAACAATCAGATTTAATCACAAATATGAATGCCTACATTATTAAAAATGCCCGTACAATAAATATCCTGGAAGCATCAGGAACAAGATTAAAGTCTTACAATTGCTTTGCACCACAGACACCTCCAGTCCTGCAGCCTCCGGACACTGCCACAAGCTTTATCACAAACGGCACATCTGGCACTGACTGGCAGGTTCCCCTCCAGCCACTGGTGGGGCATGGCAATCTGGAACAGAGAAGAGGTTGCAGTAAGTAGAAGAACACAGACCGCCAATCTGCACCACTCGCAAGAGATGTTCAAACAACCCCAATGCACACTGGGCATCCCCCTGGAATAATCAATGATTCACACAAATGACAGAAACAGCAGCAGGGCCTCATCCGATGCACTAACAGGGGTTTGGTTCCATCCAAATGAGCCAGTGCTCCAGCCTCTCCCTTCCACATCACTGATGTCTCACCTCCTTGGCCAATTGTTCCATTGATATTATTGTTAGTGGAAGACCAGCCCTGTGCAGGTACTGCATTTAATCATCTTTGCGTTGAGAGGTTTTGAAGTCCAGTGTCACGTGGAGGTTTCTACATTCTAGACGGGGTTCACCCTCTAAATTTTTCCCCTATTTCTCTCCTCTTCTGCTCTCCCTGGGCTGTGTTTCACCTCCAGCAGAGAGGTGTGGCTGTTCCACCTCTCAATCGAGACCACTGCCGGCTGTGTGACCATGGCTGGGGGCAACTGTGTGTTGGTGCTGGGGGCATCAGTGGTTAGGGCAACTCACTGGAAGTGGTCAGAGTAACTAAATGAAAGTGACGTGATGCATCCTGATTTCACTACAGTGAGGATGTATGGAGCAAGAAGAGTGGGTAAATTGGTGAGCTGGAGATGAAGGGGATCGAGAAAGGAAACGTCAGAGGAGCAGTGACCAAAGTAGCGTCAAAAAGGAGGCAGAGACAAGAAAAGTTGTAATGGAGAAAGGTTCAAGGTGAGAGAGGGACCTCCTATCAGATGAGATGCATCTTATAGTTTCATATCTTTTTTGCTGAATATTTGATATATATTTTAAAAGTTATGAATCTATTTTTAGTAACCAGCCCCTCCTCCTCATATGTTCTATTTTTAAAGCCTCCGATGATAAGAGCAGATGGACCTCAGTTCAACATCTCGCCTTTACTTACCCCTTCCTCATCTTCGATGATGTCATTTCCTACGGATGCCAGTGTGGTCCATTTGCAGTTGTTGATTGCCCGGACAGCACATCGTTTGTGAGCTTTAAATTTACACACTGCCAATTAAAAAGAAGCATTTGTCAGGGTGCTGTGAACTCTCTTGAACCCCAGACTCACCAAATTAGGAGACTAACACCTTCCACCAGGGAGAGTCTCTCCAGAACCACGGCCCAGGATTCTGACACACGCTGAGAGGCCACAGGTTTGAGGCAGTATTAAATTGATATATGTGCAGTGCTCCCAGCATGACCAGCACGCGCCAATATAAACGGCCTCTACAGTCAGCCTGGACTTTACCAGCAACACAAAGAATACCTCAATACAGACGATACACTGAGAGGGTCACGGAGCTGTGTAGTAATTTGTGGTTCACACTAAGACCCATTGTTTATATACATGAGCACTAGCACCATATAAAGGTAGGGCTGCCAACTCTGGTTGGGCCATATTCTGAGAGGTATCATCACATGACCTCCAACCGCACCCACCGCCCCCCCCGACCACCAACCCCCACACTCCCACCACTGGTCGATCAATAATGGCAGCCGCAACACCCACAATGCTCTGCGCTCCAGAAACCGCCCTATCCATTGTGTGGTTTTTGCTCGAACGTGCATGTGGCAGGGCCACATTGCATCCTGGGGGCATTGTGACCCTGCTGTCCTGTTGTGAGTCTGGCCGGAGAGAAACAGGAGAATGTCCTGGGTCACTCGCAGGAGTGTCCAGGAGATTAATCTTTAATTGCAGGAGGCTCCAGGACAATCCGGGAGAGTTGGCAACCCTAGACGCTGAGTCTGACTGTGACCGACGTGGCATTCAGACATAGATGCCAGACCTAGCCATGCTGAGTGGTGCTCTGGCTATGAGTGTCCATCTTCATTCTAAACCAGGTCATGCTGTCCCACGTTAGGGCTGTAAATTCTTCCCATTCATTCTAAACAGAGCTATGCCATCCAGGACTGCAAGTGCCTCCTTTCATTCCAAGCTGAGAACGTCACCATTCATCCTATGATTTACCCTGTCGAGGACTGAGCAGGCTGGCTTTTGAGTGGATTGCTCTGACATTTCTGGGACGTTAAACCCAAACCGAACACAGAAACAAGGTTTGAACTGAACTTAAGCCAAAGTGAAGGCAGTGAAGCCAAAGAAGCTGCCAGGAAATTCCTGCCATAAGAGTCCATTGTTGAAACAGGTCCATTGTTTTCTACCTACTGCTGTGTTGTATGATGTTGACACTTCGGTAATTAAGGTAATTAAAGCTCTCAATGCCTCACTGCTGATACAAATTTAAGCCATGATCCCAAGCCCTATCGCCACGCAACCCCCCCCACTCACCCTCCTGCCATCTTGCCCTCTGTCTGGTGCTGGACTTGGCCACAGGTAGAGACCCTAATTCCTCCCACAATGACTCACACCTCCAGGAACATCCCAGTGACTCCCACCTACCTTCACAAGAGAGCCCGTGAGAGGTCATTCCCGAGAGGGCCTCACGGCAGACGTTACAGAAGGTGGGCCGGGCGTGGGACGAGGCATACCAGTTGTGCATTCCCGAAAAGTGCTCCATGTTCAGCTGACTTGTCTAAGGAAGATGCAATGGCAAAGGTACTCGGTTTGAATATCAGAAGAAAGCATCGAATGATGAGATAAAACATGCTGAATCAAACACCAGGTGAAATGAAAACAATCATGGGCGCCTCGCACTGCTCCACACAAGGTGAGTGAGCTGGTGCCTGAGAAACACCACTGGGTGTGTTCATGGACACTCAGCATTTTACATGGACATTTTTTTAACTGAAAATTCTTTAGAAAACGCAAATGAGCATTCGTCCATCAACGCTGCTCCCTCAACAGCCCACGTACACTCTCCCCTATCATGGACTCTACCCACCCATTTAATCTCCTTTTACAGCCCACGTACACTCTCCCCTATCATGGACTCTACCCACCTATTTACTCGCCTTCCACAGCCCGTGTACACTCTACCCTATCATGGACTCTACCCACCTATTTAATCTCCTTCCACAGCCCGTGTACTCTACCCTATCATGGACTTTACCCACCCATTTAATCTCCCTCCACAGCCCGTGTACACTCTCCCCTATCATGGACTCTACCCACCCATTTAATCTCCCTCCACAGATGGTGTACACTCTCCCCTATCATGGACTCTACTCACCCATTTAATCTCCCTCTACAGCCCGTGTACACTCTCCCCTATCATAGACTCTACCCACCCATTTAACCTCCCTCCACAGCCCGTGTACACTCTCCCCTATCATAGACTCTACCCACCCATTTAATCTCCCTCTACAGCCCGTGTACACCCTCCCCTATCATAGACTCTACCCACCCATTGAATCTCCCTCCACAGCCCGTGTACACTCTCCCCTATCATAGACTCTACCCACCCATTGAATCTCCCTCCACAGCCCGTGTACACTCTCCCCTATCATAGACTCTACCCACCCATTTAATCTCCCTCCACAGCCCGTGTACACTCTCCCCTATCATAGACTCTACCCACCCATTTAATCTCCCTCTACAGATGGTGTGCACTCTCCCCTATCATAGACTCTACCCACCCATTGAATCTCCCTCCACAGCCCGTGTACACTCTCCCCTATCATAGACTCTACCCACCCATTGAATCTCCCTCCACAGCCCGTGTACACTCTCCCCTATCATAGACTCTACCCACCCATTGAATCTCCCTCCACAGCCCGTGTACACTCTCCCCTATCATAGACTCTACCCATCCATTTAGTCTCCCTCCACAGCCCGTGTACACTCTCCCCTATCATAGACTCTACCCACCCATTTAATCTCCCTCCACAGCCCGTGTACACTCGACCCTATCATGGACTCTACCCACCCATTTAATCTCCCTCCACAGCCCGTGTACACTCTCCCCTATCATAGACTCTACCCACCCATTTAATCTCCCTCCACAGCCCGTGTACACTCTCCCCTATCATAGACTCTACCCACCCATTTAATCTCCCTCCACAGCCCGTGTACACTCGACCCTATCATGGACTCTACCCACCCATTTAATCTCCCTCTACAGATGGTGTGCACTCTCCCCTATCATGGACTCTACTCACCCATTTAATCTCACTCCACAGCCCGTGTACACTCTCCCCTATGATGGACAGAGACACACAGTGGGGAATTTTAAGTTCTGATGCACTAGGAGCAGGTTGCCAGTAGTGCGCGGGTCACATGCTGTGGCGTTTTAGCTCCACACCATGCGTGTGGCGTCACTGACAGGTTCTCCGCCCAGAAGTCAACCTGATTGATAGGCTTGGCTTCCAGTCGGGTGGGGAACGCTGGTGAAGGGGCCGCAGCCCCAGGTAGGTGCGAGCCCCGACCTCGGGGGGGGGGGGGGGTCCAATCTGTGACCCCGAGAACTGGGGAGCCTCATTATCATGTTTAAAGCACCAACCCGCCTCCTGGGTATGAGTTGGTTGCCCACACCCCGTCCCGCCTCCGTTAAAACTGGAAGTGGGCAGGTTGGAGGCAGTTTGGGGTCGGGATTCAGATTTTTAACACATTAACCTCCCACCCGACCCCAGCCCACCCTTTTTGGGGGTTAAAGTTCCACCCATAGACAGGCTCGCACACAAGCAGACACACTCAGACACAGACTAGCACACAAGCAGACACACTCAGACACAGACTCGCACACAAGCAGACACACTCAGACACAGACTCGCGCACAAGCAGACACACTCAGACACAGACTCGCACACAAGCAGACACAGACTCACACACAAGTAGACACACTCAGACACAGACTCGCACACAAGCAGACACACTCAGACACAGACTCGCACACAAGTAGACACTCAGACACAGACTCACACACAAGTAGACACACATATATAGACATAAACATGCAGACACACACATGCAGACATAGCCAGGAGAAGAAATAGCACATTGACACCGAGGGTACAGTGTTCCAGGACTGGACCAGATGTCAGTTCTGACAGAGTGTGAAGAGAATTGATTCTTCCATTTCCTTACCTCATAATTCTCCAGTTTTTGGACAGATTTCAGTGCAGTGATCCAATCTTCCATCTCTTTTCTGTTCTCGGCGCATAGGATTAATTTTCTGAAAGGTGTTATTACCTGAAAGGAATCCTCAGTTTAGAATAAAGAACCCTCCTTCAGATGGAGCCTGCTGTTGGCCCTGGGTATCTCTGTCCCATTCCACCAGACGACTAAGAGTGACCACCAGTTAATCCTGATGTCACAGGAACAAACACCACGACCAGTTTCATCAACAAAAGTTAAAACACCGTGGCAAAAAATGGTGCTCACTGAATAGTAATGGAGCTTTCTAGAACTGATGAAAAGGGAGATCGGAGGTTCAGAAAAGGCCTGGAGAACTGAGGAGTCTCAAAGTTGGTGCACATAATAAAACAATCTACTGGGATCACAACCGGAAAACAGCAGCTAGAGAGGTTAGAATTGTAAATGACAAAATTGGGGGCAAAACTAAGGATAAAATATTAACTGAATATTTCCCAAAGAGGTGAGCATTGACTTAGAGACCTTGATTTTTCCAGGGGTGCTGAGGGGTGCCCGGTAGCAAGCGATGAACCCAGCAAGGTCGGGGAAGGGAGGCCCTGCCATCCTGAACGGCTGGGCCTCATTTGAAGAAGTATTTCCAGAGATGGAATTCAGTGCTATGTCCACTCCTTTACTAACTCACAGTGAAGGGAATGCTATCAGGTGGCAAGGTCACCCCAGCTTCTGTACAGCAAGCGAAAGTCTATTAAATAGAGCTGTTGCTAGAACTACAGATTCAAAAGGACCAGTACTCCCAGTTTATGCTGCTGGCCGGGAGCCTTGACCATCAACTGTGTCTATTGGGGACTCGCAGGCGTGTTGTGAGGCGTGGCTCAGAGGTAGCACTCTCGCCTCTGAGTTGGAAGATCGTGGGTTCAAGTCCCACGCCAGAGACTTGAGCACAAGATCTAGATGGACACACAAGTTCAGTACTGAGGGAGTGCTGCACTGTCGGAGGTGCCGTCTTTTGGATGAGACATTAAACCAAGGTCTTGTCTGCCCTCTCTGGTGGATGTAAAAGATCTCATGGCACTATTGGAAGAAGAACAGGGAGTTCTCCCCAGTGCCCTGGCTAATATTTATCAACCAACTTTGCTAAAACAGATTATCTGGTCATTAACACATTGCTGTTTGTGGGAACTTGCTGTGTGCAAATTGGTGGCTGTGTTTCCTACATTACGACAGTGACTTCACTTCAAAAGTACTTTGTTGGCTGTGAAGCACTTTGGGACGTCCTGTGAAAGGTGCTATAGAAATGCAAGTCTTTCTTTCTATCCAGCCATAATGGATGTCAAACCGAGGGCCGGACGAGCGTAATTTCCTGATACACACAGCAGGTGGACTAGACGCCTCCCCCCAGCAGCACCAACTAGCAAAATCGGCCCTTAATACCATCTTTCTCTTTATTTGGGTGGTCTGCCAGTAGCAGGATTGCAATCAGCTGCTCAGCATGTGTGGAATGACAGGAGCAGAGCCACGCCCCATCACCTCCTGGTACAGTACGTTTCCGAACTGGCTCTCGAGCATGACACTGCCCATGATTGCTGAGCCTGACCTGAGGTTAGTGGGTAACACTGAGTCAGAGGATGGCTTTGCACAGTTTAACTTAACATACACAGTTCTGCAACACTTTGAACCCAGCATACCACTGCAGGAAGCGCTTTCCCATGCAGCACAACGGGAGTGAAATCACCCTATAGCTTCCAGTGATTGCGGAACAGTTTGACTCTCTATGTACCAGAGGTCTACACATGTGTGACACAAGAGGGAACAGTGAAATTCTGAATTATTCTGACGGCTGTGAGATGAGATTTCTATTGTAGTAGACCTGTGATATAGAAAAAGTTTTGCAGGGACATTGAGGTACGTCCCTGTTCAGAGAGCAGGCACCTTTTGCATTGCAAATATATTACAGTACAGCATTCACCACTCAAACCAGGAATAAGCAGCAACTTACAGTAAAACTGTTGTTAATGTTTTTTGTGCTGGTCTCAGCGACACTGGCATTGGACAGGTCCACCTCATCGAATATTAATGACTGGAATGAGAAAAGCAAACAATAATCAGAGTACAGGCTGAACCGGGAACAGGAATCAGAGTACAGACTGAACCGGGAACAGGAATCAGAGTACAGGCTGAACCCGGAACAGGAATCAGAGTACAGGCTGAACCGGGAACAGGAATCAGAGTACAGATTGAACCAGGGACAGGAATCAGAGTACAGGCTGAACTGGGAACAGGAATCAGAGTACAGACTGAACCGGGAACAGGAATCAGAGTACAGGCTGAACCCGGAACAGGAATCAGAGTACAGGCTGAACCGGGAACAGGAATCAGAGTACAGGCTGAACCGGGAACAGGAATCAGAGTACAGGCTGAATCAGGAGCAGGAACCAGAAAACATTGTAATCAATCATGGATGGGCTTCAGGTTGGGTGTAAGGAAGCTATCATTAACCTATACTTTGGGTAATGGGGAAGTGCGGTGATATTGGGCCGCCGTGCGATGCCACTGAGTGAGGAAGGAGATGAAAGTACAGATTGAAAAATCAGTCACCCTGGTTGAAGCACATTTGAGTAGCACATTAACTGATAGTGCAGTGCTAACCAGAAATGAACACGCGAGTACCACTGATGGGCAGTGCTGATCTTGCCAACTACTGGCATTTCCATCCTTACATTGCAACTTTTCTTGGAGATGCGATTGCTGCAAGGTTCAGCAACTGGCTCCGTGCTGACCCGTGACAGCTAATACTGCTGATCACTGCTGACTTCTTGCAGTAAAGAACTCCCTTTGCACAGAGCTGCAGCCACAGCACTGCAAGGGGTTTTCAGTGGTTCTTACACCCAAGTTAGGACAGAGGAGCGGGAGAACCCCGTGGAATTTCAACCCCCCTCCCACGTTAAAATGGCACTTTATCTGTCAGCTGTGGCTCAGTGGTAGCACTCTTGCCTCTGAGTCAGACGGTTGTGCGTTCAAACCCCAATCCAGGGACTTGAGCACAAAATCCAGGCTGACACTCCAGTGCAGTGCTGAGGCAGCGCTGAACTGTGGGAGAGGCCGCCTTTCAGAGGAGTCATTAAACCAAGGCCCTGTCTGCCGTTTCAGGTGGACATAAAATATCCCATGGCACTATTTGAAAAAGAGCAAGGAAGAGAGAGGGAGGGAGACAGGGAAAGAGAGAAGGACAAAGTGGGAAGAAAGAGAGGGGACAGAGAGGGGGGGCGGATGTGTGAGATGCTGTGCATGTGGAAGTAATCGGACTAGGTGACGGAAAGGATGTGGAGAGAGAATCCCGGTGGAAAACAGTCTGAACTAGAAAAACAGCTGGGAATATCTGGCAACAGGAAATGGATAGCCTTGAGCGAATTATTTTTTGAATCAGAAGGTAATGTGAGACGAGCTTCACAGTGTGCTGTCAAAGTGTGAAAGTTATTCCGTGTGATTTAACCATGTGTGAATTTAGTCCATCACCATGGAATGAAACTCTCTTTAATCTCCTGGGCCTAAAAATTCGGTTGATTTGCGCCACCCATTAGCACCCTCAGAGGGCACTAACAGGGCGTAAAGCAACTAGCGTCCAGGCGCAGCGCCGCCAACGCCTCCCGCAAAATTTAGCGGGAGGTTAGCAGCAGCAGTAACCGTTAGCGCCCTGTGGTGCTGCGCCGCCGGCGATGACGTCATCGCCGTGCACAGCGCCCCGCTCACGCCCCAGCCGCGATCTTCGGTAGCGGCCCCTGACTTACCACCGAACGCTATGCCCAATGGGGTCAGGGGGGCCTACCTGCGGCCGGGGCGGCGCAAATTAAAGGGGAGGTGACTGGCAGCCATTTTTGTTGCTGGCCGCCTGCCAGCACCTGCCCCCGTTGCCATCCTCGGTCTCCTGTGAAGCCCCCCCACATAGTGCCGGCTGTGCTCCGTGAGCCCGGCACTTCTCTTGAGTGCAGGGCTCTTTTGCCGGCACTCCGATCCCTGGTGGCCCAGTTGGGCCCCGGGTCGCGCTGCGCAAGGCCCCTCCCCTTTAATGAAGGATGGAAGGCCTGCAATACCGCGGCGTGATTTGCCGCAACACGTAGCGCTAAAAGTAGCGCCCCGGCAAAGTTAGCGCCCCAAAGGGGGCGTGACCCAATTTTTCCCCCCTGTTCTTCTCGGGTTGCCAATTCTGGTTGGGCGTATTCCAGGAGGTTCCATCACATGACCGCCCGTCTACAGCCACCCCACCACCACATTCCCGTGATTGGGCGCCCGACACATCCACCCTCGCCAAGCACCGCCTCCCCGTGCCGACTGGGGAGCAAACAAACTCTTCATTATATGATTGGATGATTCTTGACTCAGTCAAACAGCACCTCCCCTGTTTCCCATCGCTAATATTTTTATAACTAATAAACAAAAGTGTTTAAAGATAGACAGATTTTTGAATGGTTAGGGAGTCAAGGGTTATGGGGAGCGGGCAGGGAAGTGGAGTTGAGGCCAAGATCAGATGAGCCATGATCTTATTGAATGGCGGAGCAGGATCGAGGGGCCAAATGACCTAATCTTGCTCCTATGTCTTATGTTCTTATAAGCACATGAAAAAAGTTTTTTTTTTAATTCCCCCTATGGTTTTTCTTCTGGGTTTCTCACAGGAGATTAATCTTTAATTCCATGGAGACTCCAGGACAATCCTGGAGGGTTGGCCAATCTAGTTCTCCATCACCCTGACAATTTAATAGGGACAAATTTACTCTGGCTTGCTCCCAAATAGTGCCTGAAAAAAGTCTGTAGAGCGTAGCAAAAATGAGCGCTAATCCTTTGCTCCTGAATGGCACAGCACCCAAACCTCCTCTGTTAGCTTGTCAGCTGTCTGTTTGTGTAGAGGGATTAGCAATGCACACTGCAAGCAAGTGAATGCCAGAGGGCCATGAGCACAGATTCAGTTTAATAGAACCAGGTCCAGATCAGGGCTCCATAGAAACCTGCTGCCACTAATTCCAGAGCTGACGTTTAGGTGCTATCTCTCTTAAGGGATGGTGGATATTGTCAGGGATGGTATTGTCAAGATTGGTATTGTTAAGAACAGCATTGTCAGGAATGGAATTGTCAGGAATGGTATTGTCAGGAATGGAATTGTCAGGAATGATATTGTCAGGAATGGAATTGTCAGGAATGGATTTGTCAGGAATGATATTGTCAGGAATGGAATTGTCAGGAATGGAATTGTCAGAAATGATATTGTCAGGAATGGAATTGTTAGGAATGATATTGTCAGGAATGGATTTGTCAGGAATGGATTTGTCAGGGATGGATTTGTCAGGAATGATATTGTCAGGAATGGAAATGTCAGGAATGGTCTTGTCAGGAATGATATTGTCAGGAATGATATTGTCAGGAATGGAATTGTCAGGAATGGAAATGTCAGGAATTATATTGTCAGGAATGGAATTGTCAGGAATGGAAATGTCAGGAATGGTATTGTCAGTAATGGAAATGTCAGGAATGGTATTGTCAGGAATGGTATTGTCAGGAATGGAAATGTCAGGAGTGGAATTGTCAGGAATGATATTGTCAGGAATGGAAATGTCAGGAGTGGAATTGTCAGGAATGATATTGTCAAGAATGGAAATGTCAGGAATGGAATTGTCAGGAATGATATTGTCAGGAATGGTATTGTCAGGAATGGAAATGTCAGGAGTGGAGTTGTCAGGAATGGAAATGTCAGGAATGGAATTGTCAGGAATGATATTGTCAAGAATGGAAATGTCAGGAATGGAATTGTCAGGAATGATATTGTCAGGAATGGTATTGTCAGGAATGGAAATGTCAGGAGTGGAGTTGTCAGGAATGGAAATGTCAGGAATGGAATTGTCAGGAATGATATTGTCAGGAATGGTATTGTCAGGAATGGAAATGTCAGGAGTGGAATTGTCAGGAATGATATTGTCAAGAATGGAAATGTCAGGAATGGAATTGTCAGGAATGATATTGTCAGGAATGGTATTGTCAGGAATGGAAATGTCAGGAATGGTATTGTCAGGAATAGCATAGTGGTTATGTTATTGGATTAGTAATCCAATGGCCTTGTCTAATGATCTGGAGACATGAAGTTAAATCCCAGCACGGCAGCTGGGGAATTTAAATTCAGTTAATTAAATAAATTTGGAATAAAAAGCTAATATCAGTAATGAGAACCATGAAACTGCTGGATTGTTGTAAAAACCCATCTGGTTCACTAATGTCCTTTAGGGAAGGAAATCTGCCGTCCTTACCCGGTCTGACCTACATGTGACTCCAGACCCACAGCAATGTGGTTGACTCTTAACTGCCCTCTGAAATGGCCCAGCAAGCCACTCAGTTGTATAAGGCGGCTCAACAGCACCTTCTCAAGGGCAATTAGGGACGGGCAATAAATGCTGGCCTTGCCAGCAACGCCCACATCCCATGAATTAAAAGAAAGAATAGTATTGTCAGAATGGTATTATCAAGATTGGCCTTTATTTCTGTCCTTTCGAGTAAAACTAGTTTTGCTGCTTCAGTACTTGTTGCAGAATGACGTTAGCTTTTGACACTTAATGACGGGAACCATTGTCAGTGCTGTGCTAACTCTATTTTCCAATGCGGCTTATTTGGAGGCAGATAAGAGGAACCAGCCCGACAGCTACTGAAGTCAGTACCAGCAGAGTAGGAATTGCCCTCCATAACCATACGCCTGCTCCTTCCCGCCTCCAATAAAACCACAATCCTCACATTCAAAGCAGATCCCTCCTCCTACTCCTGTACCATCAGCTTTCACACCCACAGTTTTTTACCTTGTTCCCCCTACTGCTTTGCACCATGGTGCTGCCCTCTCACCAACTCCCTCCAGGACAGACTGTAGGGGCACCTGGACGACTGCTCGGGGTGCTTGTGTCATTCCATCCACGGCACAGCAGCGTAAGATCACGCAAACAGCAATGAGGCAATGGCCAGATAATCTGTTTTAGGTATGCTGGCTGAGGGATAAATATTGGTCAGTACATGGGGATAACGCCACTGCTCTTCTTCGAATAGTGCCATGGGATCTTTAAGTCCACCTGAGAGGATCGAGGGGTACAGCATTGTCAGAGATACCATCCTGTGGTAGAGACATTAAACCAGGAAACATTCTGCCTGTCCAGGTGCTTTGGGTGGATGTAAAAGATCCCAGGTCATTATTGGAAGAAGAGTAGGAAGTTCTCCCAGTGTCCGGGCCAACAATCCTCCCTCAACCACCACCACATCATTCACCCCATTGCTGCTTATGGGATGTTGTTGCTGCCGAGTTGCTTCTGTGTTAGCATAGCAATATTCACCGCACCATTCGGGGTAATTGATCGTTAACAAAGTGGTGTGCGATGTTTTAGCATGAGAAAATGTGATATAAATGCACCCATATTATTATTATACTGAGGGGTTGGTTTGCAGCACTCCTGAGTGCCAGTGAAGGGATTTTCCGAGAATAGGTGAGATTTCGTGCCCACTAATTGGAAAATCATGGGCAAAGTACCTCACCATCTTAGTCTACTTGACAAATGTAAACAGCGTCAGTCCTGCTTGCTTTACCTTTGAGTCCTTGGCCCAGTACAGAGTCCTCCCTCTGAGCTTAAAGTATCTTTTCTTCCATCTCTGGAATGAGCTGGTCTGCTTCAGTAACAATCCTTCATTTATGCTTTTCTGTTAAAAATGAATAAAACAAAGTAGCTGAGTAAACTGGAGGAAAGATTTCATACTCTTCGCTACGATACAGTTGTTGGGAAAGCGATCAATTGTTACTCTTCACTATGATACAGTTGTTGGGAGAGCGATCGATTGTTACTCTCTGGGTTGCGAGGCAGTTGACTTTGCGAGTCATTATTAGACAATGTGAAGAAGCATACCAAGGCAGCACACAAAGCAAAGGTGGGCCCAATCTCTCAGGTGCTTTTTCTAGGCACATTGTGCAAGCCTCATAACACCCAATGTCAGGGGCCAGTCACGCCACAGCTCTAAGGAATAAGTTCCTCATAAGGCTGAGAAATTAAAGACAAAGAAGTGCAGGGGACGGCAGTGTGGGGTTGAGTGCATTAATCTCAGACGAACTGTGTTCACTGCAGGGATGGTTCAGCATTGTTCCTTCCATAGCTCCAATGCTAAGCACAGCAAGACTCCAGAATAATACGTTTGTCACTCATTTAGCGATGGGAGATTTTATTATTTTACGCCACTTATTCTGTATTTAAGATAGTATCTGACTACTATCTGAATTTATGTTTATAAATTATTGGGAGAGCAGAAGTGGGAGTTATGATCAACATTATGAGTTGGCCTGTTTCAAGTTTACCAATTTAACACTTTGCTCTCACCAATGTGCGCAATCTCTTTAAATTTGCTGCGCAAAATGTCTTCCAGCAGCAGAAGTTGGTGAGCGGCCTGCGCGGGACCTCGCCATTGGTGCACGGCCGCACACCTTAGGGGATCAGTGCTGTGCGGCCCTCAACAGCTCTCCAAAGCTTGTTAAGTGGCCATGCGTCCCAAATAATTGCCCACCCCTGCTCTACACTGTCACATCAAACACTCCCAGGGCAGGTACAGCACAGGTTAGATACAGAGTAAAGCACCCTCTACACTGTCACATCAAACACTCCCTGGGCAGGTACAGCATGGGTTAGATACAGAGTAAAGCTCCCTCTACACTGTCACATCAAACACTCCCGGGGCAGGTACAGCACGGGTTAGATACAGAGTAAAGCTCCCTCTACACTGACCCATCAAACACTCCCAGGGCAGGTACAGCACAGGTTAGATACAGAGTAAAGCACCCTCTACACTGTCACATCAAACACTCCCTGGGCAGGTACAGCATGGGTTAGATACAGAGTAAAGCTCCCTCTACACTGTCCCATCAAACACTCCCAGGGCAGGTACAGCATGGGTTAGATACAGAGTAGGACATAAAAAACCTGCAAAGTGACATAGACAGGCTAAGTAAGTGGGCAGAGATTTGGCAGATGGAATATAATACTGGAAAGTGTGAGGTTATGCACTTTGGCAGGAAAAATCATAGAGCAAGTTATTATCTTAATGGCAAGAAACTGGAAAGTACTGCAGTACAAAGGGATCTGGGGGTCCTGGTGCACGAAACACAAAAAGTTAGTATGCAGGTGCAGCAAGTGATCAAGAAGGCCAATGGAATGTTGGCTTTTATTGCAAGGGGGATGGAGTATAAAAACAGGGAGGTATTGCTGCAGTTGTACAAGGTATTGGTGAGATCACACCTGGAATACTGCATACAGTTTTGGTGTCTATACTTAAGAAAAAACATACTTGCTCTCGAGGCAGTACAAAGAAGGTTCACTCGGTTAATCCCGGGGATGAGGGGGTTGACATATGAGGAGAGGTTGAGTAGATTGGGACTCTACTCATTGGAGTTCAGAAGAATGAGAGGCGATCTTATTGAAACATATAAGATTGTGAAGGGGCTTGATCGGGTGGATGCGGTGAGGATGTTCCCAATGATGGGTGAAACTAGAACTAGGGGGCATAATCTTAGAATAAGGGGCTGCTCTTTCAAAACTGAGATGAGGAGAAACTTCTTCACTCAGAGGGTGGTAGGTCTGTGGAATTTGCTGCCCCACAGAGCTGCGGAAGCTACATCATTAAATAAATTTAAAACAGAAATAGACAGTTTCCTAGAAGTAAGGGGAATTAGGGGTTACGGGGAGTGGACAGGAAATCGGACATGAGGCTAGGTTCGGATCGGTCATGGCCCTGTGTTTGGCGGAGCGGGCCCAGGGGCCGTGTAGCCTGGTCCTGCTCCTACTTCTTGTGTTCTAATTCTGTGTTAGATTTCCGGAGATGGTTCTATTCACAGGGATTAGTGGAGACCTCGGGAACAGGCTGCCAGCTAAGATCCTTCAAGAGTAAATTGGGCCTGTTCCTGGCTGGGGTGGAGATCACCTCTTACAGAAGGTAAGTACTGTAGGAAATACAGGGACAGAGTGATCTCCTGGACGAGTTTCGATCGCCTAGATGGGTTGGAGAGGAATTTCCCAGATTTTTTCTCCCAAATTGGCACATTGGGTTTTTTATCTGGTTTTTCGCCTCTCCCGGGAGATCACATGAGTTCGGGTGGGATGGAGAGTGAAAGTAGATTTGAGGTTAGGATCAGATCAGCCATGATCTTATTGAATGGCGGAGCAGGCTTGAGGGGCCGATTGGCCTACTCCTGCTCCTATTTCTTATGTTCTTATGTTCTTAAAGCTCCCTCTACACTTTCCCTTCAAACACTCCCAGGACAGGCACAGCACGGGTTAGAGGCAGAGTCAAGCTCCCTCTACACTGTCCCATCAAACACTCCCAGGGCAGGTACAGCAAGGGTTAGATACAGAGTAAAGCTCCCTCTACACTGTCCCGTCAAACACTCCCAGGGCAGGTACAGCACGGGTTAGATACAGAGTAAAGCTCCCTCTACACTGTCCCGTCAAACACTCCCAGGGCAGGTACAGCAGGGGTTAGATACAGAGTAAAGCTCCCTCTACACTGTCCCGTCAAACACTCCCAGGGCAGGTACAGCAGGGGTTAGATACAGAGTAAAGCTCCCTCTACACTGTCCCGTCAAACACTCCCAGGGCAGGTACAGCACGGGTTAGATACAGAGTAAAGCTCCCTCTACACTGTCCCATCAAACACTCCCAGGCAAGGTACAGCACGGGTTAGATACAGAGTAAAGCTCCCTCTAGCATCCCATCAAACACTACCAGGGCAGGTACAGCACGGGTTAGATACAGAGTAAAGCTCCCTCTACACTGTCCCATCAAACACTCCCAGGGCAGGTACAGCACGGGTTAGATACAGAGTAAAGCTCCCTCTACACTGTCCCATCAAACACTCCCAGGGCAGGTACAGCACGGGTTAGATACAGAGTAAAGCTCCCTTTACACTGTCCCATCAAACACTCCCAGGGCAGGGACAGCACGGGTTAGATACAGAGTAAAGCTGTCCCTACACAGTCCCATCAAACACTCCCAGGGCAGGTACAGCACGGGTTAGAGACAGAGTAAAGCTCCCTCTACATTGTCCCATTAAACACTCCCAGGACAGGCACAGCACGGGTTAGATACAGAGTAAAGCTCCCTCTACATTGTCCCATCAAACACTCCCAGGGCAGGTGCAGCATGGGTTAGATACAGAGTAAAGCTCCCTCTACACTGTCCCATCAAACACTCCCAGGGCAGGTACAGCACGGGTTAGATACAGAGTAAAGCTCCCTCTACACTGTCCCATCAAACACTCCCAGGGCAGGTACAGCACGGGTTAGATACAGAGTAAAGCTCCCTCTATACTGCCCCATCAAACACTCCCAGGGCAGGTACATTATGGACCTTAATTCCGTAAGTCTGAAGAACTGTACTTACATGATGTATATTCCTATTCTTCACACAAACTCCTCCCATTGGACTCTCTCTCAATTGGGTAATACTCTGCTTGGGATTATTGGTAACTGTCCTGTAGGCCAAGCCTCCATCAGTCATTAGGTTGGAACCGCCTCCAACCTCATTTTACCTTCAACCGCTTCAGCCAGCTCAGAGATGAATTTTACATTTCACTAGTCTGGTTTGGATTGAAGCCAAGGTTCCCACTGCATCACCCAAACTCCTTGAATGTCCCTCTCTTTCAAATCTAAAGAAATTAAAGGTAGCCTCCACTTAAAGAAGTTGCATGCTATAACTTTGGCCTAACTATGGCTTTCAAAAGGAACTGCTGGAATGTAAGCCATTCCTAATTTCTGAGAACAGAATCTGTTTTTTCAGCAGCTAAATTATAATTAAAAAAAAATAAAAATAGGCTAAAGTGGTGCTACACCAAATGCCTGATGGGATAGCTTCCCTGTTTGGGAGATCAAAATGGCCACCCTGCAATGCTCGAGACAGACTGGTCGATGAGCCAGGTTTTCTCCCCTCTTCTCCTGGTGGAGCTGTCACATGCAGAGTTACAGTACAGAACTCTCAACATACGACAAAACCCAACTGTGAAATTTTCAGATATCCACTTGTACCAGCATTGAACATAAACACGGCCAAAAGAAGCTTTCTGCCTCTGTCACATCAACAACAACTTGCATTTATATAGTGCCTTTAACGTAGTAAAACATCCCAAGGCGCTTCACAGGAGCGTAATAAGACAAAAATTGACATCGAGCCACATAAGGAGATATTTCGATAGGTTGGTCAAAGAGGGAGGTGTTAAGCAGCATCCTAAAGGAGGAGAGAGAGGTGGAGGGGTTTAGGGATGGAATTCCAGACCTTAGGGTCTAGACGGCTGAAGGCACGGCTGCCAATGTTGGGGCAAAGGAAATGGGGGATGCGCAATAGAGCAGATCAGAGGCAAGGGTTAGGCAACTGGCATTAATCTTGGCCCAATGGCAGGGCTTTCCCCTCTGCACCAGAAAGTTTTGGGTTCAAGCCCCACTGCAGGATCTGAGCACACAATCCCGGCTGATTCCTCAGTGCAGTGTGGGAATGTTGCACTGTCAGAGTTAGTATCTTTTGAGTCAGATGATTAAAAACCCAGGCAGATGTAAAAGATCCCACAGCACCTTTTGAAGAAATGCAGGGAGTTCTCCTCGTGTCCTGGCCAATATTCCCCCTCAACCAAAATCACTTAAAAACAGATGAAACGGTCAGTGATATTTGTGGGATCTTGCTGTGCACTAATTGGCTGCTGTGCTTGCCGACACAACAATAGACACTGCACTTCAAAAATAATTCATTGGATATGAAGGGCTTTATGACATCGTGTAGATGTGATGACTTTATACAAATAAAAGCTCTTTGTTTTATTCAATGCTCTTCTCTCCTTATCTATCTTATCCCCTTTTTCCTCTGGTTCTCTTCCATTTTCTCTCTGTGCAGGCTGCCTGGGAGTGGGATTTAAGAGTGTTTTCTCTTGTCAGAGAATGAGACAAAGCACTATGGAGGGAGGTAATTCCAACATCCATAATGTTCTTGAAAGCTCTCTCCTAAAACTGAGCGGCCTGGACGAGTCTGCGATACACTGGGTTAAACTGGTCTTTCACCTCAGGGACTTTGGTTTTGAATCCAGCCCAAGTTAATGAGCACTGTGTGAAATGAGTTTGGGGTTGTCTGAAATCTGGCTATTGGCATATAGCATCAAACTGGTCCCAACTGGCAATAAATTGGCAGCCTCACTCAGAGTGGCCACAAGATGGTGCACGAAATGGGCACAGTCAAGCTAATGCAGTAGGGACCGCTCATCTGAGAGTGAGGCTGAGTTAAAGCGAGGGTTGCAGCTCATCTACCCTAAATGGACATAGTTCCATTACCTAGCACTAAAGTAAACTTGGCTAAAAGTGAATCTGTCCCACAGTGCACACGGGGTGAGTGTGTTGTTATTGAACCAGGGTGAACTGCGACCTCTGTGGGGTGCTCTGTATATCACTTTCTCAGAGTCTGCAGAGGATAAGTGCCGGGATTCGCTGTCAGGACATTTTCACAGCTCTGTTTACAGTAGTTTGGTATAAATACACAGCAGACTGAATGGTTACCTGACCATAATAAACTGCTCTATAAACACAGATGCAAAACGTCTGGTGTAAAAATAGCAGCTACATTTAAAAATAGATGAGAGAGCCAGGGCGAGAGCTTTCTCCAGAGCCAGCCCTAGACACGCTCTCCCACGGCCTCGACACATGTCAGCCTCCAGCCATGGCCTGTCCTCCTGCACACACTCCCTCTGCTCTATGCAGCCTAACCACAAATCCCTCCTTGTAATGTTCTGTATTTGTTCTATTTATAAACCCTGCAATTACACAGCTGCCTTACTATTTACATTTTACATTCTCCTGGGGTAGTCACAACAAGCAGGAATACGCACACTCATTTCTTAAACTCTGACTGCACTTCACTGCACTCAGGGGGAGAGCAGGTGTAGAAAGAAAGAACTGGCATTTCTATAGCGCCTTTCACAACCTCAGGACATCACAAAGTGCTTAACAGCCAAAGAAATACTTTTGAATAGTCACTCTTGTGATGTAGGGAACGTGGCAGCCAATTTGCTCACAGCACGCTCCCACAAACAGCAATGTGATAATGACCAAATTGTAGGAACGTGGGTTCCTAACTAAAAGACTGAGTTCTACTCAGGCGATCAAACAAAACGAACTTTAATGAAACAAACAGGTTTTAACAAGAAACTGCAGGATAACATCGAATGTAGGTCTGCTGTCTTTGGAGGCTCCATGAGGACTGCCCCTGCAGTCCCGTAGCTGACGTCATGACGTTTTCGCGCCAGTGGGGAATCACGTGATGAACGGCGTGACGTCAGCACATTTTAGCCGCGCTGTTAAAGTAACCACGCTCTGTACAGTTAAACAGCATAAATAAAGATACAGACTCAGGCTGTAGCTAACATGTTGTTAAAGGAATTATATACAAACGATCTGAGTCCTTTGGTGGCTCCGCCACAAGATAATCTTTTTTTTAGTGATGTTGGTTGAGAGATAAATATTGGCCAGGACACCGGGGATAACTCCCCTGCTCTTCGTCGAATAGTGCCATAGGATCTTTTGCATCCACCTGAGAGGGCAGGTGGAGCCTCGTTTTAACATCTCATCTGAAAGACAGCGCCTCCGACAGTGCAGCACTTCCTCAGCACTACACTGGAGTTTCTGCCCAGATTTTGTGCTCAATTCTCTGGAGTGCAGCTTGAACCCACAATCTTCTGACTCAGAAGTGAGAGTGCTACCAACTGAGCCACGGCTGACACCAAGGAAGTCTCACTCGGATGAGGTGGGAACCCCCAGAGCACAATAAGGAGTGAGAGGCCGAGCTGAATAGCAGACTGAGTATGTGGCGAAGGAGGAAGTACTTATTGCATCTTGACCGAACAGTAATGAATAGAGGAGACGGAATGTACCTTTTACTATTTACTGAGTAAATGGGTGGACATTACAGCACATTGGCTGCATGGCAGAACCCGAAAGGTGAAAGTGAAAGACAAAGTAAAACCGAGCCCCCCAGCACCCCCTTCAGGTAACACCCGGGAACTGGGACAAACTTAATTGAAGCAAAACTCAAAACACAACACTCCTTTCCCCCAGATAAAACCCCTTAGTCCTCCAGGCGTCTGGGACGGAATCTAACCCGACTTGAGCGCCGCTGGGCAGGCATAGTCGGGGTGCCACTGCTAGCCGCAGGAAAACCTTCCTCTGTGGCTGATGACTCCGTGACACCTTCTGTCGATGTGGCTTCCATCGTCGTTGCAGGAAGCAGGCCGTCACTGCCTGGCAGAGGTGGCGGAGACAATGGCCTAGCTTGTGACGTCTCTGTTACTCTCGCCGGCGTATGACCCCATAGCTGGTCTACGTGGCGTCTGTGTAGCTGGCCATCAGGTGTACGGACGCTGTACAACAGGGGACCCGTGGCCTGCTCCACCACGGCAGGCATCCATTTGTCTCCTCCTGCATAGCAACGGGCAAACACAGTCTCTGACGGCTCGAACTGCCTGGCGGTGCCCTGGTGCTTCTTAGCCAGCTCTTCTTGCTTTGTGTGCATCTCATCCCTGTAGTCCGGGTGTAGCCGGTCCAGTGCAGTCGCCAGCCGGCGACCCATCAGCATCTCTGCAGGACTCTTCCCCGTTGCTGAGTTTGGTGTGGTATGCTGTGATAACAGGAACCTGGCCAATCTGGTTTGCCAGTCCCCCACCGATATCCTCACCAGTGCCTCTTTTGTGGTTTGCACCATCCTCTCTGCCTGCCCGTTAGAAGAGGGGTGATAGGGCGTTGTGGTCACGTGGCGGATCCAATTTCTGCCTGCAAAAGCCTTGAACTCCGCTGACGTGAAGGCTGCTCCATTGTCCGAAACCAGCACGTCGGGGACCCCATGTGTGGCAAACAGCAAACGCAACGCGTTGATCACTGCACTGGATGTCATGGAGCTCATGATAGCCACCTCCAGCCATTTCGAATGAGAATCCACCACTATCAAAAAGACCTTCCCCTGAAATGGCCCTGCAAAGTCAATGTGGAGTCTTGACCATTTACGAGTGGTCCACTCCCAGGGGTGAAGGGGAGCCTTGGATGGGCTATGGCGAGTCAGCTGACATGTCTCACAGCTCTTTACCACCTCCTCCACGTCTCGGTCCAACCCCAGCCACCAGACGTAGCTTCTCGCCAACGCCTTCATGTGCACAATCCCAGGGTGTGAGTCATGCAGCATTTTCAGCACCTCCTCTCTTGCGGCGGCAGGAACCACCACACGGCTTCCCCAGAGCACGCAGTTCTTGTGTGCAGACATTTCATGGCGCCTCTGAACGAAGGGCTTGAAATGCTCCTCCTGGACCTCGGAGGGCCAGCCATGCAGCAGCCAGCGTAGCACCCGTGATAAGACTGGATCTTTCTGTGTGAGGCTGCCAATCCACTGGGCATGGAGTGGGGCCTCCGGAACCTCCTCCAGTAGCAGCACCTCCAGGGGTGGTGGCGTCTCAGCCATCGGCCGGTTCAAAGGCAAGCGACTCAGAGCATCAGCATTAGCCAGCATCTTCCCAGGCCTGTAGCAAAGTTCATAACTGTAGGCCCCCAACATCAGACTCCACCGAAGCATACGCGGTGATATGATCTGGGGCATGGGCTTGGAGTGATGCAGGAGCCCCAAGAGTGGCTTGTGGTCTGTGTAGATGATGAACTGTCTCCCTAACAGGTACTGGCTGAACTTCTTTACCCCAAATATGATGGCTAGGGCCTCCTTGTCAATCTGGGCGTAATTACGTTCTGTTGTTGAGAGTGTTCTTGAGGCAAAACTGATAGGCGCTTCCCGGCCATCTGGCTCTATGTGACCCAACAGAGCTCCCAGCCCGTATGGCGAGGCATCACACACCAACACCAATGGCTTGTTTTCATCATAGTGTGCCAGAACCTTATCTGCTTGTAGCAGTTCCTTTGCCTGTCTGTAGGCTGTTTCATGAGCTGAGGTCCAGTTCCACACTGTTGCTTGGTCTAACAGCCTGTGCAGTGGCTCTAAGATTGTGGCTTTGCCCTTGAGAAAACAACTGTAGAGGTTTAACAGTCCGAGGAATGCCTGCAGTTCGGTCTTGTTCTTGGGGGTGGGAGCGCTCCTGATAGCCTCCACCTTCTCCATAGTCGGATGCACACCGTCTTTGTCCACTCAGAATCCCAAGAACTCCACCCCATTGGCAGCGAACACACATTTCTCCTCTGAAGGCGTAGTCCTACCTCAGCCAGCCGGCGTAGTACTTCCTGCAGCCGCTCATCATGGGCTTCCTGTGTCTTGCCTGTAATCAGTATGTCATCCAAGTAAGGCTGAACTCCCGGAACACCAGCCAACAGGGTGTCCATGAACCTCTGAAAGATTGCCACAGCCATAGACACCCCAAACTGCAGCCTTGTGGCTTGGAAAAGTCCTCTGTGGATGTTGATTGTCAACAGCTCGGCTGACTCTTCATCCAGGACCAGTTGCTGGTATGCTTGCTTGAGATCCAGCTTGGTGAACAGAGTGCCTCCAGCCAGTGTTGAAAACAGCTCTGTAACTGTTGGTAAGGGATACACATCTGGTAACACAGCAGTATTAACCGTACATCTGTAATCTCCACAGATTCGCAGGCCCCCATCCTTCTTTGCAATGGGCACAATAGGGGTGGCCCAACGGGAGTTCTTCACTGGCAAGAGAACCCTTTGGTTCACCAGCTTATCCAGGGCCTCATCCACCTTCTTGCGCAATGCAAAAGGAACTGGTCGCGCCTTGAAGAACTTAGGCGCTACCCCTGGGTCCACTTCGATTGAGACTGGCGGTCCCCGACAGGCCCCGAACTCACCAAAAACCTCTTCATAGTTCTCCAACATAGGCATTATGGGCTGTCGCTGTACCGTGTGCACTCCTGTCACTTCAATACCGAGGGGCTCAAACCAATCTCTGCCCAGCAGGCTTGTGCCCTGCCCCGCCACCACATAAAGTGGAAGTGTGTCCTTGACTGCCTGATACTTAACTTCCACATGAATCATACCCAGCACCTGGAGTTGAGCTTGGGACCACTGCCGTAGCATGCCACTGACCTGAGCCATCGCCGGGGGTTCGCTTGGCCACAGCCTATTGTAAGTCTCTTCACTTATCAACGAACACGCTGAGCCTGAATCCACCTCCATGCAGAGTGGTGCCCCATTCATGATCACATTTGCCGTGTATCCCCACCGTCCGTGGGGTAGCTGCTCAGCTTCCGTGGTATACACTGTGTACTCATCGTTGTCCTCCAGTGTCAGGGTGTGTGTCTGCAATGCTTGTGTTGGCTCTGCTGCAGCAGCCTGAGCTTTCTTCATGCAGACACGAGCTATGTGTCCTCTTTTCTTACAGAAATGACATACCGCTGACACAAATTTGCATGTAGTGGAACCATGGAGAGCCCCACAGCGGAAACATTTTCTTCCTGTCTCTTTAGTTGCCTCCATGTCTCTCGCAGCAGCAGCTGCATGTGTGGTCTTGTGTATCTCCTCGGCAGCCTGAGATGGTGCTGCCTCTGTACGGAGCATACATGTGTTCATCGATGCAGCCTCTGCTGCTAAAGCCTTCTCCTCGGCCAGTCGGAACGTCAGGGCCTTCTCCGCTAACAGCTGTCTCTGCAATGCCGAGTCCAGCACTCCACACACAATCCAATCACGGATCATATTGTCTAAATGGTCACCAAAATTACAATGTAATGAGCGTTTCCTCAACTCAGCAATGTAACTTGAAATAGATTGTCCAGGCTGTTGTTTACAATTGTGAAAATGGAAACGCTGCACAATCTCAGGGTTTTGGGTTAAAATGTTTCTGCAGCTTCTCAATCAAATCAGCATAATCCACCTCACTAGGTTTACGAGGAGCCACCAATGAATGCAGGACGGAGTAAGTAGCAGCTCCGCATACACTTAGCAACACTGAGCGCTTCTTCTCTTTGTCAATATTATTGGCCTCAAAGAAACACCCCAGTCTTTCTGCGTATTCCTCCCATGAACTGTCCTTATCCCCAGAGAACTCTTCAATACGTCCCAAGGTCGTCATAGTTTTAATGTGCACTGTCCCTTTAAGATCGACGGACTTTTTTCTTTTTTAAAAAAATTCTTTTTCTCCCCCAGCCAGAGTTACGGTAGCTACACTCACGGTAGTTGCCTGGCCCACACAATACTCTGTCCACCGTCTACATCGCAGCTAGCCAACTATCAAAATGCCGTTGATGTTGCTAGCTGAGTGGCCCGCTCGTCGCAATTTCCAATATCACGGTTGTAGGTTCGCATGTCTATCTCCGTCCTTCTAGAGAGTTCAACAGCCGCCTCGTCGCCAGTATTGCATCTTGACCGAACAGTAATGAATACAGGAGACGGAATGTACCTTTTACTATTTACTGAGTAAATGGGTGGACATTACAGCACATTGTCTGCATGGCAGAACCCGAAACTGAAAGTGAAAGACAAAGTAAAACCGAGCCCCCCAGCATCCCCTTCAGGTAACACCCGGGAACTGGGACAAACTTAATTGAAGCAAAACTCAAAACACAGCAGTACTTAGCCCTGAAATTCCCTGTCGAATGTAGCTGCACTTTGATATAGCTGCAGAACCAAGCTTTGATTAAAGATGGTGAACTCTTAAACTTCCCAGTCCCCACCCAATATACAAGGCTGGAGAGCTCCTCCCAGCCATATTTAGACGTTTATTAGCGGTGGCTGTTTAAGCTAAGAGGTGTTGCCACGGTGACCATGTTCTAGATGCAGCACACCGACTATTTAACTCATTTACTAAACATGCTGGAAATAGAAACTACTTACAGTTTTAGGAGGCACTGAGGGTCAGAGGAGAAACATTGAGAGCCATGGAATGGGGTCAAGCGCAGGTTCCATCCACCACTCCACACACCTTCCGGTCTAAGCAACGCAGAGCATATGCTGTGGTGTGTCCCTGCCGGGGGAGGGGTGAGTCACACCGAGCTTTCCTTCACAACACCCAGGTGGCTATGCAGCAGTCTCCGCCCCCCCACCGCCCCCCTTCACCCCGGCCTACATCCCCCACCAGCCTACCTCACATCCCCTCCCGCACCCCCGGCCTACCTCACACCACCCCCCCACCGACGCAGCCGACCTCCACCCCCCCCCCCGGTCTACCTCACACCCCCTCCCCCGGCCTACCTCACAACCCCTCCCCTCCCCAGCCTACCTCCCTCCCCCCGGCCTAACTCACACCCCCTCCCCCCCCGACCTACCTCACACCCCTCTCCCCGGCCTAACTCACACCCCCTACCCCCGGCCTACCTCACACCCCCTCCCCACCCCCCCGGCCTAACTCACATCCCCTCCCCCCCCCCGGCCTGCCTCACACCCCTCTCCCCGGCCTAACTCACCCCCCCTCCCCCCCCCCGGCCTACCTCACACCCCCTCCCCACCCTCCCCCCCCCGGCATAACTCACCCCCTCCCCCCCCCGGCCTACCTCACACCCCTCTCCCCGGCCTAACTCACACCCCCTCCGCCCCCCCAGCCTACCTCACACCCCCTTTCCCCCTGGCCTAACTCCCCCCCCCTCCCCCCCCGCCGGCCTACCTCACACCCCTCCCCCCCCCAGCCTACCTCACACCCCCTCCCCACCCCCCCCCCCGGCCTAACCCACAGCCCCTCCCCCCCCCAACCTACCTCACACCCCTCTCCCCGGCCTAACTCACACCCCCTCCTCCCCCCCCCGGCTTAACTCCCCCCCCCTCCCCCCCCGGCCTACCTCACACCCCTCCCCCCCCAGCCTACCTCACACCCCCTCCCCACCCCCCCCCGGCCTAACTCACAGCCCCTCCCCCCCCCCAACCTACCTCACACCCCTCTCCCCGGCCTAACTCACACCCCCTCCTCCCCCCCCGGCTTAACTCACACCCCCTCCCCCCCGGCTTACCTCACACCCCCATTCCCCCCTGGCCGAACTCACCCCCCCCCCCCCGGCCTACCTCCCCCCCTCTCCCCCCCTGGCCTACCTCCCCCTCCTTCCCCCCCTGGCCTACCTCCCCCTCCTTCCCCCCCTGGCCTACCTCACACTCACTCTCAGCACCACAGGGGTCACAGGCAGGTGGAGTCCAGTCAGTGGATAACTCATCAGAAGAAATTTGCGTTCACACTTTCAAACTTTATCAATGGTGAATCAATAAGGAATGGAAATGTTTGTGGCTAATACATTCACTTCTCACCATACAGCACAGTGCCAAGCATCCCTACTGTGTGCACCACACCCAATGCTTAAATCAGTAGATAACTCTTGATAGTTTCCAAGTCAGTCAGCTATGGTACAGTTAAAAGAAAAAAAGACTTGCATTTATATAGCGCCTTTCATGACCACGGACGTCCCAAAGCGCTTTACAGCCAATGAAGTACTATTTGAAGTGTAGTCACTGTTGTAATGTAGGAAACACAGCAGCCAATTTGCACACAGCAAGCTCCCACAAACAGCAATGTGATAATAACCAGATAATCTGCTTTTGTTATGTTGGTTGAGGGATAAATATTGACCAGGACACTGGGGAGAACTCCCCTGCTCTTCTTCGAAATAGTGCCCTGGGATCTTTTACGTCCACCTGAGAGAACAGACGGGGCCTCGGTTTAACGTCTCATCCAAAAGACAGCACCTCCGACAGTGCAGCACTCCCCTGGAGCATCAGCCTAGCTTTAATGTGCTCAAGTCCCTGGATTGGGACCTGCACCCACAACCTTCTGACTCAGAGACAAGTGTGCTACCAACTGAGCCATGGCTGACAGTTTGTAGTACTATAACCTTAGAGTCATAAGGACATAGATTCAAGTCCCTCTCCAGAGACTTGAGCACATAATCCAGGTTGACATTCCCAGTACAGTACTGAGGGAGTGTTCCACTGTCGGAGGTGCCGTCTTTCGGATGAAACGTTAAACTGAGGCCCTGTCTGCACTCTCGGGTAAACTATTTTATGGTCATGGCACTATTAGAAGAAGGGCAAGGGAGTTCTCCCTTGTGTCCTGGCTAATATTTATCACTCAAGCAACAGCTAAAAACAGATTATCTGGTCATTGGTGTTTGTGGGAAGTTGCTGTGCGAAATTGGCTGCCGCATTTCCTAGATTACAACAATGACTACGCTTCAAAAATACTTATTTGGCTGAGAAGTGCTTTGGGGCGTTCTGAGGTGGTGAAAGGTGCAATATAAATCAATATAAATGCAAGTTATTTCATCTTTAAAGGTTTGGGCCGAAAAATTCGGTTGCTTTGTGCCTCCCGTTAGTGCCCTAAGAGGGCGCTAACGGGACGCAAAGCAATTAGCGCCTGGGCGCGGCGCCGCCAAGCCTCCCGTGAAATTTAGCGGGAGGTTAGCAGCAGCGGTAACCGTTAGTGCCCCGCGGTGCTGCGCCACCAGCGATTACATCATCACCTTGCGCAGCGCCCCGGCCGCGATCTTTGGTAGCGCCCCCTGGCTTACTGTCAGACGCTATGTCCGATGGGGTCACGGGGGCCTACCTACAGCCGGAGCAGCGCAAATTAAAGGGGAGGTGCCGGCAGTTGGCCATTTTTGTTGCTGCCCACCTGCCATCACCTGACCCCTCTGCCGTCCCTGGCCTCCTCTTCAACACCCTCCCCTGGTGGCCCAGCTGGGCCCCGGGTCGCGCTGCACTAGGCCCCTCCCCTTTAAGAAGGGGAGGAAGGCCTGCAGTACCACGGCACATAGCGCCGCGTTATTCACGTGCAGCGCCCCAGGAGGGAGGCGGGGCGCTTCCAGTAGCACCCCGCTTCCCTCTTGGGGCGCTACCGACCAATTTCGGCGACCCAGCGAAGTTAGCGCCCCAAAGGGGGCGCGACTCAATTTTCCCCCCTTGAGGTACATAGCCCAGGACATCAACAAGATTGAAAAATCTAGGAGTAAAGACAGAGGAATCCAATAAGTAGTGATTAGCTGACGCCAAGTTTGGGTTTCAAGGGAAGGAAAGACTGAGGGAGCTGAGTTGCACAGTTCTCAGGCCCTTGGAGTGAGTAAGAGATGGTGCAAGAAGTCTCGATTCGAACACAGTGAGGCTGGAGAGAGGCGGATCAGTACGCAGGATGGGGGATGTGGAGCTTAAGCAGAACAGGAGAGTAAAGTTCAGAGCAGCACTGACCAAAGTAATTGGAATGTTGCTCATCAATTCTTGAAATACAAACACGTATAGCATCCAAAGAAAACACAGGCAAATAAAGAGAAGCAGGGAGAGGACATCCCATCAGGGACCTGCAATGTGTGAAGGGTAAGAGCACAGCCGATCATGGCTCCTAAGTTGCGCCAAGTCCGGTTCGCCCATTACCCCTGTGCTCACTGACCTACATTGGCTCCTGGTTAAGGAACGCCTCGATATTAAAATTCTCATCGCTGTTTTCAAATCCCTCCATGGCCTCGCCCCTCCCTATCTCTGTAATCTGCTCCAGCCCCACAACCCCCCCGAGATATCTGTGCTCCTCTAATTCTGCCCTCTTGAGCATCCCTGATTATAATCGCTCAACCATTGGTGACCATGCCTTCTGTTGCCTGGGCCCTAAGCTCTGCCTTAACCTCCCCATCTTGCTAACTCTCTTTCCTCCTTTAAGACGCTTCTTAAAACCTACCTCTTTGACCAAGCTTTTGGTCACCTGCCCTAAATTCTCCCTATGTGGCTCAGTGTCAAATGTTGTTTGATAATCGCTCCTGTGAAGCACCGTGGGACGTTTTTCTACATTAAGGGCGTTATTGTTGTTGTTGCAATGGGTGAGAGGACATCCTATCCCAGACCTGCAAAGCGTGAAGGGAAAAGGGACCCAGAATGAAAACTATGAAGTAACATTGTTTGTATATAATAAATAAGAGAACAAAGTAAATAAATGCATATGGAATGCAGTGAGAGCAGAAATCAGGGCAGCAAAGAGGAAATTAAAGGCTGTTACTGAGATATTTATAGCACCTGCTCATTGCTGGCTTCAGTTCAAACAAAGACTATATTTAGAGGTGTGACCCAGTTAAAGTGACCCACAGTTTGTGTTCCTTGAAATTTTAGACACAGAATAAAGCTCCCTCTACACTGTCCCATCAAACACTCCCAGGGCAGGTACAGCACGGGTTAGATACAGAGTAAAGCTCCCTCTACATTGTCCCATCAAACACTCCCAGGGCAGGTACAGCACGGGTTAGATACAGAGTAAAGCTCCCTCTACACTGTCCCATCAAACACTCCCAGGGCAGGTACAGCACGGGTTAGATACAGAGTAAAGCTCCCTCTACACTGTCCCATCAAACACTCCCAGGGCAGGTACAGCACGGGTTAGATACAGAGTAAAGCTCCCTCTACACTGTCCTAATTTCTTATGCCGGTTTAAGACTGAATGTAATAAGGTGCCTGTTGGTGATCAGAAGGTAAGATTTGCTGTTGACTGAAGAATTGCTGATTTAATTGAGCAGGGAGTGCTGGAGCTGAGTCAACACCGGATGTAAGATGTTAAGATAAATTAAAAGTCCCAGCTGTTTCACACAGTCGTAAAATAAGTACCTAAGCATGGTTTTCAGTAGCTACTGGTCTGCAGGGAATGATGAGTAAGGTCACTTGAAAATCACTGTCCTGTTTTTACAGAAAAATCCATGCAGTGCTCCAAACACTCTACATCTGTACATCTCCAATCCTTGATTCACCCCTCAACACCATTACAGGCTCCAACCTGTTAATACTGCAGCTCCGAGTCTCTAATACTGCAGCTCCGAGTCTCTAATACTGCAGCTCCGAGTCTCCTCATACTGCAGCTCCGAGTCTCCTCATACTGCAGCTCCGAGTCTCTAATACTGCAGCTCCGAGTCTCCTCATACTGCAGCTCCGAGTCTCCTCATACTGCAGCTCCGAGTCTCCTCATGCTGCAGCTCCGAGTCTCCTCGTACTGCAGCTCCGAGGCTCCTCATACTGCAGCTCCGAGTCTCCTCATACTGCAGCTCCGAGTCTCCTCATACTGCAGCTCCGAGTCTCCTCATACTGCAGCTCCGAGTCTCCTCATACTGCAGCTCCGAGTCTCTAATACTGCAGCTCCGAGTCTCCTCATACTGCAGCTCCGAGTCTCCTCATAGTGCAGCTCCGAGTCTCCTCATACTGCAGCTCCGAGGCTCCTCATACTGCAGCTCCGAGGCTCCTCATACTGCAGCTCCGAGTCTCCTCATACAGCAGCTCCGAGTCTCCTCATACTACAGCTCCAAGTCTCTAATACTGCAGCTCCGAGGCTCCTCATGCTGCAGCTCCGAGTCTCCTCATACTACAGCTCCGAGTCTCTAATACTGCAGCTCCGAGGCTCCTCATGCTGCAGCTCCGAGTCTCCTCATACTGCAGCTCCGAGGCTCCTCATACTGCAGCTCCGAGTCTCCTCATACAGCAGCTCCGAGTCTCCTAATAATGCAGCTCCGAGGCTCCTCATACTGCAGCTCCGAGTCTCCTCATACTGCAGCTCCGAGTCTCTAATACTGCAGCTCCGAGGCTCCTCATACTGCAGCTCCGAGTCTCTAATACTGCAGCTCCGAGTCTCCTCATACTGCAGCTCCGAGTCTCCTCATACCGCAGCTCCGAGTCTCTAATACTGCAGCTCCGAGGCTCCTCATACTGCAGCTCCGAGTCTCCTCATACTGCAGCTCCGAGTCTCCTCATGCTGCAGCTCCGAGTCTCCTCATGCTGCAGCTCCGAGTCTCCTCATGCTGCAGCTCCGAGTCTCCTCATACTGCAGCTCCGAGTCTCCTCATACTGCAGCTCCGAGTCTCCTCATACTGCAGCTCCGAGTCTCCTCATACTGCAGATCCGAGTCTCCTCATGCTGCAGATCTGAGTCTCCTCATACTGCAGCTCCGAGTCTCCTCATACTGCAGATCCGAGTCTCCTCATACTGCAGCTCCGAGTCTCCTCATACTGCAGCTCCGAGTCTCCTCATACTGCAGCTCCGAGTCTCCTAATAATGCAGCTCCGAGTCTCCTCATACTGCAGCTCCGAGTCTCCTCATACTGCAGCTCCGAGTCTCCTCATACTGCAGCTCCGAGTCTCTAATACTGCAGCTCCGAGTCTCTAATACTGCAGCTGCTAGTCTCCTCATACTGCAGCTCCCAGTCTCCTCATACTGCAGCTCCCAGTCTCCTCATACTGCAGCTCCGAGTCTCCTCATACTGCAGCTCCGAGTCTCTAATACTGCAGCTCCCAGTCTCCTCATACTGCAGCTCCCAGTCTCCTCATACTGCAGCTGCTAGTCTCCTAATACTGCAGCTCCGAGTCTCCTCATACTGCAGCTCCCAGTCTCCTCATACTGCAGCTCCCAGTCTCCTCATACTGCAGCTCCGAGTCTCTTAATAATGCAGCTCCGAGTCTCCTCATACTGCAGCTGCTAGTCTCCTAATACTGCAGCTCCGAGTCTCCTCATACTGCAGCTCCGAGTCTCCTCATACTGCAGCTCCGAGTCTCCTCATACTGCAGCTCCGAGTCTCCTGATAATGCAGCTCTGAGTCTCCTCATAGTGCAGCTCCGAGTCTCCTCATACTGCAGCTCCGAGTCTCCTCATACTGCAGCTCCCAGTCTCCTCATACTGCAGCTCCGAATCTCCTCATACTGCAGCTCCCAGTCTCCTCATACTGCAGCTCCGAGTCTCCTCACACTGCAGCTCCCAGTCTCCTAATACTGCAGCTCCGAGTCTCCTCATACTGCAGCTCCGAGTCTCCTCATACTGCAGCTCCCAGTCTCCTAATAATGCAGCTCCCAGTCTCCTCATACTGCAGCTCCCAGTCTCCTCATACTGCAGCTCCGAGTCTCCTCACACTGCAGCTCCCAGTCTCCTAATACTGCAGCTCCGAGTCTCCTCATACTGCAGCTCCGAGTCTCCTCATACTGCAGCTCCCAGTCTCCTAATAATGCAGCTCCGAATCTCCTCATACTGCAGCTCCCAGTCTCCTCATACTGCAGCTCCGAGTCTCCTCACACTGCAGCTCCCAGTCTCCTAATACTGCAGCTCCGAGTCTCCTCATACTGCAGCTCCCAGTCTCCTAATAATGCAGCTCCCAGTCTCCTAATAATGCAGCTCCCAGTCTCCTCATACTGCAGCTCCGAGTCTCCTCACACTGCAGCTCCCAGTCTCCTAATACTGCAGCTCCGAGTCTCCTCATACTGCAGCTCCGAGTCTCCTGATAATGCAGCTCCCAGTCTCCTAATAATGCAGCTCCGAGTCTCCTCATACTGCAGCTCCGAGTCTCCTCATACTGCAGCTCCCAGTCTCCTAATAATGCAGCTCCGAGTCTTCTCATACTGCGGCTGCACACTGTGGCAGAAATGCCAGAACTTTTGCCTCAGCTCATCTGCAGCCTAAAATACTCATCCGCGCCTTTGTTACTTCCAGACTCGACTATTCCCATGCTCTCCTCCCATCTTCCAGCCTCCATAAACTTGATCTTATCCTAAACTGTCCTAACTCGCACCAAGTTCCACTCACCATCACCCTTCTGCTCACTGACCTACATTGGCTCCCGTCCTGGCAATGCCTCAATTTTAAAATTCTCATTCTTGTTTTCAAATTCCTCCCTGGTCTCGCCCCTCAATATCAGTATAACCTCTTCCAGCCCTACAACCCTCCGAGATCTCCGCGCCAATGTTTCCCGTAATTTTTTTTGGGTGCGCGGCCCATTCACAGTTTCATGAATGCGCGACAGTTAAGATTGAAAAGGCCAGTCCTGGGCTGTGCGGGGCCATCAGAAAGCTGCGCAGCCAGAACGTTGTCAAATCTGTATGTTAAGAATTGATGCGCAACATTTCAGCTACTTTGGTCAGTGCTGCTCTGAACTTTACTCTCCTGTTCTGCTTAAGCTCCACATCCCCCATCCTGCGTACTGATCCGCCTCTCTCCAGCCTCACTGTGTTCGAATCGAGACTTCTTGCACCATCTCCTGCTCTTACTCACGCCAAGGGCCTGAGAACTGTGCAACTCAGCTCCCTCAGTCTTTCCTTCCCTTGAAACCCAAACTTGGCATCAGCTAATCGTTGCTATTGAGTTCCTCTGACGTTACTCCTAGACTTTTCAATCTTGTCGATGTCCTGGACTATGTAGCTCAAATCTTTAAAGACAAAATAACTTACATTTCTGTAGCACCTTTCACGACCTCAGAACGTCCCAATGCGTTTTTCAGCCAATTAAGTATTTTTGAAGCGTAGTCACTGTTGTAATGTAGTAAATGTGGCGACCAATTTGTGCACAGCAAGCTCCCACAGACACCAATGACTGGATTCTCTGTTTTTTCAGTAATGTTGGTTGAGGGATAAACATTGTCCAGGACACCGGGGATAACTCCCCTGCTCTTCTTCGAAATAGTGCCATGGGATCTTTTACGTCCACCTGAGAGAGCAGACGAGGCCTCGGTTTAACGTCTCATCTGAAAGACGGCACCTCCGACAGTGCAGCACTCCCTCAGTACTGCACTGGGAGTGTCAGCCTGGATTTTTGTGCTGAAGTCTCAGGAGTGGGACTTGAACCCACAACTTTCTGATTCAGAGGCAAGAGTGCATATTTATCAAAGTCCGTGCAGCCCCGTATCTAACAGGTCTATACTGCCCAATATCTCAGTCTGTACCATCCCATAGCTATCCCATACCTATCCTGCCTCATGTCTACATTTGGTTAAACTGATGCAATCTGTCAGCAGTATTTTACTGTTAAGCTACTGGTTGATTTTGCCCTTTCATCTTATCTCTACACTCTGTATCTAACCCAAACTGTACCCGACCTGGGACAGGGTAGATCACCCACAGAATGTAACACATACACGGGAGCTGACAGTGAACTACATAGGACTGGACGGGATAAATCACCTGCTTTACCTGCTATGTGCTGTTTCATGGCTAAGTTCACCTGCCACAATTCTCAGCAGTCTCAGACCAAACTAAATCCCTGGTTCTGTCACACTGCCATATTCACTCTTTTGCCCAGAGACCCAATCCAGCGGATCGATCCTGAGAAAGACAGTGGGCACGGAGAGGCGATGACATCAGCAGCACAATGGGAAATAAAAGACAGCCTTGGCCCTTCGCCAGAGCACAGTAAAGGTGCTGATTGGAGGGACTGACTGGGTTAAAAGAAAACAGCCGGACTATGTCTCCCATCACTGGGGTTAATGACTGACTACACAGTGACATTGACGGGCCCAACAAATGATTCACTCGCAGGGGTAGATCTTGACTTTGTGCGATAGTGTAAAACGGGTGATAGTGAGTCAGCAGCTCGTTCTGCATCTCTCCCCATTTTTATTTCCATTGAAGTCAATCGTGAGAGATGAAAAACAGGCTGCTGATTCACTATCATCTATTTACAGTATTGCACAAAGTCAAGAACTATCCCTATATATCTGTACTGGGTCAAACTAAACCAAAACATAAAAAATGCAAAAACCAAACCCCTTTCAATTACTGCCGAACAACTCATTGGTTTGAAGAATGGTTGACTCCGATCAGACTTTGTTTAACTGCTGATAATTGCGTCTTTGTCCTTGTTTAATTTAATCATCCACTCAGAGACCAGCTCCACACAGACCCCACAGACACTGAGAAACCACTTACTGGGGGCACTTGTTCCACTCATTTTGACACAAAAAGACAGACGTAAGTAACCAAGGTTGCGGGACCAGGCAGCAGGTGCTCACGGGCCATTCACAATTCACAATTCAAATCGCTTTATTGGCATGATAAGTTACATCTTATGTTGCCAAAGCATCAAAATACATTTATGGTTTAGCACATAAACGCAGTTCTATTCATACAGTGTATAAACAGGTATATCCCTGAGTGTATAAATATACATTCGCATTGTTTATATATATTCTTTTCTTAGTTTTACCCCACTGAACTCTCACTCTCAGTCCTGTACCCATTCAAAAACATTCCTGCTCATTTATTGTGAAAAGCTTACATGGATTTACCTGGGAGAGATGAGAAAAGAAATGCGAGCACTGAACTCCAGGTCAGGTGTGGTGAGAAGGCAGCTGAAAGCAATTCTCTGGCACAAAGTGTGGATGCTGGGTGTGTCTTGGTGCAGCAGGAAGAGGAGGAGAGGGCGGTTCAGGAATGTGGATGATAACAGGAGAGACAGCAACCGCAGTGTTAATGACCCCAGATGGCATTGGACTGCCTGAAAGTCAAGGAGCAGCAGGTGCTGGCTGTGGTCGGCCTACTCTTTACATTTATTCTTAGGATGTGAGAACCAGGCAGTGTTCCTTCCTCACCCCTAGATGCCCTCAGGGTCATTAAGTCATAACAGGGAATCCTAACTTCCTCCGCTCTGCGGAAACTGGGGACAACCCGATCCAAGCGCTGGATTTATCGCTCTATTCCCGCCCCGACCTCCTCTCTCTTCCACCCGCGGAACCTACCCCAACACCTCCCACATGCCCACCCCGGCTCCCCATGATTTATGTGACTGTCGCCCTGATGGTCTCTGGGTTACTGATCTTCGTAGGCCCGAAGACGGCCAGCTGCTCCTGGATGTCTGTTTCAAGCAGGCAGCTGGCCAGACAAATGTTAATGAGGCCCAGCCATTAAAATCCACCAGGCCTCACAACCCAGCGCCTGGGCGAGTGGCCCCCCAAATAATGTGGGACTTGAATCAGGCCAAGACCAGACCAGGGCTGGTCCCCCTATAGTGTGGGACTGGTGTCACACCAAGACCAGACCATGAGTGGTCCCCCTAGTGTGGGACTGGAGTCACGCCAAGACCAGACCAGGAGTGGTCCCCCGATAGTGTGGGACTGGAATCAAGCCAAGGCCAGGCCAGGGCTGGTCCCCCTATAGTGTGGGACTGCAGTCAGGCCAAGACCAGACCAGGAGTGGTCCCCCTATAGTGTGGGCTGGAGTCAAGCCAAGACCATACCAGGAGTGGTCCCCCTATAGTGTGGGACCGGAGTCACGCCAAGACCAGACCAGGAGTGGTCCCCCTATAGTGTGGGGCTGGAGTCAGGCCAAGACCAGACCAGGGGTGGTCCCCCTATAGTGTGGGACTGGAGTCAGGCCAAGACCAGACCAGGAGTGGTTCCCCCATAGTGTGGGCTGGAGTCAAGAAAGGACCAGACCAGGAGTGGTCCCCCTATAGTGTGGGGCTGGAGTCAGGCCAAGACCAGACAAGGAGTGGTCCCCCTATAGTGTGGCACTGGATTCAGGCCAAGACCAGACCAGGAGTGGTCCCCCTATAGTGTGGGACTGGAGTCATGCCAAGACCAGACCAGGAGTGGTCCCCCTATAGTGTGGGACTGGAGTCAAGCCAAGGCCAGACCAGGAGTGGTCCCCCTATAGTGTGGGACTGGAGTCAGGCCAAGACCAGACCAGGGGTGGTCCCCTTATCGTGTGGGACTGGAGTCAGGCCAAGACCAGACCAGGAGTGGTCCCCCTATAGTGTGGGACTGGAGTCAGGCCAAGACCAGACCAGGCGTGGTCCCCTTATAGTGTGGGACTGGATTCAGGCCAAGACCAGACCAGGAGTGGTCCCCCTATAGTGTGGGACTGGATTCAGGCCAAGACCAGACCAGGAGTGGTCCCCTTATAGTGTGGGACTGGATTCAGGCCAAGACCAGACCAGGGGTTGTCCCCCTATAGTGTGGGACTGGAGTCAGGCCAAGACCAGACCAGGGGTGGTCCCCCTATAGTGTGGGACTGGAGTCAGGCCAAGACCAGACCAGGGGTGGTCCCCCTATAGTGTGGGACTGGAGTCAGGCCAAGACCAGACCAGGAGTGGTCCCCCTATAGTGTGGGACAGGGGTCAGGCCAAGACCAGACCAGGAGTGGTCCCCCTATAGTGTGTGACAGGGGTCAGGCCAAGACCAGACCAGGGGTGGTCCCCCTTATAGTGTGGGTCTGGATTCAGGCCAAGACCAGATCAGGATTGGTCCCCCTATGGTGTGGGATTGGAGTCAGGCCAAGACCAGACCAGGGGTGGTCCCCTTATAGTGTGGGACTGCATTCAGGCCAACACCAGACCAGGAGTGGTCCCCCTATAGTGTGGGACTGGATTCAGGCCAAGACCAGACCAGGGGTGGTCCCCCTATAGTGTGGGACTGGATTCAGGCCAAGACCAGACCAGGGGCGGTCCCCCTTATAGTGTGGGACTGGATTCAGGCCAAGACCAGGCCAGGGGTGGTCCCCCTATAGTGTGGGACTGGATTCAGGCCAAGACCAGACCAGGGGTAGTCCCCTTATAGTGTGGGACTGGATTCAGGCCAAGACCAGACCAGGGGTGGTCCCCCTATAGTGTGGGACTGGATTCAGGCCAAGACCAGACCATGAGTGGTCCCCTTATAGTGTGGGACTGGAGTCAGGCCAAGACCAGACCAGGAGTGGTCCCCCTATAGTGTGGGACTGGAGTCAGGCCAAGACCAGACCAGGAGTGGTCCCCCTATAGTGTGGGACTGGATTCAGGCCAAGACCAGACCAGGAGTGGTCCCCCTATAGTGTGGGACTGGATTCAGGCCAAGACCAGACCATGAGTGGTCCCCTTATAGTGTGGGACTGGATTCAGGCCAAGACCAGACCAGGAGTGGTCCCCCTATAGTGTGGGACTGGAGTCAGGCCAAGACCAGACCAGGGGTGGTCCCCCTATAGTGTGGGACTGGAGTCAGGCCAAGGCCAGACCAGGGGTGGTCCCCCTATAGTGTGGGACTGGAGTCAGGCCAAGACCAGACCAGGAGTGGTCCCCTTATAGTGTGGGACTGGAGTCAGGCCAAGACCAGACCAGGGGTGGTCCCCCTATAGTGTGGGACTGGAGTCAGGCCAAGGCCAGACCAGGAGTGGTCCCCCTATAGTGTGGGACTGGATTCAGGCCAAGACCAGACCAGGGGTGGTCCCCTTATAGTGTGGGACTGGATTCAGGCCAAGACCAGACCAGGGGTGGTCCCCTTATAGTTTGGGACTGGATTCAGGCCAAGAGCAGACCAGGTGTGGTCCCCCTATAGTGTGGGACTGGATTCAGGCCAAGACCAGACCAGGGGTGGTCCCCTTATAGTGTGGGACTGGATTCAGGCCAAGACCAGACCAGGGGTAGTCCCCCTATAGTGTGGGACTGGATTCAGGCCAAGACCAGACCAGGGGTGGTCCCCCTATAGTGTGGGACTGGATTCAGGCCAAGACCAGACCAGGGGTGGTCCCCCTATAGTGTGGGACTGGATTCAAGCCAAGACCAGACCAGGGGTAGTCCCCCTATAGTGTGGGACTGGAGTCAGGCCAAGACCAGACCAGGGGTGGTCCCCCTATAGTGTGGGACTGGATTCAGGCCAAGACCAGACCAGGAGTGGTCCCCCTATAGTGTGGGACTGGAGTCAGGCCAAGACCAGGCCAGGAGTGGTCCCCCGATAGTGTGGGACTGGATTCAGGCCAAGACCAGACCAGGAGTGGTCCCCCTATAGTGTGGGACTGGAGTCAGGCCAAGACCAGACCAGGTGTGGCCCCCCGATAGTGTGGGTCTGGAGTCAAGCCAAGACCAGACCAGGAGTGGTCCCCCTATAGTGTGGGACTGGACTCAAGCCAAGACCAGAGCAGGGGTAGTCCCCCTATAGTGTGGGACTGGATTCAGGCCAAGACCAGACCAGGGGTGGTCCCCCTATAGTGTGGGACTGGAGTCAGGCCAAGACCAGACCAGGGGTAGTCCCCCTATAGTGTGGGACTGGATTCAGGCCAAGGCCAGACCAGGGATGGTCCCCCTATAGTGTGGGACTGGATTCAGGCCAAGACCAGACCAGGGGTGGTCCCCCTATAGTGTGGGACTGGATTCAGGCCAAGACCAGACCAGGGGTAGTCCCCCTATAGTGTGGGACTGGAGTCAGGCCAAGACCAGACCAGGGGTAGCCCCCCTATAGTCTGGAACTGGATTCAGGCCAAGACCAGACCAGGAGTGTTACCCCTATAGCGTGGGACTGGATTCAGGCCAAGACCAGACCAGGGGTAGCCCCCCTATAGTCTGGAACTGGATTCAGGCCAAGACCAGACCAGGAGTGGTCCCCCTATAGCGTGGGACTGGATTCAGGCCAAGACCAGACAAGGAGTGGTCCCCCTATAGTGTGGGACTGGAGTCAGGCCAAGGCCAGACCAGTAGTGGTCCCCCTATAGTGTGGGACTGGATTCAGGCCAAGACCAGACCAGGAGTGGTCCCCCTATAGTGTGGGACTGGAGTCAGGCCAAGACCAGACCAGGGGTGGTCCCCCTATAGTGTGGGTCTGGAGTCAAGCCAAGACCAGACCAGGAGTGGTCCCCCTATAGTGTGGGACTGGAGTCAGGCCAAGACCAGACCAGGGGTGGTCCCCCTATAGTGTGAGACTGGAGTCAGGCCAAGACCAGACCAGGGGTGGTCCCCCTATAGTGTGGGACTGGAGTCAGGCCAAGACCAGACCAGGAGTGGTCCCCCTATAGTGTGGGACTGGAGTCACACCAAGACCAGACCAGGAGTGGTCCCCCTATCTTGAAGGATGTTACCTGGGATTTTTATTACAAATCAGCAGCTTTCATGATTTATTGTGTTTCCCAAGTTGCCATGGCGGGATTTAAACTCACCATCTCCAGATTGCTAGACCAATACTCTAACCACTAGGCGAACATGCCCTAACCAAAATGTGCAGAGACAGGCCCCCAACTGCACTACAAGACCAGTGGCAGAGAAGGTGACTACTACCATCACCCACAGGGTATATCACAGGACTCACGCACTTTGTCACCCACTGCCGTGTTTTGCCACACTTCCCACTTAGATCCACTGCGATAGACACCAACCTATAGAAAAAGCTTGCATTTACCTGTATATAGCACCTTTCACGATTTCACGACATCCCAAAGTGTTTCACAGCAAATTAAGACCCTTTGAAATGTAGTCACTGTTATAATGTAGGAAACGCAGCAGCCAATTTGTGCACAACCAGATCCCACAAACAGCAATGAGTTAATGACCAGGTCATCTCTTTTAGTGATGTTGGTTGAAGGACAAATATTGGCCAGGACTCTTGTAGTGTCCGCGTATCAATAACACACGGACTGCAGGAGAACGGTAATAACAGGTGTTTACTGAACAGAGGGGATGCTGGAACTGAAAGTACAGAAGCCTGCTACGGCTTTATATACAGGTGTTGTCACTGCCGGTACTACAGTATAAAAGCAGTTCTCTCTTAAAGGTACATACACAACAATTCCTCCCCTTTTAGATAAACAGTACATAACATTCATTTAACAATTAAATAATAAGTAATTACAATTACAATTTTCTCTGTACTATATACATCAACTGAAGTAATCATTTATAAATTCAGTCTTTGAGGAGGCTTCCTGATCCTGTCTGGATAGCGACTTTCTCGAGTATCCTGTTCTTGCGGCGGAGTCGATTCTGGCTCATTGTCATTGGTTGGTTCGTCAGCTTCCAATACCACTGATTCTGAGGTAGACGCAATCTGTACTTTGGGTTCATAACCAGGTGCGCATGCTCGTGGTATGGGTTTGACTTGTTCCTGTGACTCTAGAATCTGGTCAGCATGGCGTCTCACGATGCTCTCTCCAACGTCCACTGTGTACATTAGTGGTCCCTGCTGTGTGCATATCGTTCCTGGCTGCCATTTTTCTGTTCGGTAGTCGCGGGCCAAGACTGGTTGCCCTATCTTGAAGCTCCTGGTTGGCTTCTCATTGATGTGCTGGAATTGCTTATCCTCAACATCTCGTCTTATGTTTGGTTTGAGCAAATCCAGGCGACATCTTAACCTTCAGTTAAAGGACATTATGGCTGGAGCTTGGTTGGTGACTGCATGTGTCGCATTCCGGTAAGCAAACAAGAAATTATCCACCTTGTGTTGTAGTGGTATGTTGTCGTTATACATCGCGTTTATTGCTTTTTTAAAGGTCTGAACAAACCTCTCAGCCAATCCATTTGTGGCTAGATGATATGGGGCAGATGTGTAATGTTTTACCCCATTATTCCTCAAAAACCTCCGGAAATCCTCGGACACAAACTGTGGTCCATTGTCGGAGCAAATCTGTTCTGGCAAGCCATTCCTGGCGAAGATGGTCTGTAGGACTGCAATAGTTTTCTCCGTGGTGGTGGAGGACATTTTGATGACCTCTGGCCATTTCGAATGTGCATCCACGGCGATTAAAAACATTGAGTCCATAAATGGACCAGCAAAATCAATGTGTACCCGTTGCCATGGAGATGAGGGCCACTCCCATGGGTGTAAAGGGGCCTGTGGTGGAGCATTTTGGACTTTCTGGCATCCTGTGCATCTCTTGGTCATATCCTCGATTTCTTTATCGATTCCCGGCCACCACACAAATGCCCTGGCTAGGCTCTTCATTTTTACCCCTCCCAGATGACCCTCATGAAGCTCATTGAGCACTCTATCTCTCAACTTGGGTGGAATTACCACTCGGGATCCACACATCAAGGTCCCCCGGCACACTGACAGCTGTTCTCTCCTTGGCGAGAATGCTGGCAACAGTGAGTCGCCATGTGCTGGCCATCCCTTCACCGTCAAATCATAGACCCAAGAGAGTGTCGGGTCATTTCGGGTTTCCTTCTCTATACTTGAGTTTGTAACAGGTAGACATTCGACTATGGTCGAATGGAATATCTCAACAGGGTCCACTGCAGGTGCTTCCTCCACCGTAGGCAACGGCAGGTGCGACAGCCCATCAGCGTTTCCATGCTGTTTCGTACCCTTGTGCTCTATGTCGTCTTGATGTGCCCCTAGAAAAAGGGACCATCTTTGCAGCCGTTGCGCCGTCATCACCGGAACGCCCTTCTTTGGGTTAAAAATGGAGACAAGAGGCTGGTGATCAGTCAGTAGGGTGAATTTCTGCCCGTGCAGATAGTGATTGAACTTCTTCACCCCCCACACCAGGCTGAGGGCCTCCCTGTCAATCTGGGCGTAGTTACGCTCGGCTGAGGTTAACGAGCGCGACGCAAAGGCTATTGGCCTCTCTGAACCGTCAAGGAATTTGTGTGACAGCACCGCTCCAATGCCGTAGGGAGACACATCACATGCCAACCGAATCGGTAGTGTTGGATTGTAGTGGGCCAATACTTCTTTTGAAGTGATTAGGCATTTACATTTCTGAAAGGCACGCTTACACTCATCACTCCATTTCCATGCTACTCCAGTTTGCAGCAGGGCGTTCAGTGGGTGCAGAATTGTAGATAAATTTGGCAAGAACTTATGGTAGTAGTTCACCAACCTGAGGAACGACCTCAGTTGCGACACATTTTCTGGTGCTGGAGCCTTGACTACTGCCTCAATCTTGTCTGGGGACTTATGTAACCCCTCTTCATCAATCATGTGGCCACAATACGAGATTTGGTTCCTGAAAAACTCGCATTTGGGGCGGTTGGCTCGTAGCCTATATTCTTGTAATCTAGTGAGCACCTGCTCCAGGTTGGCAAGGTGTTCACTGTCATTTTCGCCCGTAACCAGGATGTCGTCCAAATAACACTGGGTCCCCGGGATCCCTTGCAGGACTTGTTCCATCGCCCTCTGCCAAATAGCCGGAGCTGATGCTACCCCGAATACCAGTCGGTTGTACTGGTAAAGACCTTTGTGAGTGTTTATCGTGAGGTATTTTCTAGATCGTTCTTCTACCTCCATTTGTAGATACGCTTGGGCCAGATCAATCTTCGTAAAGCATTTCCCTCCAGATAGTGAGGCGAAAATATCTTCTATCCGCGGAAGTGGATATTATACTGTGTGCAGGACTGGGTTCACAGTTACCTTAAAGTCCCCACAGATGCGATGGGTGTGGCCCACTCGCTCCAGTTCACCTTGGACAGCACACCCGAATGCTCCAGACTCTCCAGCTCTGCTTCGACGGCTGGGCGGATCGCGTACGGTACCGGTCTGGCCTTAAAAAATTTTGGGTTTGCGTTATCTTCAATTTTTATCGTTGCCGTTACTCCTTTTAGAGTCCCAAGTCCTTGCTGGAACACCTCTTTCGCGTCAGTTAGAATTTTTGACAGCCGTCCAGGTGTGACATCGTCATCCTTTTTGTCAGCCACAGTTAGCGCCTGAATGGAATGCCAATCCAATTGTATTTTTCGGATCCATTCACGTCCCAATAATGGTGGTCCTCCATCTTGTAGTATATATAGATACAGTTTCTGTGTTTCCTTGCCGTTGTATTTAACGGGCACCCTTATTTTTCCTCTGGGGTAGACTTTTTGCCCCTTCAATACAATGGACGTGTCCTTCAAGGGTATGTGTGAGAATAGCCGCTCATAGTCTCGTCGATTCATGACTGTTAGGGCTGATCCTGTGTCCAATTCCATCTTTGCTTGGGACCCTGCTATCATGAGGGTGACCCAAATGGTTCGGTGATCCTCCTTTGCGATCACATTGTGTAACTTTAGACAACTTAGTCTCCTGCTCCCGGAGTCATTATCACTCTCCTGATCTTCTGAACTACTGTCTGTCATTTTTTTTACTTTCTTGTACTTTTCCTTAGTAGTTCTTTTAGTGTTGGTTTTCTTTCCCGACCTGCAGACTCGTGCTATGTGTCCCACTTTTCCACATTGCCTGCATACTTTGTCCTTAAACCAGCAGTCCTTCTGGCCATGGGTTGTTCTGCCGCAGCGATAGCACTTTTCTGCTCCATATGCCATTTCGTTGGTGCTATATACTTGCGGTTTCTGTTGTATTTCCGCAGCTCCCTGTGCTGCTGCTTCGTAGGATACTGCCACGCTGAACGCCTGTTCTAGCGTAAGGTCCTTTTCCGAAAGTAGTCGTTTCTGGGTTCCTTCACTCTGGAGCCCGCAGACAAACTTATCCCTTAAGGTATCTGCCAGTCCTGCTCCGAACTGGCAGTGCTTCGATGACTTGCGTAGTTCCGTAAGATAGTCAGCATTACTCTCATCTTTGTGCTGGTTTCTTTTATGGAACTTGAATCTTTCTGCTATCAGCAGCGGTGTAGGGTTTAGATGTTCCTGTAAGATACTGACAATCTCTTCAAAGCTTTTCTCCATTGGTTTAGCTGGGGTAATTAAATTCCGCAATAGGCCGTACGTTCTCGCGCCCATCAAATTTAATAATACTGACGCCTTCTTTTCATCGGCCACCCCATTTGCCTTGCAGTACACTTTCCACATACGTGGTCCAGTCTTCTATTTCGTTGTCGAAAGCAGTGATACTGCCACTCTTCGGCATCTTGGGTGGTTTAAAATGGCGCCTCCCGCGCTTTTCCTTCTTCCCCTTGCTGCCAATGCTGCTCCTAGCGTTCTAAATAGTAATGGCGGCGCCCCGCGGCTTCGGCGCGTCTCTCTTTTGTTAGTTAAATTCCTTAGTTTTATTCTTCTTCGACGCTGTCCACTGCGCATCTCTTTTCCTTCCCCTCTTTTATTTTCTCTAACGCTGCCCAGCTCTTGAGCACCGACCGCGCCCTGTGCGCTCCACCCTCTCTCTCTCTTTTCCTTCCCGACGATGCTGCACGGCCCCCTTGCAGAGCCGCTCGATCGAGCTCAAGCCCGCCGCAGTCCAGAAGGGTCAGCGCACTACCTGCTACCAGCACGATTTGCTGGAACACCTTGACTGGGGAGCCAAGCCCAGCTCTCCACAGCTTCCCCTGCGATTCACTGAACTCCGATGGATCACTGGGCGGTTGCCCACGGTCGACGCCCGTTGCTCTGGCTTTGACCTCCAAGAAGCATCTTTTCAGGGATGGATCCCCGTGAGGTGATGCAGTACTGCAGGTGAGTTCGAACCTGCTCGTCGCCACTGTAGTGTCCGCGTATCAATAACACACGAACTGCAGGAGAACGGTAATAACAGGTATTTACTGAACAGAGGGTATGCTGGAACTGAAAGTACAGAAGCCTGCTACGGCTTTATATACAGGTGCAGTCACTGCCAGTACTACAGTATAAAAGCAGTTCTCTCTTAAAGGTACATACACAACAACCCTGGAGACTACTCTCCTCCTCTTCTTCGAAACAGTGCCATGGGAGGTTTTATATCCACGTCAGAGGGCTGATGGGGCCTCAGTTTAACATCTCATCTGAAGGACGGCACCTCTGACAGTGCAGCACTCCCTCAGTACTGCATTGGGAGTGTCAGCCTGGAGTGGAACTTGAACCCACGACCTTCTGACTCAAAGGCTACAGTGCTACCCACTGAGCCAAGGCAGACACTAGCATTAACATTTCACAAACTTTATTGCTATTCCAGGATACAGAATGTCACTAATTCTACACATGTAGTCATTTGTGCTACACATAACAATCTGATAGTATACATTAGTAGGAATTCCATGATCCTAAGCTCCAGGCAGGGAAGGTGCATTCACAAGGAGCCTAGGTTGGAGACAGGACCACAACACCATAGCCCCCAATTCACACTGGAGCTAATTTACAGAACAAACGGGAAACTGTTCAACCTTCGTTACCTCCAGTCCAGATCCAAGATCGTCCCATCTTCTGTCGTTGAATTACAGAATGCAGACGATGCTTGCGTCTGCTCTCACTCGGAGGTCGAACTCCAAACCATCGTCAACACCTTCACCGAAGCGTACGAGAGCATGGGCCTTACACTAAACATCCGTAAGACAAAGGTCCTCTACCAACTTGCCCCCGCCACACAGTACTGCCCCCCGATTATCAAAATCCACGACAAGGCCTTGGACAACGTGGACCACTTTCCATACCTTGGGAGCTTACTGTCAACAAGGGCAGACGTCAATGACGAAGTCCAACACCTGCTTCAGTGTGCCAGTGCAGCCTGAGGTCGCCTGAGGAAGAGTGTTTGAAGACCAGGACCTCAAACCCGGCACTAAGCTCATGGTCTACAGAGCAGCAGTGATACCCGCCCTGCTGTATGCTGCAGAGACATGGACCATGTACAGCAGACATCTCAAAGCACTGGAGAGGGTCCACCAACGCTGCCTCCGCAAGATCCTGCAAATCCATTGGCAGGATAGGTGCACCAACATCAGTGTTCTTGCTCAGGCCAACATCCCCAACATCGAAGCTTTGACCACACTCGATCAGCTCCGCATGCCCGATACGAGACTCCCAAAACAAGTGCTCTACTCGGAGCTCTGGCACAGCAAGAGAGCCCCAGGTGGGCGGAGGAAACGCTTCAAGGATACCCTCAAAGCCTCCTTGAAAAAGTGTAACATCCCCACCGACACCTGGGAATCCCTGGCCCAAGACCGCACAAAGTGGAGGAGAAGCATCCAGGAAGGCGCCGAACACCTCAAGTCTCTTTGCCGGGAGCAAGCGGAAGCCAAGCGCAGGCAGCGCAAGGAGCGCACGTCAACCCAAACACCCCACCCACCTGCCCCTTCAACCACCATCTGCCCAACCTGCGACAGAGACTGTAGGTCCCGCATTGGACTCATCAGTCACCTGAGAACTCATTTTTAATGTGGAAGCAAATCATCCTCGGTTCCGAGGGACTGCCTAAGAAGGAGAAGAGGCTGGAGACAGGACCACAACACCATAGCCCCCAATTCACACTCCTCATAAGCAGAGCTTTCCCCCATTAGAGTGTGGGATCACCCCACATATTCTATCAATATATAAATGGTATGCAAGCAGCCCCACCCCCAGAAGGTAACTCAGTTCACTGTAAGCCTCCAGGCACTTCACAAGAAGCATTTAATTCCAACGTAATCAATCATGACACAGCTCTTTGAAGGAGAAGGAAGGATGGACCATTGGCTCCTCGGAGACAGGGGTTACCAGGTGCAACCAGTGCATGGGTGCACTGCACCTTTGGGGCCTGACGGTGAGGGACCTTTTGCTCCGTCAGTTTTTCTACGGGAATACACGGGACAGGTTTAACCAGTCTCTCTGTGCTAGTACATAAGGAGGAGTGGGTGGTTCCTCTGGGATTAATAGATGACAGCAGGAAATCCATATCCTTCCACATCCTAATTGATCCCTTCAGCATCATTCTGCCCTTAATTTGAGGGAGTGCTGCATTGTCAATGAGACGTTAAACTGAGGCCCCCACCTGCCCTCTCAGGTGGATGTAAAAGATCTCATTGCACTATTCAATGAAGAGCACGGGTGTTCTTCCCAGTGTCCTGGCCAATATTTATCCTTTAACCAACTCGTAAGAAACAGATTATCTGGGCATTTACTTCATTGCTCTTTTGGGACCTCGTTCTGTGCAAATTGGCTGATGCATTTTCTACATTACAGCAGTGGCTACACTTCGAAAATGCTTCATTGGCTGCAAAGTGCTTTGGGGCATCCTGAGGTCGTTAAATGCGCTGTATAAATGCAAGTTCTTTCTTTACATGCGTGCTATCCATTGACACTATGGATGTAGGCCAAAATAAATAATGCATTGTCCCCTCGTTCTATCGCAGGTTGCCCATGGGGAAGGTAATGAAATAGTCTGCCCTGGACAACAGTCTGTCCACTGGAGAGTGGCTGTTGTTTCCCAGCAGCACCTTGGAATATGCCTGAGGCAAGAAGCTCAGCGCTGCCGTGGTGAGCTTGGCAATGTGCTCCCTGGCTAGAGGGCAAACAGCTAAATTCTGTCGTAGGCTCCCTAGTGAATGGAAGGCTGTGAAGGTGGTTAACCCTTCCAACGTACCAACATAGTAGTGCGTCTGCCTGTAAATACGGCTCCCTGGGTAAGGGCGGTGTGGTAAATCTACGGGTTGTAGCGGTACCACCGAGTGTCCCTTACTTACCTACATAATTCCCTTTAACTGCGTTTGTATAGAGTTTGCATGTTCGGGCCGTTGCCCCTTTAAGAACGCGACCTAACGCGATGACGCGGGCAAATGCGATGACGCGGGCAAACGTGATGATGCAGGTAAACGCGAGCCGGCCCAGCTCGGCCTCCTGCTCCCGCGACAATCGCCGGCCCGGCTCGGCCTCCCGCTCCTGCGACGGCCGCCGGCCCAGCTTGGCCTCCCGCTCCCGTGACTTCGGCCGCAACGGCCAGCTGCAGTGCCGGGTGCCGGGTAAACGCGATGACGTCACGTCGCAAGTCACGTGACCGTCCCAAGCGCGGGGCAAACGCGATGACGTCATCACGCAAGTCACGTGACTACCCAAGCGCAGGAAGAACCCGATGACGTCATCACGCAATCCACGGGACTGCCTAGTCAGTCCTCGTGGCGTCTCCGTCTGGTGAAGACCTATTTTATGGCTCTCCTGTACCTAGCTCTGCAACCTGTTTGAATTCCTCTGTTCCTGCATTAAAAACCTTTTTGATTGTTCTCCTGGAGTCGAACTCGATTATTAAGTAGGAATTCGTCCAATACCTGCATCGGTGACCACGAATACCTACAATTGGTGACCAACGACATGAGGACGGTAGCTCATCAATACCTACAATCTACAATTGGTGACCCCGTCTCCGTGAACGTTTTTCACGGAAGAAGTGCATAGCCTGAACCCCGTCTCTGTGAACGTTTTCACAGAAGTCAAACAACAACCGACGAACACCAATTCTTACAATTGGTGACCAACGACGTGAGGTCGGGAGCTCATCAATACCTACATTGGTGACCCCGTTTTTCGTGAATGTTTTTCACAAAAGCAGCGCAGCTGGACCCCGATTTTTCGTGAACGTCTTTCACGAAAGCAGTACGCCTGGAAGCTACAGCCGTTTTGCTCAGCTACCGCAACACTGGGAGCAACAACCGCCCTCGTGCTTTATCCTGGTAGATGCCCCGTTTGCCTTGTGCAACATCGATACGGCGCAGACCACGTACCTGGATACGGTCTCCATTTTTAACAGCTCTACCGACTTTCGGAGCGTCAGCCTCTTCAACAACCCCACGGCAGAACAGCAAGTATAACACCCTCACAGCGCGGGTGCAGCACGTTTACGGGCTCACAGGATCGGAGCGCACCCTGGCGGAGAGGCCACGAGGACTCAGTCCTCGCAAACCACCCCTCGCAACCCACGAGGACTCACCCCTCACAACCCATGAGGACTCGCCCCTCGCAAACCACAAGGACCCATCCCCCGCCGACGCCGCACCAGCCCGTCAGCCTGCTGGTCTGTCTTTTCTACCACGCTTTTCGGCGCGACGGCGAAGCGTTGCCGCCCTCCCGGCAGTTTTTCCCCCTACCAAAATCAACAACAACTAGAAGCGTTGCCGCCCTCCCGGCAGTTTCTCCCCCTACCAAAATCAACAACAACTAGAAGCGATGCCGCCCTCCCGGCAGTTTTTCCCCCTACTGCAAGCAACAACAACTAGAAGTGTTGCCGCCCTCTCTACAGTTTTCCCCTCAACGAAAGCAAACATCTACTGATGCTGCGACCATCGAGGACGGGTCCAACGGGCATCCCGCGGCCGTGATCGGCCACGCGAAAATTGCTGTCATCACCGATCACTGATCAACGCAGCAACGGTTCACTCTCTTCTGTGTTACTGTAGTAGCACTACGGCACACACCGTTCCATGCGTTCCCGGCTGCCGGAGAGTTCGCTTGCCTGTCGGCGAGTTCACCGACCTGCCCAGACCCACGTTTTTTTCCTCCTAGATCACCCGTTCGGCGTTCCTGCAGATTTCGTCAGACTGGGGACCTTTTCCCAACAATGACAGAGCTATGACGCGGCCAGCTGTTTCGCCCCGGCGCCCGCTTCGAACCACGGGCTACAGAGGTCACACGCTTCCACGGTCCTTCGCATGGCTGAATACGTTTTATCCACCACGACGCACGCAAGGATCCGCTCACGACCAGCACATATTTGAACATCGCCCGCCAAGTCGAGACAGCATGACCGCCGAGACCACCGACCACCCATCGTTGTTACGCCAACCCAAGTACGACCACCCGCCAGACCGTCAGCCACCCAGCAGTCTCCGTCTCGAGACTACAGGAGTCGTTCGGACAGGCTCGTCAGACCATCTCATTGTTTGACGCCAACCGTTAAAGCGAATTCTAGGGGGGCGCATGTAGCGGTACCACTGAGTGTCCCTTACTTACCTACATAATTCCCTTTAACTACGTTTGTATAGAGTTTGCATGTTCGGGCTGTTGCCCCTTTAAGAACGCGACCTAACGCGATGACACGTGCAAACGCGATGACGCAGGCAAACGTGATGACGCAGGTAAACGCGAGCCGGCCCAGCTCGGCCTCCCGCTCCCGCGCCAATCGCCGGCCCGGCTCGGCCTCCCGCTCCCGCGACGGCCGCCGGCCCAGCTTGGCCTCCCGCTCCCGCGACTTCGGCCGCAACGGCCAGCTGCAGTGCCGGGTGCCGGGTAAACGCGATAACGTCACGTCGCAAGTCACGTGACCGTCCCAAGCGCGGGCAAACGCGATGACGTCATCACGCAAGTCACGTGACTACCCAAGCGCGGGAAGAGCCCGATGATGTCATCACGCAATCCACGGGACTGCCTAGTCAATCCTCGTGGCGTCTCCATCTGGTGAAGACCTATTTTATGGCTCTCCTGTACCTAGCTCTGCAACCTGTTAGAATTCCTCTGTTGCTGCATTAAAAACCTTTTTGATTGTTCTCCTGGAGTCGAACTCGATTATTAAGTAGGAATTCGTCCAATACCTACATCGGTGACCACGAATACCTACAGGGTGATGCAGTCTGACCTGCCTCCCAATCTAGCTTCATGTATTTTTAATTATAATTGTAGCAACTAAAAATGTGGCATCCTAGGGTCCAAAGATAACTTGACCACAAATAACCCTGAAAATACAAGCTGGCACCTATCCAAAAATAGACTGCTGAAATTCTTCTTCAATAACAGTCATTCCCCTTTTAAATGGCTACTTCCTGCCAGCCAGAATGTTGCCGTTGCAATGGGTCAACTCAAATGGCAGCACGTTCCTGAAGAGAACCTCAGAAAATTGCAAATAACAACAGAAAATGCTGGAAACACTCAGCAGGCCAGGCAACATCCGTGGAGAGAGAAACAGAGTTAATGTTTCAGGTCTGGGACCCTTCTTCAGAACTGGAAAAAGCTGGAGATGTAACAGATATTAAGCAGGTGCAGAGATAGGAAGGGGGGGTGGGTGTGGGAGGGGGGTGGGAAGGGAGGAAGGAATTGAAGGAATATACTGTGCTGAGGTAAGAGGCAGGAAAGATAAAATGTTGCAAAAGGGGTGGCAAAAATCATACAGCAAGAAAAATGGGAGCAGGGTTTATAGTTTGAAATTGTTGAACTCAATGTTGAGTCCAGAAGGCTGTAAAGTTGCATGTGTGCTTATTACAGCAGCAACAACCTGCAGTTATACAGCACCTTTAACGTAGCAAAACATCTCAAGGCACTTCACAAGAGTGTAATCAGACATAAATTGACACCGAGCCAAAGAAGGAGACATTAGGACAGGAGAGCAAATACTTGGTCAAAGAGAAAGGTTTTAAGGAGGAACTTAAAGGAGGAGAGAGAGGGTTAGAGAGGTGTAGAAGCTTATGGAGGGAACTTGAGAGATTGGGGCCTTGGCAGCTCAGGTCATGGAGGACATCCGATTACCATAGATTATAATATTACAATGAAGCTCTCCCCTACCTTTGGTGATAGTCCACTTCAGGAATAGATTGGATAGATGGAGGAAGGAAAAGTGTTTGAAAGGATATGGGAACAGGGTGGGTAAATGTGATTACAACTATTTGCTCATGGGGAAAGTAAAAGTTGGCATGGACTGGTTGGGCCGAATGGCCTGTTTCTGTGTTGTAACCTCCGTGTATAAGGCCCAATTGCAAATTTCCACAGAGCACAAAATGGTTCATTTCCTGCGAGGTCAGCGCCACTGCATTTCGCTTCCCTCCTGCACGCCCATACCTGTTCTGCTCCAGTGCTATCAGCAATGGCAACTGGGAAATTTCCCTTGTGTGAGAGGTACCACAACACACCACACTAGTTCACACTATACCACAACACACCACAGTATATCGCACTATATCACACTATCTCAAAACACACTGCACGACACCGCACCATACCGTACTACACCGCACTACACCGTACTATACCACACTACACCACACCATACTGTACTACATCGCACTATAACACACTGTACCACACTGTACCGCGCCATAGTGCACTATACCACACTGTATCGCACTATACCACACCATACTACACTGCAGTGTACAGCACTACACCGAACTATACCGCACTATAACGCACTGTACCGCACCACACTGCACTGTACCGCGCTATACTGCACTACACCACACTATACCATACTCTACTTCATTATACCACACCGCATTATACCACACTATAATAGGCTATGCTATACTATGTTGTACTATATTATAACTACACTGTACTATACTACTGTATAATACGCTACACTGTGCAACACTACACTCTACTACACTATTCTATACTTTACTATATTGTACTGTATTATGCTATACTATGCTATATTTTACTATACTACACTATACATTTGCTGCTGAAACCCTCATCCAAGCCTTTGTTACCTCCAGACTTGACTATTCCAATGCACTCTTGGTCAGCCTCCCATCTTCCGCTCTCCGTAAACTTGAGGTCATCCAAAACTCTGCTGCCCGTGTCCTAATTCGCACTAAGTTCCTTCACCCATCACCCCTGTGTTCGTTGATCTACATTGGCTCCCAATTAAACAGCGCCTCATTTTAAAATTCTCATCCTTGTTTTCAAATCCCTCCATGGCCTCACCCCCTTCCCTATCTCTGTCATCTCCTCCAGCCATACAACCCTCAGAGATGTCTGCATTCCACCAATTCTGGCCTCTTGCGCATACCTGATTTTAATCGCTCCACCATTGGCAGTCGTACCTTCAGCTGTCTAGGCCCTAAGCTCTGGAATTCCCTTCCTAAACCTCTCCACCTCTCTACCTCTCTTTTCTCCTTTAAGACGCTCCTTGAAACCTACCTCTTTGACCAAGCTTTTGGTCACCTGCCCTAATATCTCCTTATGTGGCTCGGTGTCAAATTTTGTTTGATAACGGTCCTGTGAAGCACCTACGTTAAAGGCCCTATATAAATGCAAGTTGTTGTTGTATATTATACTCTGCTATACCTACTATATATTGCAGTATTGCATGGTATATGTCTCACTTATATATGCATAATTACACTATATAAGTACACTTTGGAAATCATTTTCTAAGTCAATTAAAATGAATGGACAGAAAATGTTGGGTGAAGAAGCCCAATTTCCCGAAGTTCTCCACTGGTCACACAAACTGGGAGAATCAATCCTGTAAAACACGATCATTACAATCTAAGATCCATGCGTTCTACAAAAAAGTGCATGAGCTGTTCTTGATCTATTATGTACTGGAAACCACTTGCAATTATATAGCGCCTTTCAAGCCCTCAGGACGTCCCAAATCACAGCCAATGAAATAAGGTCACTGTTATAATGGCGGGAAATGCGGCAGCCTATGCGGCCTGCGGAAAGGCCCCACAGCAGCAATGAAATAATAACCAGATAATCTGTTTTTAGTGATGTTGGTTGAGGAATAAATATTGGCCAGAGCACCAGGAAGAACTCCCCTGCTCTTCTTTGAAATAGTGTCGTGGGATCATTTATGTCCATCTGAGAGAGCAGACGGGGCCTCAATTTAATGTCTCATCCGAAAGACGGCACTTCCAACAGTGCAGCACTCCCTCAGTACAGCACTGGCATGTCAGCCTAGATTATCTGCTCAAATCTCTGGAGTAGGACTTGAAGCCACAACCTCCTGTGACGTGCAAGCGGAAACAACAACAACAACAACGTAAAAAGCACATTTAATGTAGTAAAACATCCCACGGCACTTCACACGAATGTAATCAAAATGTTTAACTTGACTGGACCAGGAGACAATGTAGGTCAGCGAGCACAGGGGTGATGGGTGAACGGGACTTGAGCGAGATAGGATACAGGCAGCAGAGTTTGGGATAAGCTCAAGTTTACCGGGGGTGGAAGATGGGAGACCATTGGGATAGTCAAGTCTGGAGGTAACAAAAGCATGATGTGGGTTTGAGCAGCAGGTGAGCTGAGGCAGAGATGAAGATGGGCAATGTTACTGAGGGAGGAGTAGGCAGTCTTGGTGATGGGGAAGATATGTGGTCAAAAGCTCAGCTCAGGGTCAAATAGGCCGCCGAGGTTGTATACAATCTGGTGCAGCCTCAGGCAGTGGCCAGGGAGGGGGTGGAGCATCACACAGATGGCAGTTCTCACACTAATATCCAATTGCTGTGATTCCCCTGCATCAACAACCAGCAGGTCAGTCACCTCTGCTGCAGTATAACTCCAGCCATAGACTGTTAAATCTCCCTGCATTCCTTGTGCACAGTACACTGCAAAGAAGCAAGACAGTCAGCTTTATTCGGTGCTTGTTTAAAAACTTGTGTTAACCATATTATACATAAAATGGCAGATAGGTGAAGGGGATTTGGGTTAAGCACGGATTGCTGTCCTGTGACTCAGATGATGTTTGTAAAGAGCTGAAGTTCCAGTTCGCTGGGTTAAGGAGTCTTTTGAATTGTGCCTGGATTACGGCCTTAAAATATCCTCCTGCTCACTGGCTGTTACAAATTCCTCCAAGTCACTTCACAAAAACCACAGGTCTAATCAATGAGGCAAAAATACCCTTCACATTTGAAACGTCAGCTCCATCTTTTAAATCTGGGAGCTCCCTCACTCACCTTGGATCCTCTGACATTACCAGCCTGTGATCTGCACAAATGCTTGTGCCCTCCAACAGAACTGAAGGAGATGCCCATCAATGGACAAACAATTCAGACACATTCCTACAATAGACACGGTCTCACCCACTCTCAGAACTGCACCTCCAACTTAAAGTTCATTATTTAAAAATCTCCCTGTTACTCCCTTAAAACGTACCAGCTTTCAGATACTTTTCTACATCTCCTTCCTGTATCTTGGAGTGTTTGAAAGCCCACCTGAGAGTGCTGTTATAAAACAGCAAAATGAAATGTTAGCCTCTGATACTCCCCCTTACATCCTTGTTTCTCAATCAATCAACTCTATGCACCTGCCACAAGTAAAATCATTCTTCGGGAATGACGGACACCAGTTCCTTTCCTTTGTTTAATTATTCCTTCCCAAAAAAAATGAAAAGCAAAATACCGAACCTCTAAACTGGAGGGTCTAGGTTGTCCTTCCAGGAGCTGATGGGAGCTGTCCGGCATCAATAAGAAATGTTTCATCCTCTCATATCCCTAGGGTCAGCAGTGATTGGAGTAAATCCTTCAGACAGTGTGTCTCTTGTTTGAGAGTGTGTGTGCACGCGTGAAACTCTATCAGAAGGCAGGGTGCTGTGTGTGTGTGACTCTATCGGTAGACACTGCTCTGTGTGCTTGTGTGTGAGAGAGAGTGTATAAGCATGTGTGTGACTTTATCTGTCACAGGATGCTGTGTGTGTGAGTGTGAGAGCGTGTAAGCGTGTGTGTGACTTTATCTGTCACAGGATGCTGTGTGTGTGTGAGTGTGAGAGCGTGTAAGCGTGTGTGTGACTATCTGTCACAGGATGCTGTATGTGTGTGAGTGTGAGAGTGTGTAAGCGTGTGTGTGACTATCTGTCACAGGATGCTGTGTGTGTGTGAGTGTGAGAGCGTGTAAGCATGTGTGTGACTATCTGTCACAGGATGCTGTATGTGTGTGAGTGTGAGAGTGTGTAAGCGTGTGTGTGTCTCTATCTGTCGCAGGATGCTGTGTGTGTGTGAGTGTGAGAGAGTGTGTAAGCGTGTGTGTGACTATCTGTCACAGGATGCTGTATGTGTGTGAGTGTGAGAGTGTGTAAGCGTGTGTGTGACTCTATCTGTCGCAGGATGCTGTGTGTGTGAGTGTGAGTGTGTAAGCGTGTGTGTGACTCTACCTGTCGCAGGATGCTGTGTGTGTGAGTGTGAGTGTGTAAGCGTGTGTGTGACTCTACCTGTCGCAGGATGCTGTGAGTGTGAGAGTGTGTAAGCGTGTGTGTGACTCTATCTGTCGCAGGATGCTGTGTGTGTGAGTGTGAGTGTGTAAGCGTGTGTGTGACTCTACCTGTCGCAGGATGCTGTGTGTGTGAGTGTGTAAGTGTGTGTGTGACTCTACCTGTCGCAGGATGCTGTGTGTGTGAGTGTGAGTGTGTAAGCGTGTGTGTGACTCTACCTGTCGCAGGATGCTGTGTGTGTGAGTGTGAGAGTGTGTAAGCGTGTGTGTGACTCTATCTGTCGCAGGATGCTGTGTGTGTGAGTGTGAGAGTGTGTAAGCGTGTGTGTGACTCTATCTGTCGCAGGATGCTGTGTGTGTGAGTGTGAGTGTGTAAGCGTGTGTGTGACTATCTGTCGCAGGATGTTGTGTGTGTGAGAGAGTGTGTAAGCGTGTGTGTGACTATCTGTCGCAGGATGTTGTGTGTGTGTGAGTGTGAGAGAGTGTGTAAGCGTGTGTGTGACTATCTGTCGCAGGATGTTGTGTGTGTGTGAGTGTGTGAGTGTGTAAGCGTGTGTGTGACTCTATCTGTCGCAGGATGCTGTGTGTGTGTGAGTGTGAGAGAGTGTGTAAGCGTGTGTGTGACTCTATCTGTCGCAGGATGCTGTGTGTGTGTGAGTGTGAGAGAGAGTGTGTAAGCGTGTGTGTGACTCTATCTGTCGCAGGATGCTGTGTGTGTGTGAGTGTGAGAGAGAGTGTGTAAGCGTGTGTGTGACTCTATCTGTCGCAGGATGCTGTGTGTGTGTGAGTGTGTGAGAGAGTGTGTAAGCGTGTGTGTGACTATCTGTCGCAGGATGCTGTGTGTGTGAGTGTGAGAGAGAGTGTGTAAGCGTGTGTGTGACTCTATCTGTTGCAGGATGCTGTGTGTGTGTGAGTGTGAGAGAGTGTGTAAGCGTGTGTGTGACTATCTGTCGCAGGATGTTGTGTGTGAGTGTGTAAGCGTGTGTGTAATTATCTATCGCAGGGTGCTGTGCGTGTGAGTGTGAGAGAGTGTGTAAGCATCTGTGCGTGTCTGACTCCAATCTGTCGGCAGAGTGCTGAGCGAAGAATTGAAAAGAATACTTTACAAAATTCCCAGCCCTGGAGCACTGAGCCAATTGGCTTCCACATAAAGCAAAGGGGGCTGGGCCTGTGCACCGAAGTCTTGGGTAATGAGGAAGTGAATGAAATATCGGGGATAGGCTTTCAGGAAGTGAGCAGACCCTGCTAGGAAAGAGTGGAGAGACCAGTTGGGTGAGATAACTGACAAAAATAGGAGGAAAAATAGCAGGGGAAGTGAGGGGAGTGCAGTGAGAGCGTGGCAGTCTGAGAGGGTAGGTACTGGCCCATCTAATTACAGTGCGAACGTGTTCTCAAAATATTCCACACAGCTCTTTTGGAAGCATGGTGAAGGCAGAGCAAGAGAGAGAGAGCGAGAGGAAGAGAGCGATGCTTCTCTTTGTGAGGGTAAAAAGTCGAAGTCCCAGGCTTTACAGTAAAGGTCTGGTCTATCCACGAAAACGGCAGAGGATTATGACGAGGTGAGGCAGTGGTTATACGGCAGGCTTTAATGTATAAAATCAGGTGAACAGTGGGGTACTAATGTCCTCAATGGGTTAGCAGCATGAAGTCAGTGGGCGACGGGACGGGAGGAGCTGTGGAACACTGTTGTTGAGAGGAGGAAAAGACAGAACAAATATAGTGCGAGAGCACGGGAGAGAGTATAGAACGAGAAATGGTCATTCACCCTCAGGTTTACCACATGTACACTCTACCCAAGCATGGGCTCTTCCCCTGCCCCCCAACCCCACCATTTAATCTGCTAACACATTTATTAGTATGAACTGGGGGGAGGGGAGGGTCACCAAAAGCAACAATTTACATTTTTATAGCACCTTTAACGTAGTAAAATGTCCCAAGGCACTTCAGAGGAGCGTAATCAAAGCTCACAGTTCACTCAATGCTCGCACACTCCTCACAGCTCACGAACTGCTCGCACACCCCGCACAGTTCACTCAATGCTCGCACACTCCTTACAGCTCACGAACTGCTCGCACACCCCGCACAGTTCACTCAATGCTCGCACACTCCTTACAGCTCACGAACTGCTCGCACACCCCGCACAGTTCACTCAATGCTCGCACACTCCTTACAGCTCATTGCTCACACTCCTCACAGCTCACTCATTGCTCGCACACTCCTCACAGCTCACTCACTGCTCGCACACCCCTCACAGCTCATTGCTCGCAAACTCCTCACAGCTCACGCACTGCTCGCACACCCCGCGCAGCTCACTGCTTGCACACTCCTCACAGCTCACTCACTGCTCGCACACTCCTCACAGCTCATTGCTCGCACACTCCTCACAGCTCACGCACTGCTCGCACACTCCTCACAGCTCACTTACTGCTCGCACACGCCCCACAGCTCACTGCTGGCACATTCCTCACACCTCACTGCTCGCACACTTCTCACAGCTCACTGCTCGCACACACCTCACAGCTCACTCAGTGCTCACACACTCCTCACAGCTCACTCACTGCTCGAACACGCCCCACAGCTCACTGCCCGCACACTTCTCACAGCTCACTGCTCACACACTCCTCACAGCTCACTCACTGCTCGCACACTCCTCACAGCTCACTGCTCACACACTCCTCACAGCTCACTGCTCGCACACTTCTCAAAGCTCACTGCTCGCACACTCCTCACAGCTCACTCAGTGCTCGCACACGCCTCACAGCTCACTCACTGCTCGCACACTCCTCAAGCTCACTCACTGCTCGCACACTTCTCACAGCTCACTCACTGCTCGCACACTCCTCACAGCTCACTCACTGCTCGCACACTCCTCACAGCTCACTGCTCGCACACTCCGCACAACTCACTCACTGCTCGCACACTTCTCACAGCTCACTCACTGCTCGCAAACTCCTCACAGCTCACTCACTGCTCGCACATTCCTCACAGCTCACTCACTGCTCGCAAACTCCTCACAGCTCACTCACTGCTCGCACACTCCTCACAGCTCACTGCTCGCACACACCTTACAGCTCACTGCTCACACACTCCTCACAGCTCACTCACTGCTCGCACACTCCTCACAGCTCACTCACTGCTCGCACACTCCTCACAGCTCACTGCTCGCACACTCCTTACAGCTCACTGCTCGCACACTCCTCACAGCTCACTCACTGCTCGCACACTCCTCATAGCTCACTCACTGCTCGCACACTCCTCACAGCTCACTCACTGCTCGCACACTCCTCGCAGCTCACTGCTCGCACACTCCTTACAGCTCACTGCTCGCACACTCCGCACAGCTCACTCACTGCTCGCACACTTCTCACAGCTCACTCACTGCTCGCAAACTCCTCACAGCTCACTCACTGCTCGCACATTCCTCACAGCTCACTCACTGCTCGCACACTCCTCACAGCTCACTCACTGCTCACACACTCCTCACAGCTCACTCACTGCTCGCACACTCCTCACAGCTCACTGCTCGCACACTCCTTACAGCTCACTGCTCGCACACTCCTCACAGCTCACTCACTGCTCGCACACTCCTCACAGCTCACTCACTGCTCGCACACTTCTTTCTGTCTGATTCCCCAACCCCTCACTTTATGTAAAACTCTTTGGGGCAAAAATCGGTAGCGCCCCCTTTGGGTTTTGCCCCTTTGCCCTGCGGCGGCACATCGCACCGCGGTTCTGCAGGCCTTCCTCCCTTTATTAAAGGGGAGGGGACTGGTGCAGCCAATCCCGGCGCCCAGGTGGGCCACCAGGCAAACGAACCAGGCACTCAGGAGGAGTGCTGTGCTCACGTGGAGCAGCCGGCACCCCGCAGGGGGGCTTCACGGGGCTGGGGGCAGCAACTGGGGGTGGTTCTGGCAGATGGCCAGCAACAAAAATGACTGCCCGCCACCTCCCCTTTAACTAGTGCTGCCCCAGCCGCAGGTAGGCCCCCTGACATAGCGTCCGGCGGTAAGTCAAGGGGCTCCACCCAATATTACAGCCGGGGCATGAGTGGGGTGCTGCGCATGGCGATGACGTCATTGCCAGCGGCGCAGCGTCGCGCGGCGCCAACGTTTACCACCGCCGCTAACCTCCCGCTGAATTTCACGGGAGGTATTAGCGGCGGTGCGCCCAAGCGCTAGTTGATTTACGCCCGGTTAGCACCCTCTTTGGGCACTAACTGGAGCCGTAAATCAACCGAATTTAGCCCCCTTCAATTCCCCACAGTTTTAATATAAAGCTCTCTGATGCTCCCACCCCCCAACCTTTAACACTTTGATATACATCAAGAGTCCCCTCTGTACATTAATGATTTAGATATGAATGTAGGAGGTATGATCAGTAATTTCGCAGATGACACGAAAATTGGTGGGGTGGTAAATAGCGAGGAGGGAAGCCTCAGGCTACAGGATGATATAGACGGGTTGGTTAGATGGGCAGAACAGTGGCAAATGGAATTTAACCCTGAAAAGTGTGAGGTGATGCATTTTGGGAGGACTAACAAGGCAAGGGAATACACAATGAATGGTAGGACCCTAGGAAGGACAGAGGATCAGAGGGACCTTGGTGTGCGTGTGCATAGATCCCTGAAGGCAGCAGGACAGGTAGATAAGATGGTTAAGAAGGCATATGGGATACTTGCCTTCATTAGCTGAGGCACAGAATATAAGAGCAGGGAGGTTATGATGGAGCTGTATAAAACACTGGTTAGGCCACAGCTGGAATACTGTGTGCAGTTCTGGTCGCCACACTATAGGAAGGATGTGATTGCATTGGAGAGGGTGCAGAGGAGATTCACCAGGGTGTTGCCTGGGCTGGAGCACTTCAGCTATGAAGAGAGACTGGACAGGCTGGGGTTGTTTTCTTTGGAGCAGAGAAGGCTGAGGGGGGACCTGATTGAGGTGTACAAAATTATGAGGGGCATAAATAGGATAGATAGAAAGGAACTTTCCCCTTAGTAGAGGGGTCAATAACCAGGGGGCATAGTTTCAAGGTAAGGGGCAGGAGGTTTAGAGGGGATTTGAGGAAAGACTTTTTCACCCAGAGGGTGTTTGGAATCTGGAACTCACTGCCTGAAAGGGTGGTAGAGGCAGGAAACCTCACAACATTCAAGAAGCATTTAGATGAGCACTTGAAACGCCATCGCTTACAAGGCTACGGACCAAGTGCTGGAAAATGGGATTAGAATAGACAGGGCTTGATGGCTGGTGCGGACACGATGGGCCGAAGGGCCTCTTTCTGTGCTGTATAACTCTATGACTCTATAACTGTGTGAGTATTTGCTGGGAGTCCCTGGGAGTGCTTGTTTTTGCAGGGTGTCGCTGGGAGTGAGCCATACGTCATCAACAAATTGTATTGATATAACACCTTTAATGTAGTAAAATGACCCAGGGCACTTCACAGAAGCATTAGCAAACAAAATTATTAGGAGATATTAGGGCAGATGGGCAAATGCTTGGTCAAAGAGGTAGCTTTTAAAGAGCATCTTAGTGGAGAGAGGTAGAGAGGCGGAGAGGTTTAGGGAGGGAATTGCAGAGCTTAGGGCAGCTGGAGGCATGGCCATCCATGGTGGAGCGAGTAAAATCGAGGATGCGCAACAGACCAGAATTGGAGACACGCAGATATCTCGGGGGGTTGTAGGGATGTAGGAGGTTACAGTGATAGGGAGGGACGAGGCCATGGAGGGATTTGAAAACAAGGATGAGAATTTTAAAAGTGAGGAATTGTTGGACCGAGAACCAATGTAGGTCAGCGAGCACAGGGGTGATGGGTGAACGGGACTTGGTGCCAGTTAGGATACGGACGGCAGAGTTTTGGATGAGCTCAAGTTTCTGTAGGTTGGAAGATGGGAGAGCATTGGAATGGTCAAGTCTAGAGGTAGCAAAGGCTTGGATGAGGGTTTAAACGACAGATAAGCTGAGGCAAAGCCGGGCAATGCTACCGAGGTGGAAATTGGCAGTCTTGGTGATGGAGTGGATATGTGGTCGGAAGCTTATCTCAGTGTCAAAAATGGCACCAAAGTTGTGAACGGCGTGGTTCAGCCTCAGACGGTTGCCAGGGAGCAGGATGGAGTCGGTGGCTAGGGAACGGAGTTTGTGGCGGGGACTGAAGACAATGGCTTCGGTCTTCCCAATATTTAGTTGGAGGAAATTTCTTCTCATCCAGTACTGGAGCAGTCTGACAATTTAGAGACCGTGGAGGGGTTGAGAGAGGTGGTGGTGAGGTAGAGCTGGGTGTCGTCGGCGTACACGTGGAACGTGAAGTTGTGTTTTCAGATGATGTCGCTGAGGGGCAGCATTTAGATGAAAAATAGGAGGGGGCCAAGGATAGATCCTTGGGGGACACTAGAGGTAACAGTGCAGGAGCAGGAAGAGAAGCCATTGCAGGTGATTCTTGGCTATGACTCGATAAATAAGAAGTGAACCAGGCAAGGGCAGGCCCTCCCAGCTGGACAATGGAGGAGAGGCATTGGAGGAGAATGTTGTGTTGAACTGTGTCAAAGGCTGCAGACAGGTCGAGAAGAATGAGGAGGGATAGTTTACCTTTGTCACAGTCACACAGGATGTCACTTGTGACCTTGATAAGATCCGTTTCAGTGCTGTGGCAGCGACGGAAACCCAATTGGAGGGATTCAAACATGGAGTTGCACGAAAGACACCCACAGGTTCTGGAAGCAACAACACGTTCAAGGACCTTGGAAAGAAAAGGGGGTTTGGAGATGGGGCACTCGTTTGCAAGGACGGAGGGGTCATGGGCAATGTCTCCCCTAAGCTGCACTGGCTGCTGCGCGGCCTGCCTCCCCCAATGCATGGCCCATTCAAATATTTGCACATGTGCGGTATCTACAATGTAAAAGCCTGTGAGCTGCAAATGACTGCGCGGCCATGCAGCTTAGCAGGAACATTGGTCAAGGGTTGATTTTTTTAAGAGGGGGTGATGGTGGCAGATTTGAAGGGGAGGGGGACAGACCAATGCTCCCCCTCATTTTTTTTGGGTGCGCGGCCCATTCACAGTTTCGTGCATGCGCGGAATTGATCATGGGAATAGCCGGTCCCGGAATGTGTGGGACCAGCAGAGCCACACAGCTTAAAGGGAACATTGGACATCACCTGAGGAGAGAGAACCGTTAACAATGTCAGCTAACATGGGGACCAGGGAGGGAAGTTGGGTGGTCAACAGTTTAGTGTGAATAGGGTTGAGAAAACAGGAGGTGAGCCTCGTGGACAAGCTGAGCTCGCAGAGGGCATGAGGGGAGATAGAAGAGAAACTAGAGAAAGATTGAGGTCAGGGCAAGGGCAGGGAGAACCTTAGAGGAAGTTTGGCCTGGTGGGCTAGGGGAAGGAAGGGAAGCGGCAGAGGCAGCTGAGTGTCGGTGTGAACTGGGGGAGAGTCAGTGTGGACTGGGGGAGGAGAGAGTCAGTGTGGACTGGGGGAGAGTCAGTGTGGACTGGGGGAGAGTCAGTGTGGACTGGGGGAGGGGAGAGACAGTGTGGACTGGGGGAGGGGAGATTCAGTGTGGACTGGGGGAGGGGAGATTCAGTGTGGACTGGGGGAGGGGAGAGACAGTGTGGACTGGGGGAGGGGAGATTCAGTGTGGACTGGGGGAGGACAGAGTCAGTGTGGACTGGGGGAGAGTCAGTGTGGACTGGGGGAGGGGAGAGACAGTGTGGACTGGGGGAGAGTCAGTGTGGACTGGGGGAGGAGAGAGTCAGTGTGGACTGGGGGAGAGTCAGTGTGGACTGGGGGAGGAGAGAGTCAGTGTGGACTGGGGGAGGGGAGAGACAGTGTGGACTGGGGGAGGGGAGAGACAGTGTGGACTGGGGGAGGGGAGATTCAGTGTGGACTGGGGGAGAGTCAGTGTGGACTGGGGGAGGAGAGAGTCAGTGTGGACTGGGGGAGAGTCAGTGTGGACTGGGGGAGGGGAGAGACAGTGTGGACTGGGGGAGGGGAGATTCAGTGTGGACTGGGGGAGGGGAGATTCAGTGTGGACTGGGGAGGGGAGAGACAGTGTGGACTGGGGGAGGGGAGATTCAGTGTGGACTGGGGGAGGAGAGAGTCAGTGTGGACTGGGGGAGAGTCAGTGTGGACTGGGGGAGGGGAGAGACAGTGTGGACTGGGGGAGAGTCAGTGTGGACTGGGGGAGGAGAGAGTCAGTGTGGACTGGGGGAGGGGAGAGACAGTGTGGACTGGGGGAGAGTCAGTGTGGACTGGGGGAGGAGAGAGTTAGTGTGGACTGGGGGAGAGTCAGTGTGGACTGGGGGAGGAGAGAGTCAGTGTGGACTGGGGGAGAGTCAGTGTGGACTGGGGGAGGGGAGAGACAGTGTGGACTGGGGGAGGGGAGATTCAGTGTGGACTGGGGGAGGGGAGAGTCAGTGTGGACTGGGGGAGAGTCAGTGTGGACTGGGAGAGAGTCAGTGTGGACTGGGGGAGGGGGGAGAGTCAGTGTGGACTGGGGGAGAGTGTCAATGTGGACTGGGGAGGGGGAGGGGAGAGTCAGTGTGAACTGGGGGAGGGGAGAGTCAGTGCGGGCTGGGGGAGGGGAGAGTCAGTGTGAAATGGGGGAGGGGAGAGTCAGTGCGGGCTGGGGGAGGGGAGAGTCAGTGTGAACTGGGGGAGGGGAGAGTCAGTGCGGACTGGGGGAGGGGAGAGTCAGTGTGGACTGGGGCAGGGGAGAGTCAGTGTGGACTGGGGGAGGGGAGAGTCAGTGTGGACTGGGGAGGGGAGAGTCAGTGTGGACTGGGGAGGGGAGAGTCAGTGCGGACTGGGGGAGGGGAGAGTCAGAGTCAGTGTGAACTGGGGAGGGGGAGGGGAGAGTCAGTGCGGACTGGGGAGGGGGAGGGGAGAGTCAGTGCGGACTGGGGGAAGGGAGAGTCAGTGTGGACTGGGGGACGGGAGAGTCAGTGTGGACTGGGGGAGAGTCAGTGTGGACTGGGGGAGGGGGGAGAGTCAGTGTGGACTGGGGAAGGGGAGAGTCAGTGCGGACTGGGGGAAGGGAGAGTCAGTGTGGACTGGGGGAGGGGAGAGTCAGTGTGGACTGGGGGAGAGTCAGTGTGGACTGGGGGAGGGGAGAGTCAGTGTGGACTGGGGGAGAGTCAGTGTGAACTGGGGGAGGGGGGAGAGTCAGTGTGGACTGGGGAAGGGGGGAGAGTCAGTGTGGACTGGGGGAGAGTGTCAATGTGGACTGGGGAGGGGGAGGGGAGAGTCAGTGTGAACTGGGGGAGGGGAGAGTCAGTGCGGGCTGGGGGAGGGGAGAGTCAGTGTGAAATGGGGGAGGGGAGAGTCAGTGCGGGCTGGGGGTGGGGAGAGTCAGTGTGAACTGGGGGAGGGGAGAGTCAGTGCGGACTGGGGGAGGGGAGAGTCAGTGTGGACTGGGGAGGGGAGAGTCAGTGCGGACTGGGGGAGGGGAGAGTCAGAGTCAGTGTGAACTGGGGAGGGGGAGGGGAGAGTCAGTGCGGACTGGGGAGGGGGAGGGGAGAGTCAGTGCGGACTGGGGGAAGGGAGAGTCAGTGTGGACTGGGGGAGGGGAGAGTCAGTGTGGACTGGGGCAGGGGAGAGTCAGTGTGGACTGGGGGAGGGGAGAGTCAGTGTGGACTGGGGAGGGGAGAGTCAGTGTGGACTGGGGAGGGGAGAGTCAGTGTGGACTGGGGAGGGGAGAGTCAGTGCGGACTGGGGAGGGGGAGGGGAGAGTCAGTGCGGACTGGGGGAAGGGAGAGTCAGTGTGGACTGGGGCAGGGGAGAGTCAGTGTGGACTGGGGCAGGGGAGAGTCAGTGTGGACTGGGGGAGGGGAGAGTCAGTGTGGACTGGGGAGGGGAGAGTCAGTGTGGACTGGGGAGGGGAGAGTCAGTGCGGACTGGGGGAGGGGAGAGTCAGAGTCAGTGTGAACTGGGGAGGGGGAGGGGAGAGTCAGTGCGGACTGGGGGAAGGGAGAGTCAGTGTGGACTGGGGGAGGGGAGAGTCAGTGCGGACTGGGGCAGGGGAGAGTCAGTGTGGACTGGGGGAGGGGAGAGTCAGTGTGGACTGGGGAGGGGAGAGTCAGTGTGGACTGGGGAGGGGAGAGTCAGTGCGGACTGGGGGAGGGGAGAGTCAGAGTCAGTGTGAACTGGGGAGGGGGAGGGGAGAGTCAGTGCGGACTGGGGAGGGGGAGGGGAGAGTCAGTGCGGACTGGGGGAAGGGAGAGTCAGTGTGGACTGGGGGAGGGGAGAGTCAGTGCGGACTGGGGGAGGGGAGAGTCAGTGTGAACTGGGGAGGCGGGGGGGAGAGTCAGTGTGGACTGGGGGAGTGTCAGTGTGAACTGGGATGGGGAGTTTGCAGTTTGTGGTATGAGGGGTCAGTTCCGTGTGACTGTGTGTCGTGGGCCTGCAGTTTTGTGTTTGCGTGCCTTTTTGAGAAGCAGTTGGTCGAACTGTAATATTTTGTGTTGCTAGATGAGTCAGTTGATGTTGAATAGCACTGTTCAATGCAGCATATGAGTAGTATAGTTTGTTTAAAGGGTGCCCTTCCCCAGGGCTTGTACTACCGGTATACAGAGCGTTAGTTCATGAACCTGTTCTGTATTATACTGGGCGTCGGGTTCTGAGAAAGCTGGGTGGAGCTGATTAAATAAAACCACATCCTCCGCCCAGAATATCAAACTGCTTGGCTTCCAATTTCATTGAGTGACTTGTAATCATTCATAAAAAACTGGGCTGCGGTTAGAACTTTTGAGCAGATACCAGCAGCAATCACTGATTTGTGTCAGATGGAGTTTAAAATAGCCAAGGTAGTAACAGAGAGGAATGGCCTCGCACGCCAGGCTGTGAATGCACACCAGTCCTGCGCCTTTACTTTTCAGTAGTGGATTTTCACTAGTCCTAGTGGGTAGGCCTGGTAAGAGTTCTCTGTTTGCACCACAGTGTTTGGCTCCATTCAAAATTCTTCTGATAATGGAGTAGCCCATGTTGACCTAAACCAGGACCAACATTCAGGTGGCAGGTAACATCCGTGTCACTTAAGTGCCAGGTAATGACCATCACCGACAAGAGAAAGCCCAGCCACCTCCCCCCGACCTTCAGAGCTCCACCAGCGGCAACTCATTCCACCGTCATCATCATCAACAACAACTTGCATTTACATAGTGCCTTTAACATGGTACAACATCCCAAGGCGCTTCACAGGAGTCAAGAGGTAGGTTTTAAGAAGGGTCTTACAGGAAGAAAGAGCTTTGGAGAAGTTAGGGTCTAGACGACTAAAGGCATGGCCACCAATGGTGGGGTGATGAAGTGGGGGATGCTCAAGAGGCCAAAATTGGAGGAATCTTTGGGGGTCAATGTAGTGTATGTACCCGTCTATCTTTAAGGGAACTATTGAATGTAACCGTTCACCTTTAAGGGAACTACTTTAGGTGTGGCACTATTTGTTTGGCTTCTGTATACTGTAATACCGATAGTGACCACACCAGTATATAAGTGTTGTAGCAGGATTGCTGGGGCAGATTCGCCCGGACCTTCGAATAGTAAAGACCTGTTTTGTTTGTTACTTCTGAAGTCTGTGTATTTATTAACTGCACAACCCACAGACTTTACAGTGGCGACAAGTCCGATCGTACCCTGCGGCAAGACTACCTAAGCAACGAAGAGCGTCGAAGAGAGGCAACCGCCCTCGTCGTGCTACCAAAAGAAAACACGAGGCTGCAACAACAGAAAGTGTAGTACTCAACAGAAAGCTGGAAGACTAGCAACAAAAGCTTCAGCAGCAACACGCACTGACTACCCTGCTACCACGGTGCGGAGTGAGCCGACCAGCGAGAAACAAGGCGGCCGAAGAGACTGTGAGTAGGGGAAGGGGTAGAAGTATCCGGAGGTGAAGGGCAGAGCACTCGACCTCGGTCGAGGGGGAGCTGTGCCGGCCAAAAGTCGGGTCCAACGGCGTCGGGTGACAGCCGGACCGTGATCGGCGGGAAAAATCCGGGCAGCGACCGCAGCCACGAAGCGCTGAGCCTGCGAGTAGGCGCGGGAGGAGAAACCCAGCCGCAGCCGGGGAGGGAAACACCGGTCTGCGAGAGGGCTGGGGAGGCGAACGGGAACCGCGCGGGTGAGAGTCGGGTGCGGAGAGAGAGACTGCGAGGAGCCAGTCCAGCGGCGGAGCTGTTCTCCACCAACGGGGTACTCAGAGCCGGCAAAACCGAACGTGCGGGAGTGGGTGAGAGACACAGCCGAAAACGGGGTGAGAGACTGCGCGAGAGCCAGTCCAGCGGCTGAACTGTTCTCCACCAACGGGGTACCCAGGGCCGGTAGCACCGAACGTGCGGGTGAGAGAGCGACAGAGCCGGGTACGGAGAGAGAGACTGCGCGAGAGCCAGTCCAGCGGCTGAACTGTCCTCCGTTAACGGGGTGTACCCAGCGCCGGTAGAGCCGTGCGGGCGGGAGGAAAAGACATAGCCGAGTAAGGGGAGCTGTGCGGAAGCCAGCCAGCGGCTGAACCTGTCCGCTGTGGGGGAAGCGTACCCCTTCCACCGGGAAGAAACGCGGGAAGCCGCCATTAGGCGGAGAAGACGCCAGAAGCGGGAAACCGCCATTGAAGTGGGCGGGGCGAGAAAGGAAGAGCGGGAAACCGCCATTTTCGCGGGAAAACCACCATCTTGATTGACATACCGCCATTGAAGTGGGCGGGGAGAGAAGGAAAGAGCGGGAAACCGCCGATTTCGCGGGAAAACCGCCATCTTAGAAACAAACAAATAAATAAGAATACTTAAAGAAATACTGGTGCTGCTCCCAAGGGAAGAAAAATGCCTAAGCGAGGGAATATTAACGACTTTAATTCTGAAATAGAAGACTGGGCCACGTACGTGGAACGCATAGAGATCTATTGCGAAGCCAACAAAATAGAGGAAGACGACAAGGCGATAACATTGCTAAACTCGATGGGGGCAAAAACATACGGGCTCTTGAGGCATCTAATAGCACCAAATAAACCAGCGGATCAGACCTTCGAAGAGATTGTGGCTGTGCTGAAGGACCACTTGAACCCCACACCGCTGATGCTGGCTGAACGATTCAAATTCTATGCAAGAACGCAGAAGAAAGACGAAAGCAATGCGGAATACTTGGTCGAACTGCGTAGGCTAGCGAAATACTGCCAGTTCGGAGGGAATCTGACAGAAGCGCTACGGGACAAGTTCGTATGCGGATTGTCCAAAGAAGGGACGCAGAAGCGACTACTGGAAGAGAACGACCTCACACTGGACAGGGCTGTCCTTATAGCTGCATCGCACGAAGCCGCAGCGAAAGGAACGGCGGAAATGCAACTAAAGGCGGCGGCACTCGGGGTGGACCAAATTACTTCAAGCACAACAAAATGCTACCGTTGTGGGAAGACAACGCATGACCAGAATCAATGCTGGTTTAAGAACCAAGAGTGTAGGAAATGTGGCAAACTGGGTCACATCGCGAAGGTATGCCGGTCCGGGAAAAAGACCAATAATCAAAGGAAGCCACCACAAGAAAAGTACAACAAGGTACACAAGGTGGCTGAGAAGAGTTCAGACGAACAGAATTCAGACTCAGACCCAAACAACCAGGAGCTGGGTAGGCTGAGAATCCACAATGTGGGTAAAGAAACGGATCTACAGGCCATCTGGGTCATACTAAAAATAGCTGGAGTCCAAGTAAGAATGGAGCTGGACACTGGATCAGCTCTATCAGTCATCAACCGAAGGGACTACCACTGGCTATTCTCTCACATACCTTTAAGAAATACCAAGTTCGTATTACAGACATACACGGGGCATTACGTATACCCCGTGGGGAAAATAAGAGTCAAGGTGAGAGATAGGGGTAAAGAACACCCAAGAATGAACTTGTACGTATTACCTGAGGGAGGACCACCACTTCTAGGGCGGGAGTGGATTAAGAAAATAGACATGGAATGGCATTACCTAAAAGCCATAATGAGGGAGGACTCGGTGCAAGCTATTAGCTCAGATTCTGAAATGGATGATGATAAGACCAAGTCGAATATGGAAGACAAGGCTAAAAGGGACTTGCCGACGATGGGAAAGAAAACGAAGACATGCAGAAGGACCTATGGTACCAAGAAGAATAAAGCTGCAGAGCAGAACTCCAGGTTGACAGAGAATTCTGAGCCTGTTCAAGCAAAGGATTCATCCATGACGGAAGAACACCGAGCTCGGACGCAAACTTATGTCAAAGTACGACAACAATTGGAACAGTTGAGTGACCGTCTCGTACAAGAGATGAAAAATATGGAAAGGTTCTGGGACACCGAATGGGAGAACCTGGAAAGACTACAGAGACAGCTAGCTCAAGCAGAGAGCGACCATAGAGCCATCGTGGTCAAATACCAATCACATTCCCCTGATGCTGTTCAGGAACTAGAATATTTACAGAATGAACCAAAGGAAGAGGAATCTTCAGGGAGCCAGGATTTTATTCCAGTTCTTCTCTACGACTCCTTACAAGCAGAGTGTGAGAAGTTGAAAGAACAGTATGAACAGGCCCAGGCTACAATTCTGGAGGGGGTTAACTCGGCAGCCTCCGAAAAGCTAGTTTCAGTAGAAGCATATGAACAACTAAAGGTTGAACATGAGCAAGAAGTCCAAAGGCTGCAGGAAATTCTTGATGAGCTCAAGGCCAAGACAGACTCATCGGTAAGAGCTCCATCCATAGATGAGAAATTAGAGGTGAAATTCATGGCAGAGCATGAAAGACAGGATGTCCAAGAACTTATAAAAACATTGAAGGACACCCAAGACAAATATGAGGCGGCAATGACCGAGGTTCAACAACTTGAAGAACAGATTCAACTGGGAATCCTTTCAGTGGAAGAACAGGACACTGTAAGAATGGTCCCTGAACATGAACTAAAGAGCATCAGGGCGCAACTTTTCCGAGCGCTGAAAGCCAAAGTTCAAGAGGAACGTAAGGTGGAAGTATTGGAGAAAGAGGTGGAGGAAATGGAGAAGACTCTGATCCACCGTGTTCCCAGGGAAGAGTTAACGGTCAGCCAACTCCTTCATATGCTGAAGGACAAGACTCTGCAAGGGGAACAATCTGAACACGAGCTTCAATCTTCAGGGGGAACGAGTTCGGAGCTCTCAAAGGTCACGGAGATAGCTGAGGTGGCAACACAAATTTTACAAGGATGCCAAAAGTACGTTGAATCACGTCAAGGTGAACAGAAGAATGTGGAAACCGTTACTTCAGTAGAAGGGTTAAATAGCCTGATAACGCAATTACCGATGGAAAGGAAGGTATTGAACTCACAAATGAGGTCCGTCGTGAAGGAATGGCAGATAACCCAGGAAGAGCGGGATGAATATGAATGCATGAAGAAGGCTTTTCAAGAAAGATGTTTAGGGAAGGAACCACCGTCAGCTAACGTCCAGACGGGTGAGGAGGAAGAAGAAGTCTCTCTCGCTGACCTAACTCAGGACGAACCCGAATATTACCATGACCTGTTGAGTGACACTGAATATTACGAGGATGTGGTCTGCCCAGCTTGTGATGAAAACTCTCAAAGTGCTGAAATCCGGAGGAAGCACTTAAGGTCTAAGGAACATAGAGAGTTGGTGGCGCTACAGCTGGCAGCCGAGAAAGGAGCTCCGAGAGTTTCAAAAAGGCAGAAAAGAAAAAGAAGAAGCAGAAGATAATAACTGTCTAAAATATTAGCACTTCTACCATTCCAGGCGGGACATTACGAAAGGAGCTAAATTAGTTGAAAAACTGGAAAATGTCAAGACAACCAGTTGGTTGTAAAAGTCCGCACTGCTGGGTCAACAGGACGAAGGTTCAAGCTGTTACGTCAAGAAAAAGGCTATGGAGGAGTCACGCTAGCCAGGTAATCCGGCTACACCAAAGAAATGTTGTTCGGAACGAGTCAAGATCAGAGACTGAATCTATGAACTGTTTCCGCAGAGACTGAACCTGTGAACTGTTTCCACCGAGATTATATTTGTAAATTGTTTTACATGACATTGACTCCACCGAGATTATATCTGTAATTTGTTTTATAGGAAGTTGAAGATATGTATGTTTAACGGGGACTCTGTAAGTAATAAGCTAAAAAGGGAGGATTGCAGTGTATGTACCCGTCTATCTTTAAGGGAACTATTGAATGTAACCGTTCACCTTTAAGGGAACTACTTTAGGTGTGGCACTATTTGTTTGGCTTCTGTATACTGTAATACCGATAGTGACCACACCAGTATATAAGTGTTGTAGCAGGATTGCTGGGGCAGATTCGCCCGGACCTTCGAATAGTAAAGACCTGTTTTGTTTGTTACTTCTGAAGTCTGTGTATTTATTAACTGCACAACCCACAGACTTTACAGTCAACACTGACAAGAAGCTTGACTGGGCCAATTGTGTCAACACTGTGTCTACAAGAGCAGGACAGAGGTTTGGTATTCTGCGGCAAGTGGCTCACCACCTGACCCATCAATGCCTTTTCACCATCTACAATGCTTAAGTCAGGAGTGTGATGGAATACTCACCACTCACCTGGGTAAGTGCAGCCAAACCAACACTCAAAAGCTCAACACTATCCTGCCACCAAACTCAATATCTATTCCCTGCATCAGCAGTGCACTTTGGCTGCAGTATGTACAATCTAAAGAATGCACTGAAGCACTTCATCAATATTGCTTTGTCAGCACCTCCCAGCCCTGTGACCTCTACTACCAAGAAGGTCAAAGATGAGCCATATCATCTAAACACCGCCTAGTCCAAGTTGCCCTCCAAGTCGCAAACCATCCTGACTTAGTCATATATCACCATTCCTTCATCGTCGCTGGGCCAAAATCCTGAATGCCTCTATCTAACTCCATTATGTGACAACCATCACAAGACGAACTGCAGCGGGAAGAGGCCCCCTCACCCCCCACCGCTCACCCTGTTTTCCTCCTCCCTTCACCTCCACTTCTCTCCAGTTGGTTTCCTCGCAGAGGCTTTGTTTGCTTTTAAAGTATAACTTGTTTCCTTTTTTTTAAAAAAAGAAATCAAATTAGAATGAAGAAAGACCCCACGGCCCTGATATGTACGGGGAGGTGGGTAGGGAACGGTGCACCCTTTAATGGCTGCGAAAACCGGTACTACGCTGAACACGGAGGTCCTGCCAAATTTAACGGCAGGACATCATTGGAATTTTTTTTCTCTGTTTCCCGCCCGGCAGCTGGTCCGATTCAGAGGTTGGCCGGCTGTCGGGTCGGAAGGCCGCAGCCGGGGACCAGAGAGGAGGGAGGTAGTGATCATGGGGAGGAAGAGATCACAGGGGGGATATTGCGGGGGGAGATTGTGGGGGGGAGAGATTGCGACCGACATCTTGGGGGAGAGATCACAGGGGGGAAATCACGGGGGGAGATCACAGGCGGAGATCACGGGGGGGGGGGAGATCACGGTAGGGGGAGACTGCAGAGGAGAGATTGCAGTGGTGAGAGATCACAGCGGGAGTGATCATGGAGAGTTCGCGATGGGAGAGATCACGGGAGTGAGACATTGTGGGGGGAGATATCACGGGGTGAGAGAGAGACTGGGGGAGAGAGAGAGAGAGACTGGGGAGAGAGAAACTGGGGAAAGAGAGAGACTGGGGGAGAGAGAGAGAGAGACGGGGAAAGAGAGAGTTAGAGATGGGGGTAGAGATAGAGACTAGGGGAGAGAGAGAAAGAGACTGGGGAGAGAGAGAGAGAGACTGGGGAAGAGAGAGAGACTGGGGGAGAGAGAGAGAGACTGGGGGAAAGAGAGAGAGAGACTGGGGAAAGAGAGAGATAGAGACTGGGAGAGAGAGAGACTGAGAGAGAGAGAGATGGGGAGAGAGAGAGAAAGAGACTGGGGGGGAGAGAGAGAGAGAGAGAGACTGGGGAGAGAGATTGGGGAGAGAGAGACTGGGGGAGAGAGAGTGAACATAGCCTGGCGATCGAAAAAGGTAGACACAGGCAGACCCGGCTACCAAGAGAGGACAGGATATGCTCTCACTGCAGTCAGGGAATGGTGGAGACAGAGATGCACTTCCTCACAGCTTGTAGAAAATATCAGGGCATAAGGGAGAATTTCTACCCAAAATTTACAAAAATATGCCCGGAATTCAGAAATTTGAATGACGACCAAAAACTCCCATACCTACTAGGGGAAGAGAGAAATTGCGTAACACTAGCGGCACACTATGTTACAGCTTGCCATAAACAGAGGGACAACCACTAAATATAAGAAAAGAGTATATATAAATTATATGAAAGTATATTTATACACTCAGGGATATATCTGTTTATACACTGTATGGATAGATCTGTATTTTTGTGAACAAACATGAATGTTTTCCGATGCTTTGGCAACATAAGATGTAACTTGTCATGCCAATAAAGCGATTTGAATTGAATTGAATTGAGAGACTGAGGGAAAGAGAGAGACGGGGAGAGGGGGAGACTGGAGGAGAGAGAGAAAAATAGTGGGGGAGATAGAGGGACTGGGAGGGAGAAAGAGACTGGTGGAGAGACAGACAGGGAGAGAGAGATTGGGGAGAGAGAGAGAGACTGGGGGAGAGAGAGATAGAGACGGGGGGAGAGATAGGGACAGAGACAGTGAAAAAGGGAGAGAGAGAGTGGTGAGGGTCCATTCTCGGGGACTGAGCGGCAGCCGCACTTTGGAACAACACAAGTGAAGGTGCAGCACATGTACAATGGCCGGTGGAAGGAGACTGAAGCAAAAAAGTTTTAGGCCCCCGGTGAAACAAAAATTAGGATTATTTTTTAATTCCGAAAATTGTTAAAGCCGGAAAAAAATACGGGCAAGTGATGTTGAAAGTCCCGCGGTAAGTTCCAATTAAATTTTGCCAGGTGTTGTTCCCTTTTTGAAAGAGTCTATCAGGGTTATCTAAATCATGTTGTGAGAGAGGGGAAAGAGTTTGTGCCCCCGTTTGTACCTCAGAGTCTGTGAGAGACGGAGGGATCAGGAGCAGAAAAAGAGGAAACAACTTCTCCAAAACTGATCCCAACTCATCACCAAGGCTGGGGATAGATAACCTCACCACCTTCTTAGGAAGTTTATCCACTTTATTCACTTTCTTATTTGAGGTCCATTTGGAATTAGACTTTATTTTATTAATTTTTTGTTTTATGTTTAACAATATCATTGAAGAGGGAAAGAGAAACTTGGAGCAACTTCTGCTGTCAAAGCTGCAACGAGACTTGAAAGAATTTAAAGATTTTTAATGAACTTTTCACAAAAAAATGTTAAAAACACTTTTTCCCCCCTAAGTTTCGAATATGATTTTGGAAGAAACAGAAACAAAAATCAATTTTCCCCTCATCGGAACAGACTTCAACCAGGTCTTGAAGTCCAAACACTTTTAAAGAAGGTCTGAAATGCTTAAAACATTTTAAAATTGAAATTTCTCAATATTTGATTTTGAGCGATTGACGGAAGTGAGTAACTTTACACAAACATGCAACTATGCTGTTGAGGAAGGGGAGGGCAGGGAGGAGTTGTGGGAGTTACATTTCACATTTTATTGAATTTTTTAAAAATATCATTAAGACGTTTAGGAAGAGAAACAAAAAAGGGGAAAAACACAAACCATTTTATTTTGATAGCAAAATACTGCAGATGTTGGAAATCCGAAATAACAACAGAAAATGCTGGAAAAACTCAGCAGGTCAGGCAACATCCGCGGAGAGAAATTTGAGTTGACGTTTCGGGTCGAACCCTTCTTCAAAACTGGAAAGAAAAGAAACTAGATCGAAGGCAGGGCTGCGATCGGACAAAAGAATAAAAGAAACAAAAGAAGTAAAAGAGATTAGAAGGTAGACGAGATGGTAATAGGCTGAGATTAGGTGTAAAGTGTACTGGCAGGGCAAGAGATAGCTGCCAGGTGTGAGAGAGAAACAAAAGGAAAGGGGGGGTGGGGGGGAAAGGAGTGGAAAAATTACAAGAAAAAATGAAATAGGGGCCGAGGTTATGATCTGAAATTGTTGAACTCGATATTGAGTCCGGAAGGCTGCAGAGTGCCTAATCGGAAGATGAGGTGCTGTTCCTCGAGTTTACGTTGAGCTTCCGTGGAACAATACAAGAGGCCAAGGACGGTGAGGTCCGAGTGGGAATGGAGCGGTGAATTAAAATGACAGGCGACCGGAAGCTCGGGGTCACCCTTACGGACTGAACGGAGGTGTTCCGCAAAGCGGTCACCCAATCTGCGTTTGGTCTCCCCAATGTAGAGGAGACCGCATCGTGAGCAGCGAATACAGTATACTAGATTGCGAGAAGTACAAGTAAATCGCTGTTTCACCTGGAAGGGGTGTTTGGGGCCCTGGACAGTGGGAAGGGGGGAGGTATGGGGGCAGGTGTTACATCTCCTGTGCTTGCACGGGAAGGTGCCAGGCGAAGGGGAAGGGCTGTTTGGGGTGATAGAGGAGTGGACTAGGGTGTCTCGGAGGGAGCGGTCCCTGCGGAACGCTGAAAGGGGAGGGGAGGGGAAGATACGTTTGGTGGTGGGATCACTTTGGAGGTAGCGGAAATGCCGGAGGATGATCCGTTGAATGTGGAGGCTGGTGGGGTGAAAGGTGAGGACAAGGGGAACCCTATCGTGGTTCCGGGAGGGAGGGGCAGGGGTGAGGGCAGAAGTGCGGGAGATTGAACTGACACGGTCGAGGGCAGTGTCAACTACAGTAGAGGGGAATCCTCGGTTGCGGAAAAAGGAAGACATGTCTGAAGCACTGGTGTGGAAGGTGGCATCGTCGGAGCAGATACGGCGGAGACGGAGAAACTGGGAGAATGGAATAGAGTCCTTACAGGAAGCGGGGTGGGAGGAAGTGTAGTCCAGGTAGCTGTGGGAGTCAGTGGGCTTGTAGTGAATATTGGTCGATAACCTATCCCCAGAGATGGAGACGGAGAAGTCGAGGAAGGGAAGGGAAGAGTCAGAGATGGACCATGTGAAGGTGAGGGAAGGGTGGAAATTGGAGGCAAAGTGAATTAAATTGTCAAGTTCGGGGCGAGAGCAGGAAACGGCACCGATACAGATAAACCATTTTATTTTGTCTGTCGTTCTATAGTCCAAACAAGTCCCAGGAATAATGTAAATATAGATTTCCTCTTAAACGTTTAGTGGAGTGTTAATAGAAACACGAGTTATGTAATGATGTATAAAAATTGCAGGAAGCTACTTTAGAAGAAACTACTATTTGTTATTGAGAAAGACACAGAAAATACTTCAATTAAACTGATATTGTACAATTTTGATTTGGTATGTTTGAAATAGGAGATTAAGAATTGAGACTACAATGAAGTTTGTATCCCACTATTTAATTGCGAAGTACATAAAATAATTCAACACTTCGTGATAAGAGCAGGGATTAACATTGTGGAGAATGTTTGAGAGAAAAACATTAGAAGCGAAATTCGTAAATTAACATCTTTACGTCAACATATTAGTAAACATTTCCAAGTCAGTCTGATTGGTTCTCCTGTCCAGGCAGAAAGATGAATGTTTATTTCTGTTAAATCATAGCTTTTCCTGCTTTTGTTTTTAACTCGGTGACGTTAAATTATGTTTCTCTTAACTTGTCAATAAGTGCTGCATTTCAGACATGTTACATGGGGAGTGTGTTGGTTCAAGAAGACAATGTTTATTAATGGAAGTGATTGAAGTTGGAAATACGGATACTCATTCTTGTTCAAGTCTTTTTAATACTGTGAACTAAAGAACTACAGCACTTTATATTTGTTGGTTGTCTGGTTGCATTGTGATTAATATTGTAATTACTTACATACAGCAGGAAAGCCGCTGCTCCTGCTGCTTGTGCAGCCACTGCTATCGTGACATGAGGGATGGGCTAATATGTTGAAAACTTTAAAATTAATACAAATTGCATGAATAGAATTTCAGCTCACCTTGACCTTTGGATTGTTTGTTGATGCATAACCGTGTAACTAAGTGACGTTTCTGAAGTGCTAATTCATTATTATGCAGTTCTTTTATATCCCAATCATTTCTGACAAGTAATTTTTTTTTAATAGAGTTTGTTGATGACGAACTAAAAGCTTTTAATTAATTCTACCATAAATACACTTGCAGAATGGGCATGTAAATGACAAATGAATTTCAATATAGATATGGTGGGGCATTTTGGTAGGTGGGATAAGGAGGCTACCCAACCTGGGAAAATAATAGTCTAAATGGGGAAGAGGTGCAAAGGGATCTAGGGGTATAGATTCACAAGTCATTAAAAGTAGCAACGCAGGTTAAAAAAGCCATAAAAGTGCAAATAAAGCACTGGGGGTCATTTCTAGAGGAATAGAATTCAAAAGCAGAGAAGTTATGTTAAACCTGTATCGAACCTTGTCTGATTGTCTCATGATTTAAGAAGGTGGGGTGGCAGTATGGCATTACTGTATATATGCTTTTCAGTGGTTGCTGTTGCTGTCGTTGTTGTAAAAATTGTTGTTGTTGTAAAATTTGCCCACGGATGCAAAGGTCACGCTCAAAGGAGTTTGTGGCCCGCCCAGTACAAAAAAAATTAGAGTGAATATTGGTTGTAGGTTACAGCACTTTAAGTGCATATCCAAGTACTTTTTCAATGCGATGAGGGTTTCTGCCTCTACCACCCTTTCAGGCAGTGAGTTCCAGACCCCACCACCCTCTGGGTGAAAGAAATTTCTCTTCAACTCCCCTCTAATCCTTCTACCAATTACTTTAAATCTATGCCCCCTGGTTATTGACTTCACTGCTAAGGGAAATAGGCCCTTCCCATCCATTCTATCTAGGCCCCTCATAATTTTATACACCTCAATTAAATCTCTCCTCAGCCTCCTCTGTCCCGAAGAAAACAACCCTAGCTTATCCAATCTTTCCTCATAGCTGACATTCTAAAGTCCTGGAAACATCCTCGTAAATCTCCTCCGTACCCTCTCTAGTGCAATCACACCTTTCCTGTAATGTGGTGACCAGGACTGCACGCAGTATTCTAGCTGTGGCCTAACTAGTGTTTCATACAGTTCAAGATAACTTCCCTGCTCTTATATTCTATGGCTCGGCTAATAAAGGAAAGTATCCCATATGCCTTCTTAACTACCTTATCTACCTGTCCTGCTACCTTCAGGGATCTGTGGACATGCACTCCAAGGTCCCTCTGTTTCTCTACACTTCATTTATTTCTTCAAACAATTTTGAAAAATAACAGCAAAAGTGCTCGAAGTGAAAGGAAAATATAAGAACATAAGAATTAGGAGCAGGAGTAGGCCATATGGCCCCTTGAGCTTGCTCCACCATTCAATAAGATCATGGCTGATCTTTGACCTCAACTCCACTTTCTTACCCTATCCCCATATCCCTTGATTCCCCATGAGTCCAGAAATCTACCTATATCAGCCTTGAATATATTCAATGATTCTGTGTCCCCAGCACTTTGGGGCAGAGAATTCCAGAGATTCACAACCCTCTGAGTGAAGAAATTCCTCCCCATCTCAGTCTTAAATGGCCAACCCCTTATCCTGAGAATATGCCCCCTAGTTCTAGACACTCCAGCCAGGGGAAACAACTTCTCAGCATCTACCATGTCAATCCCTCTCAGAATCTTATATGTTTCAATGAGATCACCTCTCATTCTTCTAAATTCAAGAGAGTATAGGCCCAATCTACTCAATCTCTCCTCATAGGACATTACATTCAGTCCCTTCATCTCATCCCAGGAATCAATCTAGTGAACCTCTGTTGCACCGTCTCTAAGGCAAGTATATCCTTCCTCAGATAAGGAGATCAAAACTGTGCACAGTACTCCAGGTGTGGTCTCACCAAAGCCCTGTACAACTATAACAAGACTTCCTTACTCCTGTACTCCAACCCCCTTGCAATAAAGGCCAACATGCCATTTACCTTCCTAATTGCTTTCTGTACCTGCAAGCTAGCTTTCTGTGTTTCCTATACAAAGACACCTAAATCTCTCTGAACACCAACATTTAATAATTTCTCACCATTTAAAAAATAACCTGTTTTTCTATTCTTCTCTACCAAAGTGAGTAACCTCACATTTCCCCACATTATACTCCACCTGTCACCTTATTGCCCACTCAATTAACCTGTCTATATCCCTTTGCAACCTCTTTGTGTTCTCCTCACAGCTTACTGTCCCACCGAGCTTTGTATCATCAGCAAACTTGGATACATTACACTTCATCTAGGTCATTAATATAGATTGTAAATAGCTGGGGCAGCAGATTGAGCAGAGCTGATACGTCTTGTGAAGTTAGGTGCAGTACATTTACTCAGACTGCAAACTGAACACAACTAATAAAATCACAGCTCTGGCAAAAATTGCCAAGTCCAAGGTCTCGGCTTCAGGGAGAGGTTGCAGCTTTCAGGTGAAAATGAAGGCATTAAAAGAAACAAAAGACAATTCAATCGATAAATTAAATCACGTTACTATGAAATATGTAACAATTTATTCTGTTTAAAACTCTATTTGGGATATCAGAAATTTCAGTTACTGAGAATAATACTGGATTAATTATTTTTCCAGAAAGTATCTGTGAGGAAATATAATACATCGCCATCTAGTGGTGCTGCAGGGATCGGATTAACACTGGACTCTCTATTAGAGCGCCACCTACAGGAGTATGGACATTTTAACATTGGAATTTCCACAGGAAATGTCTACACAACAGCTTTCAATGCAGTGCGCAACTACTGTAAAAAATTTTAATATATATACAGACATAATGTAGGGCAGTGTTTCTCAAACTGAGGTCTGCGGACCCCTGGGTGTCCATAGAGACTTTCCAGGGGGTCCGCGGCCGGAGGTCATTTCAAGCCTGCTCCTCTTTATAAAGCCGACACTGATTCAGTTCTTGCGATTTATTCTCAACGGCTGGGCCCGCCTCCTCACAGAGGCCCACAGCTCTCACTCAGTTTGCAACGAGCGCTCCCTGCCAGTCGAGCCGATTCCTCGCCCTGTGCCATCCTCTCGACACATGATCAGAGCGTCTGCAGGACCCTTCAAACACATGCCTGAACGTGTTCACGCAAACACGTACGATCCCACGGTGCAGCTGTTACAGAACATGCCAGTGGGACAGTGCGGCGGTGAGTCGTGCTTCCAGCAACATCCCAGCATGTGCAGGGGCGCTCGTGCTCTCACTCACTTGGCCAGCCTGCTGACGGCTTTAAAAATTGCCCAGCACTAAGTGGCAAATAGTGGCCAGCTGTTGCTGCAGAGTTCCCAGAATTGGTGTGAGAAGCAGGCACACCATCTCACCGATATCTGTAAGCAAATACCTGTTTCTTAAAAGCATTATTAAAACACTTGCAGCACTTTCATATTATGAGCATTTTACAGTATTGTAATTTAAATGGGGATCCATGATTACTGATCCATTTGAAAAGGGGTCTGTCAACCAAAACAGTTTGAGAAACAGTGCAGTAGGGTGTACATATCCTTACATATATTTGCTATAATATATGTACTGAGGTGAAAAAATACACTTGTATTATTCTATATGTACTGTAGTGTATACATGTCCTTGCATATATTTATACTACATTACTGTAGTGATAAAATATACTTGTATATATTCAATATGTACTGCAGCTATTCTATTGCTCATCTGCCTCTCGTACATACCTCTGTTATATAATTTGGTGCACTATCTATACCAGCGATCTCCCAGTAAGTCACTGCGGAAAATAGTAGCAGACTTCAGGAAGATATAGAAGTCTGGTGAAACAGACAGACACACGGCAGATGAAATTTAATGCCGAGAAGTGTGAAGTGATGCATTTTGCTTTTCCTAGCCTTTTTTTTTTACAGATCTGCTCAGTTGTAGTATAGTCATCTTAAAGTGTCAGCCTTGGCTCAGCGGTAACACACTTCCCACTAAGTCATAACGTTGTGGGTTCATGTCCCACTCCAGAGACTTGAGCACGAATTCTAGGCTGATATTCCAGTGCAGTGCTGAGGGAATGCAGTATTGTCAGAAGTGCCTTCTTTTGGATGAGACATTAAACCGAGGCCCCATCTGCTCTCTCAGGTGGGTGTAAGAGATCCCACTGAACTATTTGAAGAAGAGCAGACGTGTTCTCCCCAGTATCCTGGCCAATATTTATCCCTTAATCAACCTCACCAAACACGTTGTTGTTTGTGGAACCTTGCTGTGCGCAAATTGGCTGCCGCGTTTACTCCATGACAACAATGACTACATTTTGAAAGCACTTAACTGGCTGTGAAGCTCTTTGGGACGTCCTGAAGTTGTGAAAGGCGCTATATAAATGCAAGTTCTTTCTTTCACTGAACTCAACAACTTGTTTCCGTGTGTTCACAGTGCACTGTTTGGCCATTTCAGTTTCACAAGACTTGCTTGAATTTGCTTCTACTTTAACCACTTCCTCGAGTGTCACTGTAACACAGGAAGAGAGCGAGAGAGAGAAAGAAAACATTGATGCCCCTGCAGCCTCTGGTGCCTCTCTCCCTTCACACATCAGAGCTTTCACAAACAAGACCATGTCAGCAATTTCTGCAGAACGGCTTCCTTCCAGCGCCGAACCTGTGACGGGCGTGCATTTAAGCCGGGCGTTACCATGGCGCTGAGGGAGCAGCTCCCAGGAAATTCGCAACGTCAACCAATCAGTAACAAATTGATCTCTTTCTGGGTTCAGTCAAGATTTCCTTATTACTCATTAATTTGCAATACATTTAAGGCAGTTGTGAGCTAATTGTCGGTCCCCTTTTCGGCCCGATGAAGGACCCAGGCAAACAGTGCGGTCCATCGCACATCTGCAGTAGCAATGGGCCATCAAACACTCCCAGGGCAGAAAGAGCACGGGTTAGATACAGAGTAAAGCTCCCTCTACACTGTCCCATCAATCACTCCCAGGGCAGGTACAGCACGGGTTAGATACAGAGTAAAGCTCCCTCTACACTGACCCATCAAACACTCCCAGGGCAGGTACAGCACGGGTTAGATACAGAGTAAAGCACCCTCTACACTGTCCCATCAAACACCCCCAGGGCAGGTACAGCATGGGTTAGATACAGAGTAAAGCTCCCTCTACACTGTCCCATCAAACACTCCCAGGGCAGGTACAGCATGGGTTAGATACAGAGTAAAGCTCCCTCTACGCTGTTCAATCAAACACACCCAGGGCAAGAACAGCATGGGTTAGATACAGTGTAAAGCTCCCTCTACACTGTCCCATCAAACACATCAGGGCAAGACAAGCACGAGTTAGATACAGAGTAAAACTCCCTCTACACTGTCCCATCAAACACTCCCAGGGCAGGTGCAGCACGGGTTAGATACAGAGTAAAGCTTTGTCTAATCTGTCCCATCAAACATTCCCAGGGCAGGTACAGCACGGATTAGATACAGAGTAAAGCTCCCTCTACACTGTCCCATCAAACACTCCCAGGGCAGGTACAGAAGGGGTTAGATACAGAGTAAAGCTCCCTCTACACTGTCCGATCAAACACTCCCAGGGCAGGTACAGAAGGGGTTAGATACAGAGTAAAGCTCCCTCTACACTGTCCCATCAAACACTCCCAGGGCAGGTACAGCACAGGTTAGATACAGAGTAAAGCTCTGTCTACACTGCCCCGTCAAAACTTCATGAACTTGCGTGTTTTTTTGCTGAAGGTCTAAACTCGATTGAGTCTCAAACTTACCTGACATGGACTCTTAAAGCGAGCAGATGGTGGTGTTGTTCATCTGGACTGAATTCAGGCTTTAGTCCCCGGAGTGAAAGGTCAGTATGTTACAAGCCGGACCTTGGTACGCTTATCTGGTTGATGCAGGGAGCAACAGATGTTCTGCAGCTCCTTACGATGGAAAGTTGATGACTACCTCATTCTGATAGATGTATAGCCTACTGTTGGAGATTGATGGCATGGTTCCAGCCAATCCTTCACTCTCCCGGGGACCCCCGGTAATTACTGACACACTCCCAGGGACCCCCTGTAAATACTGACCCACTCCCGGGACCCCCTGTAAATACTGACACAATCCCAGGGACCCCCTGTAAATACTGACCCACTCCCAGGGACCCCCTGTAAATACTGACACACTCTCGGGACCCCCTGTAAATACTGACACACTCCCAGGGACCCCCTGTAAATACTGACCCACTCCCAGGGACCCCCTGTAAATACTGACACACTCTCGGGACCCCCTGTAAATACTGACACAATCCCAGGGACCCCCTGTAAATACTGACCCACTCCCAGGGACCTCCTGTAAATACTGACACACTCTCGGGACCCCCTGTAAATACTGACACAATCCCAGGGACCCCCTGTAAATACTGACCCACTCCCGGGGACACCCAGTAAATACTGATACAGTCCCGGGGACACCCTGTAAATACTGACACACTCCCAGGGACCCCCTGTAAATACTGACACACTCCCAGGGACCCCCTGTAAATACTGACACAATCCCAGGGACCCCCTGTAAATACTGACACACTCCCAGGGACCCCCTGTAAATACTGACCCACTCCCGGGGACACCCAGTAAATACTGATACAGTCCCGGGGACACCCTGTAAATACTGACACAATCCCAGGGACCCCCTGTAAATACTGACACACTCCCAGGGACCCCCTGTAAATACTGACACAATCCCAGGGACCCCCTGTAAATACTGACACACTCCCAGGGACCCCCTGTAAATACTGACCCACTCCCGGGGACACCCAGTAAATACTGATACAGTCCCGGGGACACCCTGTAAATACTGACACACTCCCGAGGACCCCCTGTAAATACTGACACACTCCCAGGGATCCCCTGTAAATACTGACACACTCCCACGGATCCCCTGTAAATACTGACACATACCCGGGGATCCCCTGTAAATAATGACACACTCCCGGGGACCCCCTGTAAATAGTGACACCACTCCCGGGGACCCCCTGTAAATAGTGACACCACTCCCGGGGACAACCTGTAAATACTGACACAGTCCCGGGGATCCACTGTAAATACTGACACACTCCCAGGGACCCCTGTAAATACTGACACACTCCCAGTGACCCCCTGTAAATACTGACATACGCCCAAGGACCCCCTGTATATACTGACCCACTCCCGGGGACACCCTGTAAATACTGACACACTCCCAGGGATCCCCTGTAAATACTGACACACTCCCAGGGACCCCTGTAAATACTGACACACTCCCGGGGGCCCCCTGTAAATACTGACACACTCCCAGGGACCCCTGTAAATACTGACAGACTCCCGGGGGCCCCTTGTAAACACTGACACACTCCCGGATATCCCCTGTAAATATTGACACACTCCCAGAGACACCTGTAAATACTGACACACTCCCAGGGACCCCTTCTAAATAGTGACACACTCCCAGGGATCTCCTGTAAATACTGGCACACTCCCAGGGATCTCCTGTAAATACTGGCACACTCCCAGGGATCTCCTGTAAATACTGGCACACTCCCAGGGATCTCCTGTAAATACTGGCACACTCCCAGGGATCTCCTGTAAATACTGACACACTCCCGGGGACCCCCTGTAAATACTGACACACGCCCGGGGACCTCCTGTAAATACTGACACACTCCCGGGGGACCCCCTGTAAATACTGACACACTCCCAGAGACCCCCTGTAAATACTGACACACTCCCGGGGGCCCCCTGTAAATACTGACACACTCCCGGGGGCCCCCTGTAAATACTGACACACTCCCGGGGGACCCCCTGTAAATACTGACACACTCCCGGGGATCCCCTGTAAATACTGTCACACGCCCGGAGACCCCCTGTAAATACTGACACACGCCCGGAGACCTCCTGTAAATATTAACACACTCCCGGGGATCCCCTGTAAATACTGAAACACTCCCGGGGACCCCCTGTAAATACAGACACACTCCCGGGACCCCCTGTAAATACTGACACACTCCCAGAGACACCTGTAAATACTGTCACACTCCCAGGGACCCCCTCTAAATAGTGACACACTCCCGGGGACCCCCTGTAAATACTGACACACTCCCGGGGGCCCCCTGTAAATACTGACACACTCCCGGGGGACCCCCTGTAAATACTGACACACTCCCGGGGACCCCCTGTAAATAATGACACACGCCCGGAGACCTCCTGTAAATATTAACACACTCCCGGGGATCCCCTGTAAATACTGAAACACTCCCGGGGACCCCCTGTAAATACAGACACACTCCCGGGACCCCCTGTAAATACTGACACACTCCCGGGGACCTCCTGTAAATACTGACACACTCCCGGGGACCCCCTGTAAATATTAACACATCCCAGGGACACCCTGTAAATACTGACACACTCCCGGGGACCTCCTGTAAATATTGACACACTCCCGGGGACCCCCTGTAAATATTAACACACTCCTGGGGATCCCCTTTAAATACTGACACACTCCCGGGGATCCCCTGTAAATACTGACTCACTCCCGGGGACACCCAGTAAATACTGACACAATCCCAGGGATCCCCTGTAAATACTGACAGACTCCCAGGGATCCCCTGTAAATACTGACACCACTCCCGGGGACAACCTGTAAATACTGACACACTCCCGGGGATCCACTGTAAATACTGACACACTCCCGGGGACCCCCTGTAAAGACTGACACACTCCCGAGGACACCCTGTAAATACTGATACACTCCCGGGGATCCCCTGTAAATACTGACACACTCCCGGGGATCTCCTGTAAACACTGACACACTCCCGGATATCCCCTGTAAATATTGACACACTCCCAGGGACCCCTGTAAATACTGATACACTCCCGGGGTCCCCCCGTAAATACTGGCACACTCCCGGGGATCCCCTGTAAATACTGACACACTCCCGGAGACCCCTTGTAAATACTGACGCACTCCCGGGGACCTCCTGTAAATATTGACACACTCCCGGGGATCCCCTTTAAATACTGACACACACCTGGAGACCCCTCTAAATACTGACAGATTCCCAGGGACACCATGTAAATACTGACACACTCCGGGGGACCCCCAGTAAATACTGACACACTCCCGGGGACCCCCTGTAAATACTGAAACACTCCCGGGGACCCCCTGTAAATACTGACACACTCCCGGGACCCCCTGTAAATACTGATACAGTCCCGGGGACACCCTGTAAATACTGACACACTCCCAGGGATCCCCTGTAAATACTGACAGACTCCCAGGGACACCATGTAAATACTGACACACTCCGGGGGACCCCCTGTAAATACTGACACAATCCCAGGGATCCCCTGTAAATACTGACAGACTCCCAGGGATCCCCTGTAAATACTGACACCACTCCCGGGGACAACCTGTAAATATTGACACACTCCCGGGGATCCACTGTAAATACTGACACACTCCCGGGGATCTCCTGTAAACACTGACACACTCCCGGATATCCCCTGTAAATATTGACACACTCCCAGGGACCCCTGTAAATACTGACACACTCCCGGGGACCCCCCGTAAATACTGGCACACTCCCGGGGATCCCCTGTAAATACTGACACACTCCCGGAGACCCCTTGTAAATACTGACGCACTCCCGGAGACCCCTTGTAAATACTGACGCACTCCCGGGGACCTCCTGTAAATATTGACACACTCCCGGGGATCCCCTTTAAATACTGACACACACCCGGAGACCCCTCTAAATACTGACAGATTCCCAGGGACACCATGTAAATACTGACACACTCCGGGGGACCCCCAGTAAATACTGACACACTCCCGGGGACCCCCTGTAAATACTGAAACACTCCCGGGGACCCCCTGTAAATACAGACACACTCCCGGGACCCCCTGTAAATACTGACACACTCCCGGGGACCTCCTGTAAATATTAACACACTCCCGGGGATCCCCTGTAAATACAGACACACTCCCGGGGTTCCCCTGTAAATACTGACACACTCCCAGGGACCTCCTGTAAATACTAACACATTCCCAGGGACCTCCTGTAGATACTGACACACTCCCGGCTACACCCTGTAAATACTGACACACTCCCGGGGACCCCCCGTAAATACTGGCACACTCCCGGGGATCCCCTGTAAATACTGACACACTCCCGGAGACCCCTTGTAAATACTGACGCACTCCCGGGGACCTCCTGTAAATATTGACACACTCCCGGGGATCCCCTTTAAATACTGACACACACCCGGAGACCCCTCTAAATACTGACAGATTCCCAGGGACACCATGTAAATACTGACACACTCCGGGGGACCCCCAGTAAATACTGACACACTCCCGGGGACCCCCTGTAAATACTGACACACTCCCGGGGGCCCCCTGTAAATACTGACACACTCCCAGGGGCCCCCTGTAAATACTGACACACTCCCGGGGGACCCCCTGTAAATACTGACACACTCCCGGGGATCCCCTGTAAATACTGTCACACGCCCGGAGACCCCCTGTAAATACTGACACACGCCCGGAGACCTCCTGTAAATATTAACACACTCCCGGGGATCCCCTGTAAATACTGAAACACTCCCGGGGACCCCCTGTAAATACAGACACACTCCCGGGACCCCCTGTAAATACTGACACACTCCCAGAGACACCTGTAAATACTGTCACACTCCCAGGGACCCCCTCTAAATAGTGACACACTCCCGGGGACCCCCTGTAAATACTGACACACTCCCGGGGGCCCCCTGTAAATACTGACACACTCCCGGGGGACCCCCTGTAAATACTGACACACTCCCGGGGACCCCCTGTAAATAATGACACACGCCCGGAGACCTCCTGTAAATATTAACACACTCCCGGGGATCCCCTGTAAATACTGAAACACTCCCGGGGACCCCCTGTAAATACAGACACACTCCCGGGACCCCCTGTAAATACTGACACACTCCCGGGGACCTCCTGTAAATACTGACACACTCCCGGGGACCCCCTGTAAATATTAACACACTCCCAGGGACACCCTGTAAATACTGACACACTCCCGGGGACCTCCTGTAAATATTGACACACTCCCGGGGACCCCCTGTAAATATTAACACACTCCTGGGGATCCCCTTTAAATACTGACACACTCCCGGGGATCCCCTGTAAATACTGACTCACTCCCGGGGACACCCAGTAAATACTGACACAATCCCAGGGATCCCCTGTAAATACTGACAGACTCCCAGGGATCCCCTGTAAATACTGACACCACTCCCGGGGACAACCTGTAAATACTGACACACTCCCGGGGATCCACTGTAAATACTGACACACTCCCGGGGACCCCCTGTAAAGACTGACACACTCCCGAGGACACCCTGTAAATACTGATACACTCCCGGGGATCCCCTGTAAATACTGACACACTCCCGGGGATCTCCTGTAAACACTGACACACTCCCGGATATCCCCTGTAAATATTGACACACTCCCAGGGACCCCTGTAAATACTGATACACTCCCGGGGTCCCCCCGTAAATACTGGCACACTCCCGGGGATCCCCTGTAAATACTGACACACTCCCGGAGACCCCTTGTAAATACTGACGCACTCCCGGGGACCTCCTGTAAATATTGACACACTCCCGGGGATCCCCTTTAAATACTGACACACACCTGGAGACCCCTCTAAATACTGACAGATTCCCAGGGACACCATGTAAATACTGACACACTCCGGGGGACCCCCAGTAAATACTGACACACTCCCGGGGACCCCCTGTAAATACTGAAACACTCCCGGGGACCCCCTGTAAATACTGACACACTCCCGGGACCCCCTGTAAATACTGATACAGTCCCGGGGACACCCTGTAAATACTGACACACTCCCAGGGATCCCCTGTAAATACTGACAGACTCCCAGGGACACCATGTAAATACTGACACACTCCGGGGGACCCCCTGTAAATACTGACACAATCCCAGGGATCCCCTGTAAATACTGACAGACTCCCAGGGATCCCCTGTAAATACTGACACCACTCCCGGGGACAACCTGTAAATATTGACACACTCCCGGGGATCCACTGTAAATACTGACACACTCCCGGGGATCTCCTGTAAACACTGACACACTCCCGGATATCCCCTGTAAATATTGACACACTCCCAGGGACCCCTGTAAATACTGACACACTCCCGGGGACCCCCCGTAAATACTGGCACACTCCCGGGGATCCCCTGTAAATACTGACACACTCCCGGAGACCCCTTGTAAATACTGACGCACTCCCGGAGACCCCTTGTAAATACTGACGCACTCCCGGGGACCTCCTGTAAATATTGACACACTCCCGGGGATCCCCTTTAAATACTGACACACACCCGGAGACCCCTCTAAATACTGACAGATTCCCAGGGACACCATGTAAATACTGACACACTCCGGGGGACCCCCAGTAAATACTGACACACTCCCGGGGACCCCCTGTAAATACTGAAACACTCCCGGGGACCCCCTGTAAATACAGACACACTCCCGGGACCCCCTGTAAATACTGACACACTCCCGGGGACCTCCTGTAAATATTAACACACTCCCGGGGATCCCCTGTAAATACAGACACACTCCCGGGGTTCCCCTGTAAACACTGACACACTCCCAGGGACCTCCTGTAAATACTAACACATTCCCAGGGACCTCCTGTAGATACTGACACCCTCCCGGCTACACCCTGTAAATACTGACACACTCCCGGGGACCCCCCGTAAATACTGGCACACTCCCGGGGATCCCCTGTAAATACTGACACACTCCCGGAGACCCCTTGTAAATACTGACGCACTCCCGGGGACCTCCTGTAAATATTGACACACTCCCGGGGATCCCCTTTAAATACTGACACACACCCGGAGACCCCTCTAAATACTGACAGATTCCCAGGGACACCATGTAAATACTGACACACTCCGGGGGACCCCCAGTAAATACTGACACACTCCCGGGGACCCCCTGTAAATACTGAAACACTCCCGGGGACCCCCTGTAAATACAGACACACTCCCGGGACCCCCTGTAAATACTGACACACTCCCGGGGACCTCCTGTAAATATTAACACACTCCCGGGGATCCCCTGTAAATACAGACACACTCCCGGGGTTCCCCTGTAAATACAGACACACTCCCGGGGTTCCCCTGTAAATACTGACACACTCCCGGGGATCCCCTGTAAATACAGACACACTCCCGGGGTTCCCCTGTAAATACTGACACACTCCCAGGGACCTCCTGTAAATACTAACACATTCCCAGGGACCTCCTGTAGATACTGACACACTCCGGGGCAACCCCAGTAAATACTGACACACTCCTGGAGAACCCTGGAAATACTGACACACTCCCGGGACCCCCTGTAAATACTGACACACCCCCGGGGACCCCCTGTAAATACTACACACTCCCAGGGACACCTGTAAATACTGACACACTCCTGGGGACCCTGTAAATACTGACACACTCCCGGGGACCCCCTGTAAATACTGGCACACTCCCGCGGACCCCATGTAAATACTGACACACCCACGTGGACCCCCTGTAAATACTGACGCACTCCCGGGGAATCCCCTGTAAATACTGACATGCTCCCGGGGACCCCCTGTAAATACTGACACTCTCCCGGGGACCCCCTGTAAATACGGACACAATCCTGGGGACCCCCTGTAAATACTGACACACTACCGGTGATCCCCTGTAAATACTGACACACTCTCGGGGACCTCCTGTAAATACTGACACACTCCCGGAGATCCCCTGTATATACTAACACACTTCCGGAGATCCCCTGTAAATACTAACACATTCCCGGAGATCCCCTGTAAATACTAACACACTCCCGGGGACCCTCTGTATATACTGACACACTCTGGGGGAACCCCAGTAAATACTGACACGCTCTCTAGGACCCTTTGTAAATACTGGCACACTCCCGGGGACCCCCTGTAAATGCGGACACAATCCCGGGGACCCCCTGTAAATACAGACAAACTCCCGTGGACCCCCTGTAAATATCAACACTCCCAGGGACCCCCTTTAAATACTGGCACACTCCCAGGGACCCCCTGTAAATACTGACACACTCCCGGTGACCTCCTGTAAATACTGACACACTCCTGGGGACCCCCTGTAAATACAGACAAACTCCCGTGGACCCCCTGTAAATATCAACACTCCCAGGGACCCCCTGTAAATACTGACACTCCCAGGGACCCCCTGTAAATACTGACACTTCCAGAAAACCCCTGTAAATACTGACACTCCCGGGGACCCCCTGTAAATACCGACACTCCCAGAGACCCCCTGTAAATACTGACACACTCCCAGAGATCCCCTGTAAATACTAACACTCCCAGGGACCCCTTGCAAATATCAACACTCCCAGAGACCCCCTGTAAATATCGACACTCCCAGAAACCCCCTGTAAATATCGACACTCCCAGGGACCCCCTGTAAATACCAACACTCCCAGGGACCCCTGTAAATACTAACACTCCCAGGGACCCCTGTAAATACCAACACTGAGCTGTGAGGAGTGTGCAAGCAGTGAGTGAGCTGTGAGGAGTGTGTGAGCAGTGAGTGAGCTGTGAGGAGTGTGCAAGGACTGAGCTGTGAGGAGTGTGCGAGCAGTGAGTGAGCTTTGAGGAGTGTGTGAGCAGTGAGTGAGCTGCAAGGAGTGTGCGAGCATTGAGCTGTGAGGAGTGTGCGAGCAGTGAGTGACCTGTGAGGGGTGTGCAAGCAGTGAGTGAGCTGTGAGGAGTGTGGAAGGAGTGAGCTGTGAGGAGTGTGTGAGCAGTGAGTGAGCTTTGAGGAGAGTGTGAGCAGTGACTGAGCTGTGAGGAGTGTGCAAACAGTGAGAGCTGTGAGGAGTGTGCGAGCAGTGAGTGAGCTGTGAGGACTGTGCAAGCAGTGAGAGAGCTGTGAGCAGCGTGCAAGCATTGAGCTGTGAGGAGTGTGTGAGCAGTGAGTGAGCTGTGTGGGGTCTGCGAGCAGTGAGTGAGCTGTGAGGAGTGTGCGAGCAGTGAGTGAGCTGTGAGGAGTGGGTGATCAGTGAATGAGCTCTGAGGAGTGTGCGAGCAGGGAGCTGTGAGGAGCGTGCGAGTAGTGAGTAAGCTGTCAAGAGTGTGCAAGCAATGAGCTGTGAGGAGTGTGCGAGTAGTGAGTGAGCTGTGAGGAGTGTGCAAGCAGTGTGTTGTGGGGAGTGTGCGAGCAGTGAGTGAGCTGTGAAGCATGTGCGAGCAGTGAGTGAGCTGTGAGGAGTGTGCGAGCAGTGATTGAGCTGTGAGGATTGTGCGAGCAGTGAGTGAGCTGTGAGGAGTGTGCAAGCAGTGAGAGAGCTGTGAGGAGTGTGCGAGAAGTGATGGAGCTGTGAGGAGTGTGCATGCATTGAGTTGTGAGGAGTGTGTGAGCAGTGAGTGAGCTGTGAGGCATGTGCGAGCAGTGATTGAGCTGTGAGGAGTGTGCGAGCACTGAGTGAGCTGTGAGGAGTGTGCGAGCACTGAGTGACCTGTGAGGGGTGTGCGAGCAGTGAGTGAGCTGTGAGGAGTGTGCGAGCAGTGAGTGAGCTGTGAGGAGTGTGCGAGCAGTGAGTGAGCTGTGAGGAGTGTGCGAGCAGTGAGTGAGCTGTGAGGAGTGTGTGAGCAGTGAGTGAGCTGTGAGGAGTGTGCGAGTGGTGAGTGAGCTGTGAGGAGTGTGCGAGCAGTGAGTGAGCTGTGAGGAGTGTGCGAACATTGAGTGAGCTGTGAGGAGTGTGTGAGCAGTGAGTGAGCTGTGAGGATTGTGCGAGCAGTGAGTGAGCTGTGAGGAGTGTGCGAGCAGTGAGTGAGCTGTGAGGAGTGTGCGAGCAGTGAGTGAGCTGTGAGGAGAGTGCGAGCAGTGAGTGAGCTGTGAGGAGTGTGTGAGCAGTGAGGGAGCTGTGAGGAGTTTGCGAGCAGTGAGGGGGCTATGAGGAGTGTGCGAGAAGTGAGCGAGCTGTGAGGAATATGCGAGCAGTGAGCAGTGAGGAGTGTGCCAGCAGTGATTGAGCTGTGAGGAGTGTGCGAGCAGTGATTGAGCTGTGAGGAGTGTGCGAGCAGTGACTGACCTGTGAGGAGTGTGCGAGCAGTGAGTGAGCTGTGAGGAGTGTGCGAGAAGTGAGTGAGCTGTGAGGCGTGTGTGAGCAGTGAGTGAGCTGTGAGGAGTGTGTGAGCAGTGAGTGAGCTGTGAGGAGTTTGCGAGCAGTGAGCTGTGAGGAGTGTGCGAGCAGTGAGTGAGCTGTGAGGAGTGTGCGAGCAGTGAGTGAGCTGTGAGGAGTGTGCGAGCAGTGAGCTGTGAGGAGTGTGCGAGCAGTGAGTGAGCTGTGAGGAGTGTGCGAGCAGTGAGTGAGCTGTGAGGAGTGTGCGAGCAGTGAGCTGTGAGGAGTTTGCGAGCAGTGAGTGAGCTGTGAGGAGTGTGCGAGCAGTGAGTGAGCTGTGAGGAGTGTGCGAGCAGTGAGCTGTGAGGAGTGTGCGAGCAGTGAGTGAGCTGTGAGGAGTGTGCGAGCAGTGAGTGAGCTGTGAGGAGGGTGCGAGCAGTGAGTGAGCTGTAAGGAGTATGCGAGCAGTAATGGAGCTGTGAGGAGTGTGCCAGCAGTAAGTGAGCTGTGAGGAGTGTGCGAGCAGTGAGTGAGCTGTGAGGAGTGTGCGAGCAGTGATCGAGCAGTGAGGAGTGTGCGAGCAGTGATCGAGCTGTGAGGAGTGTGCGAGCAGTGAGTCAGCTGTGAGGAGTGTGCGAGCAGTGAGTCAGCTGTGAGGAGTGTGCGAGCAGTGAGTGAGCTGTGAGGAGTGTGTGAGCAGTGAGTGAGCTGTGAGGAGTGTGCGAGCAGTGAGTGAGCTGTGAGGAGTGTGCGAGCTGTGAGGAGTGTGCGAGCTGTGAGGAGTGTGCGAGCAGTGATTGAGCTGTGAGGAGTGTGCGAGCAGTGATTGAGCTGTGAGGAGTGTGCGAGCAGTGAGTGAGCTGTGAGGAGTGTGCAAGCAGTGAGTGAGCTGTGAGGAGTGTGCAAGCAGTGATGGAGCTGTGAGTAGTGTGCGAGCAGTGAGCCGTGAGGAGTGTGCGAGCAGTGATGGAGCTGTGAGGAGTGTGCAAGCAGTGAGTGAGCTGTGTGGGGTATGCGAGCATTGAGCTGTGAGGAGTGAGCGAGCAGTGATGGAGCTGTGAGGAGTGTGCGAGCAGTGAGTGAGCTGTGAGGACTGTGCGAGCAGTGAGTGAGCTGTGAGGAGTGTGCGAGCAGTGAGTGAGCTGTGAGGAGTGTGCGAGTGGTGAGTGAGCTGTGAGGAGTGTGCGAGCGGTGAGTGAGCTGTGAGGAGTGTGTGAGCAGTGAGTGAGCTGTGAGGATTGTGCGAGCCGTGAGTGAGCTGTGAGGAGCGTGCGAGCAGTGAGTGAGCTGTGAGGAGTGAGCGAGCAGTGATGGAGCTGTGAGGAGTGTGCGAGCAGTGAGTGAGCTGTGAGGACTGTGCGAGCAGTGAGTGAGCTGTGAGGAGTGTGCGAGCAGTGAGTGAGCTGTGAGGAGTGTGCGAGTGGTGAGTGAGCTGTGAGGAGTGTGCGAGCGGTGAGTGAGCTGTGAGGAGTGTGTGAGCAGTGAGTGAGCTGTGAGGATTGTGCGAGCCGTGAGTGAGCTGTGAGGAGCGTGCGAGCAGTGAGTGAGCTGTGAGGAGTGTGCGAGCAGTGAGTGAGCTGTGAGGAGTGTGCGAGCAGTGAGTGAGCTGTGAGGATTGTGCGAGCAGTGAGTGAGCTGTGAGGAGTGTGCGAGCAGTGAGTGAGCTGTGAGGAGTGTGTGAGCAGTGAGTGAGCTGTGAGGCGTGTGTGAGCAGTGAGTGCGCTGTGAGGAGTGTGTGAGCAGTGAGTGCGCTGTGAGGAGAGTGCGAGCAGTGAGTGAGCTGTGAGGCATGTGCGAGCAGCGAGTGAGCTGTGAGGAGTGTGCGAGCAGTGAGTGAGCTGTGAGGAGTGTGCGAGCAGTGAGGGAGCTGTGAGGAGTGTGCGAGCAGTGAGAGAGCTGTGAGGAGTGTGCAATCAATGAGTGAGCTCTGAGGTTTGTGCGAGCAGTGGGTGAGCTGTGAGGACTGTGCGACCAGTGAGTGAGCTGTGAGGAGTGTGCGAGCAGTGAGTGAGCTGTGAGGAGTGTGTGAGCAGTGAGTGAGCTGTGAGGAGTGTGCGAGCAGTGAGTGAGCTGTGAGGAGTGTGCGAGCAGTGAGCTGTGAGGTGTGTGCGAGGAGTGAGTGAGCTGTGAGGAGTGTGCGAGCAGTGAGTGAGCTGTGAGGAGTGTGCGACCAGTGAGTGAGCTGTGAGGAGTGTGCGAGCAATGAGTGTGCTGTAAGGAGTGTGCGAGCAGTGACTGAGCTGTGAGGAGTGTGCGAGCAGTGAGTGAGTTGTGAGGAGTGTGCGAGCAGTGAGCTGTAAGGAGTGTGCGAGCAGTTAGTGAGCTGTGAGGAGTGTGCTAGCAGTGATGGATCTGTGAGGAGTGTGCGAGCAGTGAGCTGTGAGGAGTGTGCGAGCAGTGATGGAGCTGTGAGGAGTGTGCCAGCAGTGAGCTGTGAGGAGTGTGCGAGCAGTGAGTGAGCTGTGAGGAGTGTGCAAGCAGTGAGTGAGCTGTGTGGAGTATGCGAGCATTGAGCTGTGACGAGTGTGCAATCTGTGAGTGAGCTGTGAGGAGTGAGCGAGCAGTGATGGAGCTGTGAGGAGTGTGCGAGCAGTGAGTGAGCTGTGAGTAGTGTGAGAGCAGTGAGCTGTGAGGAGTGTGCGAGCAGTGAGTGAGCTGTGAGGAGTGTGCGAGCAGTGCGCTGTGCGGAGTGTGCGAGCACTGAGTAAGCTGGGAGGAGTGTGCGAGCAGTTAGTGAGCTGTGAGGAGTGTGCGAGCGATGCGTGAGCTGTGAGGAGTGTGCGAGCCGTGAGTGAGCTGTGAGGAATGTGCGAGCAGTGAGCTGTGAGGAGTGTGTGAGCAGTGAGTGAGCTGTGAGGAGAGTGCGAGCAGTGAGTGAGCTGTGAGGAGTGTGCGAGCAGGAAGTGTGCTGTGTGGAGTGTGCGAGCAGTGAGTGAGCTGTGAGGAGTGTGCGAGCAGTGAGTGAGCTGTGAGGCGTGTGTGAGCAGTGAGTGAGCTGTGAGGAATCTGCGAGCAGTGAGTGAGCTGCAAGGAGTGTGCGAGCAGGGAGTGAGCTGTGAGGAGAGTGCGAGCAGTGAGTGAGCTGCGTGGAGTGTGTGAGCAGTGAGCTGTGAGGAGTGTGCGAGCAGTGAGTGAGCTGCGAGGAGTGTGCGAGCAGTGAGTGAGCTGTGAGGAGTGTGCGAGCAGTGAGTGAGCTGCGAGGAGTGTGTGAGCAGTGAGCTGTGAGGAGTGTGCGAGCAGGGAGTGAGCTGTGAGGAGAGTGCGGGCAGTGAGTGAGCTGCGAGGAGTGTGCGAGCAGGGAGTGCGCTGTGAGCAGTGTGCGAGCATTGAGCTGCGAGGAGTCTGCTGGCAGTGAGTGAGCTGTGAGGAGTGGGTGATCAGTGAGTTAGCTGTGAGGAGTGTGCGAGCAGTGAGCTGTGAGGAGTGTGCGAGCAGTGAGCTGTGAGGAGTGTGCAAGCATTGAGCTGTGAGGAATGTGCAAGCAGTGAGCTGTGAGGAGTGTGCGAGCAGTGAGTGAGCTGTGAGGAGTGTGCGAGCAGTGAGTGAGCTGTGAGGCGTGTGTGAGCAGTGAGTGAGCAGTTTGGAGTGTGCGAGCAGTGAGCTGTGTGGAGTGTGCGAGCAGTGAGCTGTGAGTAGTGTGCGAGCAGTGAGCTGTGAGTAGTGTGCGAGCAGTGAGTGAACTGTGAGGAGTGTGTGAGCAGTGAGTGAGCTGTGAGGAGTGTGCGAGCAGTGATTGAGCTGTGACGAGTGTGCGAGCAGTGACTGCGCTGTGAGGAGTGTGCGAGCAATGAGTGAGCTCTGAGGTTTGTGCGAGCAGTGAGTGAGCTGTGAGCAGTGTGCAACCAGTGAGTGAGCTGTGAGGAGTGTGCGAGAAGTGAGCGAGCTGTGAGGAGTATGCGAGCAGTGACCAGTGAGGAGTGTGCGAGCAGTGATTGAGCTGTGACGAGTGTGCGAGCAGTGATTGAGCTGTGAGGAGTGTGCGAACAGTGATTGAGCTGTGAGGAGTGTGCGAGCAGTGAGTGAGCTGTGAGGAGTGTGCGAGCAGTGACTGAGCTGTGAGGAGTTTGCGAACAGTGAGTGAGCTGTGAGGAGTGTGCGAGCAGTGAGTGAGCTGTGAGGAGTGTGCGAGCAGTGACTGAGCTGTGAGGAGGGTGCGAGCAGTGAGTGAGCTGTAAGGAGTATGCGAGCAGTAATGGAGCTGTGAGGAGTGTGCCAGCAGTAAGTGAGCTGTGAGGAGTGTGCGAGCAGTGAGTGAGCTGTGAGGAGTGTGCGAGCAGTGATCGAGCAGTGAGGAGTGTGCGAGCAGTGATCGAGCTGTGAGGAGTGTGCGAGCAGTGAGTCAGCTGTGAGGAGTGTGCGAGCAGTGAGTCAGCTGTGAGGAGTGTGCGAGCAGTGAGTGAGCTGTGAGGAGTGTGTGAGCAGTGAGTGAGCTGTGAGGAGTGTGCGAGCAGTGAGTGAGCTGTGAGGAGTGTGCGAGCTGTGAGGAGTGTGCGAGCAGTGATTGAGCTGTGAGGAGTGTGCGAGCAGTGATTGAGCTGTGAGGAGTGTGCGAGCAGTGAGTGAGCTGTGAGGAGTGTGCAAGCAGTGAGTGAGCTGTGAGGAGTGTGCGAGCAGTGAGTGAGCTGTGAGGAGTGTGCAAGTGGTGAGTGAGCTGTGAGGAGTGTGCGAGCGGTGAGTGAGCTGTGAGGAGTGTGCGATCAATGAGTGAGCTCTGAGGTTTGTGCGAGCAGTGGGTGAGCTGTGAGGACTGTGCGACCAGTGAGTGAGCTGTGAGGAGTGTGCGAGAAGTGAGCGAGCTGTGAGGGGAATGCGAGCAGTGAGCTGTGAGAAGTGTGCGAGCAGTGAGTGAGCTGTGAGGAGTGTGCGAGCAGTGAGTGAGCTGTGAGGAGTGTGCGAGTGGTGAGTGAGCTGTGAGGAGTGTGCGAGTGGTGAGTGAGCTGTGAGGAGTGTGCGAGTGGTGAGTGAGCTGTGAGGATTGTGCGAGCCGTGAGTGAGCTGTGAGGAGCGTGCGAGCAGTGAGTGAGCTGTGAGGATTGTGCGAGCAGTGAGTGAGCTGTGAGGAGTGTGCGAGCAGTGAGTGAGCTGTGAGGAGTGTGCGAGCAGTGAGTGAGCTGTGAGGAGTGTGCGAGCAGTGAGTGAGCTGTGAGGCGTGTGTGAGCAGTGAGTGCGCTGTGAGGAGTGTGTGAGCAGTGAGGGCGCTGTGAGGAGAGTGCGAGCAGTGAGTGAGCTGTGAGGCGTGTGCAAGCAGTGAGTGCGCTGTGAGGAGTGTGTGAGCAGCGAGTGAGCTGTGAGGAGTTTGCGAGCAGTGAGTGAGCTGTGAGGATTGTGCGAGCCGTGAGAGAGCTGTGAGGAGCGTGCGAGCAGTGAGTGAGCTGTGAGGATTGTGCGAGCAGTGAGTGAGCTGTGAGGAGTGTGCGAGCAGTGAGTGAGCTGTGAGGAGTGTGCGAGCAGTGAGTGAGCTGTGAGGCGTGTGTGAGCAGTGAGTGAGCTGTGAGGAGTGTGCGAGCAGTGAGTGAGCTGTGAGGAGTGTGCGAGCAGTGAGCTGTGAGGTGTGTGCGAGGAGTGAGTGAGCTGTGAGGAGTGTGCGAGCAGTGAGTGAGCTGTGAGGAGTGTGCGACCAGTGAGTGAGCTGTGAGGAGTGTGCGAGCAATGAGTGTGCTGTAAGGTGTGTGCGAGCAGTGACTGAGCTGTGAGGAGTGTGCGAGCAGTGAGTGAGTTGTGAGGAGTGTGCGAGCAGTGAGCTGTAAGGAGTGTGCGAGCAGTTAGTGAGCTGTGAGGAGTGTGCTAGCAGTGATGGATCTGTGAGGAGTGTGCGAGCAGTGAGCTGTGAGGAGTGTGCGAGCAGTGATGGAGCTGTGAGGAGTGTGCCAGCAGTGAGCTGTGAGGAGTGTGCGAGCAGTGAGTGAGCTGTGAGGAGTGTGCAAGCAGTGAGTGAGCTGTGTGGAGTATGCGAGCATTGAGCTGTGACGAGTGTGCAATCTGTGAGTGAGCTGTGAGGAGTGAGCGAGCAGTGATGGAGCTGTGAGGAGTGTGCGAGCAGTGAGTGAGCTGTGAGTAGTGTGAGAGCAGTGAGCTGTGAGGAGTGTGCGAGCAGTGAGTGAGCTGTGAGGAGTGTGCGAGCAGTGCGCTGTGCGGAGTGTGCGAGCACTGAGTAAGCTGGGAGGAGTGTGCGAGCAGTTAGTGAGCTGTGAGGAGTGTGCGAGCGATGCGTGAGCTGTGAGGAGTGTGCGAGCCGTGAGTGAGCTGTGAGGAATGTGCGAGCAGTGAGCTGTGAGGAGTGTGTGAGCAGTGAGTGAGCTGTGAGGAGAGTGCGAGCAGTGAGTGAGCTGTGAGGAGTGTGCGAGCAGGAAGTGTGCTGTGAGGAATCTGCGAGCAGTGAGTGAGCTGCAAGGAGTGTGCGAGCAGGGAGTGAGCTGTGAGGAGAGTGCGAGCAGTGAGTGAGCTGCGAGGAGTGTGTGAGCAGTGAGCTGTGAGGAGTGTGCGAGCAGTGAGTGAGCTGCGAGGAGTGTGCGAGCAGGGAGTGAGCTGTGAGGAGAGTGCGGGCAGTGAGTGAGCTGCGAGGAGTGTGCGAGCAGGGAGTGCGCTGTGAGCAGTGTGCGAGCATTGAGCTGCGAGGAGTCTGCTGGCAGTGAGTGAGCTGTGAGGAGTGGGTGATCAGTGAGTTAGCTGTGAGGAGTGTGCGAGCAGTGAGCTGTGAGGAGTGTGCGAGCAGTGAGCTGTGAGGAGTGTGCAAGCATTGAGCTGTGAGGAATGTGCAAGCAGTGAGCTGTGAGGAGTGTGCGAGCAGTGAGTGAGCTGTGAGGAGTGTGCGAGCAGTGAGTGAGCTGTGAGGCGTGTGTGAGCAGTGAGTGAGCAGTTTGGAGTGTGCGAGCAGTGAGCTGTGTGGAGTGTGCGAGCAGTGAGCTGTGAGTAGTGTGCGAGCAGTGAGCTGTGAGTAGTGTGCGAGCAGTGAGTGAACTGTGAGGAGTGTGTGAGCAGTGAGTGAGCTGTGAGGAGTGTGCGAGCAGTGATTGAGCTGTGACGAGTGTGCGAGCAGTGACTGAGCTGTGAGGAGTGTGCGAGCAATGAGTGAGCTCTGAGGTTTGTGCGAGCAGTGAGTGAGCTGTGAGCAGTGTGCAACCAGTGAGTGAGCTGTGAGGAGTGTGCGAGAAGTGAGCGAGCTGTGAGGAGTATGCGAGCAGTGACCAGTGAGGAGTGTGCGAGCAGTGATTGAGCTGTGACGAGTGTGCGAGCAGTGATTGAGCTGTGAGGAGTGTGCGAACAGTGATTGAGCTGTGAGGAGTGTGCGAGCAGTGAGTGAGCTGTGAGGAGTGTGCGAGCAGTGACTGAGCTGTGAGGAGTTTGCGAACAGTGAGTGAGCTGTGAGGAGTGTGCGAGCAGTGAGTGAGCTGTGAGGAGTGTGCGAGCAGTGACTGAGCTGTGAGGAGTGTGCGAGCAGTGAGTGAGCTGTGAGGAGTGTGCGAGCAGTGACTGAGCTGTGAGGAGTGTGCGAGCAGTGAGTGAGCTGTGAGGAATGTGCGAGCAGTGAGCTGTGAGGAGTGTGCGAGCAGTCGGTGAGCTGTGAGGCGTGTGTGAGCAGTAAGTGAGCTGTGAGGAGTGAGCGAGCAGTGAGTGAGCTGTGAGGAGTGTGCGAGCAGTGAGTGAGCTGTGAGGAGTGTGCGAGCAGTGAGTGGTGTGCGAGCAGTGAGTGAGCTGTGAGGAGTGTACGAGCAGTGAGTGGCGGGGAGTGTGCGAGCAGTGAGTGAGTTGTGAGGCGTGTGCGAGCAGTGAGTGAGCTGTGAGGAGTATGCGAGCAATGAGTGAGCTGTGAGGAGTGTGCGAGCAGTGATTGAGCTGTGAGGAGTGTGCGAGCAGTGAGTGAGCTGGGTGGAGTGTGCGAGCAGTGAGCTGTGTGGAGTGTGCGAGCAGTGAGTGAGCGTGAGGAGTGAGCGAGCAGTGAGCTGTGAGGAGTGTGCGAGCAGTGAATGAGCTGTGAGGAGAGTGCGAGCAGTGATTGAGCTGTGAGGAGTGTGCGAGCAAAGAGTGAGCTCTGAGGTTTGTGCGAGCAGTGAGTGAGCTGTGAGCAGTGTGCAACCAGTGAGTGGTGTGCGAGCAGTGAGTGAGCTGTGAGGAGTGTACGAGCAGTGAGTGGCAGGGAGTGTGCGAGCAGTGAGTGAGTTGTGAGGCGTGTGCGAGCAGTGAGTGAGCTGTGAGGAGTATGCGAGCAATGAGTGAGCTCTGAGGTTTGTGCGAGCAGTGAGTGAGCTGTGAGCAGTGTGCAACCAGTGAGTGAGCTGTGAGGAGTGTGCGAGAAGTGAACGAGCTGTGAGGAATATGCGAGCACTGAGCAGTGAGGAGTGTGCGAGCAGTGATTGAGCTGTGACGAGTGTGCGAGCAGTGATTGAGCTGTGAGGAGTGTGCGAGCAGTGAGTGAGCTGTGAGGAGTGTGCGAGCAGTGAGTGAGCTGTGAGGAGTGTGCGAGCAGTGAGTGAGCTGTGAGGAGTGTGCGAGCAGTGAGTGAGCTGTGAGGAGTGTGCGAGAAGTGAGTGAGCTGTGAGGCATGTGTGAGCAGTGAGTGAGCTGTGAGGAGTGTGCGAGCAGTGAGTGAGCTGTGAGGAGTGTGCGAGCAGTGAGCTGTGAGGCGTGTGCGAGGAGTGAGTGAGCTGTGAGGAGTGTGCGAGCAGTGAGTGAGCTGTGAGGAGTGTGCGACCAGTGAGTGAGCTGTGATGAGTGTGCGAGCAGTGAGTGAACTGTGACGAGTGTGCGAGCTGTGAGTGAGCTGTGAGGAGTGTGTGAGCAGTGACTGAGCTGTGAGGAGTGTGCGAGCAGTGAGTGAGCTGTGAGGAGTGTGCGAGCAGTGAGTAAGCTGTGAGGAGTGTGCAAGCAGTGAGCTGTAAGGAGTGTGCGAGCAGTGAGTGAGCTGTGAGGAGAGTGCGAGCAGTGAGTGAGCTGTGAGGAGTGTGCGAGCAGTGACTGAGCTGTGAGGAGTGTGCGAGCAGTGAGCTGTAAGGAGTGTGCGAGCAGTGAGTGAGCTGTGAGGAGTGTGCGAGCAGTGACTGAGCTGTGAGGAGTGTGCGAGCAGTGAGCTGTGAGGAGTGTGCGAGCAGTGAGTGAGCTGTGAGGAGTGTGCGAGCAGTGAGTGAGCTGTGAGGAGTGTGCGAGCAGTGAGATGTGAGCGAGCAGTGAGTGATCTGTGAGGAGTGTGCGAGCAGTGAGTGAGCTGTCGGGAGTGTGCGAGCAGTAATGGAGCTGTGAGGAGTGTGCAAGCAGTAAGCGAGCTGTGAGGAGTGTGCGAGCAGTGAGTGAGCTGTAAGGAGCGTGCGAGCAGTAATGGAGCTGTGAGGAGTGTGCCAGCAGTAAGCGAGCTGTGAGGAGTGTGCGAGCAGTGAGTGGTGTGCGAGCAGTGAGTGAGCTGTGAGGAGTGTGCGAGCAGTGAGTGGCGGGGAGCGTGCGAGCAGTGAGTGTGCTGTGAGGAGTGTGCAAGCAGTGAGTGAGCTGTGAGGCATGTGCGAGCAGTGAGTGAGCTGTGAGGAGTGTGCGAGCAGTGATTGAGCTGTGAGGAGTGTGCGAGCAGTGAGTGAGCTGTGAGGAGAGTGCGAGCAGTGAGTGAGCTGTGAGGAGTGTGCGAGCAGTGATTGAGCTGTGAGGAGTGTGCGAGCAGTGAGTGAGCTGTGAGGAGTGTGCGAGCAGTGAGTGAGCTGTGTGGGGTATGCGAGCATTGAGCTGTGACGAGTGTGCAATCTGTGAGTGAGCTGTGAGAAGTGTGCGAGCAGTGATGGAGCTGTGAGGAGTGTGCGAGCAGTGAGTGAGCTGTGAGGAGAGTGCGAGCAGTGAGTGAGCTGTGAGGAGTGTGCGAGCAGTGCGCTGTGCGGAGTGTGCGAGCTGTGAGTGAGCTGTGAGGAGTGTGCGAGCAGTTAGTGAGCTGTGAGGAGTGTGCGAGCGATGAGTGAGCTGTGAGGAGTGTGCGAGCAGTGAGTGAGCTGTGAGGAATGTGCGAGCAGTGAGCTGTGAGGAGTGTGTGAGCAGTGAGTGAGCTGTGAGGAGTGTGCGAGCAGTGAGCTGTGAGCGATGTGCGAGCAGTGAGTGAGCTGTGAGGAGTGTGCGAGCAGTGAGTGAGCTGTGAGGAGAGTGCGAGCAGTGAGTGAGCTGTGAGGAGTGTGCGAGCAGGGAGTGTGCTTTGAGGAGTGTGCGAGCAGTGAGTGAGCTGGGAGGAATCTGTGAGCAGTGAGTGAGCTGCGAGGAGTGTGCGAGCAGTGAGTGAGCTGTGAGGAGAGTGCGAGCAGTGAGTGAGCTGTGAGGAGTGTGCGAGCAGGGAGTGCGCTGTGAGGAGTGTGCGAGCATTGAGCTGCGAGGACAGTGTGTGTAGTGAGGGAGTGTGTGAGCATTGAGCTGTGAGGAGTGTGCGAGCAGTGAGTGAGCTGTGAGGAGTGTGCGAGCAGTGAGCTGTGAGGTGTGTGCGAGCATTGAGCTGTGAGGAATGTGCGAGCAGTGAGCTGTGAGGAGTGTGTGTGTCGTGAGGGAGTGTGTGAGGAGAGTGCGAGCAGTGAGTGAGCTGTGAGGAGTGTGCGAGCAGTGATTGAGCTGTGAGGAGTGTGCGAGCAGTGAGTGAGCTGTGAGGAGTGTGCGAGCAGTGAGTGAGCTGTGAGGAGTGTGCGAGCAGTGATTGAGCTGTGAGGAGTGTGCGAGCAGTGAGTGAGCTGTGAGGAGTGTGCGAGCAGTGAGTGAGCTGTGAGGAGTGTGCGAGCAGTGATTGAGCTGTGAGGAGTGTGCGAGCAGTGAGTGAGCTGTGAGGAGTGTGCGAGCAGTGAGTGAGCTGTGAGGAGTGTGCAAGCAGTGAGTGAGCTGTGTGGGGTATGCGAGCATTGAGCTGTGACGAGTGTGCAATCTGTGAGTGAGCTGTGAGAAGTGTGCGAGCAGTGACGGAGCTGTGAGGAGTGTGCGAGCAGTGAGTGAGCTGTGAGTAGTGTGAGAGCAGTGAGCTGTGAGGAGTGTGCGAGCAGTGAGTGAGCTGTGAGGAGAGTGCAAGCAGTGAGTGAGCTGTGAGGAGTGTGCGAGCAGTGCGCTGTGCGGAGTGTGCGAGCTGTGAGTGAGCTGTGAGGAGTGTGCGAGCAGTTAGTGAGCTGTGAGGAGTGTGTGAGCGATGAGTGAGCTGTGAGGAGTGTGTGAGCAGTGAGTGAGCTGTGAGGAATGTGCGAGCAGTGAGCTGTGAGGAGTGTGTGAGCAGTGAGTGAGCTGTGAGGAGTGTGCGAGCAGTGAGCTGTGAGCGATGTGCGAGCAGTGAGTGAGCTGTGAGGAGTGTGCGAGCAGTGAGTGAGCTGTGAGGAGAGTGCGAGCAGTGAGTGAGCTGTGAGGAGTGTGCGAGCAGGGAGTGTGCTGTGAGGAGTGTGCGAGCAGTGAGTGAGCTGGGAGGAATCTGTGAGCAGTGAGTGAGCTGCGAGGAGTGTGCGAGCAGTGAGTGAGCTGTGAGGAGAGTGCGAGCAGTGAGTGAGCTGTGAGGAGTGTGCGAGCAGGGAGTGCGCTGTGAGGAGTGTGCGAGCATTGAGCTGCGAGGAGTGTGTGTGTAGTGAGGGAGTGTGTGAGCATTGAGCTGTGAGGAGTGTGCGAGCAGTGAGTGAGCTGTGAGGAGTGTGCGAGCAGTGAGCTGTGAGGTGTGTGCGAGCATTGAGCTGTGAGGAATGTGCGAGCAGTGAGCTGTGAGGAGTGTGTGTGTACTGAGGGAGTGTGCGAGCATTGAGCCGTGAGGAGTGTGCGAGCAGAGAGTTAGCTGTGAGGAGTGTGCGAGCAGTGAGCTGTGAGGAGTGTGTGTGTAGTGAGGGTGTGTGTGAGCATTGAGCTGTGGGGAGTGTGCGAGCAGTGAGTGAGCTGTGAGGAGTGTGCGAGCAGTGAGCTGTGAGGTGTGTGCGAGCATTGAGCTGTGAGGAATGTGCGAGCAGTGAGCTGTGAGGAGTGTGCGAGCAGTGAGTGAGCAGTGAGGAGTGTGCGAGCAGTGAGCTGTGAGCAGTGTGCGAGCAGTGAGTGAGCTGTGAGAGTGTGCGAGCAATGAGTGAGCTCTGAGGTTTGTGCGAGCATTGAGTGAGCTGTGAGCAATGTGCAACCAGTGAGTGAGCTGTGAGGAGTGTGCGAGCAGTGACTGAGCTGTGAGGACTGTGCGAGCAGTGAGTGAGCTGTGAGGAGTGTGCGAGCAGTGAGTGAGCTGTGAGGAGTGTGTGAGAAGTGAGTGAGCTGTGAGGCGTGTGTGAGCAGTGAGTGAGCTGTGAGGAGTGTGCGAGAATTGAGTGAGCTGTGAGGAGTGTGCGAGCAGTTAGCTGTGAGGTGTGTGCGAGGAGTGAGTGAGCTGTGAGGAGTGTGCGAGCAGTGAGTGAGCTGTGAGGAGTGTGCGACCAGTGAGTGAGCTGTGATGAGTGTGCAAGCAGTGAGTGAGCTGTGAAGAGTGTGCGAGCTGTGAGTGAGCTGTGAGGAGTGTGCGAGCAGTGAGCTGTGAGGAGTGTGTGAGCAGTGACTGAGCTGTGAGGAGTGTGCGAGCAGTGAGTGAGCTGTGAGGAGTGTGCGAGCAGTGACGGAGCTGTGAGCAGTTTGCGAGCAGTGAGCTGTAAGGAGTGTGCGAGCAGTGAGTGAGCTGTGAGGAGTGTGCGAGCAGTGAGTAAGCTGTGAGGAGTGTGCGAGCAGTGAGCTGCAAGGAGTGTGCGAGCAGTGAGTGAGCTGTGAGGAGAGTGCGAGCAGTGAGTGAGCTGTGAAGCATGTGCGAGCAGTGAGTGAGCTGTGAGGAGAGTGCGAGCAGTGAGTGAGCTGTGAGGAGTGTGTGAGCAGTGACTGAGCTGTGAGGAGTGTGCGCGCAGTGAGTGAGCTGTGAGGAGTGTGCGAGCAGTGACTGAGCTGTGAGGCGTGTGCGAGCAGTGAGCTGTAAGGAGTGTGCGAGCAGTGAGTGAGCCGTGAGGAGTGTGCGAGCAGTGACTGAGCTGTGAGGAGTGTGCGAGCAGTGAGTGAGCTGCGAGGAGTGTGCGAGCAGTGAGTGAGCTGTGAGGACTGTGCGAGCAGTGAGTGAGCTGCGAGGAGTGTGTGAGCAGTGAGCTGTGAGGAGTGTGCGAGCAGGGAGTGAGCTGTGAGGAGAGTGCGGGCAGTGAGTGAGCTGTGAGGCGTGTGTGAGCAGTGAGTGAGCAGTTTGGAGTGTGCGAGCAGTGAGCTGTGTGGAGTGTGCGAGCAGTGAGCTGTGAGTAGTGTGCGAGCAGTGAGCTGTGAGTAGTGTGCGAGCAGTGAGTGAACTGTGAGGAGTGTGTGAGCAGTGAGTGAGCTGTGAGGAGTGTGCGAGCAGTGATTGAGCTGTGACGAGTGTGCGAGCAGTGACTGAGCTGTGAGGAGTGTGCGAGCAATGAGTGAGCTCTGAGGTTTGTGCGAGCAGTGAGTGAGCTGTGAGCAGTGTGCAACCAGTGAGTGAGCTGTGAGGAGTGTGCGAGAAGTGAGCGAGCTGTGAGGAGTATGCGAGCAGTGACCAGTGAGGAGTGTGCGAGCAGTGATTGAGCTGTGACGAGTGTGCGAGCAGTGATTGAGCTGTGAGGAGTGTGCGAACAGTGATTGAGCTGTGAGGAGTGTGCGAGCAGTGAGTGAGCTGTGAGGAGTGTGCGAGCAGTGACTGAGCTGTGAGGAGTTTGCGAACAGTGAGTGAGCTGTGAGGAGTGTGCGAGCAGTGAGTGAGCTGTGAGGAGTGTGCGAGCAGTGACTGAGCTGTGAGGAGTGTGCGAGCAGTGAGTGAGCTGTGAGGAGTGTGCGAGCAGTGACTGAGCTGTGAGGAGTGTGCGAGCAGTGAGTGAGCTGTGAGGAATGTGCGAGCAGTGAGCTGTGAGGAGTGTGCGAGCAGTCGGTGAGCTGTGAGGCGTGTGTGAGCAGTAAGTGAGCTGTGAGGAGTGAGCGAGCAGTGAGTGAGCTGTGAGGAGTGTGCGAGCAGTGAGTGAGCTGTGAGGAGTGTGCGAGCAGTGAGTGGTGTGCGAGCAGTGAGTGAGCTGTGAGGAGTGTACGAGCAGTGAGTGGCGGGGAGTGTGCGAGCAGTGAGTGAGTTGTGAGGCGTGTGCGAGCAGTGAGTGAGCTGTGAGGAGTATGCGAGCAATGAGTGAGCTGTGAGGAGTGTGCGAGCAGTGATTGAGCTGTGAGGAGTGTGCGAGCAGTGAGTGAGCTGGGTGGAGTGTGCGAGCAGTGAGCTGTGTGGAGTGTGCGAGCAGTGAGTGAGCGTGAGGAGTGAGCGAGCAGTGAGCTGTGAGGAGTGTGCGAGCAGTGAATGAGCTGTGAGGAGAGTGCGAGCAGTGATTGAGCTGTGAGGAGTGTGCGAGCAAAGAGTGAGCTCTGAGGTTTGTGCGAGCAGTGAGTGAGCTGTGAGCAGTGTGCAACCAGTGAGTGGTGTGCGAGCAGTGAGTGAGCTGTGAGGAGTGTACGAGCAGTGAGTGGCAGGGAGTGTGCGAGCAGTGAGTGAGTTGTGAGGCGTGTGCGAGCAGTGAGTGAGCTGTGAGGAGTATGCGAGCAATGAGTGAGCTCTGAGGTTTGTGCGAGCAGTGAGTGAGCTGTGAGCAGTGTGCAACCAGTGAGTGAGCTGTGAGGAGTGTGCGAGAAGTGAACGAGCTGTGAGGAATATGCGAGCACTGAGCAGTGAGGAGTGTGCGAGCAGTGATTGAGCTGTGACGAGTGTGCGAGCAGTGATTGAGCTGTGAGGAGTGTGCGAGCAGTGAGTGAGCTGTGAGGAGTGTGCGAGCAGTGAGTGAGCTGTGAGGAGTGTGCGAGCAGTGAGTGAGCTGTGAGGAGTGTGCGAGCAGTGAGTGAGCTGTGAGGAGTGTGCGAGAAGTGAGTGAGCTGTGAGGCATGTGTGAGCAGTGAGTGAGCTGTGAGGAGTGTGCGAGCAGTGAGTGAGCTGTGAGGAGTGTGCGAGCAGTGAGCTGTGAGGCGTGTGCGAGGAGTGAGTGAGCTGTGAGGAGTGTGCGAGCAGTGAGTGAGCTGTGAGGAGTGTGCGACCAGTGAGTGAGCTGTGATGAGTGTGCGAGCAGTGAGTGAACTGTGACGAGTGTGCGAGCTGTGAGTGAGCTGTGAGGAGTGTGTGAGCAGTGACTGAGCTGTGAGGAGTGTGCGAGCAGTGAGTGAGCTGTGAGGAGTGTGCGAGCAGTGAGTAAGCTGTGAGGAGTGTGCAAGCAGTGAGCTGTAAGGAGTGTGCGAGCAGTGAGTGAGCTGTGAGGAGAGTGCGAGCAGTGAGTGAGCTGTGAGGAGTGTGCGAGCAGTGACTGAGCTGTGAGGAGTGTGCGAGCAGTGAGCTGTAAGGAGTGTGCGAGCAGTGAGTGAGCTGTGAGGAGTGTGCGAGCAGTGACTGAGCTGTGAGGAGTGTGCGAGCAGTGAGCTGTGAGGAGTGTGCGAGCAGTGAGTGAGCTGTGAGGAGTGTGCGAGCAGTGAGTGAGCTGTGAGGAGTGTGCGAGCAGTGAGATGTGAGCGAGCAGTGAGTGATCTGTGAGGAGTGTGCGAGCAGTGAGTGAGCTGTCGGGAGTGTGCGAGCAGTAATGGAGCTGTGAGGAGTGTGCAAGCAGTAAGCGAGCTGTGAGGAGTGTGCGAGCAGTGAGTGAGCTGTAAGGAGCGTGCGAGCAGTAATGGAGCTGTGAGGAGTGTGCCAGCAGTAAGCGAGCTGTGAGGAGTGTGCGAGCAGTGAGTGGTGTGCGAGCAGTGAGTGAGCTGTGAGGAGTGTGCGAGCAGTGAGTGGCGGGGAGCGTGCGAGCAGTGAGTGTGCTGTGAGGAGTGTGCAAGCAGTGAGTGAGCTGTGAGGCATGTGCGAGCAGTGAGTGAGCTGTGAGGAGTGTGCGAGCAGTGATTGAGCTGTGAGGAGTGTGCGAGCAGTGAGTGAGCTGTGAGGAGAGTGCGAGCAGTGAGTGAGCTGTGAGGAGTGTGCGAGCAGTGATTGAGCTGTGAGGAGTGTGCGAGCAGTGAGTGAGCTGTGAGGAGTGTGCGAGCAGTGAGTGAGCTGTGTGGGGTATGCGAGCATTGAGCTGTGACGAGTGTGCAATCTGTGAGTGAGCTGTGAGAAGTGTGCGAGCAGTGATGGAGCTGTGAGGAGTGTGCGAGCAGTGAGTGAGCTGTGAGGAGAGTGCGAGCAGTGAGTGAGCTGTGAGGAGTGTGCGAGCAGTGCGCTGTGCGGAGTGTGCGAGCTGTGAGTGAGCTGTGAGGAGTGTGCGAGCAGTTAGTGAGCTGTGAGGAGTGTGCGAGCGATGAGTGAGCTGTGAGGAGTGTGCGAGCAGTGAGTGAGCTGTGAGGAATGTGCGAGCAGTGAGCTGTGAGGAGTGTGTGAGCAGTGAGTGAGCTGTGAGGAGTGTGCGAGCAGTGAGCTGTGAGCGATGTGCGAGCAGTGAGTGAGCTGTGAGGAGTGTGCGAGCAGTGAGTGAGCTGTGAGGAGAGTGCGAGCAGTGAGTGAGCTGTGAGGAGTGTGCGAGCAGGGAGTGTGCTTTGAGGAGTGTGCGAGCAGTGAGTGAGCTGGGAGGAATCTGTGAGCAGTGAGTGAGCTGCGAGGAGTGTGCGAGCAGTGAGTGAGCTGTGAGGAGAGTGCGAGCAGTGAGTGAGCTGTGAGGAGTGTGCGAGCAGGGAGTGCGCTGTGAGGAGTGTGCGAGCATTGAGCTGCGAGGACAGTGTGTGTAGTGAGGGAGTGTGTGAGCATTGAGCTGTGAGGAGTGTGCGAGCAGTGAGTGAGCTGTGAGGAGTGTGCGAGCAGTGAGCTGTGAGGTGTGTGCGAGCATTGAGCTGTGAGGAATGTGCGAGCAGTGAGCTGTGAGGAGTGTGTGTGTCGTGAGGGAGTGTGTGAGGAGAGTGCGAGCAGTGAGTGAGCTGTGAGGAGTGTGCGAGCAGTGATTGAGCTGTGAGGAGTGTGCGAGCAGTGAGTGAGCTGTGAGGAGTGTGCGAGCAGTGAGTGAGCTGTGAGGAGTGTGCGAGCAGTGATTGAGCTGTGAGGAGTGTGCGAGCAGTGAGTGAGCTGTGAGGAGTGTGCGAGCAGTGAGTGAGCTGTGAGGAGTGTGCGAGCAGTGATTGAGCTGTGAGGAGTGTGCGAGCAGTGAGTGAGCTGTGAGGAGTGTGCGAGCAGTGAGTGAGCTGTGAGGAGTGTGCAAGCAGTGAGTGAGCTGTGTGGGGTATGCGAGCATTGAGCTGTGACGAGTGTGCAATCTGTGAGTGAGCTGTGAGAAGTGTGCGAGCAGTGACGGAGCTGTGAGGAGTGTGCGAGCAGTGAGTGAGCTGTGAGTAGTGTGAGAGCAGTGAGCTGTGAGGAGTGTGCGAGCAGTGAGTGAGCTGTGAGGAGAGTGCAAGCAGTGAGTGAGCTGTGAGGAGTGTGCGAGCAGTGCGCTGTGCGGAGTGTGCGAGCTGTGAGTGAGCTGTGAGGAGTGTGCGAGCAGTTAGTGAGCTGTGAGGAGTGTGTGAGCGATGAGTGAGCTGTGAGGAGTGTGTGAGCAGTGAGTGAGCTGTGAGGAATGTGCGAGCAGTGAGCTGTGAGGAGTGTGTGAGCAGTGAGTGAGCTGTGAGGAGTGTGCGAGCAGTGAGCTGTGAGCGATGTGCGAGCAGTGAGTGAGCTGTGAGGAGTGTGCGAGCAGTGAGTGAGCTGTGAGGAGAGTGCGAGCAGTGAGTGAGCTGTGAGGAGTGTGCGAGCAGGGAGTGTGCTGTGAGGAGTGTGCGAGCAGTGAGTGAGCTGGGAGGAATCTGTGAGCAGTGAGTGAGCTGCGAGGAGTGTGCGAGCAGTGAGTGAGCTGTGAGGAGAGTGCGAGCAGTGAGTGAGCTGTGAGGAGTGTGCGAGCAGGGAGTGCGCTGTGAGGAGTGTGCGAGCATTGAGCTGCGAGGAGTGTGTGTGTAGTGAGGGAGTGTGTGAGCATTGAGCTGTGAGGAGTGTGCGAGCAGTGAGTGAGCTGTGAGGAGTGTGCGAGCAGTGAGCTGTGAGGTGTGTGCGAGCATTGAGCTGTGAGGAATGTGCGAGCAGTGAGCTGTGAGGAGTGTGTGTGTACTGAGGGAGTGTGCGAGCATTGAGCCGTGAGGAGTGTGCGAGCAGAGAGTTAGCTGTGAGGAGTGTGCGAGCAGTGAGCTGTGAGGAGTGTGTGTGTAGTGAGGGTGTGTGTGAGCATTGAGCTGTGGGGAGTGTGCGAGCAGTGAGTGAGCTGTGAGGAGTGTGCGAGCAGTGAGCTGTGAGGTGTGTGCGAGCATTGAGCTGTGAGGAATGTGCGAGCAGTGAGCTGTGAGGAGTGTGCGAGCAGTGAGTGAGCAGTGAGGAGTGTGCGAGCAGTGAGCTGTGAGCAGTGTGCGAGCAGTGAGTGAGCTGTGAGAGTGTGCGAGCAATGAGTGAGCTCTGAGGTTTGTGCGAGCATTGAGTGAGCTGTGAGCAATGTGCAACCAGTGAGTGAGCTGTGAGGAGTGTGCGAGCAGTGACTGAGCTGTGAGGACTGTGCGAGCAGTGAGTGAGCTGTGAGGAGTGTGCGAGCAGTGAGTGAGCTGTGAGGAGTGTGTGAGAAGTGAGTGAGCTGTGAGGCGTGTGTGAGCAGTGAGTGAGCTGTGAGGAGTGTGCGAGAAGTGAGTGAGCTGTGAGGAGTGTGCGAGCAGTTAGCTGTGAGGTGTGTGCGAGGAGTGAGTGAGCTGTGAGGAGTGTGCGAGCAGTGAGTGAGCTGTGAGGAGTGTGCGACCAGTGAGTGAGCTGTGATGAGTGTGCAAGCAGTGAGTGAGCTGTGAAGAGTGTGCGAGCTGTGAGTGAGCTGTGAGGAGTGTGCGAGCAGTGAGCTGTGAGGAGTGTGTGAGCAGTGACTGAGCTGTGAGGAGTGTGCGAGCAGTGAGTGAGCTGTGAGGAGTGTGCGAGCAGTGACGGAGCTGTGAGCAGTTTGCGAGCAGTGAGCTGTAAGGAGTGTGCGAGCAGTGAGTGAGCTGTGAGGAGTGTGCGAGCAGTGAGTAAGCTGTGAGGAGTGTGCGAGCAGTGAGCTGCAAGGAGTGTGCGAGCAGTGAGTGAGCTGTGAGGAGAGTGCGAGCAGTGAGTGAGCTGTGAAGCATGTGCGAGCAGTGAGTGAGCTGTGAGGAGAGTGCGAGCAGTGAGTGAGCTGTGAGGAGTGTGTGAGCAGTGACTGAGCTGTGAGGAGTGTGCGCGCAGTGAGTGAGCTGTGAGGAGTGTGCGAGCAGTGACTGAGCTGTGAGGCGTGTGCGAGCAGTGAGCTGTAAGGAGTGTGCGAGCAGTGAGTGAGCCGTGAGGAGTGTGCGAGCAGTGACTGAGCTGTGAGGAGTGTGCGAGCAGTGAGTGAGCTGCGAGGAGTGTGCGAGCAGTGAGTGAGCTGTGAGGACTGTGCGAGCAGTGAGTGAGCTGCGAGGAGTGTGTGAGCAGTGAGCTGTGAGGAGTGTGCGAGCAGGGAGTGAGCTGTGAGGAGAGTGCGGGCAGTGAGTGAGCTGCGAGGAGTGTGCGAGCAGGGAGTGCGCTGTGAGCAGTGTGCGAGCATTGAGCTGCGAGGAGTCTGCTGGCAGTGAGTGAGCTGTGAGGAGTGGGTGATCAGTGAGTTAGCTGTGAGGAGTGTGCGAGCAGTGAGCTGTGAGGAGTGTGCGAGCAGTGAGCTGTGAGGAGTGTGCAAGCATTGAGCTGTGAGGAATGTGCAAGCAGTGAGCTGTGAGGAGTGTGCGAGCAGTGAGTGAGCTGTGAGGAGTGTGCGAGCAGTGAGTGAGCTGTGAGGCATGTGTGAGCAGTGAGTGAGCAGTTTGGAGTGTGCGAGCAGTGAGCTGTGTGGAGTGTGCGAGCAGTGAGCTGTGAGTAGTGTGCGAGCAGTGAGCTGTGAGTAGTGTGCGAGCAGTGAGTGAACTGTGAGGAGTGTGTGAGCAGTGAGTGAGCTGTGAGGAGTGTGCGAGCAGTGATTGAGCTGTGACGAGTGTGCGAGCAGTGACTGAGCTGTGAGGAGTGTGCGAGCAATGAGTGAGCTCTGAGGTTTGTGCGAGCAGTGAGTGAGCTGTGAGCAGTGTGCAACCAGTGAGTGAGCTGTGAGGAGTGTGCGAGAAGTGAGCGAGCTGTGAGGAGTATGCGAGCAGTGACCAGTGAGGAGTGTGCGAGCAGTGATTGAGCTGTGACGAGTGTGCGAGCAGTGATTGAGCTGTGAGGAGTGTGCGAACAGTGATTGAGCTGTGAGGAGTGTGCGAGCAGTGAGTGAGCTGTGAGGAGTGTGCGAGCAGTGACTGAGCTGTGAGGAGTTTGCGAACAGTGAGTGAGCTGTGAGGAGTGTGCGAGCAGTGAGTGAGCTGTGAGGAGTGTGCGAGCAGTGACTGAGCTGTGAGGAGTGTGCGAGCAGTGAGTGAGCTGTGAGGAGTGTGCGAGCAGTGACTGAGCTGTGAGGAGTGTGCGAGCAGTGAGTGAGCTGTGAGGAATGTGCGAGCAGTGAGCTGTGAGGAGTGTGCGAGCAGTCGGTGAGCTGTGAGGCGTGTGTGAGCAGTAAGTGAGCTGTGAGGAGTGAGCGAGCAGTGAGTGAGCTGTGAGGAGTGTGCGAGCAGTGAGTGAGCTGTGAGGAGTGTGCGAGCAGTGAGTGGTGTGCGAGCAGTGAGTGAGCTGTGAGGAGTGTACGAACAGTGAGTGGCGGGGAGTGTGCGAGCAGTGAGTGAGTTGTGAGGCGTGTGCGAGCAGTGAGTGAGCTGTGAGGAGTATGCGAGCAATGAGTGAGCTGTGAGGAGTGTGCGAGCAGTGATTGAGCTGTGAGGAGTGTGCGAGCAGTGAGTGAGCTGGGTGGAGTGTGCGAGCAGTGAGCTGTGTGGAGTGTGCGAGCAGTGAGTGAGCGTGAGGAGTGAGCGAGCAGTGAGCTGTGAGGAGTGTGCGAGCAGTGAATGAGCTGTGAGGAGAGTGCGAGCAGTGATTGAGCTGTGAGGAGTGTGCGAGCAAAGAGTGAGCTCTGAGGTTTGTGCGAGCAGTGAGTGAGCTGTGAGCAGTGTGCAACCAGTGAGTGGTGTGCGAGCAGTGAGTGAGCTGTGAGGAGTGTACGAGCAGTGAGTGGCAGGGAGTGTGCGAGCAGTGAGTGAGTTGTGAGGCGTGTGCGAGCAGTGAGTGAGCTGTGAGGAGTATGCGAGCAATGAGTGAGCTCTGAGGTTTGTGCGAGCAGTGAGTGAGCTGTGAGCAGTGTGCAACCAGTGAGTGAGCTGTGAGGAGTGTGCGAGAAGTGAGCGAGCTGTGAGGAATATGCGAGCACTGAGCAGTGAGGAGTGTGCGAGCAGTGATTGAGCTGTGACGAGTGTGCGAGCAGTGATTGAGCTGTGAGGAGTGTGCGAGCAGTGAGTGAGCTGTGAGGAGTGTGCGAGCAGTGACTGAGCTGTGAGGAGTGTGCGAGCAGTGAGTGAGCTGTGAGGAGTGTGCGAGCAGTGAGTGAGCTGTGAGGAGTGTGCGAGAAGTGAGTGAGCTGTGAGGCATGTGTGAGCAGTGAGTGAGCTGTGAGGAGTGTGCGAGCAGTGAGTGAGCTGTGAGGAGTGTGCGAGCAGTGAGCTGTGAGGCGTGTGCGAGGAGTGAGTGAGCTGTGAGGTGTGTGCGAGCAGTGAGTGAGCTGTGAGGAGTGTGCGACCAGTGAGTGAGCTGTGATGAGTGTGCGAGCAGTGAGTGAACTGTGACGAGTGTGCGAGCTGTGAGTGAGCTGTGAGGAGTGTGTGAGCAGTGACTGAGCTGTGAGGAGTGTGCGAGCAGTGAGTGAGCTGTGAGGAGTGTGCGAGCAGTGAGTAAGCTGTGAGGAGTGTGCAAGCAGTGAGCTGTAAGGAGTGTGCGAGCAGTGAGTGAGCTGTGAGGAGAGTGCGAGCAGTGAGTGAGCTGTGAGGAGTGTGCGAGCAGTGACTGAGCTGTGAGGAGTGTGCGAGCAGTGAGCTGTAAGGAGTGTGCGAGCAGTGAGTGAGCTGTGAGGAGTGTGCGAGCAGTGACTGAGCTGTGAGGAGTGTGCGAGCAGTGAGCTGTGAGGAGTGTGCGAGCAGTGAGTGAGCTGTGAGGAGTGTGCGAGCAGTGAGTGAGCTGTGAGGAGTGTGCGAGCAGTGAGATGTGAGCGAGCAGTGAGTGATCTGTGAGGAGTGTGCGAGCAGTGAGTGAGCTGTCGGGAGTGTGCGAGCAGTAATGGAGCTGTGAGGAGTGTGCAAGCAGTAAGCGAGCTGTGAGGAGTGTGCGAGCAGTGAGTGAGCTGTAAGGAGCGTGCGAGCAGTAATGGAGCTGTGAGGAGTGTGCCAGCAGTAAGCGAGCTGTGAGGAGTGTGCGAGCAGTGAGTGGTGTGCGAGCAGTGAGTGAGCTGTGAGGAGTGTGCGAGCAGTGAGTGGCGGGGAGCGTGCGAGCAGTGAGTGTGCTGTGAGGAGTGTGCAAGCAGTGAGTGAGCTGTGAGGCATGTGCGAGCAGTGAGTGAGCTGTGAGGAGTGTGCGAGCAGTGATTGAGCTGTGAGGAGTGTGCGAGCAGTGAGTGAGCTGTGAGGAGAGTGCGAGCAGTGAGTGAGCTGTGAGGAGTGTGCGAGCAGTGATTGAGCTGTGAGGAGTGTGCGAGCAGTGAGTGAGCTGTGAGGAGTGTGCGAGCAGTGAGTGAGCTGTGTGGGGTATGCGAGCATTGAGCTGTGACGAGTGTGCAATCTGTGAGTGAGCTGTGAGAAGTGTGCGAGCAGTGATGGAGCTGTGAGGAGTGTGCGAGCAGTGAGTGAGCTGTGAGGAGAGTGCGAGCAGTGAGTGAGCTGTGAGGAGTGTGCGAGCAGTGCGCTGTGCGGAGTGTGCGAGCTGTGAGTGAGCTGTGAGGAGTGTGCGAGCAGTTAGTGAGCTGTGAGGAGTGTGCGAGCGATGAGTGAGCTGTGAGGAGTGTGCGAGCAGTGAGTGAGCTGTGAGGAATGTGCGAGCAGTGAGCTGTGAGGAGTGTGTGAGCAGTGAGTGAGCTGTGAGGAGTGTGCGAGCAGTGAGCTGTGAGCGATGTGCGAGCAGTGAGTGAGCTGTGAGGAGTGTGCGAGCAGTGAGTGAGCTGTGAGGAGAGTGCGAGCAGTGAGTGAGCTGTGAGGAGTGTGCGAGCAGGGAGTGTGCTTTGAGGAGTGTGCGAGCAGTGAGTGAGCTGGGAGGAATCTGTGAGCAGTGAGTGAGCTGCGAGGAGTGTGCGAGCAGTGAGTGAGCTGTGAGGAGAGTGCGAGCAGTGAGTGAGCTGTGAGGAGTGTGCGAGCAGGGAGTGCGCTGTGAGGAGTGTGCGAGCATTGAGCTGCGAGGACAGTGTGTGTAGTGAGGGAGTGTGTGAGCATTGAGCTGTGAGGAGTGTGCGAGCAGTGAGTGAGCTGTGAGGAGTGTGCGAGCAGTGAGCTGTGAGGTGTGTGCGAGCATTGAGCTGTGAGGAATGTGCGAGCAGTGAGCTGTGAGGAGTGTGTGTGTCGTGAGGGAGTGTGTGAGGAGAGTGCGAGCAGTGAGTGAGCTGTGAGGAGTGTGCGAGCAGTGATTGAGCTGTGAGGAGTGTGCGAGCAGTGAGTGAGCTGTGAGGAGTGTGCGAGCAGTGAGTGAGCTGTGAGGAGTGTGCGAGCAGTGATTGAGCTGTGAGGAGTGTGCGAGCAGTGAGTGAGCTGTGAGGAGTGTGCGAGCAGTGAGTGAGCTGTGAGGAGTGTGCGAGCAGTGATTGAGCTGTGAGGAGTGTGCGAGCAGTGAGTGAGCTGTGAGGAGTGTGCGAGCAGTGAGTGAGCTGTGAGGAGTGTGCAAGCAGTGAGTGAGCTGTGTGGGGTATGCGAGCATTGAGCTGTGACGAGTGTGCAATCTGTGAGTGAGCTGTGAGAAGTGTGCGAGCAGTGACGGAGCTGTGAGGAGTGTGCGAGCAGTGAGTGAGCTGTGAGTAGTGTGCGAGCAGTGCGCTGTGCGGAGTGTGCGAGCTGTGAGTGAGCTGTGAGGAGTGTGCGAGCAGTTAGTGAGCTGTGAGGAGTGTGTGAGCGATGAGTGAGCTGTGAGGAGTGTGTGAGCAGTGAGTGAGCTGTGAGGAATGTGCGAGCAGTGAGCTGTGAGGAGTGTGTGAGCAGTGAGTGAGCTGTGAGGAGTGTGCGAGCAGTGAGCTGTGAGCGATGTGCGAGCAGTGAGTGAGCTGTGAGGAGTGTGCGAGCAGTGAGTGAGCTGTGAGGAGAGTGCGAGCAGTGAGTGAGCTGTGAGGAGTGTGCGAGCAGGGAGTGTGCTGTGAGGAGTGTGCGAGCAGTGAGTGAGCTGGGAGGAATCTGTGAGCAGTGAGTGAGCTGCGAGGAGTGTGCGAGCAGTGAGTGAGCTGTGAGGAGAGTGCGAGCAGTGAGTGAGCTGTGAGGAGTGTGCGAGCAGGGAGTGCGCTGTGAGGAGTGTGCGAGCATTGAGCTGCGAGGAGTGTGTGTGTAGTGAGGGAGTGTGTGAGCATTGAGCTGTGAGGAGTGTGCGAGCAGTGAGTGAGCTGTGAGGAGTGTGCGAGCAGTGAGCTGTGAGGTGTGTGCGAGCATTGAGCTGTGAGGAATGTGCGAGCAGTGAGCTGTGAGGAGTGTGTGTGTACTGAGGGAGTGTGCGAGCATTGAGCCGTGAGGAGTGTGCGAGCAGAGAGTTAGCTGTGAGGAGTGTGCGAGCAGTGAGCTGTGAGGAGTGTGTGTGTAGTGAGGGTGTGTGTGAGCATTGAGCTGTGGGGAGTGTGCGAGCAGTGAGTGAGCTGTGAGGAGTGTGCGAGCAGTGAGCTGTGAGGTGTGTGCGAGCATTGAGCTGTGAGGAATGTGCGAGCAGTGAGCTGTGAGGAGTGTGCGAGCAGTGAGTGAGCAGTGAGGAGTGTGCGAGCAGTGAGCTGTGAGCAGTGTGCGAGCAGTGAGTGAGCTGTGAGAGTGTGCGAGCAATGAGTGAGCTCTGAGGTTTGTGCGAGCATTGAGTGAGCTGTGAGCAATGTGCAACCAGTGAGTGAGCTGTGAGGAGTGTGCGAGCAGTGACTGAGCTGTGAGGAGTGTGCGAGCAGTGAGTGAGCTGTGAGGCGTGTGTGAGCAGTGAGTGAGCTGTGAGGAGTGTGCGAGCAGTGAGTGAGCTGTGAGGAGTGTGCGAGCAGTTAGCTGTGAGGTGTGTGCGAGGAGTGAGTGAGCTGTGAGGAGTGTGCGAGCAGTGAGTGAGCTGTGAGGAGTGTGCGACCAGTGAGTGAGCTGTGATGAGTGTGCAAGCAGTGAGTGAGCTGTGAAGAGTGTGCGAGCTGTGAGTGAGCTGTGAGGAGTGTGCGAGCAGTGAGCTGTGAGGAGTGTGTGAGCAGTGACTGAGCTGTGAGGAGTGTGCGAGCAGTGAGTGAGCTGTGAGGAGTGTGCGAGCAGTGACGGAGCTGTGAGCAGTTTGCGAGCAGTGAGCTGTAAGGAGTGTGCGAGCAGTGAGTGAGCTGTGAGGAGTGTGCGAGCAGTGAGTAAGCTGTGAGGAGTGTGCGAGCAGTGAGCTGCAAGGAGTGTGCGAGCAGTGAGTGAGCTGTGAGGAGAGTGCGAGCAGTGAGTGAGCTGTGAAGCATGTGCGAGCAGTGAGTGAGCTGTGAGGAGAGTGCGAGCAGTGAGTGAGCTGTGAGGAGTGTGTGAGCAGTGACTGAGCTGTGAGGAGTGTGCGCGCAGTGAGTGAGCTGTGAGGAGTGTGCGAGAAGTGACTGAGCTGTGAGGCGTGTGCGAGCAGTGAGCTGTAAGGAGTGTGCGAGCAGTGAGTGAGCCGTGAGGAGTGTGCGAGCAGTGACTGAGCTGTGAGGAGTGTGCGAGCTGTGAGTGAGCTGTGAGGAGTGTGTGAGCAGTGACTGAGCTGTGAGGAGTGTGCGAGCAGTGAGTGAGCTGTGAGGAGTGTGCGAGCAGTGACTGAGCTGTGAGCAGTTTGCGAGCAGTGAGCTGTAAGGAGTGTGCGAGCAGTGAGTGAGCTGTGAGGAGTGTGCGAGCAGTGAGTAAGCTGTGAGGAGTGTGCGAGCAGTGAGCTGTAAGGAGTGTGCGAGCAGTGAGTGAGCTGTGAGGAGAGTGCGAGCAGTGAGTGAGCTGTGAGGAGTGTGTGAGCAGTGACTGAGCTGTGAGGAGTGTGCGAGCAGTGAGTGAGCCGTGAGGAGTGTGCGAGCAGTGAGGAGTGTGCGAGCAGTGAGCTGTAAGGAGTGTGCGAGCAGTGAGTCAGCTGTGAGGAGTGTGCGAGCAGTGAGGCAGCTGTGAGGAGAGTGCGAGCAGTGAGTGAGCTGTGAGCAGTGTGTGAGCAGTGACTGAGCTGTGAGGAGTGTGCGAGCAGTGAGTGAGCTGTGAGGAATGTGCGAGCAGTGAGCTGTGAGGAGTGTGCGAGCAATGAGTGAGCTGTGAGGAGTGTGCGAGCAGTGAATGAGCTGTGAGGAGTGTGCGAGCAATGAGATGTGAGCGAGCAGTGAGTGATCTGTGAGGAGTGTGCGAGCAGTGAGTGAGCTGTAAGGAGTGTGCGAGCAGTAATGGAGCTGTGAGGAGTGTGCCAGCAGTAAGCGAGCTGTGAGGAGTGTTCGAGCAGTGAGTGGTGTGCGAGCAGTGAGTGAGCTGTGAGGAGTGCGCGAGCAGTGAGTGGCGGGGAGTGTGCGAGCAGTGAGTGAGCTGTGAGGAGTGTGCAAGCAGTGAGTGAGCAGTGAGGCATGTGCGAGTAGTGAGTGAGCTGTGAGGAGTGTGTGAGCAGTGATTGAGCTGTGAGGAGTGTGCGAGCAGTGAGTGAGCTGTGAGGAGAGTGCGAGCAGTGAGTGAGCTGTGAGGAGTGTGCGAGCAGTGATTGAGCTGTGAGGAGTGTGCGAGCAGTGAGTGAGCTGTGAGGAGTGTGCGAGCAGTGAGTGAGCTGTGAGGAGTGTGCAAGCAGTGATTGAGCTGTGACGAGTGTGCAATCTGTGAGTGAGCTGTGAGAAGTGTGCGAGCAGTGATGGAGCTGTGAGGAGTGTGTGAGCAGTGAGTGAGCTGTGAGTAGTGTGAGAGCAGTGAGCTGTGAGGAGTGTGCGAGCAGTGAGTGAGCTGTGAGGAGAGTGCGAGCAGTGAGTGAGCTGTGAGGAGTGTGCGAGCAGTGCGCTGTGCGGAGAGTGCGACCTGTGAGTGAGCTGTGAGGAGTGTGCGAGCAGTTAGTGAGCTGTGAGGAGTGTGCGAGCGATGAGTGAGCTGTGAGGAGTGTGTGAGCAGTGAGTGAGCTTTGAGGAGTGTGCGAGCAGTGAGCTGTGAGCGATGTGCGAGCAGTGAGTGAGCTGTGAGGAGTGTGCGAGCAGGGAGTGTGCTGTGAGGAGTGTGCGAGCAGTGAGTGAGCTGTGAGGAATCTGCGAGCAGTGAGTGAACTGCGAGGAGTGTGCGAGCAGTGAGTGAGCTGTGAGGAGAGTGCGAGCAGTGAGTGAGCTGTGAGGAGTGTGCGAGCAGGGAGTGCGCTGTGAAGAGTGTGTGAGCATTGAGCTGCGAGGAGTGTGTGTGTAGTGAGGGAGTGTGTGAGCAATGAGCCGTGAGGAGTGTGCGAGCAGTGAGTGAGCTGTGAGGAGTGTGCGAGCAGTGAGCTGTGAGGTGTGTGCGAGCATTGAGCTGTGAGGAATGTGCGAGCAGTGAACTGTGAGGAGTGTGTGTGTAGTGAGGGAGTGTATGAGCATTGAGCTGTGAGGAGTGTGCGAGCAGTGAGTGAGCTGTGAGGAGTGTGCGAGCAGTGAGCTGTGAGGTGTGTGCGAGCATTGAGCTGTGAGGAATGTGCGAGCAATGAGCTGCGAGGAGTGTGTGTGTAGTGAGGGAGTGTATGAGCATTGAGCTGTGAGGAGTGTGCGAGCAGCGAGTGAGCTGTGAGGAGTGTGCGAGCAGTGAGCTGTGAGCAGTGTGCGAGCAGTGAGTGAGCTGTGAGAGTGTGCGAGCAGAGAGTGAGCTGTGAGGAGTGTGCGAGCAGGGAGTGCGCTGTGAGGAGTGTGCGAGCAGTGAGTGAGCTGTGAGGCGTGTGTGAGCAGTGAGTGAGCTGTGTGGAGTGTGCGAGCAGTGAGCTGTGTGGAGTGTGCGAGCAGTGAGCTGTGAGTAGTGTGCGAGCAGTGAGTGAACTGTGAGGAGGTTGTGAGCAGTGAGTGAGCTGTGAGGAGTGTGCGAGCAGTGATTGAGCTGTGACGAGTGTGCGAGCAGTGATTGAGCTGTGAGGAGTGTGCGAGCAATGAGTGAGCTCTGAGATTTGTGCGAGCAGTGAGTGAGCTGTGAGCAGTGTGCAACCAGTGAGTGAGCTGTGACGAGTGTGCGAGCAGTGATTGAGCTGTGAGGAGTGTGCGAACAGTGATTGAGCTGTGAGGAGTGTGCGAGCAGTGAGTGAGCTGTGAGGAGTGTGCGAGCAGTGACTGAGCTGTGAGAGTGTGCGAGCAGAGAGTGAGCTGTGAGGAGTGTGCGAGCAGGGAGTGCGCTGTGAGGAGTGTGCGAGCAGTGAGTGAGCTGTGAGGCGTGTGTGAGCAGTGAGTGAGCTGTGTGGAGTGTGCGAGCAGTGAGCTGTCTGGAGTGTGCGAGCAGTGAGCTGTGAGTAGTGTGCGAGCAATGAGTGAACTGTGAGGAGGTTGTGAGCAGTGAGTGAGCTGTGAGGAGTGTGCGAGCAGTGATTGAGCTGTGACGAGTGTGCAAGCAGTGATTGAGCTGTGAGGAGAGTGCGAGCAATGAGTGAGCTCTGAGATTTGTGCGAGCAGTGAGTGAGCTGTGAGCAGTGTGCAACCAGTGAGTGAGCTGTGAGGAGTGTGCGAGAAGTGAGCAGTGAGGAGTGTGCGAGCAGTGATTGAGCTGTGACGAGTGTGCGAGCAGTGATTGAGCTGTGAGGAGTGTGCGAACAGTGATTGAGCTGTGAGGAGTGTGCGAGCAGTGAGTGAGCTGTGAGGAGTGTGCGAGCAGTGACTGAGCTGTGAGGAGTGTGCGAGCAGTGAGTGAGCTGTGAGGCGTGTGTGAGCAGTGAGTGAGCTGTGAGGAGTGTGCGAGCAGTGAGTGAGCTGTGAGGAGTGTGCGAGCAGTTAGCTGTGAGGTGTGTGCGAGGAGTGAGTGAGCTGTGAGGAGTGTGCGAGCAGTGAGTGAGCTGTGAGGAGTGTGCGACCAGTGAGTGAGCTGTGATGAGTGTGCAAGCAGTGAGTGAGCTGTGAAGAGTGTGCGAGCTGTGAGTGAGCTGTGAGGAGTGTGCGAGCAGTGAGCTGTGAGGAGTGTGTGAGCAGTGACTGAGCTGTGAGAGTGTGCGAGCAATGAGTGAGCTCTGAGGTTTGTGCGAGCATTGAGTGAGCTGTGAGCAATGTGCAACCAGTGAGTGAGCTGTGAGGAGTGTGCGAGCAGTGACTGAGCTGTGAGGAGTGTGCGAGCAGTGAGTGAGCTGTGAGGCGTGTGTGAGCAGTGAGTGAGCTGTGAGGAGTGTGCGAGCAGTGAGTGAGCTGTGAGGAGTGTGCGAGCAGTTAGCTGTGAGGTGTGTGCGAGGAGTGAGTGAGCTGTGAGGAGTGTGCGAGCAGTGAGTGAGCTGTGAGGAGTGTGCGACCAGTGAGTGAGCTGTGATGAGTGTGCAAGCAGTGAGTGAGCTGTGAAGAGTGTGCGAGCTGTGAGTGAGCTGTGAGGAGTGTGCGAGCAGTGAGCTGTGAGGAGTGTGTGAGCAGTGACTGAGCTGTGAGGAGTGTGCGAGCAGTGAGTGAGCTGTGAGGAGTGTGCGAGCAGTGACGGAGCTGTGAGCAGTTTGCGAGCAGTGAGCTGTAAGGAGTGTGCGAGCAGTGAGTGAGCTGTGAGGAGTGTGCGAGCAGTGAGTAAGCTGTGAGGAGTGTGCGAGCAGTGAGCTGCAAGGAGTGTGCGAGCAGTGAGTGAGCTGTGAGGAGAGTGCGAGCAGTGAGTGAGCTGTGAAGCATGTGCGAGCAGTGAGTGAGCTGTGAGGAGAGTGCGAGCAGTGAGTGAGCTGTGAGGAGTGTGTGAGCAGTGACTGAGCTGTGAGGAGTGTGCGCGCAGTGAGTGAGCTGTGAGGAGTGTGCGAGCAGTGACTGAGCTGTGAGGCGTGTGCGAGCAGTGAGCTGTAAGGAGTGTGCGAGCAGTGAGTGAGCCGTGAGGAGTGTGCGAGCAGTGACTGAGCTGTGAGGAGTGTGCGAGCTGTGAGTGAGCTGTGAGGAGTGTGTGAGCAGTGACTGAGCTGTGAGGAGTGTGCGAGCAGTGAGTGAGCTGTGAGGAGTGTGCGAGCAGTGACTGAGCTGTGAGCAGTTTGCGAGCAGTGAGCTGTAAGGAGTGTGCGAGCAGTGAGTGAGCTGTGAGGAGTGTGCGAGCAGTGAGTAAGCTGTGAGGAGTGTGCGAGCAGTGAGCTGTAAGGAGTGTGCGAGCAGTGAGTGAGCTGTGAGGAGAGTGCGAGCAGTGAGTGAGCTGTGAGGAGTGTGTGAGCAGTGACTGAGCTGTGAGGAGTGTGCGAGCAGTGAGTGAGCCGTGAGGAGTGTGCGAGCAGTGAGGAGTGTGCGAGCAGTGAGCTGTAAGGAGTGTGCGAGCAGTGAGTCAGCTGTGAGGAGTGTGCGAGCAGTGAGTCAGCTGTGAGGAGAGTGCGAGCAGTGAGTGAGCTGTGAGCAGTGTGCGAGCAGTGACTGAGCTGTGAGGAGTGTGCGAGCAGTGAGTGAGCTGTGAGGAATGTGCGAGCAGTGAGCTGTGAGGAGTGTGCGAGCAATGAGTGAGCTGTGAGGAGTGTGCGAGCAGTGAATGAGCTGTGAGGAGTGTGCGAGCAATGAGATGTGAGCGAGCAGTGAGTGATCTGTGAGGAGTGTGCGAGCAGTGAGTGAGCTGTAAGGAGTGTGCGAGCAGTAATGGAGCTGTGAGGAGTGTGCCAGCAGTAAGCGAGCTGTGAGGAGTGTTCGAGCAGTGAGTGGTGTGCGAGCAGTGAGTGAGCTGTGAGGAGTGCGCGAGCAGTGAGTGGCGGGGAGTGTGCGAGCAGTGAGTGAGCTGTGAGGAGTGTGCAAGCAGTGAGTGAGCAGTGAGGCATGTGCGAGTAGTGAGTGAGCTGTGAGGAGTGTGTGAGCAGTGATTGAGCTGTGAGGAGTGTGCGAGCAGTGAGTGAGCTGTGAGGAGAGTGCGAGCAGTGAGTGAGCTGTGAGGAGTGTGCGAGCAGTGATTGAGCTGTGAGGAGTGTGCGAGCAGTGAGTGAGCTGTGAGGAGTGTGCGAGCAGTGAGTGAGCTGTGAGGAGTGTGCAAGCAGTGATTGAGCTGTGAGGAGTGTGCGAGCATTGAGTGAGCTGTGTGGGGTATGCGAGCATTGAGCTGTGACGAGTGTGCAATCTGTGAGTGAGCTGTGAGAAGTGTGCGAGCAGTGATGGAGCTGTGAGGAGTGTGTGAGCAGTGAGTGAGCTGTGAGTAGTGTGAGAGCAGTGAGCTGTGAGGAGTGTGCGAGCAGTGAGTGAGCTGTGAGGAGAGTGCGAGCAGTGAGTGAGCTGTGAGGAGTGTGCGAGCAGTGCGCTGTGCGGAGAGTGCGACCTGTGAGTGAGCTGTGAGGAGTGTGCGAGCAGTTAGTGAGCTGTGAGGAGTGTGCGAGCGATGAGTGAGCTGTGAGGAGTGTGTGAGCAGTGAGTGAGCTTTGAGGAGTGTGCGAGCAGTGAGCTGTGAGCGATGTGCGAGCAGTGAGTGAGCTGTGAGGAGTGTGCGAGCAGGGAGTGTGCTGTGAGGAGTGTGCGAGCAGTGAGTGAGCTGTGAGGAATCTGCGAGCAGTGAGTGAACTGCGAGGAGTGTGCGAGCAGTGAGTGAGCTGTGAGGAGAGTGCGAGCAGTGAGTGAGCTGTGAGGAGTGTGCGAGCAGGGAGTGCGCTGTGAAGAGTGTGTGAGCATTGAGCTGCGAGGAGTGTGTGTGTAGTGAGGGAGTGTGTGAGCAATGAGCCGTGAGGAGTGTGCGAGCAGTGAGTGAGCTGTGAGGAGTGTGCGAGCAGTGAGCTGTGAGGTGTGTGCGAGCATTGAGCTGTGAGGAATGTGCGAGCAGTGAACTGTGAGGAGTGTGTGTGTAGTGAGGGAGTGTATGAGCATTGAGCTGTGAGGAGTGTGCGAGCAGTGAGTGAGCTGTGAGGAGTGTGCGAGCAGTGAGCTGTGAGGTGTGTGCGAGCATTGAGCTGTGAGGAATGTGCGAGCAATGAGCTGCGAGGAGTGTGTGTGTAGTGAGGGAGTGTATGAGCATTGAGCTGTGAGGAGTGTGCGAGCAGCGAGTGAGCTGTGAGGAGTGTGCGAGCAGTGAGCTGTGAGCAGTGTGCGAGCAGTGAGTGAGCTGTGAGAGTGTGCGAGCAGAGAGTGAGCTGTGAGGAGTGTGCGAGCAGGGAGTGCGCTGTGAGGAGTGTGCGAGCAGTGAGTGAGCTGTGAGGCGTGTGTGAGCAGTGAGTGAGCTGTGTGGAGTGTGCGAGCAGTGAGCTGTGTGGAGTGTGCGAGCAGTGAGCTGTGAGTAGTGTGCGAGCAGTGAGTGAACTGTGAGGAGGTTGTGAGCAGTGAGTGAGCTGTGAGGAGTGTGCGAGCAGTGAGTGAGCTGTGACGAGTGTGCGAGCAGTGATTGAGCTGTGAGGAGTGTGCGAGCAATGAGTGAGCTCTGAGATTTGTGCGAGCAGTGAGTGAGCTGTGAGCAGTGTGCAACCAGTGAGTGAGCTGTGACGAGTGTGCGAGCAGTGATTGAGCTGTGAGGAGTGTGCGAACAGTGATTGAGCTGTGAGGAGTGTGCGAGCAGTGAGTGAGCTGTGAGGAGTGTGCGAGCAGTGACTGAGCTGTGAGAGTGTGCGAGCAGAGAGTGAGCTGTGAGGAGTGTGCGAGCAGGGAGTGCGCTGTGAGGAGTGTGCGAGCAGTGAGTGAGCTGTGAGGCGTGTGTGAGCAGTGAGTGAGCTGTGTGGAGTGTGCGAGCAGTGAGCTGTCTGGAGTGTGCGAGCAGTGAGCTGTGAGTAGTGTGCGAGCAATGAGTGAACTGTGAGGAGGTTGTGAGCAGTGAGTGAGCTGTGAGGAGTGTGCGAGCAGTGATTGAGCTGTGACGAGTGTGCAAGCAGTGATTGAGCTGTGAGGAGAGTGCGAGCAATGAGTGAGCTCTGAGATTTGTGCGAGCAGTGAGTGAGCTGTGAGCAGTGTGCAACCAGTGAGTGAGCTGTGAGGAGTGTGCGAGAAGTGAGCAGTGAGGAGTGTGCGAGCAGTGATTGAGCTGTGACGAGTGTGCGAGCAGTGATTGAGCTGTGAGGAGTGTGCGAACAGTGATTGAGCTGTGAGGAGTGTGCGAGCAGTGAGTGAGCTGTGAGGAGTGTGCGAGCAGTGACTGAGCTGTGAGGAGTGTGCGAGCAGTGCGCTGTGCGGAGTGTGCAAGCTGTGAGTGAGCTGTGAGGAGTGTGCGAGCAGTTAGTGAGCTGTGAGGAGTGTGCGAGCGATGAGTGAGCTGTGAGGAGTGTGCGAGCAGTGAGTGAGCTGTGAGGAATGTGCGAGCAGTGAGCTGTAAGGAGTGTGCGAGCAGTTAGTGAGCTGTGAGGAGTGTGCGAGCAGCGAGTGAGCTGTGAGGAGTGTGCGAGCAGTGAGCTGTGAGCAGTGTGCGAGCAGTGAGTGAGCTGTGAGAGCGTGCGAGCAGAGAGTGCTCCTGTGCCCATTAGTGCTCCTGTGCCCATTAGTACTCCTGTGCCGATTAGTGCTCCTATGTCCATTTGTGCTCCTGTGCCCATTAATGCTCCTGTGTCCATTAGTGATTCTGTGCCCATTAATGCTCCTGTGCCCATTTGTGCTCCTGTGCCCATTAATGCTCCTGTGCTCATTAGTGCTCCTGTGCCCATTAGTGCTCCTGTGCCCATTAGTGCTCCTGTGCCCATTAGTGCTCCTGTGCCCATTAATGCTCCTGTGCCCCATTAGTACTCCTGTGCCCATTACTGCTCCTGTGTCCATTAGTACTCCTGTGCCCATTAGTGCTCCTGTGCCCATTAGTTCTCCTGTGCCCATTAATGCTCCTATGCCGATTTATGTTCCTGTGCCCCATTAATGCTCCTGTCCCCATTAGTGCTCCTGTGTCCATTAGTTCTCCTGTGCCCATTAATGCTCCTATGCCCATTTATGTTCCTGTGCCCCATTAATGCTCCTGTGCCCATTAGTGCTCCTGTGCCCCATTAATGCTCCTGTGTCCATTAGTGCTCCTGTACCCATTCATGCTCCTGTGCCCATTCGTGCTCCTGTGCCCATTAATGCTCCTGTGCTCATTAGTGCTCCTGTGTCCATTAATGCCCTGTGCCCATTTGTGCTCCTGTGCCCCATTAATGCGCCTGTGTCCATTAGTGCTCCTGTGCCCATTAATGCTCCTGTGCCACATTGAGCCTCCTGTACCCCAGTAGTACTCCTGTGCCCATTAGTACTCCTATGCCCATTATTGTTCCTGTGTCATTAGTGCTCCTGTGGCCATCAGTGCTCCTGTGTCCATTAGTGGTCCTGTGCCCATTAGTACTCCTGTGCCGATTAGTGCTCCTATGTGCATTTGTGCTCCTGTGCCCATTAGTGCTCCTGTGCCCATTAGTACTCCTATTTCCATTTGTGCTCCTGTGCCCATTAGTGCTCCAGTGCCCCATCAATACTCATGTGTCCATTATTACTCCTGTGCCCATTAATGCTCCTGTGCCCATTAGTACTCCTGTGCCCATTAATGCTCCTGTGCCCATTAGTACTCCTGTGCCCCATTAGTGCTCCTGTGCCCATTAGTACTCCTGTGCCCCATTAGTGCTCCTGTACCTATTAATGCTTCTGGGCCCCATTAATGCTCCTGTGCCCACTAATGATCCTGTGTTCATTATTGCTCCTTTGTCCATTAATGCTCCTGTCTATTAATGCTCCTGTGTCCATTAATACTCCTGTGTCCATTAATACTCCTGTGTCAATTAATGCTCCAGTGTCCATTAGTACTCCTGTGTCCATTAATGCTCCTGTGTCCATTAGTATTCCTGTGTCCATTAATGCTCCTGTGTCCATTAGTGCTCCTGTGTCCATTAATGCTCCTGTGTCCATTAGTACTCCTGTGTCCATTAATGCTCCTGTGTCCATTAGTACTCCTGTGTCCATTAATGCTCCTGTGTCCATTAGTACTCCTGTGTCCATTAATGCTCCTGTGTCCATTAATGCTCCTGTGCCCATTAGTGCTCCTGTGCCCTATTACTTGGGGCCAAAGCCAAATGCTCACTGTGTAAAAAGCTTGCTTTCTTATCAAATCTAACTCTAATATTGTTTTTATTACAGATTTTTGCAACATTTTGACACGCGGAACAGTAGAATTTGAGCCCACATTGTGGGATGGCTCACACTTGCAAAATTTTACCCAGATGCCGCGCAATAATATTTAAAAGAGAAACAGCAGCACAGCATCATAACGTAGTCTTTGTGCCAGCATTTCTCCCTCGTGGTGAGCATCCGTTTGGAATGACAGCAGGGGAAGGTCCATGCACGTGGGAACTCTTAAAGTGACAACAATTTGATATTGTTATTTCAATGTTATCGAAGATGTTTTCCTTCACATTTTGATATATCAACTTTTATTGTTTCATTTTTGGGGGGCCCGCTTTTGATTGATTTTGGATTTCCTCCAAAGCAGGATGTCATGGTTTAGGTTGGAGAAGATAGCTGATCTGCCCCTCAACTCCATTTACCCGCTTTTGCTCCATATTGTTACCCAACCAAAATCGATCTCAGGCTTGAAAGCTCCAATTGTTCCCCCAAAATCCACAGCCTTTTGGGGGAGAGAATTCCAGATTGCCACTACTGTTTGTGTGAAAAAGTGTTTCCTGATTTCAGTCCTGAACAGCCAGGCTCTAATTTTAAGATTAAGCTCCTTTGTTCTTGATTCCCCCACCAGAGGAAATAGTTTCTCTGTATCCAACCTATCAAATCATTTTAACATGTTAAACACCTCGATCCGATCACCCCTCTTTCTTTTAAACTCAAGGGAAGACAAGCCAAGTGCATGCAACCCATCCTCATAATTTAACCCTCTGTTAATCTGTCAGCTGTGGCTCAGTTGGTAGCGCACTCACTCGCCTCTGAGTCAAGAAGGTTGTGGGTTCAATTCTCACTCCAGGGACTTCAGCACATAAAGCTAGGCTGACACTCCAGGGGAGTGCTGCACTGTCGAAGGTGCCGTCTTTTGGATGAGACATTAAACCGAGGCCCCGTCTGCTCTCTCAGGTGGACGTAAATGATCCCAGGGCACTATTTCGAAGAAGAGTAGGGGAGTTATCCCTGGTGTCCTGACCAATATTTATCCCTCAACCAACATAACAAAAACAGATTATCTGGTCATTATCCCATTGCTGTTTGTGGGACCTTGCTGTACGTAAATTGGCTGCTGCGTTACCCACATTACAGCAGTGACTCCACTTCAAAAGTACTTCATTGACTGTAAAGTGCTTTGAGACCTCTGGTGGTCGTGAAAGGTGCTATATAAATGCAAGTCTTTCCTTTTGAATCTGTGTTGCAACTCCTACAATATATCCTTCCTGAGGTGTGGTGCCCAAAACTGAATACAGTACTCCAAGTCTGACCAAAGCTCTGTACAACTGAAGCATAACTTCCAGCCCCCACGAGATAAAGGCCAACGTTCCATTAGCCTTTGTGATTGCTTTTTGTACCTGTCACTAGTTTATGATGATTTGTTTACTTGGACTCCCACATCTCTTTGCTCCTCTAAAGTCCCTAGTTTCTCACCATTTAGAAAATACTCCGATCTACCTTCCTTGGGTCCAAAGTGGATGACCTCACACTTTCCCATGTTGAACTCCATCTACCATAGTTTTTCCCCATCACTTCGTCTATCGATGTCCCTTTGTAACTTGCTGCTCCCATCTGCACCATTTAATGTCACTCCTGCCATCAACAACAAGTGGACAATCTTGGCCCTTGGTTGCAGCCCTTGGTGCCACTACTTACCAGTAACCAAGGACGAATGCCCTGTGACTCAGAGTGTCAGTGGCAGAGCTCCACACTGGAAGCAACATAGGGGCGGACACTTCCCTCAATGGCTTGGCTTGCAGCGCACTGCCGGGAAGCAACGTAACATCAGCTGATGTGCTGCTGACAGAACAAATGGTTGCCTGAAGAATTGGTCAGCATGACCTGCACTGTCAACTGCTTTCTCACTGAGCAGCATTGGGTGGGTGTCCAATGTCCCCACACAGCTGGATTTCCCAAACTATGGGGGCGCTGATGATTGCCATGCACCCAACCTAGCCATTAGTCAGTGGGTATCACTCTCACCTCCGAGTCAGAAGGTCATGGTGCAAGTCCCGCTCCAGGTACTTGAGTACATAATCCAAGTTGACACACCAGTGTGGTACTGAGGGAGTGCTGCATTGTCAGAGGTGCCGTCTTTCAGATCAGATGTTAAACCAAGATCTTGTCTGCTTCCTCAGGTAAAGATCCCACGGCACTATTTCAAAGTAGAGCAGTGTCCTAACCACTACTTATCCCTCAACCAACACCACAAGAAAGAGATGATCTGGTCATTATCTTATTGCTGTTTGTGGGAGCTTGCTGTGCGCAAATTAGCTGCCACATTTCCTACATTACAACAGTAACTACACTTCAGAAGTACTTCCTTGACCATAAAACACTTTGGGTTGTCCTGGAGTCATAAAAGGCACTATAGAAATTAAAGTTCTTTCTTCCAAAGCTTGGGCGTCAGTGAGTGACCATATTTGTGTCAGTGGCTTGATGTGTGAAGCCTTTGGAAGATGAAAGTGTAGCAAGGCTTTCCATTGTAAGTTGCAGCTTATGCACTGCAGATCGAACAAGCTCAGTGTTGTTCCGTGTTAGCTATCGGGCATGCTGGGATTCGCGCCACTGGTTTTAAAATTCTCATCCTTGTTTTCAACTCCCTCCATGGAATCGCCCCTCCCTATCTCTGTAATCTCCTCCCACCCTACAACCCTCTGAGATCTCGGCGCTCCACCAATTCTTGAGCATCCCTGATTTTAATGGCTCCTTGCCTTCAGCTACTAAGGCCCTAAGCGCTGGAATTCCCTCCCTAGACCTCTCTGTCTCTCTCCCTCTCTCTTTCCTCCTTTAATACCCTGCTTAAAACTTACCTCTTTCACCAAGCCTTTGGTCATCTGCCCTAATATCTCCTTATGTAGCTCGGTGTCAAATTTTGTCTTGAGACGTTTTACTACGTTAAAGGTGCTGTATCAATGCACGTTGTTGTTACTGCAAGTGGTTCTCCCTGCACTGGCTGCTGCTTGCTACTTGTCAGCTCTTGAATCTAAACACGGAAGTGCATGGGGCTAAACTGAGAAAAGAACAGTGAAACCACAGGCAGAGCTGCCGCTGAAGAACAAGTCGACAGATGGCTTGATGTGATAAACCCTCTCATCAATAGGGCTTGTGGCTCAAGCACCAGAGATCCAGCAATGATCCTGGCCAATCAGGAGATATCTGGGCAAACAGAAATACCACAGAGGAAATGCCTGTGTTGTATTAGGACAGAGTCAGTGTAAAGTGCAGGGGAATAACACACTGTACGCAGCATATAAAAGGGGGAAGGAACTGAGAGCCAGCCACACATACCGCCTCTCAGGGTTTGATAAGTCGTCCGTTGAGGCTCTGATAGCAAGATATGAATCCAAAAATGCATCTTGATGTTTTAACAGTTTGGAAGAGAGAAGGGAGATTATCTCAGGATCGTCCCTGCCTACACAAATACGCAACTCCTTCACTAACAGGAGCCAGCAATCTGTATGCTGCAGTCAGGCCCCTTCAATTGAATGACTTGCAATCCTCGAGCGCCTTTCACGACTTCAGAATGTCCCATTGCACTTTACAGCCAATTAAGTACTTTTGAAGTGTCATCACTGTTGTAATGTAGGAAACACAGCAGCCAATTGGTGCCAAGAACAGCAATGTGATGAAGACCAGGTCAACTGTTTTCAGTGATGCTGGTTCAGGGCTAAATATTGGGTAGGACACCGGGGAGAGCTCCCCTGCTCTTCTTCAGATAGTGCCATGGGATCCTTTACACCCACCGGGGAGAGCTCCCCTGCTCTTCTTCAGATAGTGCCATGGGATCGTTTACACCCACCGAGGAGAGCTCCCCTGCTCTTCTTCAAATAGTGCCATGGGATCGTTTACACCCACCTGAGAGAGCAGATTGAGCCTCGGTTTAACGTCTCATCCAAAAGACAGCACCTCCGACAGTGCAGCATTCCCTCAGCACTGCACTGGAGTGTCAACCTAGATTATGGGCATAAGTCTCTGGAGTGACTCGCTGTAACTCCTCCCCATGTATCACACTCACAGTGAATCCCCCCATGTATCACACTCACAGTGAATCCCCCTCGTGTATCACACTCACAGTGAATCCCCCTCGTGTATCACACTCACAGTGAATCCCCCTCGTGTATCACACTCACAGTGAATCCCCCTCGTGTATCACACTCACAGTGAATCCCCCTCGTGTATCACACTCACAGTGAATCCCCCTCGTGTATCACACTCACAGTGAATTCCCCTCGTGTATCACACTCACAGTGAATGCCCCTCGTGTATCACAAACACACAGTGAATCCCCCTCGTGTATCACACTCACAGTGAATCCCCCCATGTATCACACTCACAGTGAATCCCCCCATGTATCACACTCACAGTGAATCCCCCCATGTATCACACTCACAGTGAATCCCCCTCGTGTATCACACTCAGAGTGAATCCCCTCGTGTATCACACTCACAGTGAATGCCCCTCGTGTATCACACTCCCACAGTGAATCCCCCTCGTGTATCACACTCACAGTGAATGCCCCTCGTGTATCACACTCACAGTGAATGCCCGTGTATCACACTCACAGTGAATGCCCCTCGTGTATCACACTCACAGTGAATCCCCCTCGTGTATCACACTCACAGTGAATCCCCCTCGTGTATCACACTCACAGTGAATCCCCCCATGTATCACACTCACAGTGAATGCCCCTCGTGTATCACACTCACAGTGAATGCCCCTCGTGTATCACACTCACAGTGAATGCCCCTCGTGTATCACACTCACAGTGAATGCCCCCCATGTATCACACTCACAGTGAATCCCCCTCATGTATCACACTCACAGTGAATCCCCCTCGTGTATCACACTCACAGTGAATCCCTCCATGTATCACACTCACAGAGAATCCCCCTCATGTATCACACTCACAGTGAATCCCCCTCGTGTATCACACTCACAGTGAATCCCCCCATGTATCACACTCACAGTGAATCCCCCTCGTGTATCACACTCACAGTGAATCCCCCTCGTGTATCACACTCACAGTGAATGCCCCTCGTGTATCACACTCACAGTGAATGCCCGTGTATCACACTCACAGTGAATGCCCCTCGTGTATCACACTCACAGTGAATGCCCGTGTATCACACTCACAGTGAATGCCCCTCGTGTATCACACTCACAGTGAATCCCCCTCGTGTATCACACTCACAGTGAATGCCCCTCGTGTATCACACTCACAGTGAATGCCCCTCGTGTATCACACTCACAGTGAATGCCCCTCGTGTATCACACTCACAGTGAATCCCCCTCATGTATCACACTCACAGTGAATCCCCCTCGTGTATCACACTCACAGTGAATCCCCCCATGTATCACACTCACAGTGAATCCCCCTCGTGTATCACACTCACAGTGAATCCCCCTCGTGTATCACACTCACAGTGAATCCCCCCATATATCACACTCACAGAGAATCCCCCTCGTGTATCACACTCACACAGTGAATCCCCTCGTGTATCACACTCACAGTGAATCCCCCTCATGTATCACACTCACAGTGAATCCCCCTCATGTATCACACTCACAGAGAATCCCCCTCGTGTATCACACTCACAGTGAATGCCCGTGTATCACACTCACAGTGAATGCCCCTCGTGTATCACACTCACAGTGAATGCCCGTGTATCACACTCACAGTGAATGCCCCTCGTGTATCACACTCACAGTGAATCCCCCTCGTGTATCACACTCACAGTGAATGCCCCTCGTGTATCACACTCACAGTGAATGCCCCTCGTGTATCACACTCACAGTGAATGCCCCTCGTGTATCGCACTCACAGTGAATCCCCCTCATGTATCACACTCACAGTGAATCCCCCTCGTGTATCACACTCACAGTGAATCCCCCCATGTATCACACTCACAGAGAATCCCCCTCATGTATCACACTCACAGTCAATCCCCCTCGTGTATCACACACACAGTGAATCCCCCCATGTATCACACTCACAGTGAATCCCCCTCGTGTATCACACTCACAGTGAATCCCCCTCGTGTATCACACTCACAGTGAATCCCCCCATGTATCACACTCACAGAGAATCCCCCTCGTGTATCACTCACACAGTGAATCCCCTCGTGTATCACACTCACAGTGAATCCCCCTCGTGTATCACACTCACAGTGAATCCCCCCATGTATCACACTCACAGAGAATCCCCCTTGTGTATCACACTCACACAGTGAATCCCCCTCGTGTATCACACTCACAGTGAATCCCCCCATGTATCACACTCACAGTGAATCCCCCTCTGTTGTGTATGTAACCTGTTCCACCTTAAGAGAGCTTAAGCCTGTTCCACCTTAAGAGATGTACTACTTTCTCAGGCTGCTGTAGACGTAATACCGGGGGTGAACACACCGGTATATAAGCACTGTGCAGTAATCTTGTATTCAGAATAGTCCCTACCTCCAACCAGTAAAGACCTGTTTTATTGTTACTGATTAAGTCTGAGTATTAATTACTTGAACAACTCACAGACTTAACACTGGCGACGAGTCTGATTCGGACCCTGCTGCAGTCACTCCACGGCAGTTTCGTCCACAGCCAGGACGTTACAGAGAGGTTTCCACCCTCTCCACCCCACTGGAAGACATCCTGACCTCGGAGCCTCCATCTGCGACCGTCAGCTTCTTCTCCAGCTTGGTGGTGGGTAAGCCGTTGTCTGAGCCGGGCAGCGACGCGACAGGCAGTCGACCGCGTTGGCCGCACGAACGGGGCTGGGGGAGCAGGAGGAATAGGGCGCGAGAGCCGCTTCGAGCGGGAGGCGTTTCAACAGAGCGATCGCATCTCCTGATAAGGGCGAGAGCCGCGAGAGCGATCGCATCCGCTGATAAGGGCCGCACTCGGGCGATCGCGGCGAAGATAAGGGCCGCACTCGGGGGCTGAAGGGAGACGGCGTCGGGGGCGACGGGTGAAGACCGCCAAGCGCGGGAAAACCGCCATTTTGTGGGCGGAGGACGACAGCAAGAGCGGGAAGCCGCCATCTTGGATTGCAGTAAAAAAAAAAAAAAATCTGAGAAATTGCAAATCTGATAAAGTACTACAATGCCTAAACACGGGAACATTAGCAACTTTGATAGTGACATCGAAGATTGGGCCATATATGTTGAACGAGTTAAAAATTATTGTAAGGCAAATAAAATTCGTGAGGCTGATAAAGCACTAACATTATTAAATTTAATGGGTGCAAAGACATACGGGCAATTGAAACACCTGTTATCACCAGATGAACCGGCGGATAAGACGTTCGATGAGATTGTTACTGTCCTGAAAGATCATCTAAACTCCACGCCGCTGATGCTAGCGGAACGATTTAAATTTTACGACAGAAGGCAGCTACAGCATGAAAGCAATGCTGAATATTTGCTGGAATTGCGTAAATTAGCGAAATATTGCCAGTTTGGAACGGGACTGACAGATGCACTACGAGACAAATTTGTGTGTGGTTTATTTAAACAGGATACACAAAAGCGACTGCTCGAGGAGAATGAGCTGACGCTTGAGAAGGCGGTCACTATGGCAGCAGCACACGAAGCCGCAGCGAGAGGCACGGCAGTAATGCAGCTACGGTCACCGGAGCTCAGTGCACACAAATTGGGTGTGAGTTCTGGCAAATGTTATCGTTGTGGAAAGACAACGCATGATCAGAACCAGTGTTGGTTTAAAAACCAAGAATGTAGAACTTGTGGTAGGCTTGGACATATAGCTAGAGTATGCAGGTCAGGGAAGAAGACCAGCAACAAGAAGTCACCGCAAGGAAAATATGCAAAAGTACACAAGGTGGCCGAACAGGAGTCCGATTCAGACGCTAGCAGTAATGAACTGGCTGGCTTAAGCAGTATTGAACTGGCTAGCTTAAGGGTACTCAACGATGGTAAGGGTGCAGACCCCCAGACAATTTGGGTTACTCTTCAGATAGAAGGAGTCCAAGTAAAAATGGAATTGGACACTGGATCGGCATTGTCGGTCATGAATAAGAAAGATTACAGAAGGTTATTCCAACATATTCCCCTACAGGATACGGAGATTATATTGACAACCTACACGGGGCAGAGAGTGTACCCCATCGGGACAATAAAGGTTGCAGTGGCCAACAAGGGCGAAGGAAGTCAAATAATGGACTTATATGTGCTACCGGAGGGAGGTCCACCACTACTAGGCCGGGAGTGGTTTAGAAACATAAATATGGACTGGCATTCGCTAAAACCCATAAAGAGTGAGAACTCGGTGCAGATAATCAGCCCAGACTCTAGAACTGATGATGGTAAGACCAACCCATGTGCAAAAGACAAGGTTTCAGCACAGAATTCCACTGAGCAACAACAACATAGTTTAACAGAGAATTCTGAGTCTGTCAAGTCTACTGATATGCACATTTTTGAGGGACACTGGGCTCGAACTCAACTCCATTTCAAACTACAACAGCAATTAGAACAAATGACTCGCCGTTTTGAGCAAGAGATGAATGAAATAAAAAAGTTCTTTGTTACAGAGTGGGAGAATCTGGAAAGGCAACAGAAGCAACTGATGGAGAAAATGGAGCAGGAGCACACCAACCATCTGCGCGAGGAGGCCGAACGAATCAAAGCTGATTCAGGTTCTGAAGGTGCGTGCCATAATCTGGTGTCAGAAGAGTTAACGGTCAGCCAACTCCTTCATATGCTGAGGGACAAGACTCTGAAATGGGAAAAACTTGAACACGAGCTGCGATCTTCAAAGGAAAAGGGTTCGGAGCTCTCAAAAGTCATTGAGATGGCTGATGTGACGACACAGACTGAAACGACTGCAACAGAGCAGCCATTGGATGCCAAAAGTACGCTGACTCACGTCAATGTAGAACAACAGACCGCTGAAACAGCTGCTCCGGTAGAGGGATTGCATAGTCCGATCAATCAATCTCCAAAGGAAGTTGAAGTATTAAAATCACAAATGAGGTCACTAGTAAACGCCTTGCTGAAAGCCCAGAAAAAGCTGGATGCAGAGGTACACATGAAGAAGTCTCTTCAGGAAAGATGTCTGGATTTGGAACAAGAGCTGGCTAACGTCCAGCTGGGTATGGAGGAAATAGACGACCCTCTCACTGGTCTAGCTCAGGACGACACCGAATATTACTATGACCTGGTGGACGACACCGAATATTACGATGTCCTGTCCTGCCCAGCTTGTAACTTCGACTCCCAAAGTGCAGAAATCATGGAGGAGCACCAAAAGTCTACGGATCATCGGGAGAAGCTGGCTCTACGACGGAAACAGGAGGAAGAGAAGGAGGAACTGCGCATGCAGCTGGCAGCTGTGGCAGCTGACAATGGAGCCCAGAGAGTCTCCAAGAAGCAGAAAAGGAAAAGTAAAAACAGAAGATGACCCATCTGAACCATTATCACCTCTACCAGATCACACACGTGGTCCCTCCGAACGGAGCCAAATCAGTTCGGAAGTTCAAGCTGTTAAATCCATGAAAGGACTATTGAATGAGTAACGTGAACCGACTACACCACAGAGATTGAATCTGTGAACTGTTTTCCGCAGAGACTGAATCTGTGATATGTTACGTTAAACATGAAGTTATATATGTATATATGTGATTACGTTATGTTAAATGGGGGGATGACTATAAAGCTAAGAAGGGAGGAGTGTTGTGTATGTAACCTGTTCCACCTTAAGAGAGCTTAAGCCTGTTCCACCTTAAGAGATGCACTACTTTCTCAGGCTGCTGTAGACGTAATACCGGGGGTGAACACACCGGTATATAAGCACTGTGCAGTAATCTTGTATTCAGAATAGTCCCTACCTCCAACCAGTAAAGACCTGTTTTATTGTTACTGATTAAGTCTGAGTATTAATTACTTGAACAACTCACAGACTTAACACCCTCGTGTATCACACTCACAGTGAATCCCCCTCGTGTATCACACTCACAGTGAATCCCCCTCGTGTATCACACTCACAGTGAATCCCCCCATGTATCACACTCACAGAGAATCCCCCCATGTATCACACTCACAGTGAATCCCCCTCGTGTATCACACTCACAGTGAATCCCCCTCATGTATCACACTCACAGTGAATCCCCCTCGTGTATCACTCACAGTGAATCCCCCTCGTGTATCACACTCACAGTGAATGCCCCTCGTGTATCACACTCACAGTGAATGCCCCTCGTGTATCACACTCACAGTGAATCCCCCTCGTGTATCACACTCACACAGAGAATCCCCCTCGTGTATCACACTCAGTGAATCCCCCTCGTGTATCACACTCACAGTGAATCCCCCTCGTGTATCACACTCACACAGTGAATCCCCCTCGTGTATCATACTCACAGTGAATGCTCCTCGTGTATCACACTCACAGAGAATCCCCCTCGTGTGTCACACTCACAGTGAATCCCCCCATGTATCATACTCACAGTGAATCCCCCTCGTGTATCACACTCCGAGTGAATCCCCCTCATGTATCACACTCACACAGAGAATCCCCCTCGTGTGTCACACTCACAGTGAATCCCCCTCGTGTATCACACTCACACAGTTAATCCCCCTTGTGTATCACACTCACACAGAGAATCCCCTCGTGTATCACACTCACAGTGAATCCTCCTCGTGTATCACACTCACAGTGAATCCCCCTCGTGTATCACACTCACAGTGAATCCCCCTCGTGTATCACACTCACAGTGAATCCCCCTCGTGTATCACACTCACACAGAGAACCCCCCTCGTGTGTCACACTCACAGTGAATCCCCCTCGTGTATCACACTCACAGTTAATCCCCCTCGTGTATCACACTCACAGAGAATCCCCCTCGTGTATCACACTCACAGTGAATCCCCCTCGTGTATCACACTCACAGTGAATCCCCCTCGTGTATCACACTCACACAGAGAATCCCCCTCGTGTGTCACACTCACAGTGAATCCCCCTCGTGTATCACACTCACAGTGAATCCCCCTCGTGTATCACACTCACAGTGAATCCCCCTCGTGTATCACACTCACAGTGAATCCCCCTCGTGTATCACACTCAGTGAATCCCCCTCGTGTATCACACTCACAGTGAATCGCCCTCGTGTATCACACTCACACAGTGAATCCTCCCCGTGTATCACACTCACACAGTGAATCCCCCTCGTGTATCACACTCACAGTGAATCCCCCTCGTGTATCACACTCACAGTGAATCCCCCTCGTGTATCACACTCACAGTGACTCGCCCTCGTGTATCACACTCACACAGTGAATCCTCCCCATGTATCACACTCACACAGTGAATCCCCCTCGTGTATCACACTCACAGTGAATCCCCCTCGTGTATCACACTCACAGTGAATCCCCCTCGTGTATCACACTCACAGTGAATCCCCCTCGTGTATCACACTCACAGTGAATCCCCCTCGTGTATCACACTCACAGTGAATCCCCCTCGGGTATCACACTCACAGTGAATCCCCCTCGTGTATCACACTCACACAGTGAATCCCCCTCGTGTATCACACTCACAGTGAATCCCCCTCGTGTATCACACTCACAGAGAATCCCCCTCGTGTATCACACTCACAGTGAATCTCCCTCGTGTATCTCACTCACAGTGAATCCCCCTCGTGTATCACGCTCACACAGTGAATCACCCTCGTGTATCACACTCACAGTGAATCTCCCTCGTGTATCTCACTCACAGTGAATCCCCCTCGTGTATCACACTCACACAGTGAATCCTCCCCGTGTATCACACTCAGATGATGCAGCAACAATAAGATGTGCTTTCATTTTCTCCTGTCACTTATTTTAAAAGACCAATAATCCTTTAATCAGGTTTAAAAGCTGCAGAATTCAATATCTGTTAATGTTATACTCAATCATCCAAATACTAGGCCTCAACTAATTCCCTTGGTACACATTATATTGACTGGAGGAATAACATTTCCCAGTGTGTTAGACAATTGATCAGGTTTAATGGGACTAAGAGATAATCGGGTCCAGTTGGCAATTGCTCCAAGTAAGGTTCTTTTTTTATTTCTGTTGTGAATATCATTATGATAAAATATCTCAGTAGTTGCATTACATTACTGTACTGTGAGGAGCCAAAACATTACTGCAGTCTTCTCACTAAAGGTTTGCTGTACCGTATTAATCGTTTTATATCATGTAACTGTAGCTGTCCACTGGCCTGCAAGGTTGAGTCTGTAAAGCAGTACAAGTCTTACTGCATTCTCCATAGCAACAATTGGCCTAGGTTGCCATGGAACCCTGCACTTTCTCTCCGTATCTAATGGCTGCGACTGTGCACAGGCGCTACGGCAGAACATCAGACAAGGGGAGGACACCAAGTCGAGGTGTAATAAGGGAGAGGGTCCGCTTTTGTGCTCCGAGGGCTAGGCCTCACCTGGGGAGCACACTCTGGGCAACCCCACATTTGGAGCTTTGATTTTCTGACCAAATGAGTTGAGTGCAAAATATTTATTCCCAGCAGTCAAGGTTTCATGTCGACTGTGCAAAATTGATCCTATATTTTTCTGAATTGCTTCAACTGCTCTAAAATTTGGTTCTGGTATTCTCTTGGGTTGGATTCCCTGCAACTACAATCACCATGTTGGCATTCTGTCCACTGCACTCAAAAGGATTGCATTCTCAGAAATTACATTCTCTATAATTACATTTTTATGAATTTCATTATATGAGACTGCATTCACTGGGATTGGACATTCGAGATTCCATTCACTGGGATTGGACACTTGGGATTCCATTCACTGGGATTCCATTCACTGGGATTGGACACATGAGATTCCATTCACTGGGATTGGACACTCAAGGTTCCATTCACTGGGATTCCATTCACTGGGATTGGACACTTGAGATTCCATTCACTGGGATTGGACACTCAATATTCCATTCACTGGGATTCCATTCACTGGGATTGGACACTCGGGATTCCATTCACTGGGATTCCATTCACTGGGATTGGACATTCGAGATTCCATTCACTGGGATTGGACACTCGGGATTCCATTCACTGGGATTGGACACTCGAGATTCCATTCACTGGGATTGGACACTTGAGATTCCATTCGCTGGGATTGGACACTTGAGATTCCATTCCTTGGGATTGGACACTCGAAATTGCATTCGCTGGGATTGCATACACTGGGATTCCATTCACTGAGATTGCTTTCACCAGGATTCCATTCACTAGGATTGGGCAAGACACGGGAACAGTAGCATCCTGGTTATGATACTGGATGAATACTCCAGAGTCCTGGACTAATGATCTGGAGACAGGAGTTCAAATCCCACTATGGCAGCTGGGGGATTTAATTTTAATTAATTAAATTAAAAATATTCTGAAATAAAAATCTAGTATCAGTAATGGTGACCATTGAAGTACCGGATTGTCATACAAACCCATCTAGTTCACTAATGTCCTTTAGGGAAGTAAATCTGCCGTCCTTACCCGGTCTGGCCCATATGTGACTCCAGACCCACAGCAATGTGGTTGACTCTTAACTGCCCTCTGAAACGGCCGAGCAAGTCACTCAGTTGTATTCAAGAAGGCTGCTCACCACCTTCTTAAGGGCAATAAAAGCTGGCCTTGCCGGCGACACCCACATCCCGTGAATGAATTTTTAAAAAATTCCCAGGGAAGGTAAAAGTGAGAGGCATCTCAATGAGGGTAATAGAGTGAGAGAGTCAACCCAGGAATGGTAACTTGGAGCGAGAGAGTTAGCCCAGGGAGGGTAACAGAGTGGGAGAGTTAGCCCAGCCCAGGGAGGGTAACAGAGCAAGAGTCAACCCAAGGTGGGTAACTTGGGACAAGAGAATCTTCTGCTGACACCATGCTGACAGGCAGTGGTGGCAGGGGTTGGGCGTGACATTAGCAGAGGAGAACAGAAACAATGAGTAATGGGGGCCAAACACAGAGAGCAGAAAATACCCTGAAAATAAGAAGCAGGCAGAAGAGAAGTTGTGTGGATCGCACAACATAACGAACTCATCTCCATATGACTGACACACACTGAGTGCCTCACTGTGGGATATCAGCTCCTCAATGGCCTCTGATGCCGGCCCGGTAGTCACTGATGGAAGCAGGATTTCCAGTTACTGAGGTCTTTAAATACGCACAAAGTACTCTAGGCCTCACTTCAAAAGCACCGATAAGTGCGTTTGATGTAATTGTGATCTGAGGGGAGCCTGATGCAGACTTCAACGACATAGTGAACACATGAGACTCAAAGCCAAGTGATGGGCTGCCCTCGTTGTCCTGGTGATTGTCCACCTGACTACCACAATGTGACTGCCCCCAATGATTACTCTGGTTTTTAAGTTTTCTTTAGTTTTGACCAATCCTGAATTCACAGAATGGGCTGGTGTTGAGTTAAGCATCCAACTGCTCCACATTACTCTCAGTGAGAACAGTGCTGGAGATGCACCACTCAGTTTCTCAGTGTGCCTGCTTCTTGCTTTGAGTGCGAACTCCCACTGGTCTTCGCAAAAGACATGACAAGACTGATTCCTCAATGGATGAGACAGCAAATGCACCGCCCGGTGTGGGACTGACACACAGAGCAGGAGTGTCCCGCCCGGTGTGGGACTGAGACACACAGAGCAGGAGTGTCCCGCCCGGTGTGGGACTGAGACACACAGAGCAGGAGTGTCCCGCCCGGTGTGGGACTGAGACACACAGAGCAGGAGTGTACGCCCGGTGTGGGACTGAGACACACAGAGCAGGAGTGTCCCGCCCGGTGTGGGACTGAGACACAGAGCAGGAGTGTCCCGCCCGGTGTGGGACTGAGACACACAGAGCAGGAGTGTCCCGCCCGGTGTGGGACTGAGACACACAGAGCAGGAGTGTCCCGCCCGGTGTGGGACTGAGACACACAGAGCAGGAGTGTACGCCCGGTGTGGGACTGAGACACAGAGCAGGAGTGTCCCGCCCGGTGTGGGACTGAGACACACAGAGCAGGAGTGTCCCGCCCGGAGTGGGACTGAGACACACAGAGCAGGAGTGTCCCGCCCGGTGTGGGACTGAGACACACAGAGCAGGAGTGTACGGCCCGGTGTGGGACTGAGACACAGGGCAGGAGTGTCCCGCCCGGTGTGGGACTGAGACACAGAGCAGGAGTGTCCCGCCCGGTGTGGGACTGACACACACAGAGCAGGAGTGTACGGCCCGGTGTGGGACTGAGACACAGGGCAGGAGTGTCCCGCCCGGTGTGGGACTGAGACACAGAGCAGGAGTGTCCCGCCCGGTGTGGGACTGAGACACACAGAGCAGGAGTGTCCCGCCCGGTGTGGGACTGACACACACAGAGCAGGAGTGTCCCGCCCGGTGTGGGACTGACACACACAGAGCAGGATTGTCCCGCCCGGTGTGGGACTGACACACACAGAGCAGGAGTGTCCCGCCCGGTGTGGGACTGGGACACACAGAGCAGGAGTGTCCCGCCCGGTGTGGGACTGAGACACACAGAGCAGGAGTGTCCCGCCTAGTGTGGGACTGAGACACACAGAGCAGGAGTGTCCCGCCCGGTGTGGGACTGAGACACACAGAGCAGGAGTGTCCCGCCCGGTGTGGGACTGAGACACACAGAGCAGGAGTGTACCGCCTAGTGTGGGACTGAGACACACAGAGCAGGAGTGTCCCGCCCGGTGTGGGACTGAGACACACAGAGCAGGAGTGTCCCGCCCGGAGTGGGACTGAGACACACAGTGCAGGAGTGTCCCGCCCGGTGTGGGACTGAGACACACAGAGCAGGTTTGTCCCGCCCGGAGTGGGACTGAGACACACAGAGCAGGAGTGTACGGCCCGGTGGGGGACTGAGAAACAGAGCAGGAGTGTCCCGCCCGGTGTGGGACTGAGACACACAGAGCAGGAGTGTCCCGCCCGGTGTGGGACTGAGACACACAGAGCAGGAGTGTCCCGCCCGGTGTGGGACTGAGGCACAGGGCAGGAGTGTCCCGCCTAGTGTGGGACTGAGACACAGCGCAGGAGTGTCCCGCCCGGTGTGGGACTGAGACACAGAGCAGGAGTGTCCCGCCCGGTGTGGGACTGAGACACACAGAGCAGGAGTGTCCCGCCCGGTGTGGGACTGAGACACACAGAGCAGGAGTGTCCCGCCCGGTGTGGGACTGAGACACAGAGCAGGAGTGTCCCGCCCGGTGTGGGACTGAGACACACAGAGCAGGAGTGTCCCGCCCGGTGTGGGACTGGGACACAGAGCAGGTTTGTCCCGCCCGGTGTGGGACTGAGACACACAGAGCAGGAGTGTACGGCCCGGTGTGGGACTGAGACACACAGAGCAGGAGTGTCCCGCCCGGTGTGGGACTGAGACACACAGAGCAGGAGTGTCCCGCCCGGTGTGGGACTGAGACACACAGAGCAGGAGTGTCCCGCCCGGTGTGGGACTGAGACACACAGAGCAGGAGTGTCCCGCCCGGTGTGGGACTGAGACACACAGAGCAGGAGTGTCCCGCCCGGTGTGGGACTGAGACACAGAGCAGGAGTGTCCCGCCCGGTGTGGGACTGAGACACACAGAGCAGGAGTGTCCCGCCCGGTGTGGGACTGAGACACAGAGCAGGAGTGTCCCGCCCGGTGTGGGACTGAGACACAGAGCAGGAGTGTCCCGCCCGGTGTGGGACTGACACACACAGAGCAGGAGTGTCCCGCCCGGTGTGGGACTGAGACACACAGAGCAGGAGTGTCCCGCCCGGTGTGGGACTGAGACACACAGAGCAGGAGTGTCCCGCCCGGTGTGGGACTGAGACACACAGAGCAGGAGTGTCCCGCCCAGTGTGGGACTGAGACACACAGAGCAGGAGTGTACGGCCCGGTGTGGGACTGAGACACACAGAGCAGGAGTGTCCCGCCCGGAGTGGGACCGAGACACACAGAGCAGGAGTGTCCCGCCCGGAGTGGGACTGAGACACACAGAGCAGGATTGTCCCGCCCGGTGTGGGACTGAGACACACAGAGCAGGAGTGTCCCGCCCGGTGTGGGACTGAGACACACAGAGCAGGAGTGTACCGTCACTGACATAAGTCTGAGGGATCACCCAAGTCTGCGATAGAAACATAGAAAAATAGGAGCAGGAGTCGGCTATGCGGCCCTTTGAGCCTGCTCCGCCATTCAATATGATCATGGCTGATCTTCTATCTCAATACCATATTACTGCTCTTTCCCCATACCCTCTGATGCCTTTTGTATCTAGAAATGTATCTATCTGCTTCTTAAATATATTCAGTGACTTGGCCGCCACAGCCTTCTGTGGTAGAGAATTCCACAGATTCACCACCCTCTGAGTGAAGAAATTTCTCTTCATCTCAGTCCTAAATGTGCTAGCCCGTATGCTGAGACTGTGACCCCTCGTTCTAGACACCCCAGCCAGGGGAAACATCCTCCCTGCATCCAGTCTCTCTAGCCCTGTCAGAATTTTATACGTTTCAATGAGATCCCCTCTCATTCTTCTAAACTCTAGTGAATACAGGTCTAGTCGACCCAATCTCTCTTGATACGACAGTTCTGCCATCCCAGGAATCAGTCTGGTGAACCTTCGTTGCACTCCCTCTATGGCAAGTATATCCTTTCTTAGTTAAGGAGACCAAAACTGCACACAGTACTCCATGTGAGGTCTCACCAAGGCCCTGTATAACTGTAGTAAGACATCCTTGCTCCTGTACTCAAATCCTCTTGCAATGAAGGCCAACATACCATTTGCCTTCCTAACTGCTTGCTGCACCTGCATGTTTGCTTTCAGTGACTGGTGTACAAGGACACTCAGGTCCCTTTGTACATCAACATTTCCCAATCTATCACCATTTAAATAATACTCTAACTTTCTGTTTTTCCTACCGAAGTGGATAACTTCACATTTATCCACGTTATACTGCATCTGCCATGTATTTGCCCACTCACTCAACTTGTCTAAATTGCCTTGAAGCCTCTTTGCATCCTCCTCACAACTCACAATCCCACCTAGTTTCGTGTTGTCAGCAAACTTGGAAATATTACATTTCGTCCCCTCATCCAAATCACTGATATATATTGGGCCAGAAATCCGTGAACGGGGCTTGCCGCGCGTGCAAGGTCCCGATTTGCACTTACCCGACGCGCCTGCCGATCACCTCCAGGGACGCCTGGAATTCCATTTTGAATCTGAAGAATCCCGGGCAGCGTTTGACGTCATGCCGCCCAGGAGTGCAGCCAGCGCGAAGCCTGGAGCGTGCAGTGCAACTGAGACACGCCCCTTGAGGTCTCAGTTTAACAGGACACGCCCCCAATGTTTCTGCCAAGCTGCTAAGCATTTTTACATGCAAAGCAGCAGTTTAAATAGGTTTTTGGAAGTTTTTTGAAGCTTTTGGTAACTTTTATAAACTTTTAAAAACGTTTACATTATTTTGAAGACTCTGAAGTAGTTTTAAACAGAATTAAAGCAATTTAAAGACTTTTAAAAGCCCTAAAAGATTTTTTTAAATTCCATTTATTTATTTAGCAATGTCATCGTCATATGTGTCTTCACACTGTTCCCTTTGGGAAACTGTATGAAGTGGTGGAAGGATTTATGGCCATGATTAACGCTCATTCCGTGACCGTAACCATCTTTGAACCAGCCATTAGGGCGGTTAGTCCTATGGCGGGAGGGTTTTACGGGCTCCCACAAGCTATACAAGGAGGGGGGGCCACCCACACCCACGGACGCAAATATCCCACTGGATGTCAACCCAGAATTTAGAGCCGGAGCTCCGACTCCACTTGCCGGGACTGTCTGGAGCGGGGTTCGAAACCCTACCCCGTCTGGCCCAGCGGCGGGGATCCTACCACTACGCCAAAGGCCCAATCCGATTAGCAACGTGAAATGGCTGGAATGAGCACAATTCACGGCATTAAAAGAACTCACAATTGAACTGATGATGACCTCAGCAATCTCCTCAGCGAGGTGGAGGCGCAGCGCCTGCTCATCATTGGTAATGAGAAGTCAAAGGCGCCGCAAAAAGGACAGATGATAGCTTGGTCTTTCAAATGGCAGCATAGGGCTCCAGTCACGGGGAGGGAAAAGGCGCAGGAAACGTATGGGTGTCACCTTTTGTGCGGAGTGGGCCTTTTGCGTAGCAGTAAGCATCCCCGCCGCTGGGCCAGAAGGAGTAGGGTTTCGAACCCCACTCCAGACAGTCCCGGCAAGTGGAGTCGGAGCTCCAACTATAAATTCTGGGTGGACATCCAGCGGGATACTTGCGTCCATGGGTGTGGGTGCCCCCCCCCCTCAGATGGGTTGTGGGAGCCCGTAAAACCCTCACGCCATAGGACTAACCACCCTAATGGCTGGTTCAAAGATGGTTACGGTCACGGAATGAGCGTTAATCACGGCCATAAATCCTTCCACCACTTCATACAGTTCCCGAAAGGGAACAGTGTGAGGATACGTACGACGATGACCTCTTGCGCAATGCACCTCCTTGGACCCTCAGTCGCAGATGCGAGGGGGCAAATCGTGCAATTGTTAAATTTTTCATTTTATTGACATGTAAAATGTTGGCCCAGTAATTCCCTTCCAAATGCGCGAGTACGGTCGGGGTACTTACGCGTCTGGCCGGAGGAAATGCCGGTTTTCAGCATGCACAGTGCATGTGGGGAAAACCGGCATTTCCTGTCCTCTGAACGAAGGGGTTCAGAGGCAGAACACGTGCGACTGCACAGGCAGCGCCTGCGCAGTAAAATTCGCCGCTTTCATTCATGCTTTCAGTGAGGTCAAGTCCTTACAACTTACACATGAAAAAAGCATGGGTACAGTTGCTCCAGAGGCTGCGGAGGAAGATATTTCTTATCGTGGAGCTTCTGAAAGTATGTATGTCTGTATATATTCCTTTGCGTGTTATGTATATATTCCTTTACTTATGTGTATGAATGTATTATTTAATTATGACTTTCAGAGAAAGTAACTTATTGGAAAATCATAATTAAAAACATACATTCATACACATAAGTAAAGGAATATAAAACATACATACATATACGTAAAGGAATATATGCGGACATACATACATAATTACTTATTACTGATGAAAAGTTTCTTTCTTAAAAGTGCTGGAAATGTTACATTACTCATTTTAGAACACTCATTTTCACATTCAATTCACACAGCCACAATTGCTCCTTCTACCTACCGTTCTGAAAACCCGTTTAAAAAAAAAAATTTAAACTTTAAAACTTACTTAAAATTTCTTAAAATAACTTCCCTCCCTTTCCCAAACAAAAATATTGCCTTTCAGAAGCTCCACGATAAAATATATCTTCCTCCGCAGCCTTGGAACAACTTTACACATGCTTTTTTCAAGTGTAACTTGTAAGGACTTACCCTCACTGAATCCATGAATGAAATCTACGAAGTTCACTGCGCAAGCGCTGCCTGTGCAGTCGCACGCGCTGTGCCTATGAACCCCTTCGTTTCGAGGTCTGGAAATGCCGGCGTTCCCCGCTTGCGCTGTGCATGCTGAACGCCGGCATTTCCAACGGCCAGATGCGTGAGTACCCAGACCGTATTCACGCATTTGGTCACGAATTTCTGGCCCATTGTGAATAGCTGCGGCCCAAGGACCGATCCCTGCAGCACCCCACTAGTCACCACCTGCCACCCCGCAAAAGACCCATTTATTCCTACTCTCTGTTTCCTGTCTGTTAACCAATTGTCAATCCGTGCCAGTATATTACCCCCAATCCCATGTGCTTTAATTTTGCACACTAACCTCTTATGTGGGAATTTATCAAAGGTCTTCTGAAAATCCAAATACACCACATCCACTGGTTCTCCCTTATCTATTCTACCAGTTACATCCTCAAAAAACTCCAGTAGTTTTGTCAAACACGATTTCCGTTTCATAATCCCATGTTGACTTTGTCTAAGCCCGTTGATATTTTCTAAGTGTCCTGTTATCACATTCTTTATAATAGACTCTAGCATTTTCCCTACTACAGTACTGATGTTAAGCTAACTGTTCTATAGTTCCCTGTTTTCTCTCTCCCTCCTTTTTTAAATAGTGGGATTACATTTGCCACCTTCCAATCTGCAGGAACTGTTCCATAATCTATAGAATTTTGGAAGATGATAACAAATGCATCCACTATTTCCATGGCTACCTCTTTTAGTACTCTGGGATGCAGATTATCAGGCCCTGGGGATTTATCAGCTTTCAGTAACGTTAATTTCTCCAGCACTATTTTTTTACTAATACTAATAGAAACATAGAAACATAGAAGATAGGAGCAGGAGTAGGCCATTCGGCCCCTCGAGCCTGCTCCATCATTCAATGCGATCATGGCTGATCATCCAATTTCAGTACCCGGTCCCTGCTTTCTCCCCATACCCCTGGATCCCTTTAGCCTTAAGAAATATATCCAACTCCTTCTTGAATATATTTAATGAATTGGCTTCTACTGCCTTCTGTGGTAGAGAATTCCACAGGTTCACCACTCTCTGGGTGAAGAAATTCCTCCTCATTTCTGTCCTAAATGGCCTACCCCTTATCCTTAGACTGTGACTGTTAAGTCTGTGAGTTGTTCAAGTAATTAATACTCAGACTTAATCAGTAACAATAAAACAGGTATTTACTGGTTGGAGGTAGGGACTACACTGAATACAAGATTACTGCACAGTGCTTATATACCGGTGTGTTCACCCCCGGTATTACGTCTACAGCAGCCTGAGAAAGTAGTACATCTCTTAAGGTGGAACAGGCTTAAGCTCTCTTAAGGTGGAACAGGTTACATACACAACAGTGACCCCTGGTTCTGGACTCCCCGACCATCGGGAACATCCTTCCTGCATCTAGTCTGTCCAGTCCTGACAGAATTTTATAAGTTTCAATGAGATCGCCTCTCATTCTTCTAAACTCTAGCGAGTACAAGTCCAATCGTCCCAATCTCTCCTCATACGTCATTCCTGCCATCCCAGGTATCAGCCTGGTGAATCTTCGCTGAACTCCTTCCATGGCAAGAACATCCTTCCTCAGATAAGGTGACCAAAACTGCACACAATCCTCAAGATGTGGTCTCACCAAGGCTCTGTACAACTGCAGCAAGACATCCTTGTTCCTGTACTCAAACCCTCTCGCTACGAAGGCCAACATACCATTTGTCTTCTTAACTGCCTGCTGCACCTGCATGCTTACCTTCAGTGACTGGTGCACAAGGACACCCAGGTCTCGTTGCACTTCCCCCTTCTCCCAATCTATTGCCATTCAGATAATAATCTGCCTTCCTGTTTTTGCCACCAAAGTGGATAACCTCGCATTTATCCACATTATATTGCATCTGCCATGCTTCTGCCCAATCACCCAACCTGTCCAAATCATCCTGGAGTTTCTCGGCATCCTCCTCACAGCACACACACACACCCAGCTTTGTGTCGTCTGCAAATTTGGAGATATTACATCTAGTTCCCTTGTCTAGATCATTAATATATGTTGTGAATAGCTGGGGTCCAAGGACCGATCCCTGCGGTGCCCCACTAGTCACTGCCTGCCACTCGGAAAAAGACCCGTTTATTCCAACTCTTTGCTTTCTGTCTGCCAACCAGTTCTCTATCCAAGTCAATACCTTGCCCCCAATCCCATGTGCCTTAACTTTACACGCTAATCTCTTATGCGGGACCTTATCGAAAGCCTTCTGAAAGTCCAAATACACCACATCCACTGGTTCTCCCTTATCTATTTTACCAGTTACATCCTCAAAAAATTCCAGATTAGTCAAGCACGATTTACCTTTTGTAAATCCATGTTGACTTTGTCCGATCCTGTCACTGTTTTCCAAATGCTCTGCTATTACATCTTTTATAATGGACTCTAGCATTTTTCCCCACTACCGATGTCAGGCTTACCGGTCTGTAATTCCCCATTTTCTCTCTACCACCTTTTTTGAATAGTGGGGTAACATTAGCTACCCTCCAATCCATGGGTACTGTTCCAGATTCCATCAAATGTTGGAAGATGATCAGCAATGCATCTACTATTTCTAGGTTCACTTCCTTAAGTACCCTAGGATGTAGATTATCAGGCCCTGGGGATTTATCGGCCTTCAATCCCGTCAATTTCCCTAACACCATTTCCCTACAAATACTGATTTCTTTCAGTTCCTCCCTTTCATCAGACCCTATGTTCCCTGACATCTCTGGGAGGTTATTTGTGTCCTCCTTTGTGAAGACAGAACCAAAATATGTATTTAATTGGTCTGCCATTTCTTTGTTCCACATTATAAATTCCCCTGATTCTGACTGCAAGGGATCTACGCTTGACTTCACCAATCTTTTTCTCTTCACATATCTATAAAAGCTTTTACAGTCAGTTTTTATCTTCCCTGCAAGCTTACTCTCATATTCAATTTTCCTCTTCTTAATTAATCCCTTTGTCCTCCTTTGTTGAATCCTAAACTGCTCCCAATCCTCAGGTTTACTGCTTTTTCTGGCCAATTTATATGTCTTCTCCTTGGATCTTATGCTATTCCTAATTTCCCTTGTTAGCCATGGTTGAGTCACCCTTTTTGTTTTATTTTTATGCCAAACTGGGATGAACAAGTTCTGTAGTTCATTCATGCGGTCTTTGAATGTTTGCCATTGCCTATCCACCATCAACCCTTTGAGTGACATTCCCCAATCAATCCTACCCAACTCGTGCCTCAGACCATCGTAGTTTCCATAATTTAAATTCAGGACCCTCTCTGAGTCAGCTACTTCATTCTCCATCTTAATGAAGAACTCGATCGTATTATGATCGCTCCGGCCCAAGGGGCCTCATACAACAAGATTGCTAATTAATCCTTTCTCATTACATAATACCCAGTCTAAGATGGCCTGATCTCTGGTTGGTTCCTCGACATATTGGTCCAGGAAACCATCCCGTAAACACTCCAGGAATTCCTCCTCCACAGTATTGTTACTAATTTGGTTAGCCCAATCTATATGTAGATTAAAGTCACCCATGATGACTGCTGTGCCCTTATTGCACGCTTCTCTAATTTCACTTTTAATGCCATCCCCAACCTTCGCATTACTGTTTGGAGGTCTATATACCACTCCCACTAATGTTTTCTGCCCCATGGTATTTCTCAGTTCTACCCATACAGATTCCACATCATCAGAGATAATATCCTTCCTAATTTCCTTTAATTCCTCATTCTCACTAGCCACTTGGTTCCCAAGCTTTTGTGTCCTCTTCCGTGAAGATAGAACCAAAGTATTTGTTTAAGTGCTATGCCATTTCTTTGTTCCCCATTATAAATTCTCCCGTTTCTGACTGTAAGGGACCTACATTTGTCTGCACTACTCTTTTTCTTTTTACATACCACTGAGAAACACAAGTGCAGCAAAATCGCGGGAACACCGTCACTTGCAAGTTCCCCGCTGAGCCACACATCTTTCTGAATTGGACATAAGTCGTCGTTCCTTCAATGTCACTGCTTCAATATCTTGGAATCCTCTACCTAAAACCATCATGGGATGGGAGCACCATCACCTCAGTGACTGCAGCAGTTTGAGGTGAAGGCCTGCCACCATCTCCGTAGGGCAAAGAGGGACCGACAATAAATGTCAGTATCCTGAGAATAAATATTTTTCCAAATTGGCCCCTCAATTGAAAGTCACTGAGGCCTGCAAATACCAAGGGATTAGACCCAAAAAATAGGGTGGGTATGAGGGTATGAGATTGTCATCTTGTGAGATCAGGTCTGGGAAGGGTCCAGAGAAACGGACACACCAGTTTCATGCTGCAATGGAGATCGGGTCTGGGGATAGATGAGAGCAAAGGGCCGTGTTATTCATTCAATGTACACAGTGTGCAAAAAACCTCACATTCCACAGAAAGAAACAGAACATTAAACAATAGAAATGTGGTTTCAACATGAGGTTAAATATAGAAAATAGCTTAACCAGGGCTGTAGCAGTTCAGCTAAACGTGGCCAGAGATGAGGCTCATAGTTAATCTGATAAGACATTTTGACTCCTTCTGTGAGGATGTTTACAATAAATGTTCTCGATCATTTGTCAAACCAACCTCTCCGACACATCGTGGTGTTAGAAGTGGCGTCAACATCCATTTCACTAGCTGCCTTGATGCAGGTCAGCTGTGCAGTGCCTCCCTTGTTCTACTTTCTGTGATACCTGCACTGACAGGAGGAGATTTATAAAGCTGACAGCAGAGCTCTCTATGTAAGGACCAAAGGGTGTGTGTGTAGTGCTTCCTAATTTGTCCGGCTGACAGCAGGCTGGACCATCGAGAGACCACACTGGAGGTCAGATCAACACTCCTCCATAGGGTCCTCAGTTTCCTGATTACTATTAATGCTATATAGAAACTGCACCACAGAAAGAGGCCATTCAGCCCAACTAGTCGATGCCACCCTTTATACTCCACACGAGCCTTCTCCCACTCTTCCCACCCTGCCCTGTATCCCTCTATTCCCTTCTCCCTCGTGTGTGCATCAAGCCTCTCCTTAAATGCATCAATGCTCTCAGCTTCAGCGTGGCAGCGAGTTCCATATTGTCCCCACCCTCTGTGTACAAAAATTCCTCCTAAATTCATATTTGATCTGTTGGGGGCTTATCTTACATTTATGCCCCCTTATTCTGGACTCATCCACAAGTCAAAATAGTTTCTCCACATCCACCCTATCAAACCGCTTCATAATTTTAAAGACCTTTATCAGGTCTCCTCTTAGTCGTTTCTTTTCTAGAGAAAAGAGCTCCGGCCTGCTCAATCTCTCCTGATAGTTACATCCACTCAATTCTGGCACATAGAATATGCGATGTCTGCGCCTTAGCGTAGCACTAACATCTAGTATTCATGGGCAAGTGTCCCTCCTTAGATCTCCTTTCTAAAGTGATTGGTTGTTTCTAAATACAACAGTCGTAGAGCTTAGCATGGCGAGGTCGCTCTCCAGCTAGCGGCAGCCACCTTGCTTGTATTTTTCAACTAGGTCTAGGATCTACGGTGTTTCACTTCTTATTACAGGCTTCAAATAGAGAACGGGAGGTGGGGGGTCACTGAAAACCCAGGGTCAGCAAAGAACTGGCATGTTTCCACATGGACCTCAAGTAGACCAGGAAGAGAGTAACTACTCACTATTTAGTGAATTCTGAAAACTGTTTTACTTAGAAACAAGGGGAGGCCATTTTGGCTAAACTAGTGGCGAGAAGACTGAGATGAACGTCATAACCGTTCACATGCTGGTAACACACAGTGTCATTTTTGGACCTTTATTTTTACACGATCATTTCAGCCTGAGTCACAGAGAGACTGCATCTGCTCAGCTGGGATCCAGTAATAAACACACAGCCTTCCACAACACTAAAAGATGTCTTACTATTATCTATTCCTAACATTTTGGTTTTGTGCTTTTTTTGTATACTAGTTTATATATATTTTCAATTGGTTGAGACTTGCAATACTTGGACTAATTCCACTGGAACTGAGAAGGCTAAGGGAAGATTGAATAAAGTATTTTTTAATTATGAAGGGTTTTAGATTGAACAAATAGGGAACGACCATTTCCTCTGGTTGGGAAATCAGTGACAAGGACTTGCCAAATTTCCTAAAGAGAGTAAGGAGTGAGGTTGGGCGAAATTTCTTTATGCAGAGATTTGTTGGGGCTTGGAATGTTTTGTCAAGGGGAATGGTGAGGCAGTGACCACTGCATCTTTTAAGAGAAGATAAGCATTTGATGCGGAGGAAGTTACAAGGCTTTGGGGAGAAAGCAGCGCAGTGGGATTAGTTTGGGATTGACACAGGGCTATGGAAAGAGAGCGGGCAGTGGGATGGGTTTGGATTTCAAAATTCTCATCCTTTTTTTCAAAACACTCCGTGGTCTCAATCCTCCCTATCTCTGTAATCGCCTCCAGCTCCACAACCCCTCAAGATATCTGCGCTCATCTAATTCTGCCCTCTTGAGCATCCCTAATTATAATCGCTCAACCATTGGTGGCCGTGCCTTCTGTTGCCTGGGCCCTAAGCTCTGGAATTCCATGCCTAAACCTCTCCGCCTCGCTACCTCTCTTTCCTCCTTTAAGACACTCGTTAAAACCTACCTCTTTGACCAAGCTTTTGGTAATCGACCCTAATTTCTCCTTATGTGGCTCGGTGTCAAATTTTTGTCTTATAATACACCTATGAAGCATCTTGGAACGTTTTACCACATTAAAGGCGCTATATAAAGACAAGTTGTTGTTGTTGGATTAATTCAGGGCTATGGGGAGAGTGCAGGGCAGGGGTATAAGTTTGGGATTGATACAGGGCTATGGGAAGAGAGCAGGGCAGTGGGATTAGTTTGGGATTGATACAGGGCTATGGGGAGAGAGCAGGGCGTTGGGATTAGTTTGGCATTGATACAGGGCTATGGGAAGAGAGCGGGGCAGTGGGATTAGTTTGGGGTTGATACGAGGCTTTGGTGAGAGAGTGGGGCAGTGGGATTAGTTTGGGATTGATACAGGGCTATGGGGAGAGAGCAGGGCTTTGGGATTACGATAGCAAAAAGGGTTTTGAAAAAGGGTTCACCCGAAACGTCGACTCTTAATTTCTCTCCACGGATGTTACCTGGCCTGCTGAGTTTTTCCAGCATTTTCTGTTGTTATTTCAGGCTTTGGGATTAGTTTGGGATTGATACAGGGCTATGGGAAGAGAGCAGGGCAGTGGGATTAGTTTGGAATTGATACGGGGCTATGGGGAGAGAGCTGGGCAGTGGGATTAGTTTGGGATTGATGCAGGGATATGGGGAGAATGCGGGGCAGTGGAATTAGTTTGGGATTGAAACAGGGCTATGGGGAGAGAGCGGGACAGTGCGATTAGTTCAGAATTGATACGGGGCTGTGTGGAGAGAGCGGGGCAGTGGGACTAGTTTGGGATTGATACGGGGCTATGGGGAGAGAGTGAGGCAGTGGGACTAGTTTGGGATTGATACAGGGCTATGGGGTGAGAGCAGGGCAGTGGGACTAGTTTGGGATTGATCCAGGGCTATGGGGTGAGAGCAGGGCAGTGGGACTAGTTTGGGATTGATACGGGGCTATGGGGAGAGAGCGAGGCAGTGGGAGTAGTTTGGGATTGATACAGGGCTATGTGGAGAGAATGGGGCAGTGGGACTAGTTTGGGATTGATACAGGGCTATGTGGAGAGAGTGGGGCAGTGGGACTAGTTTGGGATTGATACAGGGATATGTGGAGAGAGCGGAGCAGTGGGACTAGTTTGGGATTGATACACGGCCATGTGGAGAGAGCGGGGCAGTGGGACTAGTTTGGGATTGATACAGGGAGATGGGGAGAGAGTGAGGCAGTGGGACTAGTTTGGGATTGATACAGGGCGATGGGGAGAGAGTGAGGCAGTGGGACTAGTTTGGGATTGATACAGGGCTATGGAAAGAGAGATTAGTTTGGGATTGATACAGGGCTATGTGGAGAGAGTGAGGCAGTGGGACTAGTTTGGGATTGATACAGGGATATGTGGAGAGAGTGGGGCAGTGGGACTAGTTTGGGATTGATACAGAGCTATGTGGAGAGAGTGAGGCAGTGGGACTAGTTTGGGATTGATACAGGGCTATGGGGAGAGAGTGAGGCAGTGGGACTAGTTTGGGATTGATACGGGGCTATGTGGAGAGAGCAGGGCAGTGGGACTAGTTTGGGATTGATACAGGGCTATGTGGAGAGAGCCGGGCAGTGGGACTAGTTTGGGATTGATACGGGACTATGTGGAGAGAGCGGGGCAGTGGGACTAGTTTGGGATTGATATGGGGCTATGTGGCGAGAGCAGGGCAGTGGGACTAGTTTGGGATTGATATGGGGCTATGTGGAGAGAGTGAGGCAGTGGGACTAGTTTGGGATTGATACAGGGCTATGTGAAGAGAGCGGGGCAGTGGGACTAGTTTGGGATTGATACAGGGCTATGTGGAGAGAGTGAGGCAGTGGGACTAGTTTGGGATTGATACAGGGCTATGTGGAGAGTGTGGGGCAGTGGGACTAGTTTGGGATTGATACAGGGCTATGTGGAGAGAGTGAGGCAGAGGGACTAGTTTGGGATTGATATGGGGCTATGGGGAGAGTGTCGGCTACAAACGTGGCCCTGTTCCAGTTGACTGTTGTCATTGTAAAACCGCACTGGAGTCCTGAGGAAGTTTCTCCCTCCAACCTCCTCCAGAAATATTAACCTAAGATTCTCTGGAAGAATCTAACTGACCTGCTGTTCATTACTTTCCAGCAATTATTATTTTAAATGCAGATTTCCAGCATTTGCATTTGTTTTTGATCTACTTGCTGTTTGAGGGCACTGCAGGCAGAAGCTAGCAACAATGACGCTGAGCATCTCTGACCATCCAGAAGTGGGGCTGCTGCTTTCTGTGAGCTTTGTAGGATGCACTTTTCAGAGGGAGGGCCGCAAGTATGTATCCTCATTTCAATAACAGCACCAGTCAAGCAAGTCAAGATATTATTTCACATCAGTCCTCATGAATGTGAACCTAGGACACATTAATTTATAACATTATCTACTCAACGCATTGTATGGATTCATCAACGAATGTCCCTCAAATATTGACAAATCAATTATTGGTAGCAATATTCTGAATCATGAATAGACCATCTTACACAAGTGATGTAGCTAAGAAGCATTATAATTATTGTTACATCAACCCTTCTTCTTCTGCCTTCAAGGCCTTGGCTGTGTCCGCACAAAGGATTAAAGTGGATTGAAAGCACCTGAATTGTTTTGTACTGGAGGGATATGTGGATCACAGCCAAAAGGAGTTGTGAATATATGGAGCTAAAATTTCAACCAATATCTATTACCATCACTTTTATTAAAGCTTTAGGAACAAGCAGGATAAATATCTTGTCACAAACATAGAAACATAGAAGATAGGAGCAGGAGTAGGCCATTCGGCCCCTCGAGCCTGCTCCGCCATTCAATGCGATCATGGCTGATCATCCAAATTCAGTATCCTGTACCTGCTTTCTCCCCATACCCCTTGATCCCTTTAGCCTTAAGAAATATATCCAACTCCTTCTTGAATATATTTAATGAATTGGCCTCTACTGCCTTCTGTGGTAGTGAATTCCACAGGTTCACCACTCTCTGGGTGAAGAAATTCCTCCTCATTTCTGTGCTAAATGGCCTACCCCTTATCCTTAGACTGTGACCCCTGGTTCTGGACTCCCCAACCATCGGGAACATCCTTCCTGCATCTAGTCTGTCCAGTCCTGTCAGAATTTTATAAGTTTCAATGAGATCCCCTCTCATTCTTCTAAATTCCAGCGAGTACAAGCCCAATCGACCCAATCTCTCCTCATACGTCATTCCTGCCATCCCAGGTATCAGCCTGGTGAATCTTTGCTGAACTCCTTCCATGGCAAGAACATCCTTCCTCAGATAAGGTGACCAAAACTGCACACAATACTCAAGATGTGGTCTCACCAAGGCCCTGTACAACTGCAGCAAGACATCCTTGTTCCTGTACTCAAACCCTCTCGCTACGAAGGCCAACATACCATTTGCCTTCTTAACCGCCTGCTGCACCTGCATGCTTACCTTCAAGGACTGGTGCACAAGGACGCCCAGGTCTCATTGCACTTCCCCTTCTCCCAATCTATTGCCATTCAGATAATAATCTGCCTTCCTGTTTTTGCCACCAAAGTGGATAACCTCACATTTATCCACATTATATTGCATCTGCCATGCTTCTGCCCAATCACCCAACCTGTCCAAATCATACTGGAGATTCTCAGCATCCTCCTCACAGCACACACGCGCACCCAGCTTTGTGTCGTCTGCAAATTTGGAGATATTACATCTAGTTCTCTTGTCTAGATCATTAATATATATTGTGAATAGCTGGGGTCCAAGGACCGATCCCTGCGGTACCCCACTAGTCACTGCCTGCCACTCGGAAAAAGACCCGTTTATTCCAACTCTTTGCTTTCTGTCTGCCAACCAGTTCTCTATCCAAGTCAATACCTTGCCCCCAATCCCATGTGCCTTAACTTTACATGCTAATCTCTTATGCGGGACCTTATCGAAAGCCTTCTGAAAGTCCAAATACACATCCACTGGTTCTCCCTTATCTATTTTACTAGTTACATCCTCAAATAATTCCAGTAGATTAGTCAAGCACGATTTACCTTTTGTAAATCCAACAGGACTGAGAGTGATAGTTACAGCAGCTGGAATGAGTAACGGCTGTGGTATTGAGGGGTGTAACTGGTGGAGTGTGTATCCTTATATTATACTGATGGGGATTAAACTAGTGGAATTTTTAAAAAATTATTCTTGGAATATGGGCATCGCTAGCAAGGCCAGCATCTATTGCCCATTCCTAGTTGCCCTTGAGAAGGTGGTGGTGAGCCGCCTTCCTGAACCGTTGCAGTCCACGTGGTGAAGGCACTCCCACAGTGCTGTTAGGGAGGGAGTTCCAGGATTTTGACCCAGCGACGATGAAGGATCGGCGATATACTTCCAAGTCAGGATGGTGTGTGACTTGGAGGGGAACCTGAAGGTGATGGTGTTCCCAAGCACCGCCCTTGTCCTTCTAGGTGGTGGAGGTCACGGTTTTGGGAGGTGCTGCTGAAGAAGCCTTGGCAAGTTGTAGATGGTACATACTGCAGCCACGGTGCACCGGTGGTGGAGGGAGTGAATGTGGTGGTGGATGTGGTGCCAAGCAAGCGGGCTGCTTTGTCTTGGATGGTGTTGAGCTTCTAGAGTGTTGTTGGAGCTGCACTCATCCAGGCAAGTGGAGAGCATTCCATCACACTCCTGACTAGTGCCTTGTAGCTGCTTGTCCGACATTGAGCAGAAATTTCCTCCAACTAAATATTGGGAAGCCATTGTCTTCGGACCCCGCCAGAAACTCCATTTCCTAGCCACCGACTCAACCCCCACCCTCGCCACTGTCTGATGCTGAACCAAACCACTCACAACCTTGGTGTCCTATTTGTCCCTGAGATGAGCTTCCAACCCCATATCTGCTAAATTACCAAGACCACCTTCTTCCACCTCCATAACATTGCCCGTCTCCACCCCCTGCCTCAGCTCATCTGCTGCTGAAACACTCATCCATGCTTTTGGTTCCTCTAGACTTGACTATTCCAATGCTTTCTTGGCCAGCCTCCCATCTTCCACCTTTCATAAGTTTGAGCTTGTGGCAAAACCACTAAGTGACTTACATAATTGTCTGGAACCAATGTTATTACCTCTAGCATTAATTGTCTGTAACCAATGTTATTACCTCTAGCACTAATTGTCTGTAACCAATGTTATTACCTTTCAAGTTGGCTCTGGTTAAACAGAGCTAGATCGACAACATCGCGATCTGACGCGATGACGTCATCACGTGGGTCACGTGACGTCCCCTTCGGCGGCAAACGTGATGACGTCATGACGTCAGAGGTAGAGGGCGGGGCCAGCCAGTCCTCGTGTGGATTGAAAGAGAAAAGACCTGTTTTGAGCTTCTCCTGTAGTTTCTTGTTTTGTAAAGTTCTTAGACAATACATTCAGTTTGTTAACTTCCAGTAAGTTATAGATTCTTTGTTAGGAGTGCAGAGACTCCTACAAGCTTATCTAAAACTCTGCTGTCCTTATCCTAACTCGCACCGTCCCCAACTCCCCGGAATTTGGGAGAAATTGTGAATATGGAAGCAAGAGAATTTGGTAAGGGACAGAATATGGCATTTGAAACTCAGCTCTCAATCAAAATGGTTCAGTTTGAGCGAGCAGTTCATCAGTGGTGAGAGATAAAAGTTTTTGGCGTGAGCCTTGGCTTCAGCCTCTCTCATATTAAGTTGAGGCAATTGTGACAGGCGCATGGCGTTTTGTCTGATCGGTAGTCTGATAGCATGGGGTCTAGGAATAGTGATGCTTTGACCATGGATAATGAGGGAGAGGAGGAGACTGAGGATGGATCTTGGGAGGTGACCATGTAGACATGAGAGGAGAAGCCATTGCTGAATCAGGTAGGAATGGAATTACATGAGGGCAGGCCCACTGAGCTGGAGAAGGCAGTGGGGGAGGATGGCGTGGTGGACCACAGCAAGGTCAGAACGCACAAGGACGGATAGTGAATATCATCGGTGACATTAACCAGGGCAGTTTCAGTGTTTTGAACAGGACTAGACTGGAGGGATTCAAAATAGGAAGTTGTGGGAAAGGTGGGCATGGAGGTCAGAAGTGGCCACACATTCAAGGGCCTCAGAAAGAAAAGGCAGGTTAGAGACTGGGCAGTAATTGGAGAGCACAGATGATCAAGGGCGTACTTTGTGAGGAAATGGGGTGGTGATGGTGGTGAAAGGGACAGGGATAATACCAGATAGAGTGTTTCATAAGGACAGGCGTGCTGAACCACAAAATAAACAGCAATCCCACACCAACTTTTGACAGCGTGTCCCAAACCCGTGACCTCCACCACTTCGAAGGAGAAGGGCAGCAGGTGCATCGGAACACCACCACCTCCAAGTTCCCTTCCAAGTCACACACCATCCCAACTTGGAGATATATCGCCGTTCCTTTATTGTCGCTGAATCAAAATCCTGAAACTGCCTCCCTAACAGCACTGTGGGAGCACATTCACCACACGGACTGCAGCGGTTCAAGAAGAAGGCTCACCACCGCCTTCTCAAGGGCAACTAGGAATGGGCAATAAATGCTGGCCTTGCCCGTGATGCCTGTATCCCAAGAATGAATTAAAAAAAACAAAATGCACGTGCAAATAAACAATTAAAATACATCAAAAAACCTATAATACAGTAACAAAGCTGCTGATATACACTAAAAACACTGCCCAAATTCACTAACTAACCTGGCCAAATGAACCAACACCCCCCAGCCAAGGTCGGCCTGCAAAGCTTCCAAAATACACTTGCAAAACCATCAATGCAAACTAGCTAAACCTGCCAGAATACACAAACAAATGCAAACAAACTACACAATCAAAAGTACCAAAATAATCTCAACAAAATACAGTAAAACCCAACAAAACAAACACCAACAAACTGCCAACATATATCAACAAACCTGCTCACAATGTACCAAAACCCACCAAAGTATAGTAAAACCAGCAATATACCAAATATATCCACCTGAGAAGCCAGACAGGGCCTCAGTTTAACGTCTCATCCAAAAGACTGTACCTCTGTCAGTGCAGCACTACAAACTACACTAGAGATATCACTTAAATACACCAAAATAAACTAACACATGTTAATGTATAGCAGGATCCCAGTCAAAATACAGCAGCAAGCCCAGCAAAGTATGGCCGCAAATGTAAATCAGAAAACACACCAAAATGTACCATAAAGCCATCCCAAAATACACAAATAAACCTAATTAAAATACACCAGCCAATGCATCAAAATACAACAGTCAAGCCAGCCAAAAACACCACCAATCCCTTCAAAATAGACCGAAAAAACATAAACAACAAAACATGAATAAACATACCTACAGACTCACCTGTGACAACAATGATTTTTTTGTCTGTTTTAGATTATCTATTAGATGCTTTCTTGAGTTGTAAAAAATTAGGTAGATACAGGGTTAAGGTCAGTGATTAAATGCCATTTCTGTAAATTGTATGGAATAGTCATTAGTCTGGCTAATGTTCACACCTCTGGACATGTATAGTTCAGGAAGGCCTTGGCCTGTGTGGCTTCATTGTTGTCACTATACTTGAATGGGGGCCCATCTAACAGGACATTCAAAGTATTTGACACAGATCAATTAATCTTGCTCCTTTAATTTAGTCAGCTTGACACTTTGGTCAAGTACAGGCAGAGGAGCAGAGAGATGTCTTTGAACTCTGTTGAATAATATATCTATGTCTGACTTTCTGTTGGTGAATAATCAGTCTGAAGCCAGCCTAAGCTAAATCAGTGGATCTCTAGTTCACCAGCTAAGAAGTAAGCAACCCTAAATAACAACAGAAAATGCTGGAAAAACTCAGCAGGTCAGGCAACATCCGTGGAGAGAAATTTGAGTTGACGTTTTGGGTTGAACCCTTCTTCAAAGCTGGAAAGAAAAGAAAATAGATCGAAGGCAGGGCTGCGATCGGACAAAAGAAGTGAAAGAGACAAAAGAAGTAGAAGAGACAATAAAAGGTATTCGAAGCCAGACGAGATGGTAGGGATTGTGGATGCATTGGTAATAATTTTCCAAAACTCCCTGGACTCGGCAAAGGTCCCGGCAGACTGGAAAACTGCTAATGTAACACCCTTATTTAAAAAGGGCAGTAGACAGAAGGCTGGAAACTATAGACCGGTTAGCCTAACATCTGTGGTAGGTAAAATTTTGGAGTCCATTATTAAGGAGACAGTAACAGGACATTTGGATAATCATAATTTAATAGGACAAAGTCAGCATGGTTTTATGAAGGGGAAGTCATGTTTGACAAATTTGCTGGAGTTCTTTGAGGAAGTAACATATAGGGTGGATAAAGGGGAACCAGTGGACGTAGTGTATTTAGACTTCCAAAAGGCATTTGACAAGGTGCCACACAAAAGATTATTGCTTAAGATAAAAAATCACGGGATTGGGGGTAATATTCTGGCATGGATAGAGGATTGGCTATCTAACAGAAGGCAGAGAGTTGGGATAAATGGTTCATTCTCAGACTGGCAATCAGTAACTAGTGGTGTTCCGCAGGGGTCAGTGCTGGGTCCCCAACTCTTTACAATCTATATTAACGATTTGGAGGAGGGGACCGAGTGTAACATATCAAAGTTTGCAGATGATACTAAGATGGGAGGGAAAGTAGTGAGTGAGGAGGACATAAAATACCTGCAAGGGGACATAGACAGGCTAAGTAAGTGGGCAGAGATTTGGCAGATGGAATACAATACTGGAAAGTGTGAGGTTATGCAGTTTGGCAGGAAAAATCGTAGAGCAAGTTATTATCTTAATGGCAAGAAACTGGAAAGTACTGAAGTACAAAGGGATCTGGGGGTCCTGGTGCACAAAACTCAAAAGGTTAGTATGCAGGTGCAGCAAGTGATTAAGAAGGCCAATGGAATGTTGGCTTTCATTGCTAGGGGGATAGAATATAAAAATAGGGAGGTATTGCTTCAGTTGTACAAGGTATTGGTGAGACCGCACCTGGAATACTGCGTACAGTTTTGGTGTCCATACTTAAGAAAGGACATACTTGCTCTCGAGTCAGTACAAAGAAGGTTCACTCGGTTAATCCCGGGGATGAGGGGATGGACATATGAGGAGAGGTTGAGTAGATTGGGACTCTACTCATTGGAGTTCAGAAGAATGAGAGGCGATCTTATTGAAACATATAAGATTGTGAAGGGGTTGGATCGGGTGGATGCGGGGAAGATGTTCCCGATGATGGGTGAAACTAGAACTAGGGGGCATAGTCTTAGAATAAGGGGCTGCTCTTTCAAAACTGAGATGAGGAGGAACTACTTCACTCAGAGGGTGGTAGGTCCATGGAATATGCTGCCCCAAAAAGCTGTAGAAGCTACATCATTACATAAATTTAAAACAGAAATAGACAGTTTCCTAGAAGTAAAGGGAATTAAGGGTTACGGGGAGCGGGCAGGAATTTGGACATGAGTCTAGGTTCGGATCGGTCATGGCCCTGTGGGTAGCGGAGCGCGCCCAGGGGCCATGTAGCCTGATCCTGCTCCTATTTCGTGTGTCTAATTCTGTTAGATTCAGGAGATGGTTCTGTGATAGTGGATTGGTGGTTAGGATCAGATCAGCCATGATCTTATTGAATGGCGGAGCAGGCTCGAGGGGCCGATTGGCCTACTCCTGCTCCTATTTCTTATGTTCTTATGTTCTTATGGTAATAGGCTGAGATTAGGTGTGAAGTGTACTGGCAGGGCAAGAGATAGCTATTTCATTGATCCATTTTATGTTGGGAGTTAGCATCTTTGTGTTGTGACATTTTGAGAAGGGTAAAGTTTGCTATTTTGCAGCTGGCACTAGTGTTGATTGGATATCCTTGGTTAATATTCAAAAAGAAAGATAGACTTACAATTATATAAGAAATAGGAGTAATATGAGCAGGAGTACTCCTTTCAGGACCTCAGGACGTCCCAAAGCACTTTACAGCCAATGAATTATTTTTGAAGTGTAGTCACTGTTGTAATGTAGGAAACACAGCAGCCAATTTGTGCACAGCAAGCTCCCGCAAACAGTAATGTGATAATGACCAGATAATATGTTTTAGTGATGTTGGATGAGGGATAAATAGTGGCCTGGACACCGGGGATAATTCCCCTGCTCTTCTTCGAAATAGTGCCATGGGATCTTATACATCCACCTGAGAAGCCAGACAAGGCCTCGGTTTAACATCTCATCCAAAAGACTGTACTTCTGACAGTGCAGAACTCTCTTGGTACTGCATTGGAGTGTCAGCCTAGAATTTTGTGTTTAAGTCTCTGGAGTGGGACTCTGAACCCACAACTTTCTGACTCTCTGACAACAGTGCTACCAACTGAGCCACAGCTGACAAGGATAAGCCTATTTGAATTTTGCAGAATGCCCATGTTACGGTTTAAAATGACCAGTTTCGCCACAGCCTCCAACCATGTTACAAAATAAATAATCAATGTACTATTTCAATGTACATGTAGAGCAGAGAAGGATCAATGTGAAATGTTGATAGGCCTTAGTCTTATACAATGGAAAGTACCAGAGTGCAGGCAAGCTTTAGAATCTGCTTTCTGGGTTCCTGTCCTTCGGTTCCTCTTTAAAGATTTTGTTTAGGGGTCAAAGGCCAGGCTTATTGAGTGGGTCATGGCACAGCCCTTGCGGTGTTGAGTCATTCAGGCCAGAAAAGGCTCCAGGTTTCAACCCTGATCTACGCAGTGAGCTGACGTCAGCTGGACAGAGGTAAGGGCATCACAATTTACGGGTAGTTGGGGGAAAAAAATCAGGTAGGCTGCCTGCTCAGGATTGTTTTATTATACTATAATATGCATGTGTGTAAGCGACGCAATATCTTCCAATGTCAATAGTCTGTCTACTTGGACTATCTAGGCCCAAACAAGAAGAATGGCCATTTCATTTAGATACTGGAAGACTATCAGCACCCAGCAATAGTTCGAGAGAGGAGGTGTTAAAATTAGCAATTGAAAAGGTTTTTATAATGAAAGACAGGATATCCTATATTTTAAGCCTGTGCAGCAGCTTAAAGCATAAACATTACAACCGCAAAAGACGAGAAATAAAAGAGCTATATATACCACAGTAGACCTTGGCCTACTTTCATACTCTTGTGTTACAGACTCACCAGTTTGAATTTTGGCCTCTCCAAAATTAGACACATGTTCTTATTTGTTCACTGCAAAAACCTTTACTGGTACAGTATTTTAAAGTGTAAGAAATGCTTTGATTTGGTTTCAGTGAAGGAGAAATGAAATCAATAAATATTAAGGCCGATTTCACTCAGCTTTGGGCTGAGGTACATTTAATATTCACTGGCACAAAAAGGGCCAGAGTCCCTATCACTCCTGGGAGCTTGTATGTCATTCTAATCTGGTTACCATGACTACACAGTTCTACTATGTCATCACCGCTCCCCCATTTCGGTATCTGGGACAAAAATGTTGGTTGAGCGGAAGGATTTTGGGGTAGATTTTCATCTTCATACCTCCTGGCTGGTAATCTGATGGAATGAAAGGTCGGGCAGGTTCTATAAAGGGCGGGCGATCTGCTCTACCAGAGTACTGCCCATGCAGTCAGAACAAAAACGTTGGCTGATGCAAGCTAAGTAACTGCTGTGAAGTGAATGTGTTGTCTACCCGGAAAGAAAATTAATAATTAAAAATAAATGCACGAGGGAGCATGTTCCTGAACCGCCCTCCCTGGAAGGACTTTCCCCAGGTATCCTCCTCTCCCAGTGATGATTGTACATGTGTTTAACCCTGGCTAAAGCAGGTCATTGAGAATGTAACACTGTCTGTTTCTCGACAATGATACAGTCACACTACTTGTGTGGTTTTATTTGTTGCTCAGCCCCAATACTACCTCCCCCTGTTGCAAAATGACTTCCTATTCTAGTTTAGTTGTTCTTTTTCTACATAATAACGTTTCATACCAGCCAAGTTCCTCTTCACTCTGTCACCACCTGATTTTTGAATACAAACAGGTAAACGCCCTGACTGTTAGTGCACTTGCGGTGCAGGGTAAAGGAACAATCACTTCATTAACCACCTACCTCTTACAAGCCAGAGGACAATCCAACTCATGCTTCGCACTTTAAAACCCAGCTCCTGCTCTGCAACAAATGGACTCCCATTCAGAGGGTTTGGTAACTAACAGTAAACTGTTGAACTGCCAATCAATGAGTTTGGTTACTGGGAATAGAGTGTTGAACGGCCATTCAGAGGGTTTGGTAACTACCAGTCGAGTATTAAACTCCCATTCAGAGAGTTATGGTAACTAGTGAGGGTTTACTCACTGTGTAACTATACAGAGTTACTGTTTATTCAGGGTAATAGAGTCATAGAGTTATACAGCACAGAAAGAGGCCCTTCGGCCCATCGCGTCCATGCCGGCCATCAGGCCCTGTCTAATCTAATCCCATTTTCCAGCATTTGGTCCGTAGCCTTGTATGCTATGGCATTTCAAGTGCTCATCCAAATGCTTCTTGAATGTTGTGAGGGTTCCTGCCTCTACCACCCTTTCAGGCAGTGAGTTCCAGATTCCAACCACCCTCTGGGTGAAAAAGTCCTTCCTCAAATCCCCTCTAAACCTCCTGCCCCTTACCTTGAATCTATGCCCCCTTGTTATTGACCCCTCTACTAAGGGAAAAAGTTCCTTTCTATCTACCCTATCTATGCCCCTCATAAGGTAAGGGTTACTCACTGTGGGACTGTACAGAGTTACTGTTTATTCAGGGTAAGGGTTACTCACTGTGGGACTGTACAGAGTTACTGTTTATTCAGGGTAAGGGTTACTCACTGTGGGACTGTACAGAGTTACTGTTTATTCAGGGTAAGGGTTACTCACTGTGGGACTGTACAGAGTTACTGTTTATTCAGGGTAAGGGTTACTCACTGTGGGACTGTACAGAGTTACTGTTTATTCAGGGTAAGGGTTACTCACTGTGGGACTGTACAGAGTTACTGTTTATTCAGGGTAAGGGTTACTCACTGTGGGACTGTACAGAGTTACTGTTTATTCAGGGTAAGGGTTACTCACTGTGGGACTGTACAGAGTTACTTGATGTGGGACTGTGTAGATTTAGTGTTTTCTCAGCAGGGTGAAGTTTTCCAGGGCTTGCATTTATACAGCGAATTCACACTCTTCCATCTTCATCACTGTGTTGTAAAAATAGATTTTTTTTGTCGCACCGGCCAAGGTTACCATTTCTTTAAAGGACATTAAACTGAACTTATCAACGAATCTGCAGCATCTGCTGTCCCGCTGTTGGCTTTTTTAGGCAGACTCAGGATATTCAACTGAGCTCTCAGGACAGGGAGCGCTGCTCCCACATTCCCAGTACGACAGAAACTGGGAATGTGGGAGCAGCGCTCCCTGTCGATCGTGGGCAAGAACCTGGTCATCAGGTGCGAGGTGCTGTCGGTGTTGCTGTACGTGGTGCAGGTGTGGCCCATACCCCGACCCTGTGCCGCCGCAGTCACCCGAGCCACCTTCCACTTTATCTGGAGATCGAAAATGGACCATGTCCGGAGGGACACGATGTACAAATCTCCAGAGAAAGGGGGAAAGAACGTACCCAACGTCGCCCTCATCCTGATGGCCACTTTTGTGTGTGGCTGCATCAAACTGTGCACAGACCCTTGGTACACAAACACCAAGTGTCTCTACGTGCTGAGGTTCTACCTGTCCTTCGGTGTTGTGAAGTTTCTACAGAGAAGCACCTTTGACCACAAGGCCGTCAAGCAGTGGTCAGCACATAACGTCCTTGAGACACTACGGAAAAAGGAGATGGTGGATCCTGTCGAATGGTTCCCCGAGCAGAGTGTCGAAGTCATTTGGCAGAATGCCTCATCGCCAGAACTCACAAACAAGCACCAAGATGTAGCTTGGCTGGTGGTGAGAAGGGCCCTCCCCGTCAGATCCTTCATGCACTCCCGGTGTCTCTGCTCCACCGCACGCTGTCTGCGAGGAGGCTGCGATTGGGAAGAGACCGTCATCCATCTCCTTCTGGAATGTGCCTTTGCAAAGAAGGACTGGAAAGAAATGCTGTGGTCTTTGTCGAGGTTCATCCCGAGCAGCTCCGTAACACAGGACTCTGTGCTCTACGAACTGTTCCCAGGGATGCACACCGAGACAAACATCAACTGCTGCTGGAAGATCATCAACTCGGTGAAAGATGCCCTTTGGTCTGCCCGAAACTTGCTGATCTTCCAGAGCAAGGAGTTGTCCACAACCGAGTGTTGCAGATTGGCACATTCCAAGGTCCAGGAGTATGTGCTGAGGGATGCACTTAAGGTTGGTGCCGCCGCCGCAAAGGCACGATGGGGAAGGACCACAGTTTAAGGCCCTCCCGCCAGGGTACACCGAGGGGCTGAAACCAGTATAAAAACCCCCTCGGGCCGTATGATGTACAAGTGTGTTAATTGTAAATGCACTTGTAATCTGTTGATGTAAGTAGAGTACCATGTACTGCATTCATCTGGATTATGTCATATGTAATATGATTGGTGGATTGTAGTGTAATGTATCATGACAAGTGCTGGAATGTATCTTGACCCCCTCGGGCTGTATGACTTATAAAATGTGTAATGAAAATGCTTTGTAACGTGTCTCTGTAAATTGAGTGCCATGTACCGCAGTTAATTTGTATTGTACCAGATGTGGACTGTATTGTCATGTACGTGAACAAAGATTTTTATGAATAAAGTATATATTTTGGAAAAGAAAACTGAGCTCTCAGGACATTACAAGCCTGCACGTTTAATCATTTACCACTCTGAGGAAAGAGATACACTGAAACATTAACCCGCCATTTTTCTCCACAGATGCTGACTGACCTGTTGAGTGTTTTCCACAATTTTCTGTTTTTGTTTCAGAGTTCCAGTGTCCACAGATTTTGTTTGTGTGGTTTTGTACAGACATTTGTTAGAGAAATTCAAGGTGATTTTACACTATCGCTCAGCAGTCAACTCCCAACGTGCTGGTCTGACACACTTGATAGCAGAGCAGTGTATATAGCGACTGACCTTCATTCAGCTGACAGCAGTGGAGACGCACATTTTTAGGTGTTAGCCGCGGCTCAGTGGTGGCACTCTCGCCTCTGTGTCAGGAGGTTGTGGGTTCAAGCCCCACTCCACACACTTGACCATATAATCTAGGCTGGCACTTGTAATGTATGTACCTTTAAGGGAGAGAACTACTTTTTACATCTCCTGTATACTGTAGTACCGGCAGTGACCACACCTGTATATAAACCCTGAGTAGTGATCTGTATAGTTAGTTCTAGAGTAACCCTCATTCAGTAAACACCTGTTGTACCGTTTCTCCTGCAGTCTGTGTCTTATTATACACAGACACAACATTGGCGACGAGCAGATTCGAACCTACCTGCAACTCTGCATCACCTCCCAGGGATTCGCTCCTGGAGAACAGTGGAAGGAGGTCGAGTCCAGAAGCACAGGCGTCGACCACGGGCAACCGCCCAGTCATCCAGCGGAGATTTGAGCATCGCAGGGGAGGCTGTCAAGAGCCAGGCTTGGCTTTCCAGTCACGGTGGTCCAGCGAAACGGGCTGGCAACAGGTACTGCGCAGACCCTTCCCGGACAGCGGCGGCTAGAGCCGACCGAGCGGCACAGAAGAAGGCCGAGCAGCGTCGACGGGGGAGAGAGAGAGGGCAGAGCGCACAGGGCACAGCTGGTGTTCAGAACCGAGCGGCGTCAACAGGGAGAGAGACGAGAGAGAGCAGAGCGCAGCCGGTGTTCAAGGGCCGAGCAGCGTCAACGGGGGAGAGAGGCGCGCAGGAAAACGCACAGAGCGCAGCCGGTGTTCAAAGGCCGAGCAGCGTCAACGGGGGAGAGAGGCGCGCAGGAAAACGTGAGGCGCTGCCATTGCCACGAGGACCGCAGAGAGCAGCATTGGCAGCAGCGCAGGAGCAGCGCACGAAACCCACAGGGCGTCGCCATTTGCCACGAGGACCGCCGAGAGCAGCGTTGGCAGCAGCGCGGGAGACGCCGTTTTAAGTCGCAGCGGGGAAGAAAGGAAAGCGCGGGAGACACCATTTTAAGCCACAGCGGGGAAGAAAGGAAAGCGCGGGAGACGCCATTTTAAGCCAGTCTAACCACACCCAAAAATGTCGAAGAGTGGCAGTATCACAGCGTTCGACAATGAAGTCGAAGATTGGACGACATATGTCGAACGCATAGAAGTATACTGCAAGGCGAATGAAGTGCCAGATGACAAGAAAGCGCTGGTATTGTTGAATTCAATGGGTGCAAAAATGAATGGCTTACTACGAAACCTAGTAACCCCAGAGAAGCCAGTAGAAAAGGATTTTGAAAACATAGTGTCAATCCTACAGGACCACTTAAACCCCACACCGCTGTTGATAGCAGAAAGATTTAAGTTTCACAAAAGGAACCAGCATAAAGATGAAAGTAATGCTCAGTATTTAACGGAACTGCACAAGCTATCGAAACACTGCCAGTTTGGAACGGGACTAGCAGATACTTTAAGGGACAAGTTTGTGTGTGGGCTTCAAAGTGAAGGAACCCAGAAACGGCTTCTATCAGAAAAGGATCTTACGCTGGACAAGGCTTTCAGCATTGCAGTATCACACGAAGCAGCAGCACGGGGCGCTGCAGAGATACAACGGAGACCGCAAGAATATGGCACAAATGAAATGTCATACGGAACAGTGAAGTGCTATCGCTGCGGCAGAACTACACACGACCATAATGATTGCTGGTTCAAGGACAAAGTGTGCAGACAGTGTGGAAAAGTAGGACACATAGCAAGAGTCTGCAGGTCGGGAAAGAAAACCAGCAGCAAGAAGTCTCCACAGGAGAAGTACAAGAAGGTACATAAGGTGACGGAGAGTAGTTCAGACGAACAGAAAAATGATACAGACTCCGGATGCAAGGAGCTGGGTTGTCTGAAACTACATAATGTGATCAAAACGGAGGATCACCAAACTATCTGGGTCACGCTCAAGATAGCAGGAGTCCAAGTGAAAATGGAATTGGACACAGGATCAGCCCTAACAGTCATAAACTGAAGGGACTACAAGCGGCTATTCTCACATATACTCTTGAGAGATACAAAGATTGTCTTGAAGACGTACACGGGGCAAAAAGTCTACCCCAAAGGAAAAATAAGGTGAACGTTATATATAACAGCAAGGAAACACCAAAAATGGACCTATATGTATTGCCAGATGGAGGACCACCACTACTAGGACGTGAATGGATCCGGAAGATACAGCTAGATTGGCATTCCATACAAGCACTGACTGTAGATGCCAAAAAGGATGACGACGTCACACCTGGACGACTGTCAAAAATGCTAACTGACGCACAAGAAGTGTTCCAGCAGGGACTCGGAACACTAAAAGGCATAACAGCGACGATCAAAATAGAGGAAAATGCAAGCCCAAAGTTTTTTAAGGCCAGACCTTATGCGATCCGCCCAGCCGTCGAAGCAGAGCTGGAAGGTTTGGAACGTTCAGGAGTACTGTCCAAAGTGGACTGGAGCGAGTGGGCTACACCCATCGTTCCTGTAATGAAGAGGTCGCATCTACCTCAGAAACAATAGCATTGGAAGCTGATGAATCAACTGACGACAGGGTGCTAGAATCGCCTCCGCACCAAGAGCAAGACACTCGGGAAAGGCGTTATCCAGAAAGAATCAGGAAGCCTCCCCAAAGACTGAATTTATAAATAGACTATTTTCAGCTAATGTTGCATGTTAAAAGTGTTAATTGTAATTAGTTTGATATTTAATTGTTAAATGAGTGTTATGGTACTGTTAATCTAAAAGGGGAGGAATTGTAATGTATGTACCTTTAAGGGAGAGAACTACTTTTTACAGCTTCTGTATACTGTAGTACCGGCAGTGACCACACCTGTATATGAACCCTGAGTAGTGATCTGTATAGTTAGTTCTAGAGTAACCCTCATTCAGTAAACACCTGTTGTACCGTTTCTCCTGCAGTCTGTGTCTTATTATACACAGACACAACAGCACTCACAGTGCAGAATTGAGGGAGTGCTGCACTGTCGGAGGTGTCTTCTTTCAGATGAGAAGTTAAACTGAGGCTCTGTATGCCCTTTCACGTGGACGTAAAAAGATCCCATGACATAATTTGAAGAAGAGCAGGGGAGGTGTCCTGGCCAAAATTTATCCCTCAACAGACAGAATATCTGGTCATTATCTCATTGCTGTTTGTAGGAGCTTGTTGTGTGGCAAATTGGCTGCTGCGTTTCCCTACATTAGAACGGTGGCCACGTTTCAAAAAGTACTTCATTGGCTTAAAGCATTTTGGAACGTCATAAAAGGCGCTATGTAAATGCAATTTCTTTCCTTCTTTTTGTTGGGTGTCTGGCTCCAGCTGAGCTACAGTGCCCTCGACCCTTGGCCATCTAAATGCACTAAACCAGTTCAGGGTGTCAGATTTGTGCAATAATTTGGGTCAGCTGCAACTATAGGCAATGCACTGGGCCAGCTCACTCTCTGTTTCTGGCCTCAACTGCAAGAGTTTTTCAAAAATCCAAGGCATTTGTTTTTACACAGAACAAGAGGAATGTGCCATGACTTAGTAAGGGGGTCAATAACAAGGGGGCATAGATTCAGGGTAAGGGGCAGGAGATTTAGAGGGGATTTGAGGAGGAACTTTTTCACCCAGAGGGTGGTTGGAATGTGGAACTCAATGCCTGAAAGGGTGGTAGAGGCAGGAACCCTCACAACATTCAAGAAGCATTTGGATGAGCACTTGAAATGCCATTGCATACAAGGCTATGGACCAAATGCTGGAAAATGGGATTAGACTGGACAGGGATGGATGGGCGGCGCAGACACGATGGGCCGAAGGGCCTCTTTCTGTGCTGTAAAACTCTATGACTCTATGACTATGACTCTATGACTCTTCTGTCAAGCCCACCGCCTTTTCTTTCACTACACCAGTGGTAATTTTAACTTTGGCATTTCATTTCCATCAGGAGAGATGTATAACGGACGGCCAATCCAATATCGCCCGTTTACACTCTCATCAAAATTATCCCGCTCCCATGTCCAGCACTTCATACAAGGAATACATAAGGAAGGGCTGTGTCCTAGGAATGAGGAAGTCAGGTTATATCAGCAATGGATCTCCTGCTACATATTATTTGAAATTTCCACAATCAAGAAAAGGGAAAACCTATATTGTGGAGGCAACATCTAAAGAGATGTTCTGTACAGATCTATGGGTCAAGCTATTGATATACTGGTCCCCACCATGTTGCCTAATCTTCATCTACAATGGAGCAGCCAGTCATGAGCAGATTGTAAAAATGCTGAGGCAGAGTGATACCTCTCTGCTTGTTTGTTATCCTGAGGCCTCCGGCTCATGTATGAGTGCAGTAAAAAGAGGGCTGTCCATAGCATTCTCCCTGCAGACTAATGTTGAGATTAATAGTCCCGTTATGATCATTCTGTCTTCTCAGCTCTATAAAAAACCTCAGAAAATCAATAAAAGCTATTGAAGACAAAAAAAATCTCCTAACGTCTTTAAAATAGTAGTCAGTACAAGAACTAGACAGCAATCTAACAAGGCAGCAATGGAAACCACTATCAGTTACACAATCTCAGTGCTTTTACCTTTCAAAAAGAAAATCTAAGATCTGTTCCTAAAAATTCCAGTCAATGGCCCTGAATCAGTCCTTTTTTCTTGTAGCCATTACTGTCTATCTTGCAAGAAGACACTTAGGCCAAAACCATTCAGCCACAATGTCGGTTCCTGCTCAACAATAGCTGGGACGTGACACAAACAGATGATTTTATGTGTGTTTTGTCTCTTTGTTGTGAGGTCCCAGTTTCTTTTGTCAGTGCATTTTCTTTTAAGGGGCTTCAATTAATGTATCTAAACCTCAGCCCAGTATCAGCAGCTGTGACTGACAGTGAAGACAATACTGCATAGCCGGCAGAAACATTCGAGACGCAATGTAAAGTGACAAAGGGATCTATGTAGTTGAGATGCAGACTTTGAATGACGCATTAAAGGCTTGTCTGTACATCTGCAGGGAAGCGAATCATTGCTGGACAGTACTGCCAGAGTAGGATGAGATGGTAATCCCAGGACTCAGTCAATATTACCTTCTCACTAATTGTGATGTTAGAGTCTTGCAAGTTAAATGCTACCCTCAATACTTTTGGTGCCATTGAATGAATTACAGCCAGATCTGGTAGGGCAGATTTTCTGATTGGTAACATCTTGACTATCCAAGTTAAAAAGGGAATCTCACCAAAAAGACTTTGTTTAAAGAGGGAACCTCAGCAATAAGGATTTCTTTTAAAGAGCAAATCTCCCACTTGGGACCCCTCTTAATAGCGAGGCTCACAATCAGGATCATTTTTGAAGAGGATGTCAGGACACTTTCTGAAGAATGAGTTTGACCATCAAAACCCCTTTGATGTCAAACTTTTAATGCAAAATCCTCAACCATAGGGACCTCTTCCAAAGAGATAATCCCACCACCAGGGACCTCTTCCAAAGAGATAATCCCACCAAAGGGACCTCTTCCAAAGAGATAATCCTGCCACCAGGGACCCTTTTAAAGAGATAATATCACCAACAGGGACCCTTTTAAAGAGATTACCTCACCAACAGGGACCCTTTATAAAGAGATGAAGTGCCCGGCGGTGCCAAGGCTTTTTCGAGGGCATGTTGTTGTTGGAAGAGAGAGAGAGAGAGACTGGGGGGAAGAGAGAGAGCGACTGGGGGGAAGAGAGAGAGCGACTGGAGGGAAGAGAGCAACGGGCGAAGAGAGAGCGCGACTGGGGGGAAGGGGGGAAGGGGAGGGGAGGGGGGAAGGGAGGGGAGGAGGGGGAAGGAGGGGGGGAATGGGGGGAGGGGGAAGGGGGGAATGGGGGGGAGGGGGGAAGGGGGGAAGGAGGGGGAGGGGGAAGGGGAAGGGGGAAGGAAAGGGGGGAAGTGGGGGAAGGGGAAAGGGGGAAGTGGAAGGGGGGGAAGGGGAAGGGGGGAAGGGGGAAGGAGGGGGGAAGGGGAGGGGGGAAGGGGAGGGGGGAAGGGGGGAGGGGAAGAAGGGGGAAGGGGAAGAAGGGGAAGGGGGGAGGGGGAGGGGAAGGGGTGGAAAGGGGAAGGGGGGAAGGGGAAGGGGGAAGGGGAAGGGGGGAAGGGGAAGGGGGAGGGGGGAAGGGGAGGGGGGAAGGGGGGAGGGGAACGGGGGGAGGGGAGGGGTAAGGGGGGGAGGAGGAAGGGGGGAGGGGAGGAGGAAGGGGGGAGGGGAGGGGGGAGGGGGGGGAGGGGGGGTGGGGCAGGGGGGAGGGGGGGCGAGGAAGGGGAGAGGGGGGAGGGGGAGAGGAGGGGGAGTCCCCGAGCCCCGCCCCCCGATGTCCCGCCCCCCGATCTCCCATCCCCCGATCTCCCGATCTCCCGTCCCCCGATCTCCCGCCCCCGGATCTCCCGATGTCCCGCCCCCGCGATCTCCCGATGTCCCGCCCCCGCGATCTCCCGATGTCGCGAGCCCCGCCCACCCGAGCACCGGCCTCCCGCTCTCCGGAGCCCCACCCTCCCGCTCTCCGGAGCCCCGCCCTCCCGCTCTCCCGAGGTCCGCCTTCCCGAGCCCCGCCCGAGCCGGCTTCAAGACCAGAGAGAAGCCGCCGTGCAACCTACAGCGTGAGTCCCGGCCGGACTCAAGTCGCGCTCCGGGCGGAAGATGACGCGGACGCTGACTCCTGCCCCAGCCGCCTTTACTAAGATGGCGGCGGTAGCGATGCTCGGCTGAGGCCCGCCCCTCCAGCCTTCACAAAGATGGCGGCGATCGGGGGCCGCTTGTTTACTGGGGCGGGGAGGTGCCTAGCTCGGGCGTGGGTGAGGAGGAGAGGCCGAGGCTTCGAGGCCTACAAAAACGGTGAAAGGTAGGAAAATTATAGAGGTTAGAGAAAAGATGTAGAAATTAATTAACTTTTTAAAAAAACAATTTGTGTTTTAAAAGCAACTTTTTTTTTGCTGGAAATGTGTATTTGAAAAGAAAGACGCAGAAAGCAGGAAAAAGAATGGAAGCAAGATGGCGGCTACTCACCTCAGTTCAGAACGATAAGGCCCGCCCACACACGCACCGATAGGTCGACCGTCAGGTCACCAAAGCGTAGGATTGGTCAATTGTCCAGTCACTCGACTGTAGGAGGCCCGCCCGCACGCGCCAGGAACCCGGCGTACGATTGGTCGACCTCGAGGTCAATCTATCGCTAATGAACGGATAATGAGATGCGTATAAGCGGAATGTTAAACGTTTTTTCGATACCGCGGGCGCAATGCTTGTCCGGCCGAAACGTAAATATGCTTACGACCGTTATCGAACAGTAAGCTTTCTTTCAACGTAACGCACGCGTAGGTATGCTCTATAACTTTCGAGTGCATAGCCGGACAAACGCACACTGAAGGACAGACAGACAGATAGACAGACAGACAGACAGATAGACAGACAGACAGATGTATCCGTTTATATATATAAGATAATCTCACCAACAGGGTCCCTTTTAAAGAGATAATATCACCAACAGAGACCCTTTTAAAGAGATATAATCTCACCAACAGGGTCCCTTTTAAAGAGATAATCTCACCAACAGGGACCCTTTTAAAGAGATAATCCCACCAACAGGGACCCCTTTATAAAGAGATAATATCACCAACAGTGACCCTTTTAAAGAGATAATCTCACCAACAGGGACCCTTTTAAAGAGATAATCTCACCAACTGGGACCTTTTAAAGAGATAATCTCACCAACAGGGACCCTTTATAAAGAGATAATCTCACCAACAGGGACCCTTTTAAAGAGATAATCTCACCAACAGGGACACTTTTAAAGAGATAATCTCACCAACAGGGACCCCTTTTAAAGAGATAATCTCACCAACAGGGACCCTTCATAAAGAGATAATCTCACCAACAGGGACCCTTTTAAAGAGATAGGGCTAGAAATTCAGTAGGCTTTGCGCCCAGTTTCCGCCCAAAGAGGGCTTTTGCGCCACTTGCTGAGATTGCGCCGATATTCAGCGCTGCGGTAATGGCGGCGTTAGCCAGTAGCGCTGCGCCGCCACCGATGATGTCATCGGTGTGCGCAGTGCCCCGCTACCGCCCCGCTACCGGCTCGACCGCCATATTTAGTTGCGGCCGCCTCTTCCGCAGCGGCCGCAAACAACGATCTGAAAACGGGGCCGTCCTGCAGCCTTAGTGGGGCGAGTTAAGGCGGAGGTGCGGCCGGCCACTTTTTCAGCGGCTGCCTGCCCGCACCTCCTTCCCCGGCCTCCTCCACCCCCCCACCCCCCCGCGGCATTGCCGGCTGTTTTCCGGGAGCCCGGCACTTCTCCGTGGTGCCGGGCTCATTTGCCGGCACTAGCGAGCGGCGATCTCGCTGTTGCAGGCACCTCCCCCTTAAGAGAGGGAGGAAGGCCTGCAGTACTGCAGCCTGCCGCTCCGCAGCGGGCGGCGCTGCGGCACCTAGCGCGCCGAAATTCAGTTTCAGCGCCCCAAGCTGGGGCGGCCACACCCTTGAATAGCGGCCGGCTTCGACTTGGGGAGCTGAAACTGAATTTCCGGCGGGCGCAAGTGGCACCGCGCGCAGCGGTAACTTCTGGGCGCAAGCGAGCTGGCGGGCCCAAACTGAATTTCTAGGCCAAAATCTCACCAACAGGGACCCGTTATAAAGAGATAATCCCACCAACAGAGACCCTTTTAAAGAGATAATCCCACCAACAGGGACCCTTTATAAAGAGATAATCCCACCAACAGGGACCCTTTTAAAGAGATAATCTCACCAACAGGGTCCCTTTTAAAGAGATAATCTCACCAACAGGGTCCCTTTTAAAGAGATAATCTCACCAACAGGGACACTTTTAAAGAGATAATCTCACTAACTGGGTCCCTTTTAAAGAGATAATCACACCAACAGGGACCCTTTTAAAGAGACAATCTCACCAACAGGGACCCTTATAAAGAGATAATCCCACCAACAGGGTCCCTTTTAAAGAGATAATAATCTCACCAACAGGGACCCTTTTAAAGAGATATAATCTCACCAACAGGGACCATTTATAAAGCGATAATCTCACCAACAGGGACCCTTTTAAAGAGATAATCCCACCAACAGGGTCCCTTTTAAAGAGATAATCCCACCAACAGGGTCCCTTTTAAAGAGATAATCCCACCAACCGGGTCCCTTTTAAAGAGATAATCTCACCAACAGGGTCCCTTTTAAAGAGATAATCTCACCAACAGTGTCCCTTTTAAAGAGATAATCTCACCAACAGGAACCGTTTTAAAGAGATAATCCCACCAACAGGGACCCCTTTATAAAGAGACTAGCTGAAGTGCCCGGCGGTGCCGAGGCTTTTTCGAGGGCATGTTGTTGTTGGAAGATAGAGAGAGAGAGCGACTGGGGGGTAGAGAGAGCGACTGGGGGGAAGAGAGAGAGCGACTGGGGGGAAGAGAGAGAGCGGGTGGGGGGAAGGGAGGGCGGGGGAGAAGGGAGGGCGGGGGGGGAAGGGGCGGGGGGGAAGGGAGGGGGGGAAGGGAAGGGAGGGGGGAAGGGAAGGGAGGGGGAGGAAGGGAAGGGAGGGGGGAAGGGAAGGGAGGGGGGAAAGGGCGGGGGGGAAAGGGGCGGGGGGGAAAGGGGCGGGGGGAAGGGGTGGGGGGAAAGGGGGGGCGGGTGGGAAGGGGCGGGGGGAGAAGGGGGGCGGGAAGGGGAAGGGGGGGGCGGGGGAAGGGGCGGGGGGAAGGGGCGGGGGGGGAAGGGAGGGAGGGAAGGGGCGGGGTGGAAGTGGCGGGGGGAAGGGAGGGGGGAAGGGAGGGGGGGAAGGGGCGGGTGGGAAGGGAGGGGGCAGGGATGGGGGAAGGGGGGGCGGGGGGGAAAGGGAAGGGAGGGGGGAAGGGAGCGGGGGAAAGGGGTGGGGGGGAAGGGGCGGGGGGAAGGGGGGCGGGGGGTCGGGGGGGGAATGGGCGGGGGGGAGAAGGTGGGGGAAGGGGGGGCAGGAAGGGGAAGGGGGGGCGGGGGAAGGGAGGGCGGGGGGGAAGGGGGGGAAGGGGCGGGGGGGAAGGGGCGGGGGGGAAGGGAGGGGGGGAAGGGGCGGGGGGAAGGGAGGGGGGGAAGGGGCGGGGGGGAAGGGAGGGGGGAGGGGGGGCGGGGGGAAAGGGGGGTGCGGGGTGGGCGGCGGGGGGGAAGGGGCGGGGGGAGAAGGGGGGGTGCGAAGGGGAAGGGGGGGTGGGGGCGAGGGGGGGGCGGGGGGGGGAAGGGGGGACGGGAAGGGGAAGCGGGGGCGGTGGGGGAGGGGGCGGGGGGGGAAGTGGCAGGGGGGGCCCAGGCCGAGAGCCCCGCTCTCCGAGCCCCGCCCCCCCCCGGCCGAGAGCCCCGCTCTCCGAGCCCCGCCACCCCCCCGGCCGAGCCCGATTGCGGCTCTGAGAGACGGCCGGCGGCCGAGCCCCACCTCCACCCCCCCCGGCCGAGCCCGATTGCGGCTCTGAGAGACGGCCGGCGGCCGAGCCCCGCCCCCGCACCGCCCCCCCCGCCCGAGCCGAGCGCGGAACAGAGACGCCGCGTCTCACCTGCTCCTGCTGCGCGCGCACCCTGATCCTCGTGGCTGACGCCGTTGCCCCGGGTAACGTGACGCGTGGGGGGGGGGGTGTGAGGAGCTTAGCAGAAGCCCTAGCTCGGGCCTGGCTGGGCAAGAAAGGCCCAGGCTTTCAGGGCCTAACAAAAAAACAGGGAAAGGTAGCAAAAAGAATGTTGAGGTTAGAAAAAATATTTACAAATGAATGAAGTTTTTTTTAAAACAATTTAATAAATTCAATTTTATTTTGCTGGAAATGTATATTTGAAAAGAAAGACGCAGAAAGCAGGAAAAAGAACGGAAGCAAGATGGCGGCGACTCACCTCGGTTCAGAACGATAAGGCCCGCCCACACACGCACCGATTGGTCGACCGTCAGGTCACCAAAGCGTAGGATTGGTCAATCGTCCCGTCACTCGACCGTAGGAGGGCCCGGCCGCACGCGGCAGCAAGCCGCCGTACGATTGGTCGACCTCGAGGTCACTCTGTCGCTAATGACCGGATAATGAGATGCTAATGAGCGGAACGTTGAAGGTTTTTGGGATACCGCGGGCGCGATTTTAGCCCGGCCGAAACGTAAATACGCTTAAAACCATCTCGGAAGCGTAAGCTTTCTTTGGAGGTAACGCGCGCGTAGGTACGCCCTGTAACTTTCGAGCGCATAGCCCGACAGACGCACGGGCGATGACAGACAGAATGACAGACAGACAGATGTACCGATTTATATAAAATAGATAGATAGAAGAAGATAATATCACCAACAGAGACCCTTTTAAAGAGATAATCCCACCAACAGGGACCCTTTTAAAGAGATAATCCCACCAACAGGGACTATTTTAAAGAGATAATAATCTCACCAACGGGGACCCTTTTAAAGAGATATAATCTCACCAACAGGGACCCTTTTAAAGAGATAATCTCACTAACTGGGTCCCTTTTAAAGAGATAATCCCACCAACAGGGACCCTTTTAAAGAGATAATCCCACCAACAGGGACCCTTTTAAAGAGATAATCTCACCAACAGGGAACCTTTTAAAGAGATAATCCCACCAACAGGGTCCCTTTTAAAGAGATAATCTCACCAACAGGGACCCTTTTAAAGGGATAATCCCAGCAACAGGGACCCTTTTAAAGAGATAATCTCACCAACAGGGACCCTTTTAAAGAGATAATCTCACCAACAGGGACACTTTATAAAGAGATAATCTCACCAACAGGGACCCTTTTAAAGAGATAATCTCACCAACAAGGACCCTTTTAAAGAGATAATCCCACCAACAAGGACCCTTTTAAAGAGATAATCTCACCAACAGGGACCCTTTTAAAGAGATAATCCCACCAACAGGAACCATTTTAAAGAGATAATAATCTCACCAACAGGGACACTTTTAAAGAGATAATCCCACCAACAGGGACCCTTTTAAAGAGATAATCCCACCAACAGGGTCCCTTTTAAAGAGATAATCTCACCAACAGGGACCCTTTTAAAGGGATAATCCCAGCAACAGGGACCCTTTTAAAGAGATAATCTAACCAACAGGGACACTTTATAAAGAGATAATCTCACCAACAGGGACCCTTTTAAAGAGATAATCTCACCAACAAGGACCCTTTTAAAGAGATAATCTCACCAACAGGGACGCTTTTAAAGAGATAATCTCACCAACAGGGACCCTTTTAAAGAGATAATCTCACCAACAGGGTCCCTTTTAAAGAGATAATCTCACCAACAGGGACCATTTTAAAGAGATAATCTCACCAACAGCAACCCTTTATAAAGAGATAATCCCACCAACAGGGTCCCTTTATAAAGAGATAATCTCACCAACAGGGACGCTTTTAAAGAGATAATCTCACCAACAGGGACCCTTTATAAAGAGATAATCTCACCAACAGGGACCCTTTTAAAGAGATAATCTCACCAACTGAGACGCCTTTTAAAGAGATAATAATCCAACCAACAGAGGCCCTTTTAAAGAGATAATCTCACCAACAGGGACCCTTCATAAAGAGATAATCTCACCAACAGGGACCCTTTTAAAGAGATAGGGCTAGAAATTCAGTAGGCTTTGCGCCCAGTTTTCGCCCAAAGAGGGCTTTTGCACCACTTGCTGAGATTGCGCCGATATTCAGCGCTGCGGTAATGGCGGCGTTAGCCAGTAGCGCTGCGCCGCCACCGATGATGTAATCGTTGTGCGCAGTGCCCCGCTACCGGCCCGACCGCCTTATTTAGTTGCGGCCGCCTTTTCCGCAGCGGCCGCAAACAGCGATCTGAAAACGGGGCCGTCCTGCAGCCTTAGTGGGGCGAGTTAAGGCGGAGGTGCGGCCGGCCACTTTTTCGGCGGCTGCCTGCCCGCACCTCCTTCCCCGGCCTCCTCCACCCACCCCCCGCGGCATTGCCGGCTGTTTGCCGGGAGCCCGGCGCTTCTCCTTGGTGCCGGGCTCATTTGCCGGCACTAGCGAGCGGCGATCTCGCTGTTGCAGGCACCTCCCCCTTAAGAAAGGGAGGAAGGCCTGCAGTACCGCAGCCTGCCGCTCCGCAGCGGGTGGCGCTGCGGCACCTAGCGCGCCAAAATTCAGTTTCAGCGCCCCAAGCGGGGGCGGCCACACCCTTGAATAGTGGCCGGCTTCGACTTGGGGCGCTGAAACTGAATTTCCGGCGGGCGCAAGTGGCTCCGCGCGCAGCGGTAACTTCTGGGCGCAAGCGAGCTGGCGGGCCCAAACTGAATTTCTAGGCCATAATCTCACCAACAGGGACCCTTTATGAAGAGATAATCCCACCAACAGGGTCCCTTTATAAAGAGATAATCTCACCAACAGGGTCCTTTATAAAGAGATAATCTCACCAACAGGGACCCTTTATAAAGAGATAATCCCACCAACAGGGACGCTTTTAAAGAGATAATCTCACCAACAGGGACCCTTTTAAAGAGATAATAATCCCACCAACAGAGACCCTTTTAAAGAGATAATCCCACCAACAGGGACCCTTTATAAAGAGATAATGCCACCAACAGGGACAACTTTAAAGAGATAATCTCACTAACTGGGTCCCTTTTAAAGAGATAATCCCACCAACAGGGACCCTTTTAAAGAGATAATCTCACCAACAGGGACCCTTTTAAAGGGATAATCCCACCAACAGGGTCCCTTTTAAAGAGATAATAATCTCACCAACAGGGACCCTTTTAAAGAGATATAATCTCACCAACAGGGACCCTTTATAAAGCGATAATCTCACCAACACGGGCCCTTTTAAAGAGATAATCCCACCAACAGGGTCCCTTTTAAAGAGATAATCCCACCAACAGGGTCCCTTTTAAAGAGATAATCCCACCAACCGGGTCCCTTTTAAAGAGATAACCTCACCAACAGGGTCCCTTTTAAAGAGATAATCTCACCAACAGGGACCCTTTTAAAGAGATAATCCCACCAACAGGGACCCCTTTATAAAGAGATAATATCACCAACAGAGACGCTTTTAAAGAGATAATCCCACCAACAGGGACCCTTTTAAAGAGATAATCTCACCAACAGGGACCCTTTTAAAGAGATAATCTCACTAACTGGGTCCCTTTTAAAGAGATAATCCCACCAACAGGGACTTAAATAGATAATCTCACTAACTGAGTCCCTTTTAAAGAGATAATCCCACCAACAGGGACCCTTTTAAAGAGATAATCTCACCAACAAGGACCCTTTTAAAGAGATAATCTCACCAACAGGGACCCTTTTAAAGAGATAATCTCACCAACAGGGACCCTTTATAAAGAGATAATCTCACCAACAGGGACCCTTTTAAAGAGATAATCTCACCAACAGGGACACTTTTAAAGAGATAATCTCACCAACAGGGACCCCTTTTAAAAAGATAATCTCACCAACAGGGACCCTTTTAAAGAGATAATCTCACCAACAGGGACCATTTTAAAGAGATAATCTCACCAACAGGGACCCTTCATAAAGCGATAATCTCACCAACAGCAACCCTTTATCAAGAGATAATCCCACCAACAGGGACCATTTTAAAGAGATACTCTCACTAACTGGGTCCCTTTTAAAGAGATAATCCCACCAACAGGGACCCTTTTAAAGAGATAATCCCACCAACAGGGATCATTTTAAAGAGATAATAATCTCACCAACAGGGACCCTTTTAAAGAGATATAATCTCACCAACAGGGACCCTTTTAAACAGATAATCTCACTAACTGGGTCCCTTTTAAAGGGATAATCCCACCAACAGGGACCCTTTTAAAGAGATAATCCCACCAACAGGAACCCTTTTAAAGAGATATTCTCACCAACAGGGGCCCTTTTAAAGAGATAATCTCACCAACAGGGACCATTTATAAAGAGATAATCCCACCAACAGGGTCCCTTTTAAAGAGATAATAATCTCACCAACAGGGACCCTTTTAAAGAGATATAATCTCACCAACAGGGACCCTTTTAAAGAGATAATCCCACCAACAGAGACCGTTTTAAAGAGATAATCTCACCAACAGGGACCCTTTATAAAGAGATAATCCCACCAACAGGGACAATTTTAAAGAGATAATCTCACTAACTGGGTCCCTTTTAAAGAGATAATCCCACCAACAGGGACCCTTTTAAAGAGATAATCTCACCAACAGGGACCCTTTTAAAGAGATAATCCCACCAACAGGGTCCCTTTTAAAGAGATAATAATCTCACCAACAGGGACCCTTTTAAAGAGACATAATCTCACCAACAGGGACCCTTTATAAAGCGATAATTTCACCAACATGGGCCCTTTTAAAGAGATAATCCCACCAACAGGGTCCCTTTTAAAGAGATAATCCCACCAACAGGGTCCCTTTTAAAGAGATAATCTCACCAACAGGGTCCCTTTTAAAGAGATAATCTCACCAACAGGGTCCCTTTTAAAGAGATAATCTCACCAACAGGGCCCTTTTAAAGAGATAATCCCACCAACAGGGACCCCTTTATAAAGAGATAATATCACCAACAGAGACCCTTTTAAAGAGATAATCCCACCAACAGGGACCCTTTTAAAGAGATAATCTCACCAACAGGGACCCTTTTAAAGAGATAATCTCACCAACAGGGACCCTTTATAAAGAGATAATCTCACCAACAGGCACCCTTTTAAAGCGATAATCTCACTAACTGGGTCCCTTTTAAAGAGATAAGCCCACCAACAGGGACCCTTTTAAAGAGATAATAATCTCACCAACAGGGACCCTTTTAAAGAGATATAATCTCACCAACAGGGACCCTTTTAAAGAGATAATCTCACTAACTGGGTCCCTTTTAAAGAGATAATCTCACCAACAGGGACCCTTTTAAAGGGATAATCCCAGCAACAGGGACCTTTTAAAGAGATAATCTCACCAACAGGGACCCTTTTAAAGAGATAATCTCACCAACAGGGACACTTTATAAAGAGATAATCTCACCAACAGGGACCCTTTTAAAGAGATAATCTCACCAACAAGGACCCTTTTAAAGAGATAATCTCACCAACAGGGACCCTTTTAAAGAGATAATCTCACCAACAGGGACCCTTTATAAAGAGATAATCTCACCAACAGGGACCCTTTTAAAGAGATAATCTCACCAACAGGGACACTTTTAAAGAGATAATCTCACCAACAGGGACCCCTTTTAAAAAGATAATCTCACCAACAGGGTCCCTTTTAAAGGGATAATCTCACCAACAGGGACCCTTTTAAAGAGATAATCCCACCAACAGGGACCCCTTTATAAAGAGATAATATCACCAACAGAGACCCTTTTAAAGTGATAATCCCACCAACAGGGTCCCTTTTAAAGAGATAATCCCACCAACAGGGTCCCTTTTAAAGAGATAATCCCACCAACCGTGTCCCTTTTAAAGAGATAATCTCACCAACAGGGTCCCTTTTAAAGAGATAATCTCACCAACAGGGTCCCTTTTAAAGAGATAATCTCACCAACAGGGACCCTTTTAAAGAGATAATCCCACCAACAGGGACCCCTTTATAAAGAGATAATATCACCAACAGAGACCCTTTTAAAGAGGTAATCCCACCAACAGGGACCCTTTTAAAGAGATAATCTCACCAACGGGGTCCCTTTATAAAGAGATAACCTCACCAACAGGGACCCTTTATAAAGAGATAATCCCACCAACAGGGACCCTTTTAAAGAGATAATCTCACCAGCAGGTTCCCCTTTTAAAAAGCAAGTCTCTCCAACAGATCTTGATGATGCCCTTTAATGTCCCAAGGCGCTTCACAGGAGTGTAATCAGACATAAGTTGACACCGAGACATAGGAGATGTTAGGGCAGGTGGCCAAATGCTTCATCAAAGAGGTAGATTTTAAGGGGGGCCTTTAAGGGGGAGAAATGGAGACGTAAAGAGGTTTGGGGATGCAATTCCAGAGTTTATGGCCTAGATGGCTGAAGGCATGGCTGCAAATGCTGGGGAAACGGAAGTGGGAAGTAGATACACAAGAGATGGAGAAACGCAAAGTTCACTGAGGGTTATAGGGCTGGAGGAGGTTAGGAAGGGGCGAGGCCATGGAACGATTTGAAATCAAGTATGAGAATTTTATATTTGAGGAAGGAGTGGCTGGACCAGGAACCAATGTAGGTCAGCGAGCATAGGAATGATGGGTGAACGGGACTTGATGCGAGTTAGGATACGGGCAGCAAGAGTTTGGGATAAGATGAAGTTTGTGGAGGGTGGAAGATGGGAGGCTGGTCAGGAGAGCCTTGGAATAGTCGTGTCTGGAGGTAACAAAAGCATGAACAAGGGTTTCAGCAGCAGATGGACTGAGGCAGGGGTGGAGACAGGCTACGAGTGTAGTCTCCTGTACAAACTCGTCGTAGTAAGTGATCAAAATTTCTTTTCAGAGCAACAACCACTTCAACCTCAGCGCCAGGTTGGGTGTTGCTAGTCAGCTGAGATATATTTATTTATAACTTATGTTTCAACTGAACCATTTCTGACAGATTTAACTATGACAATGAGCCATGGGTCACAAACAAATCCAGTTCCTTATTGAGCTGTCAAGTCACCATCAGAGTAATTGTGTAGCAGCTAGAGCGTGAAGGCCTGTATTCACAGCTGCCTTTTTTTTAAAGTTGTATTAGTTTCTTAAATCATTTCCTGCTGCTGAATTAGACACTGATTTGTTAGAACATTCAGCCCATGGAAGGACTGGAATGGCATCACGCATTAAATCGCAATCTATTCTCACTCCCCGCTTTCCTACAATATCTGCAAGGATTAATATAGAAAGAAAAGAAAGACTTGCATTTATATGGTGCCTTTCACAACCTCAGGATGTCCCAAAGCACTTCACAGCCAATGAATTACTTCTGAAGTGTTGTCACTGTTGTAATGTAGGAAACGCAGCAGGCAAACTGTGCACAGCAAGATCTCACAAACAGCAATGTGATAATGACCAGATAATCTGTTTTTTTTTAGTGATGTTGGTTGAAGGATAAATATTGGTAGGACACCGGGAGAACTTCCCTGCTCTTCTTCGAATAGTGCCATGGGATTTTTGAGAAGGGAGCTAGGGTCTCGGTTTGATGTCTCATCTGTAGGATGGCACCTCCAACAGCGCAGCACTTCCTCAGTATTACACTGGGTGTGTCAGCCTGGATTATGTGCTCAAGTCTCTGGGCTTGGACCATAGCCTATTAATAAGTAGGACTATTAAATAAGAGAATGAAAGGAGGTCTTGAGCTCTCATCTGCCATTGTCAGAGGAACATTCCACTTTGATCAAAGTGACATTTCTTTAAAATGCATCATTTTAATATAAAACTTTAATTAAGTGCAAATGAGGGACCCTGGTGCTCTGCTCGGGAATTATAGGGCTAAGTTCCTGTCCCCTACACTCTGACCCCCTTCCCCCGGCTCCTCCTTCCCTGGAAGCATATGGTGTTGTGACAGTCCGCACAGGTTCATTAGCAGGTTCATTCCTCATGTCTGGCTGGGAGAATTAACTCAATCATATTCATGTCCAGCAGTTTCTTCCAGCTATCCTTTATACTCTACACAATGAGCACTGATTGGGATATTTTATAATGGGCCCCCATCTGTATTACTTTGTTCTAATTAACTAACCATTTAATACACTTCGATTCGTTATATTGTAATGGCTGCTTCTTCAATGAGCTGCAATGCAATCCATGAAACCCACGGTCAACACAAAAACTGAATCCTGCATCGATTCAAAAACAAACCGGAACATGGGAAATACTTGGCTTCAGCAGATAAGTAACCCAGAGCTACCTACCATGATGTAACCAAGGAACCCAGAGCTACCTACCATGATGTAACCAAGGAACCTAGAGCTACCTACCATGATGTAACCAAGGAACCCAGAGCTACCTACCATGGTGTAACCAAGGAACCCAGAGCTACCTACCATGGTGTAACCAAGGAACCCAGAGCTACCTACCATGGTGTAACCAAGGAACCCAGAGTTACCTACCATGGTGTAACCAAGGAACCTAGAGCTACCTACCATGGTGTAACCAAGGAACCCAGAGTTACCTACCATGGTGTAACCAAGGAACCCAGAGCTACCTACCATGATGTAACCAAGGAACCCAGAGCTACCTACCATGATGTAACCAAGGAACCCAGAGCTACCTACCATGGTGTAACCAAGGAACCCAGAGCTACCTACCATGGTGTAACCAAGGAACCCAGAGCTAGCTACCATGGTGTAACCAAGGAACCCAGAGCTACCTACCATGATGTAACCAAGGAACCCACAGCTACCTACCATGGTGTAACCAAGGAACCCAGAGCTACCTACCATGGTGTAACCAAGAAACTCACAGCTAACTACCATGGTGTAACCAAGGAACCCAGAGCTACCTACCATGGTGTAACCAAGGAACCCAGAGCTACCTACCATGGTGTAACCAAGGAACCCAGAGCTACCTACCATGGTGTAACCAAGGAACCCAGAGCTACCTACCATGGTGTAACCAAGGAACCCAGAGCTACCTACCATGGTGTAACCAAGGAACCCAGAGCTACCTACCATGGTGTAACCAAGGAACCCAGAGCTAGCTACCATGGTGTAACCAAGGAACCCAGAGCTACCTACCATGATGTAACCAAGGAACCCACAGCTACCTACCATGGTGTAACCAAGGAACCCAGAGCTACCTACCATGGTGTAACCAAGAAACTCACAGCTAACTACCATGGTGTAACCAAGGAACCCAGAGCTACCTACCATGGTGTAACCAAGGAACCCAGAGCTACCTACCATGGTGTAACCAAGGAACCCAGAGCTACCTACCATGGTGTAACCAAGGAACCCAGAGCGACCTACCATGATGTAACCAAGGAACCCAGAGCTACCTACCATGATGTAACCAAGGAACCCAGAGCTATCTACCATGATGTAACCAAGGAACCCAGAGCTACCTACCATGGTGTAACCAAGGAACCCAGAGCTACCTACCATGATGTAACCAAGGAACCCAGAGCTATCTACCACGGTGTAACCAAGGAACCCAGAGCTACCTACCATGGTGTAACCAAGGAACCCAGAGCTAACTACCATGATGTAACGAAGGAACCCAGAGCTACCTACCATGGTGTAACCAAGGAACCCAGAGCTACCTACCATGATGTAACCAAGGAACCCAGAGCTACCTACCATGGTGTAACCAAGGAACCCAGAGCTACCTACCATGGTGTAACCAAGGAACCCAGAGCTACCTACCATGGTGTAACCAAGGAACCCAGAGCTAACTACCATGGTGTAACCAAGGAACCCAGAGCTACCTACCATGGTGTAACCAAGGAACCCAGAGCTACCTGCCATGGTGTAACCAAGGAACCCAGAGCTACCTACCATGATGTAACCAAGGAACCCAGAGCTACCTACCATGGTGTAACCAAGGAACCCAGAGCTACCTACCATGGTGTACCCAAGGAACCCAGAGCTACCTACCATGGTGTAACCAAGGAACCCAGAGCTACCTACCATGATGTAACCAAGGAACCCAGAGCTACCTACCATGATGTAACCAAGGAACCCAGAGCTACCTACCATGGTGTAACCAAGGAACCCAGAGCTACCTACCATAAAGTAACCAAGGAACCCAGAGCTACCTACCATGATGTAACCAAGGAACTCAGAGCTACATACCATGATGTAACCAAGGAACTCAGAGCTACCGACCATGATGTAACCAAGGAACCCAGAGCTACCTACCATGGTGTAACCAAGAAAACCAGAGCTACCTACCATGGTGTAACCAAGGAACCCAGAGCTACCTACCATGGTGTAACCAAGGAACCTAGAGCTACCTACCATTGTGTAACCAAGGAACCCAGAGCTACCTACCATGGTGTAACCAAGGAACCCAGAGCTACCTACCATGGTGTAACCAAGGAACCCAGAGCTACCTACCATGATGTAACCAAGGAACCCAGAGCTACCTACCATGGTGTAACCAAGAAACCCAGAGCTACCTACCATGATGTAACCAAGGAACCCAGAGCTACCTACCATGGTGTAACCAAGGAACCCAGAGCTACCTACCATGATGTAACCAAGGAACCCAGAGCTACCGACCATGATGTAACCAAGGAACCCAGAGCTACCTACCATGATGTAACCAAGGAACCCAGAGCTACCTAACATGGTGTAACCAAGGAACCCAGAGCTACCTACCATGGTGTAACCAAGGAACCCAGAGCTAACTACCATGATGTAACCAAGGAACCCAGAGCTACCTACCATGGTGTAACCAAGGAACCCAGAGCTACCTAACATGGTGTAACCAAGGAACCCAGAGCTAACTACCATGGTGTAACCAAGGAACCCAGAGCTACCTACCATGGTGTAACCAAGGAACCCAGAGCTACCTACCATGGTGTAACCAAGGAACTCAGAGCTACCTACCATGGTGTAACCAAGGAACCCAGAGCTACCTAACATGGTGTAACCAAAGAACCCAGAGCTAAATACCATGGTGTAACCAAGGAACCCAGAGCTACCTACCATGGTGTAACCAAGGAACCCAGAGCTGCCTACCATGGTGTAACCAAGGAACCCAGAGCTACCTACCATGGTGTAACCAAGGAACCCAGAGCTACCTACCATGATGTAACCAAGGAACCCAGAGCTACCTAACATGGTGTAACCAAGGAACCCAGAGCTACCTACCATGGTGTAACCAAGGAACCCAGAGCTACCTAACATGGTGTAACCAAGGAACCCAGAGCTACCTACCATGATGTAACCAAGGAACCCAGAGCTACCTAACATGGTGTAACCAAGGAACCCAGAGCTACCTAACATGGTGTAACCAAGGAACCCAGAGCTACCTACCATGGTGTAACCAAGGAACCCAGAGCTACCTACCATGATGTAACCAAGGAACCCAGAGCTACCTAACATGGTGTAACCAAGGAACCCAGAGCTACCTAACATGGTGTAACCAAGGAACCCAGAGCTACCTACCATGGTGTAACCAAGGAACCCAGAGCTACCTAACATGATGTAACCAAGGAACCCAGAGCTACCTACCATGGTGTAACCAAGGAACCCAGAGCTACCTAACATGGTGTAACCAAGGAACCCAGAGCTACCTACCATGATGTAACCAAGGAACCCAGAGCTACCTACCATGGTGCAACCAAGGAACCCAGAGCTAACTACCATGGTGTAACCAAGGAACCCAGAGCTACCTACCATGGTGTAACCAAGGAACCCAGAGCTACCTACCATGATGTAACCAAGGAACCCAGAGCTACCTACCATGATGTAACCAAGGAACCCAGAGCTACCTACCATGGTGTAACCAAGGAACCCAGAGCTACCTACCATGGTGTAACCAAGGAACCCAGAGCTACTTACCATGATGTAACCAAGGAACCCAGAGCTACCTACCATGGTGTAACCAAGGAACCCAGAGCTACCAACCATGGTGTAACCAAGGAACCCAGAGCTACCTACCATGATGTAACCAAGGAACCCAGAGCTACCTACCATGGTGTAACCAAGGAATCCAGAGCTACCTACCATGATGTAACCAAGGAACCCAGAGCTACTTACCATGATGTAACCAAGGAACCCAGAGCTACCTACCATGGTGTAACCAAGGAACCCAGAGCTACCTACCATGCTGTAACCAAGGAACCCAGAGCTACCTACCATGGTGTAACCGAGGAACCCAGAGCTACCTACCATGGTGTAACCAAGGAACCCAGAGCTACCTACCATGGTGTAACCAAGGAACCCAGAGCTACCTACCATGATGTAACCAAGGAACCCAGAGCTACCTACCATGGTGTAACCAAGGAACCCAGAGCTACCTACCATGGTGTAACCAAGGAACCCAGAGCTACCTACCATGATGTAACCAAGGAACCCAGAGCTACCTACCATGATGTAACCAAGGAACCCAGAGCTACCTACCATGGTGTAACCAAGGAACCCAGAGCTACCGACCATGGTGTAACCAAGGAACCCAGAGCTACCGACCATGGTGTAACCAAGGAACCCAGAGCTACCTACCATGGTGTAACCAAGGAACCCAGAGCTTCCTACCATGGTGTAACCAAGGAACCTAGAGCTACCTACCATGGTGTAACCAAGGAACCCAGAGCTACCTACCATGGTGTAGCCAAGGAACCCAGAGCTACCTACCATGGTGTAACCAAGGAACCCAGAGCTACCTAACATGGTGTAACCAAGGAACCCAGAGCTACCTAACATGGTGTAACCAAGGAACCCAGAGCTACCTACCATGATGTAACCAAGGAACCCAGAGCTACCTACCATGGTGTAACCAAGGAACCCAGAGCTACCTACCATGGTGTAACCAAGGAACCCAGAGCTACCTACCATGGTGTAACCAAGGAACCCAGAGCTACCTACCATGGTGTAACCAAGGAACCCAGAGCTAACTACCATGATGTAACCAAGGAACCCAGAGCTACCTACCATGGTGTAACCAAGGAACCCAGAGCTACCTACCATGGTGTAACCAAGGAACCCAGAGCTACCTAACATGGTGTAACCAAGGAACCCAGAGCTACCTACCATGACGTAACCAAGGAACCCAGAGCTACCTACCATGGTGTAACCAAGGAAGCCAGAGCTACCTACCATGGTGTAACCAAGGAACCCAGAGCTACCGACCATGGTGTAACCAAGGAACCCAGAGCTACCTAACATGGTGTAACCAAGGAACCCAGAGCTACCTACCATGATGTAACCAAGGAACCCAGAGCTACCTACCATGGTGTAACCAAGGAACCCAGAGCTACCTACCATGATGTAACCAAGGAACCCAGAGCTACGTACCATGGTGTAACCAAGGAACCCAGAGCTAACTACCATGGTGTAACCAAGGAACCCAGAGCTACCTACCATGATGTAACCAAGGAACCCAGAGCTACCTACCATGGTGTAACCAAGGAACCCAGAGCTACCTACCATGGTGTAACCAAGGAACCCAGAGCTACCTACCATGATGTAACCAAGGAACCCAGAGCTACCTACCATGGTGTAACCAAGGAACCCAGAGCTACCTACCATGGTGTAACCAAGGAACCCAGAGCTACCTACCATGGTGTAACCAAGGAACCCAGAGCTACCTACCATGGTGTAACCAAGGAACCCAGAGCTACCTACCCTTATCTAACCAAGGAACCCAGAGCTACCTACCATGGTGTAACCAAGAAACCCAGAGCTACCTACCATGGTGTAACCAAGGAATCCAGAGAAAGCCACCATGGTGTAACCAAGAAACCCAGAGCTACCTACCATGGTGTAACCAAGGAATCCAGAGAAAGCCACCATGATGTAACCAAGAAACCCAGAGCTACCTACCATGATGTAACCAAGGAACCCAGAGCTACCTACCATGATGTAACCAAGGAACCCAGAGCTACCGACCATGGTGTAACCAAGGAACCCAGAGCTACCTACCATGATGTAACCAAGGAACCCAGAGCTACCTACCATGATGTAACCAAGGAACCCAGAGCTACCGACCATGGTGTAACCGAGAAACCCAGAGCTACCTACCATGGTGAAACCAAGGAACCCAGAGCTACCTACCATGGTGTAACCAAGGAACCCAGAGTTACCTACCATGGTGTAACCAAGGAACCCAGAGCTACCTACCATGGTGTAACCAAGAAACCCAGAGCTACCTACCATGGTGTAACCAAGGAACCCAGAGCTACCTACCATGGTGTAACCAAGGAACCCAGAGCTACCTACCATGGTGTAACCAAGGAACCCAGAGCTACCTACCATGGTGTAACCAAGGAACCCAGAGCTACCTACCATGATATAACCAAGGAACCCAGAGCTACCTACCATGGTGTAACCAAGGAACCCAGAGCTACCTACCATGGTGTAACCAAGGAACCCAGAGCTACCTACCATGGTGTAACCAAGGAACCCAGAGCTACCTACCATGATGTAACCAAGGAACCCAGAGCTACCTACCATGATGTAACCAAGGAACCCAGAGCTACCTACCATGGTGTAACCAAGGAACCCAGAGCTACCTACCATGATGTAACCAAGGAACCCAGAGCTACCTACCATGGTGTAACCAAGGAACCCAGAGCTACCTACAATGATGTAACCAAGGAACCCAGAGCTACCTACCATGGTGTAACCAAGGAACCCAGAGCTACCTACCATGGTGTAACCAAGGAACCCAGAGCTACCTACCATGGTGTAACCAAGGAACCCAGAGCTACCTACCATGATGTAACCAAGGAACCCAGAGCTACCTACCATGGTGTAACCAAGGAACCCAGAGCTACCTACCATGATGTAACCAAGGAACCTAGAGCTACCTACCATGGTGTAACCAAGGAACCCAGAGCTACCTACCATGGTGTAACCAAGGAACCCAGAGCTACCTACCATGGTGTAACCAAGGAACCCAGAGCTACCTACCATGGTGTAACCAAGGAACCCAGAGCTACCTACCATGGTGTAACCAAGGAACCCAGAGCTACCTACCATGATGTAACCAAGGAACCCAGAGCTACCTACCATGGTGTAACCAAGGAACCCAGAGCTACCTACCATGGTGTAACCAAGGAACCCAGAGCTACCTACCATGATGTAACCAAGGAACCCAGAGCTACCTACCATGGTGTAACCAAGGAACCCAGAGCTACCTACCATGGTGTAACCAAGGAACCCAGAGCTACCTACCATGATGTAACCAAGGAACCCAGAGCTACCTACCATGATGTAACCAAGGAACCCAGAGCTACCTACCATGGTGTAACCAAGGAACCTAGAGCTACCTACCATGGTGTAACCAAGGAACCCAGAGCTACCTACCATGGTGTAACCAAGGAACCCAGAGTTACTTACCATGGTGTAACCAAGGAACCCAGAGCTACCTACCATGGTGTAACCAAGGAACCCAGAGCTACCTACCATGGTGTAACCAAGGAACCCAGAGCTACCTACCATGATGTAACCAAGGAACCCAGAGCTACCTACCATGGTGTAACCAAGGAACCCAGAGAAAGCCACCATGGTGTAACCAAGGAACCCAGAGCTACCAACCATGGTGTAACCAAGGAACCCAGAGCTACCTACCATGATGTAACCAAGGAACCCAGAGCTACCTACCATGGTGTAACCAAGGAACCCAGAGCTACCTACCATGGTGTAACCAAGGAACCCAGAGCTACCTACCATGATGTAACCAAGGAACCCAGAGCTACCTACCATGGTGTAACCAAGGAACCCAGAGAAAGCCACCATGGTGTAACCAAGGATGCCAGAACTAGCCACCGTGGTGCAAGAAACCTGGAGCAACCTACCATCATATAACCAGGAAACTTGGAGCCACCTGTAATGTATTTACCTTTAAGGGGGGAACTACTTTCTACAGCTCATGTATACTGTATAGTACCGGCAGTGACCACACCTGTCTATAACGCTGAGTAGTAATCTGTTGTTTCAGTTGCAGTCTGAGCCACGTTGAGTAAACACCGTTTCTACCATTCTCCGCAGTCTGTGTCTGATTATTACACAGACATAACATTGGCGACGAGGCAGGTTCGAACCTACCTGCAACTCTGCATCACCTCCCGGGGATTCGTTCCTGGAGATCAGTGGATTGGAGGTCAAGGCCAGAGACTCGAGACTTGCGGGGGAGGCTGTCGAGAGCCAGGCTTGGCTTTCCAGTCAAGGTGGTCCAGCGAAACAGGCTGGCAACAGGTAGTGCGCAGACCCTTCCCGGACAGCGGCGGGCTAGAGCCCGACCGAGCGGCACAGCAAAGGCCCGAGCAGCGTCGACGGGGGAGAGAGAGAGAGGGCAGAGTGCACAGGGCGCAGCCGGTGTTCAGGGGCCGAGCAGCGTCGGAGAGAGGGAGAGAGAAGCGCGCGAAACCTACAGGGCGCCGCCATTGCCACGGGAACCACTGGGAGCGGCGTCGGCAGCAGCGGGGGAGGAAAGAAAGCACGGGGGATGCCATTTTAAGCCACTGGGAGACGCCTTTTTAAACCACACCCAAAATGCCGAAGAGTGGCAGTATCACCACATTTGACAATGAAGTCGCAGATTGGACTACATATGTCGAACGAATAGAGGTGTACTGCAAGGCAAATGGGGTGTCAGATGACAAGAAAGCGTCAGTATTGTTAAATTTAATGGGTGCAAAGACGTATGGTTTATTACGAAATCTAGTAACCCCAATGAAGCCAATGGAAAAGAGTTTTGAAGACATAGTAACGATACTAAAGGAACATTTAAACCCCACACCGCTGCTGATAGCAGAAAGATTCAAGTTTCACAAATGGAACCAGCATAAGGATGAAAGCAATGCTGATTATTTAACAGAACTGCGCAAACTATCGAAACACTGCCAGTTTGGAGCGGGACTGACAGATGCCTTAAGGGACAAGTTTGTGTGTGGGCTTCAAAGTGAAGGAACCCAGAAACGGCTTTTATCTGAAAAGGACCTTGCAGTAGAAAAGGCTTTCAGCATTGCGGTATCATATGAAGCAGCAGCACGGGGTGCTGCAGAGATACAACCGAGACCGCAAGAATATGGCACAAACGAAATGTCATATAGAACAGAGAAGCGCTATCGCTGCGGCAGAACAACACATGACCAGAATGATTGCTGGTTCAAAGACAAAGTGTGCAGACAGTGTGGAAAAGTAGGACACATAGCACGAGTCTGCAGGTCGGGAAAGAAAACCAGCAATAAGAAACCTACCAAAGGAAAGTACCAGAAGGTACATAAGATGACGGAGAATAGTTCAGACGAACAAAAGAGTGATAACGACTCCGAAAGCAGTGGATCCTGTCGAAATATTCCATTCGACTATAGTTGAATACCTACCGATAACTAACTCTTGTATCGAAAAGGAAACCCGAAATGACCCGACACTGTCTCGGGTATATGATTTGACGGTGAAGGGATGGCCAGCACATGGCGACTCACTGTTGCCAGCATTCTCGACAAGGAGAGAACAGCTGTCAGTGTGCCGGGGGACCTTGATGTGTGGATCCCGAGTGGTAATTCCACCCAAGTTAAGGGATAGACTGCTCAATGAGCTTCATGAGGGTCATCTGGGAGGGATAAAAATGAAAAGCCTAGCCAGGGCTTATGTGTGGTGGCCGGGAATCGATAAACAAATCGAGGACCTGACCAAGAGCTGCTCAGGATGCCAGAAAGTCCAAAATGCTCCACCACAGGCCCCTCTACACCCATGGGAGTGGCCCTCATCTCCATGGCAACGGGTGCATATTGATTTTGCTGGTCCATTCATGGACTCAATGTTTTTAATAGCCGTGGATGCGCACTCGAAATGGCCTGAGGTCATCAAAATGTCCTCCACCACCACGGAGAAAACTATTGCACTCCTACGGACCATTTTTGCCAGGAATGGCTTGCCAGAACAGATTTGCTCCGACAACGGACCACAGTTTGTGTCCGAAGAGTTCCGGAGGTTCTTGAAAAAGAATGGAGTAAGGCATTACACATCCGCCCCGTATCATCCAGCCACAAATGGATTGGCTGAGAGGTTCGTACAAACCTTTAAGAAGGCAATAAAGGCTATGTACAATGACAACATTCCGTTGCAGCACAAGGTGGACAATTTCCTGTTCGCCTACCGGAATGCGACACATGCAGTCACCAACCAGGCCCCAGCCATGATGTTCTTTAACCGAAGGTTAAGATCTCGCCTGGATTTGCTCAGACCAAACGTACGAAGAGATGTTGAGAGTAAGCAATTCCAGCACATCCATGAGAAGCCAACAAGGAGCTTCAATGTAGGGCAACCAGTCTTGGCCCGCGACTACCGAACAGAAAAATGGCAGCCAGGAATGATATGCACACGGCAGGGCCCACTAATGTACACAGTGGACATTGGGGAGAGCATCGTGAGATGCCATGCTGACCAGATCCTAGAGTCACAGGAACAAGTCAACCCCATGCCTCACCCATACGTACCTGGTGATGAACCCGACGTACAGGTAGCATCTATCCCAGAAACAGTAGCATCGGAAGCTGATGAACCAACCGACGACAGGGGGCCAGAATCGCCTCCGCACCAAGAGCAAGACACTCGGGAAAGGCACTATCCAGAAAGAATCAGGAAGCCTCCCCAAAGACTGAATTTATAAATAGACTATTTTCAGCTAATGTTGCATGTTAAAAGTGTTAATTGTAATTAGTTTGATATTTAATTGTTAAATGAGTGTTATGGTACTGTTAATCTAAAAGGGGAGGAATTGTAATGTATGTACCTTTAAGGGGGGAACTACTTTCTACAGCTCATGTATACTGTAGTACCGGCAGTGACCACACCTGTATATAACGCTGAGTAGTAATCTGTTGTTTCAGTTGGCAGTCTGAGCCACGTTGAGTAAACACCGTTTGTACCGTTCTCCGCAGTCTGTGTCTGATTATTACACGGACGTAACACCACCCATCATGCAGCAAGTCAGGAGTGCTAGGTCACCTGCCATAGTGCGGGCGAGGAACCTTGAAGTCCTAACCACAGGGAGAGCCTTAATAAATGGCATTGAACAACTTTATTTGTTTCATGCAGTAATACAGCCTTTTCGTCATCTCGATTCCAGTGTTCCGAAATATCACAAATCAAATCTCCTAACCGTGCGATGTAGCCCAGTCTGTTCGAGTGAATCTGTTTAAAGAATCACTGAGAAATGAAAGCAGTCCTTTTTCCAAAATCCACCCTGCAGGTACCACCAGCACCTCACAAAGAGGTGCCTGAGCAGTCAGTGATTTATCTGGCTGCGGCGGCAGAGTTAGAGATTGCATCCATGACAGATGCATTTATTAGACTGACAATTTAGCCAAGTGTATAGGAAGACCAACTGGGACAAAATAACTATGGAAATCCAAGCCAAGAATAATGCACTTTCATTCCTGAATACCTCTCATGTTAAGTTTGAGACAAATTACAGACCATAAGGGAGATAATTGTAGCTTTGCAATTACAATGCTTTGTATGCAACAATTAACATCCCAACATACTCACAAGATTAGTTCAGATAAAGAAGGCCCTTCAGCCCAATTAACTCTGTCCTTCCGCAATACCAACCCAATCATCTCCCCATGGCAACATCCAACTGTGTGTTAATGAGTCCTGGGCTCAGTCGCTCTTCCTGAAAACCCTTCCAGCTGTTGATCACACTCCATGTAAAGAAATATTTTCTATAATTAGTTCTAAATTTGGCCTTCACAATGACCCTGTGGCTTCTTGCCCTACTACTCTTGTGTATCTGAAAATATTCTTCTGGGTTTACTTTCTCTGTCTGATTAAGTATTTTATAAACCTCTATATCCCTCGGAGATTTTTTTTCGAGGCTGAAGAACTTTGGGGTTATTTTGACCGAAGAGTGAAAACAGGCGCTAAATGGGTGCTGCATTAACAAGACACGCCTGTTTGAAAGTCTGGATTTAGCACACAATTTTGGTCCTAATTGCTGAATGCCATAATTTGAAATTGCCTGGAGGCGCTAAACCAGACATCTGCAGGTTTAGCACTCAAGTGCTGATTAGATGCAATTTCCATGGGGCAGTATATGTGTGCTCTTCGCACCCATTTTCACAGAAGGTATGGAGTGCTCTGGCTGGCACACATGGCTCAGGGACCGAGGGAGAGAGCGCATATCTTCTCGGATGAGGCACTGGAGATCCTGGTGGAGGAGTTCCAGAAGAGGAGGGATGTCCTGTACCTGCAGGGGGAAGGATGCCATCTCACCCTCCTGTCCCGCTCTGCTGCAGCAGTTGGTGCTGCTCTGTCTGGCCTCATGTCCTCCTCCCATTCCTCATCCAGACCATGAAATGGTGAGTATCTCTTTAAGTGGGGAGTATCCCTTTAAGTAGCACTTGAAAGCGACATCAATGCCATGTTTACTCCCAAGTAGCTGGTCGCTGTTAGGAGAGAATGTTAGTTGAAGCGCTAGCCACCAAAATGCTGTGCAGCCTCTTTAATGAACCTTAGCAGGCATTTTAAGTGGCAATCAACTGTTTAACAAGCCTCCGGGCGGCCATTCCTAGCGTGCACTTCAACTCCTTTACCAAGATGGCGTCTTGCGCTAAACGCGGGTTAATCCAGCGTATCAGCTTAAGACCCTATCTTGGACACCTCTTTAGCGCCTAAAGTATTCAGTGAAAATCCCCCCCTTCGTGCATCTGCTCCCTGTTTTGTCTGATTATGCTCCTTGGGGAGTTTTTCTGTATTAATGGCACTATATGCATGCAAGCATTGAAAGGTGCAGTCTGGTAAGGATTCTGATTTGAACTCAGCTGGTTTGGCAGTATACCCCGGCATCTTATTCACTCTGTTTATTACAGCCTCACACTGTTTGAAAGAAAGCTCTGCATGACCTCAGGACATCCCAAAGCGCAGTACAGCCAATCAAGTACTTTTGAAGTGTAGTCACTGTTGTAATGTCAGAAACATGAGAGCCAAATTGTGCACAGCAAGGTCCCACAAACAGCAATGTGATAATGATTAGATAATTTGTTTTGCAGTGATTGGTTGAAGGATAAATATTGGCTGGGGCACTGGGGAGAACTCCCCTGCTCTTCTTTGAAATAGTACCATGGGATCTTTCACTGGAGACGACAAACAGGGCCTCGGTTTAATGTCTCATCCAAAAGACAGCATTTCCGACAGTACTCGCTCACTGGAGCGTTAGCCTAGATTTTGTGCTCAAGTCCCTGGAGTGGGGCTTGAACTCACGATCTTGTAACTCAGAGGCAAGAGTGCTACCATTGAGCCAATGCTGATGCCATTTGGATACCCCTAGGTCTCTTTCAACCTCTCCCCGCCATGTTCTATCCCACCTTGATGTACAAGTACCTTCTATGTATACATTCTGTATTCAGCAGTTTGTATTTGTCCATATTGAGCTTAATTTATCCTGACCTGCCAGTAGAAACTCTCTCATTGCCGGGTCTTAGCTCCTTCTTCTAAGTGCAAATTCCTGCCCGGCTTGATGTCATCTGTGAATTCAACTAACTTGCACTGAGGCTGCAACATCCAAGTCATTTATGTGCAGCAAGAACAGGAGGGGTCTTAGCGGCATACATGTGGAAGCTGACTCCACGTGTATGGATGGTGTTGCCAAGGGGTAGCATGTAGATGAGAAGGAGGAGGAGGGCACAAAGAATGAATCATTGGGAGACTCCTAAGGTGACAGTGCAGAGATGGGAAGAGAAGCCATCGCTAGAAATGCTCCAGTTTCAATCGGACAGGTAAGGGTGGAACCAAACAAGGGCAGTCCCATTGAGCTGGACAATGGCAGAGAGGTGTTGAGTCTGATTGTGTGGTCAACTGTGTTGAAGGGTGCAGAGAGATTGAAGAGGATAAGGAGGGATAATTCACCGTGGTTATAAAAGCAGTCAAGAACCTTGAAGAGGAAAAGGAGGTTGAACATGGGGTGGTAGTTAGTGAGGACAGAGAGAAAGAAAGACTTGCATTTCTATATCGCCCTTCACAACCTCAGGACATCCCAAAGTGCTTTGCAGCCAGTAAAGCACTTTTGAAGCGCAGTCACTGTTGTACTGCAGTAAAGGAGGCAACCAATCTGCACACAGCAAGGTCCCACAAACTGCAATGTGTTAATGTATTTTATTTATGTTGGTTGAGAGTTAAATGTTGGCCAGGACACTGGGAACAACTCCCCTGTTCTTCTTCAAATAGTGCCACCACTGAGCCACGACTGACAAAATTATTTTTTGGTTGTAGAGAATGATTGCGCTAGTGCAGTGATTATGTTACTGGACTCGTAATTCAAAGGTCTAGGTTGCATCAACTTGCGTTCTGCTAACTTTTTCAGAACCAATTCCTTTTCACAGTTATCTCGAACAATTGCTCCATATCCTCCAGTACACCCATATTCTCACTTCGCAATTATTTGTAAAAACTGGTGCAAAATATTTATTTAATGTCTCCACAATGCTTTCATTCTCCTCAACGAGATTTTCCCCTTCATCCTTGAAGAGTCCTACCCATTCTTCAACTCTTTCTGAACTTTTTATATGTTTATAAAAGTCCTTAGCATTTCATAAGAACATAAGAAATAGGAGCAGTAGGCCATTTGGCCCTTCGAGCCTGCTCTGCTATTCAACAAGATCATGACTGATCTTCTACCTCAACTCTACCTTCCCGCACTATCCCCATATCCCTTAATTCCCTTAGTTCCCCAAAATGTATCAATCTTTGTCTTGAATATACCCAATGACTGAGCATCCATAGCTCTCTGGGGTAGAGAATTCCAAAGATTCACAACCCTTTGAGTGAAGGAATTTCTCTTCATCTCAGTCCTAAATGGCCGACCCCTTATTCTGAGACTGTGACCCCATGTTCTAGATTCCAAAGCCAGGGGAACCATTTTCGCAGCATTAACCCTGTCAAGCCCCTTAAGAATTTTATATGTTTCAATTAGATCACCTCTCATTCTTCTAAACTCTAGGGAATATAGGCCTAGTCTACGCAATCTCTCCTCATAGGGCAATCCCATCATCCCAGGAACCAGTCTGGTAAACATTGCACTCCCTCTAAGCCAAGTATGTCTTTCCTTAGGTAAGGAGACCAGAACTGTACACAGTACTCCAGGTGTGGCCTTATCAATGCCCTGTAGTAAGACTTCTTTACTCTTATATTCTAATCCCTTTGTAACAAAAGCTAACTTACCATTTGCTTTCCTAATTGCCTGCTGTACCTGCATGTTAACTTTCTGTGATTAATGTACAAGGACACCCAGGTCCCTCTGAATGCAAACATTTGCCAGTCTTTCAACATTCAAAAAATATTCTGTTTTTTTGTATTTCCGACCAAAGTGGATAACTTCACACTTCCCCACATTATACTCCATCTGCCATGTTCTTGCTCACTGTCTATATCTTTCTGCATCCTCTTTTCGTCCTCCTCACAACTTACTTTCCCACCTAACTTTGTATCATCAGCAAACTTGGATACATTACATTCAGTCCCTTCATCTAAGTCTTTAATATAGACTGTAAAAAGCTGAGGCCCAAACACTGATCCTTGCGGTACACCGTTAGTTACAGCCTGCCAACCCAAAAAAGTTCTGTTTATTTCTAGGTACTCTGGCCTAGAAATTCAGTAAGGCGCTGCCAGCTTTGCGGCCAGTTACCGCCCAAAGAGGGCTTCTGCGCCAATAGAGGAGTTTGCACTGATATTCAGCACAGCGGTAAAGGCGGCGGTAGCCGTTAGCGCTGCGCCGGCACCGATGACGTCATCGGTGTGCGCAGTGCCCCGCTACCGCCCCGCTACCGGCCCGACCCCCATATTGAGTTGCGGCCGCCTCTTCCGCAGCGGCCGCAAACAGCGATCAGAAAACGGGGCCGTACTGTAGCCTTGGTGGGGCGCTTTAAGGTGGAGGTGCGGCCGGCCGCTTTTTCGGCGGCCGCCTGCCCGCACCTCCTTCCCCGGCCTCCTCCACCCCCCCACCCCCCCCCCCCCCCCCGCGGCATTGCCGGCTGCTTTCCGCGAACCCGGCACTTCTCCGTGGTGCCGGGCTCATTTGCCGGCACTATCCAGCGGTGATCTCCCCGTTGCAGGCACCTCCCCCTTAAGAGAAGGAGGAGGCCTGCAGTACCGCAGCCTGCCGCTCCACAGCGGGTGGCGCAGCGGCGCCTAGAGCGCTGAAATTCAGTTTCAGCGCCCCAAGCGGGGGCGGGCACACCCTGGAATAGCGCCCGGTTCCGACTTGGGGCGCAAAAACTGAATATCTGACGTTCGCAACTGGCTCCGCGCTCAGCGCTAACTTTTGGGCGCACGCCAGCTGGCAGGCCCAAAGTGAATTTCTAGGCCTCTCTGTTTTCTGACCACTAACCAATCCTCAACCCATGCTAATATATTACCCCCAATCCCATGAGTCCTAATTTTGCATAGAAACATAGAAGATAGGAGTAGGAGTAGGCTATTCGGCCCCTCGAGCCTGCTCCGCCATTCAATGCGATCATGGCTGATCATCCAAATTCAGTACCCGGTCCCTGCTTTCTCCCCATACCCCTTGATCCCTTTAGCCTTAAGAAATAATAATGTGCATAGTAACCTCTTGTGTGGCACCTTATCAAATGCATTTTGAAAATCCAAATACACTACATCCAGTGGTTCCCCCTTATCCATCCTACTAGTTACAACCTCAAAAAACTCTAACAGATTTGTCAAACATGATTTCCCGTTCATAAAACCATGTTGACTCGGCCTAATCATATTACAATTTTCTAAGTGCCCTGTTACCACATCCCTAATAATAGATTCTAGCATTTTGCCTACTACTGATGTCAGGCTAAATGGCCTATAGTTCCCCGTTTTTTCGCTTCCTCCTTTCTTGAATAGCGGGGTTATGTTTGCTACCTTCCAATCCTTGGGGACTGTTCTAGAATCTAGGGAATTCTGGAAAATACAGTGCATCCACTTTCTCTGCAGCTACCTCTTTTAAAATCCTAGGATGCAGGTCATCAGGCCCAGGGGATTTTTCGCCACTTAGTCCCATTAATTTCTCCAGTACTATGTCTTTACTTATACTGATTTCTTTAAGTTCCTCATTCTCTCTAGACCCTTGGTTCCCCATTATTTCCGGAATGTTTTTTGTGTCTTCTACCGTGAAGACAGATATAAAGTATTTGTTTGATGTCTCTGCCATTTCCTTATTGCCCAGTACAATTCCTCCTATCTCTGCCTCTAATGGGCCCGCATTTACTTTCACTAATCTCTTCCTATTTATACACCTATAGAAGCTTTTACAGTCTGTTTTTATGTCTCTTGCTAATTTACTCTCATTCGTTTTTCTTTCCTTATCAATTTCTTGGTCCTCCTTTGTTGAATTCTAAAGTCCTCCCAATCCTCATGCTTACTATTTTTTTGGCAACATTATAAGCCTCTTCCTTTGATCTAATACTATCTTTAACTTCTCTTGTTAGCCACGGTTGGACCACTTTCCTGTGGGGTTTTTCTGCCTTCAAGGAATGTATATTTGTTGTAAATTATGTATCAATTCTTTAAATGCTTGTCTACTGTCATACCTTTTAATGTAGTTTCCCAACCTACCTTAGCCAACTCGCCCCACATACCTACATAGTTTGCTTTGTTTAGGTTTAAGACCCTAGTTTTGGATTTAACTAAATCACTTTCAAATGCAATATAAAATTCTGTCATATTATAGCCACTCTTCCCTAAAGGCCCCTTTGCTACAAGGTTATTAATTAACCCTTTCTCATTGCACAATACTAGATCTAAAATAGCCTGTTCCCTAGTTGGCTCCTTAATATACTGATCCAGAAAACTATCTTGAAAACATTCCATGAACTCGTCCTGCACACTGTTACTGCAAATTTGGTTTGCCCAGTCTATATGTAGATTAAAGTCCCCCATGATTACTGTGTTACCTTTGTTATATGCACATCTAATTTCCTGATTTATACTCTGCCCTACATTACAACTACTGTTTGGGGGCCTATAAACATCTCCCACCAATGTTTTCTGCCCCTTGCTGTTTCTTAGCTCCACCCAAACTGATTCTACTTCTTGATTTTCTGAGCTAAGATCCTTTCTCTCTATTGTCTCTATCCCCTCCTTTATTATCAGGGCTACCCCTCCTCCTTTTCCATTTTGCCTATTTCTAAAAGTTAAGTATCCTGGAATATTTAGTTCCCAACCTTGGTCACTTTGCAACCACATCTCCGTAATGGCTATTAGATCAAACCTATTAATTTCTATCTGTGCAATTAATTCATCTATTTTGTTGCGAATGCTTCGCGCATTCAGATGTAGTGCCTTTAGCTTTGAATGTTTTCTATTTTTACCTGATGACATCTCAGCCACTGATGTCCTATTACCGTTGCTACTTTCTCTGTCCCTCCCTGACGCACTCTGCTTATTTTTACCCAAAACTCTGCTGCTCCAGAGCTTTGACATTTCCCTTGCTGCTTTTAAATTTACTCTTTCCTGAATCCTCCCACCCCCCCTTCATTAGTTTAAAGCCCTATTTCCTTTTATACTATCTGCTAGTATTTTTCATATACCATTTTAGCCTTTCTAATCTCCCTTTTCAGCTCCCCACTGCATTTTCTATATTTATTTGATATTGTTAGCCCCCATTTAAGTTTCAGTTTAATTTTAATACTTCTTATAGTCAGTTAATAAGGGAACCATAAATAGTGTTAGCCTTGGCTCAGTGGTAGAGCTCTTGCCTGCGAGTCAGAAGGTCATGGATTCATGTCCCACTCCAGATACTTGAACACATAATCCAGGCTGACTCTCCCAGTGCAGTACTGAGGAAGCGCCGCACTGTCGGAGGTGCCATCTTTCAGATGAGACGTTAAAACGAGGCAATGTCTGCCCTCTCAGGTGGATGTAAAAGATCTCATGGCACTATTTTGAAGAAGAGCAGGGGAGTTCTCCCCAGTGTCCTGCCCAATATTTATCCCTCAACCAACATCACTAAAAACAGATTATCTGGTTGTTTATCTCATTACTGTTTGTGGGATCTTGATGTGCGCAAATTTTCTGCTGTGTTTCCCTACATTACAACAGTGACTGCACTTTAATGGCTGGTAAGTTTTGAGCTGGTGAAAGAAGCTATATAAATGTGTAATACCCACTGGAAATGTTATGTACGCTAAGTATGGTTATCAATCTTTAACTTAGACACTGTATTATCATTGTTATAAATCCCTGGGTTAAAGTTGCCCATGTGAAGGTACGGCAAGAACTTTTAAGGACACAATGTGACTAAGAGCAGACTTTCCATAATTCTGCACCAGTATCAACTGTTGCAGACAGTGAGGCTGCGCAGTCTCCTGGCAGAAACCCCAGGAGGAAGGGGTGGAGTCGGGTTTTTAAAAGAGCGAGGCCCGAGAGTGCGAGCAGAGCCCGGCAGTTTAAAAGAGCGAGGCCCGAGAGCGCGAGCAAAGCCCGGCAGTTTAAAAGAGCGAGGCCCGAGAGCGCGAGCAGAGCCCGCCAGTTTAAAAGAGCGAGGCCCGAGAGCGGGAGCAGAGCCCGGCAGTTTATAAGAGCGAAGCCCGAGAGTGGGAGCGACTGGAAGAAAAGAGGACAGGAGCTCTGAAAAGAGGGCTCAGGAGGCAAATGGCTGCCGCATCCCGTCCCGGGCTTCCAAATTCGGCCACCGCCCTTCGTATTAGTAGCTCTGCATCCAGAACTCAAAGTGGGATTCAGTGATCGTGAAGAGAATTCAACGAAGGGGTTCGGAGTCGTAAGTCTTGCAGACATTATACATACCATGAGCTCCAACTTAAGCGCGCCAACGAAAGAGTGCACTCGAATTTGGACACAGGGGCAGATTCTCCTTTGAATCCATATAAATGGAGAATGTATGTTTATTATGTCTAGATTCATTCTAATGTATGCAAATGTCTAATTTAGGTCATTGACCCGTAATCTTCTTATACTGTCTGACGTTAAAACTATAAAGTAAGATAATTAGAATTAAGCCATTGTAGTAGTGATCTCCTTACTGGACTATAGAATACTGTCTACAACAGAGACCACATCTCACATATATCTAGAGAACCGTGAAGGGGTTACAAATGCAAGTCCTTTCTTTCTTAGAAATATTGTGCATTATATCAGACAGTATATGTGGGTGCTCCAGAGAGGGGAATGGAGCTTAAACTGGGTCATGAGAAGTGGAAGGACTATGTTAAAACCCAAAGTCTGCGTGCTCTGCTTTCTCACACATATGCAATACATTTCCTTCTCCCCTGTGTGAGCTGTATGATATTCTGAGGTTACTGCTGGCAGACAGTGTACAGTTATTTCGGTAATCCCTCTTGCTTCTTTCTAATCCTCTCTGTTTCATTTCTAATGTTCTCTCGCTATTCTTGCATTTTACTTCAAGATTTTCCATATTTTCTTGCATTGCTTCCTTATTCTTTCTTAAATGCCATTCCTGCCCAGTGAAGTCTGATATAATCTTATGTGAAGTGCAGACCATTTCATTTTTTATATATATATCTCCTTCTACCTGCCTATTGAATGCCAGTTCTCTGTTTAATTTAAACTACTTGCTCTAACTAGGCAATATATACTAAATGGTAAACTAAATGGTACAATTTTGAAGGGGGTGCAGGAACAGAGAGACCTGGGGCTGTATGTACACAAATGTTTGAACGTTGCAGGACAAGTTGGGAAGGCTGTTAAAAATTGCATATGGGATCCTGGGCTTTGTAAATAGAGGAATAGAGTACAAAAACAAGCACGTTATGCTAAACCTATATAAAACACTGGTTAGGCCCCATCTGGAGTTTTGTGGCCAATTCTGGGCAGCACACTTTAGGAAGGATGTCAAGGCCTTACAGAGGGTGCAGAGGAGATTTACTAGAATGGTACCAGGGATGAAAGACTTCAGTTACGTGGAGAGACTAGAGAAACTGGGGTTGTTCTCTTTAAAGCAGAGAAGGTTAAAGGGAGATTTGATAGAGGTGTTCAAAATCTTGAAGGGCTTTGATAGAGTAAATAAGGAGAAACTGTTTTCGCTGGTAGAAGGGTCGGTAACCATAGGACACAGATGTAAGGTAATTGGTAAAAGAACCAGAGGTGACATGAGAAAGCATTTTTTACCTAGGAGTTGTTATGATCTGGAATGCACTGCCTGAAAGGGTGCTGGAAGCAGATTCAATAATAACTTTCAAAAGGGACTTGGGTAATTATTTGAAAAGGAAAAATTTGCAGGGCTACGGGGAAAGAGCTGGGGAGTGGGATTAATTGGATAGCTCTTTCAAAGAGCCGGCACAGGCATGATGGGCCGAATGGCCCCCTTCTGAGCTGTATCAGTCTATAATTCTATGATTTCTATGAAGTCTTTACTCGCTTACCCTGTGTCTGTCTCCAACTTGTGCCAACTTTTTTTAAAATTCCCACACTATGTGCCAACGCATCTTTAATATATAATCAAGGTGCCTGAGGACATGGTCCAGGGTCGGTCCAGGTGGCAGTTCCAGTCCTAACTGAATGTAAAGTTCCAGAAATAAGGTAAGCCTATTTGGTTTGTGCTGTGCTGTAAATTACAAACAGTTGAGATGGAGAGGTGGGGAGAGGGTATCTAGTTCCTCTCACTCGATGAATTTTCCCCTGCCTACTTTTCTTTTGCCCACTGAATGGACTGTCATGACACAGCTACTGTTAGTTGGATGCTAGCTCCTTACCAAGTGGCCATTTTTCATGACCCAGACAGTGAGGTCTGAAAATCCCTCCCCCCACCGCACCCCCCCAGCCGCCCTGCCCCACACCCCCTCCAGGCATTGCTGGGAGAACAGCAGAGGGAGTGGGAAGTGGGCTGGGACTTAGATGTACAGGGTCTCGACTTTCGCTGAGTGTCTTGGCCAGGCCTGTTATGAGCAGAATCTCCATCTCCTCCCAAGAGTGAGTTCGGAGAGAATGGGACTGGAATTTCCTCCTTCCCGGCCTGCTGTCAGCCAAGCGCATGTTGCGCTGATAGGATACGCATATGGGCTGACGGATGTGGGCTCCACCTCCGACCCAGGCCTGGGCACCCATTAAAAATGCCAGCTCGTGTGGTTAGATCAGCCCCCTTGTAAAGGGAACTGATGGGGCAGCAAAGGAAAGTCCTGGAGTCTGTTCGTGCCAGTCCGCTGCTCAAGCGTCTTTTCAGCATCGTTTCTCCAACCCACCCCGCTTCTCACGGGTGCCCAGGATGCACATAGAGTGGTGCATGCGCCCTGCACCAATATTTAAATAAGGTGACTTCTTCTGACCCGAGGAACCTCAGCAAGGTCATAGAGCGTAGGTCAACAATGGGTATTCCCTATATATGTGCACAAATCGTTGAAAGTGGCAGGGCATGTTGAGAAAGCGATTAAAAAAGCATACGGGATCCTGGGCTTCTTAAATAGAGGCATGGGGCTCGATTTTAACTCAGGTGCGGGGAATTGACGGGTTCCCCGAATTTAGCGTTCCCACACAATTCCAAATGGGTCTGTGAGATTGATGCAATTTTAACTCAATTGGCCAATTGATTTCCAGCGTGTGGGAAGCCTTGGCAATGGAGTATTTCCAGTCAGAAAGTCGCAGAATATGATGTCATCATTGCTGCTGCTTTTAAGGTCCACAGCAAGCCTTGCTTCCTCTGCAGGCTCCCAAACTTCACTATTAAGATGGCACAGGAGCCTGCCGGAGCAACGGCCAGCAGGAGTGCCAGATCTGCCCCCAAATTTGATGAGGCTTCATTCCAGGCATTACTGGATGGTGCTAGGGCCCACAGGGAGGTCCTTTTCCCTTCTTCAGGGAGGAAGAGGCCTCCCAGCCAGACCAAGGCTATGTGGCTACAGGTGGCAGGTCAAGTCAACTCCTTGGGGCTCACACGAAAAACGTGGTTGCAGTGCAGGAAAAGATTCCATGACCTTCTTCGCACTGGAAAAGTAAGTACTTGTGGTGTACCGATCACAGAAAGGACACAATCCGCTTTTCGGTCCGTAGAATATAAATCAGGCGTCATGCCTTTAAGAAGGATCACACCTTTAAGAAACTCAATCTGCAACATAGTTAAGCCCAGAGCGGGGGAGGAGCAGTCGAAGCTGTGGACTGATGAAAGGCAGTCGGACTTGGTGTAGGCTCTGACTCCATTTTGTGTTCAACATGCAGCCTCAACAATTAAACCTTTTCTGTTGAACCTCTCCGAGTTCAGTATTTTTTGCTAGGAGTACGTAGACTCCTACATTGGTGACCCCGACGCTCAGGACGACTCCTAAGCGTAACCATGGCTGACACAAACGCAGTTTCTGTGAAGCTGCCGGAGTTCTGGGAGAACCTAGCCACCGCCTGGTTCCTTCAAGCCGAATCGCAATTCCGACTCTGCGGCATCACCGCCGATGCAACGATGTACGACTACCTCCTCGCCTCCCTGGGCAGCTCCACAATCACGAAAGTCTGGACAACACTACAAAACGCTCCGGAGGAAGGCAAGTACGCACATCTCAAGGCCGCGCTCCTTAAAAAATTCACAGCCTCCCAATTTTTGCGCAACTGCCACCTCCTCGACCTCCCGGGCCTCGGTGACACCACGCCGTCAGACTTGCTCTCACACATGCTTGCTCTGACCGACGAGAAACCGCCCGGCTCCCTCTTCCGCACGCTCTTTATCCGCCAACTACCTCCCAGCATCCGCCCGGCGATCGTGGCGTCCAGCCTCACGGACCTCGAGGCCCTGGCCAACGAAGCCGATAAGCTCCTGTCCGCCGGCTCCAACCATGCCGTCACCCCTGACCTGGCCTCCGCAGCGTCGGCGCGCGTCCACCCTCTATCGCGTGGCCACACAGCTCGGCCATGAGGCCCCCCAGGCCCCCACGTCCCCCAAGCCCTCCGACCCAGGGCTACTGCTACTTCCATACCCGGTTCGGCACACGGGCACGCCGCTGCAGCCATCCCTGCATGTTTCCAACCGCCCCCACACCGGCCTACACGATGGCCGTGGGGCAAGCAGGCGCGCTGCTGTACGTTACGGACAGCGCCTCCGGACGCCGCTTCCTATGTGACACGGGCGCGCAGCGCAGCATCATCCCCGCATCCGCCCTCGAGATGCAGCGAGGCGGCCGCGGCCCTGCGCTGGCTGTCGCCAACGGCACCGACATCCGGACGTACGGCACCCGCACCGTCACCATCGACCTCGCAGGCCGCCGCTACCACTGGGCATTTATCACCGCCAATGTGCTCTCCCTGCTCCTCGGTGCGGATTTCCTGTGCGCCCACGGCCTGTTGGTCGACATGCCTTGGTGCCGCCTCATGGACATGAACACCATGTCACCTATCCCGGGCGCCATGGCCCCCCCCAACCCGCCGCAATGGCGTGGCAGTGCCGCGCCCGCTCAACGGATGACTACTCAGCACTCCTGGCTGAGTTCCTAGCCCTCACCAACCCGACCTTCTCCGCGAAAGTTGCTAAGCACGGGGTAGAACACTTCATCCCCACCACAGGCCCACCGGTGTATGCCCACGCCCGCAGGCTGGACCCGGCCAAGCTGGAGATCGCGCGGGCCGAGTTCACCACAATGGAACAGCTCGGCATCCTCCGCCGCTCCAACAGCCGCTGGACCTCCCCACTCCACATCGTCACCAAACCCGACGGGGGATGGCGCCCCTGCGGGGACTACCGGCGCCTAAACGACACCACCACGCCGGATCGGTACCCCATACCGCACATTCAAGACTTCTCGGCTAGACTGGCCAGCCGCTCAGTCTTCTCCAAAGTCGACCTGGTGCGCGGTTACCATCAGGTGCCAGTCCACCCCACGGACGTTCCCAAGACGGCCATAAGCACCCCTTTTGGGCTATTCGAGTTCCTCCGAATGCTCTTCGGCCTCAAAAACGCGGCCCAGGCCTTCCAGCGGCTCATGGACTCGGTCCTCCGGGACCTGAAGTTCCTCTTTGTCTACCTGGAGGACATCCTGGTAGCTAGTTCCTCCAAGCAGGAACACATCGAGCACCTCCGCACCCTGTTCCAGCGGCTCAGTGAGCACGGGCTCATCATCAGCCCAGCCAAGTGCCAATTTGGCCTCAGCAGGATCGAATTCCTCGGCCGCCATATCACGCAGGACGGAGCCATTCCCCTGCCCGCCAAGGTGCAAGCCGTCCAGCAGTTCCCCCGGCCTACCACCATCAAAGGCCTCCAGGAGTTCTTGGGGATGATCAACTTTTACAACCGCTTCATTCCCGGAGCGGCCTCCCTCATGCGGCCCCTATATGAAGCCCTCCGGGGTAAGAAAGACAGAATGGCGATCGAGTGGTCGGCGGACATGTTGACTGCTTTCGACTCGACCAAAAAGGCGCTCGCCGACGCCACCATGCTCGCTCACCCACAACCCAACGCCAGGGTGGCCCTCACCACGGACGCCTCCGACCACGCGGTCGGCGCTGTGTACGAACAGTGGGTCAACGGGGCCTGGCAACCGCTGGCCTTTTTCAGCCGCCAACTGCGCCCCCCGGAGGCCAAATACAGCGCCTTTGACCGCGAGCTCCTCGCACTGTACCTGGCAGTCCGCCATTTTAGATTTCTTCTGGAGGGCCGCCCCTTCACCACGTTTGTCGACCACAAACCCCTGACATTCGCGATGGCGAAATCTGCGGACCCGTGGTCAGCCAGGCAACAACGCCAGCTCGCCGCGGTGTCCGAATTCACCACGGACATCCGGCACGTCTCCGGTCGAGACAACGTGGTGGCCGACTGCCTATCCCACCCCGCCGTCCACGACGCCCACCAGGCAGTGGACTATGCTCAACTGGCAGCGCAGCAACGCACCAACCCCGATCTGCTCTCCGCGCCCACAACCCTCCCAGGGCTGCGACTGACCGACGTCGCCTGCAGCCCATCCGCCGTCACAGTCAAATGCGACACCTCCTTGGCGCAACCCCGCCCCGTAGTCCCGGCGTCCTGGCGAAAACGGGTGCTCGACATCATCCACGGCCTCTCACACCCCGGCACCCGCGCGTCCATTAGACTGGTGGCCAACCGATTTGTCTGGCGCGGCCTGCGCAAAGATGTGCGCATCTGGTCCAGATCCTGCATAGCTTGCCAGCGTGCCAAAATCCACCAGCACATCAAAGCCCCACTCGAGGAGTTCACCGTGCCAGAAAGAAGGTTTGACCACGTCCACATCGACCTCGTCGGCCCCCTGCTGCCATCACAAGGTCACACGCACCTGCTGACAATCGTGGACCGTACCACCCGCTGGCCCGAGGCCATTCCACTGACGTCCACCACCACTGCCGACATCGCGAGGGCGTTCATCGGTACCTGGGTCGCTCGGTTCGGCGTCCCCTCCGACATGACGTCGGATAGAGGCCCGCAGTTCACCTCTGATCTGTGGGCCGCTATCGCCCGAAACCTCGGGGTGGCCGTTCACCGCACCACGGCTTACCACCCCCAAGCCAACGGACTGTGCGAGCGATTCCACAGGTCCATGAAGGCGTCCCTCCACGCCAGACTCGAGGATGAGGCTTGGATCGACCGCCTCCCGTGGGTGCTACTTGGCCTACGCTCCGCGGTCAAGGAAGACCTGCAGGCCTCGGCGGCGGAACTCGTGTGCGGCCAGCCGCTGCGCGTACCCGGAGAGTTCCTGCCCACCGCCACGACCCCCTGGTCGGCTGACCAGCAATGCCGCGCTTTCGCCAACCGAGCACTACAGTTCGCTCCAGTACCCACCGGCCGGCACGGCGAACCAGCAACCCGCGTACCACCTAGCCTGCACATGGCCAAATTTGTTTTCATGCACCATGACGCCCACCGAGGACCTCTATGGCCCCCATATGACGGACCCTACAAGGTACTCCAGACGGGGAACAAGTTCTTCCTCCTCGAAGTGGGGGGCAGAACTGACAAGGTGTCGGTCGACTGGCTCAAGCTGGCGCACCTAGAGCCCGATGAACCCGTTCAAGTGGGCCAGCCCCCGCCGCGGGGCAGACCGCCTAAGAGCCCGACGCGTCCGACCGCCCCGCTCCCGACACCAACTGCCAAGAGCCGTTCCGGCCGTGCCATCAAGCCGCCACGCCGGTTCGTACACTCCCTACTAGCGGATTCTGAGGGGAGCTGTGTGGCGTACCGATCACAGAAAGGACACAATCCGCTTTTCGGTCCGTAGACTATAAATCAGGCGTCATGCCTTTAAGAAGGATCACACCTTTAAGAAACTCGATCTGCAACATAGTTAAGCCCAGAGCGGGGGAGGAGCAGTCGAAGCTGTGGACTGATGAAAGGCAGTCGGACTTGGTGTAGGCTCTGACTCCATTTTGTGTTCAACATGCAGCCTCAACAATTAAACCTTTTCTGTTGAACCTCTCCGAGTTCAGTGTTTTTTGCTAGGAGTACGTAGACTCTTACATACTGTATGAAGTTTCCATCTCCCTCAATCTGATCCCCATTGCCTTTCCTCACCAGCACTCAGCTTTACCAATCTCTTCCTGCACATCCCACTAGACACTCACATCCATGCACCCTTACCCATTCCCTCTTGCTCTATACTCACATTCACAGAACTATTCCACCATGCAGCCCTCACACTCCCTCTTACTCTGATGCTTTGAACACAACTGACTACACACAGGGAGGGCCCTTGGTATTGCAACCTCACTCCATCTTTGTCTCCTTCTAAGTATCTATGCTATGCAATCTCTGCACTCACTCCTTCATTCTCACTCAACCTCCACTTGTCTCCCTCATTGCAGGAAAAGAGAGCTCACAACAGGAGAGAGCCAGCCAGGACAGGAGGAGGGCCGCCCTCAGTAGCCCAGCTCACCCCCTGGGAGGAAGGCATCCTGGAGATTGCCGGGGCTGACCGACATGTGGAAGTTGGGGAATGACAGACAGGAGCATCCTCGCAAGCTGGTGACAGAATAGTTTTCCATCTCTCTCATTGGCATTGCATGAGTCACTGATAATGATTCTGAAGCTACATCATATGGACTTATGATCATCTGCAAAATGCAATGTGCATGTAACCTTGGCATCACATCTCTAACTTTTCCTTGACTCCCCCACAGGACCATCGAGATCCCCCATCCCCACTGTGCAGGAGGAAGAGCCCGAGATTCCAGACTCCTCAGAGGAATCTGCAACCTCTGAGGACGCAGCGTCAGCAGAAATAAGCGCACCCAGCACCAGCGCAGACACTCACACCTCGGTGGGACCTTCGGGGCATAGAGTAGAGCTGTCACCTGGTGAATCACAGCTCACAAGTGAGCATCAGCAGATTGTGTAGACAGGGACAGCAGTGGAGAGTGCTAGTCGGACGGCGCAGGACTCTGCCAGCTCGGCTCAGCTGCATGTCGACCCTCTGCCTCTGGGTCCATCCGTAAGATCAGAGGTGATGGAACTCCATGCACAGATGCAGGAGTCTCTGGCAGGTTTTGTCTCCAGGGTCGCTGCGAGTGTGGAGTAAATGGAGGAGTCCATAGCGAACATGAGCAGAGCCTTTGTGGAGTCAGTGGCGCATGAACGCATCAAGACGGAAAGGATGGCTACCTACGTGGAAAAGATTGCTGTCTCCGTGGTAATGCTGGCTACGGTAGAGGAGAGGAGGGCTATGGCCATGGAGGAGGTTAGTCGCCAGGGCATGGAAAACATGGTGAGTGTTCAGAATAGAATGACATCTCTTGAGGAGCGATGGGCATCTATTGAACAGAGAAACCAGACCTTCATGGAAGTCCTTCTGAGTAGGACTGCCATTGTAGATACAGGTCCCCATGGCCCCCCTGATGTGCAGCAAGCTGCTCTCAAGCCACTTGCAGGCACTGAGGGGGACCTGACCCATGAGAGGGAGGTTGGTGGCAGACCTCAAGGAAGTGGGGGCTCCTCTCCAAGCGCTCACACTTCCATGCCACTGCAGAGCCCTCGGTCAGAGCCCCGCCAGAGTCCACACCCAATGGAGATAGAGGTCTCAACCCCTGCACAGCCGCAGGAGCAGCAAACTGCTGGCGAGCCCTCACAGGCTCGCCACTCTAGAGGACGCCCACCAAAGGTGTCGAGACAGGAGCCCAAGGAAAGCGAGCAAGGGGCCTCCACATCTGCTGAAGCCACAGGGGAACCACTACGTAGGAGCACGCGTAAGAGGAAAATAAAGCACAAATAGTCACAAGGGTAGTCACTTGGGTGAAATGCTATGAATTTTGTAAAAATGCCATCAGTTGTTTGTTTTTCATAAAAATTCTGATGGCAACTTCTGCAGTTGTGGCGTGTGTCATTTCACGAATGGGGCTGGAGGTCCTCTAATGCCAAGAGGGGAAGGAAAAAAAGGGCTCCCATGCTTCTGGTAGATGCCTCAGCTGAGGAAGCGCTGAGTGAGGGTGGTGAGAGGGGTCTCGCAGGAGGTCACACTGGAGAAGTGTGTGAGGCTCCAGCCTTCCACACGGTTAGGCCTGGTAAAAGTTGCCCCAGGCCTGAGACAACAAAGTCCTGCCACCTGCAAATGATGGCTGATCAAATATCCTCTTTAATGTTGGGCCTGCAGCTGATAGTCAGCAAGGCAATAGTGTTCACACCAGGTTTCACAGGCGTGATCCCCACCAGGCGTGTTTTACGTGGGAAAAGGGTTAAACAGGCAAGGGCCTGTTAAAATGGGATTATAAAGGCCAATTAATGCTGTTTAAGGGCCCTAAAGACCAGTCCCGCCTGTTGCAGGCAGGACTGATTCGGGTCCATCAGACACACCTAGGTTAAAATGGCATGGAGGCGGGAACCAGGCGGGGGGGGGGGGGTTGCCGGCCCCTAGGTTTTGCGATTTTAACCCCCCGCACGCCTAAAAGCCCACCTGTCGGCTGCGTTAAAATCGAGCCCATAGAGTACAAAAGCAAGGAAATTAAGATGAACCTTTATAAAACACTGGTTTGGTCTTAACTGTAGTATGTGTCCAATTCTGGGCACCGCACTTTAGGAAGGATGTGAAGGCCTTAGAGAGGGTGCAGAAAAGATGTATGAGAATGGTTCCAGGGATGAGAGACTTCAGTTACGTGGATAGACTGGAAAAGCTGTGGTTGTTCTCCTTAGAGCAGAGAATGTTGACAGGAGATTTCATAGAGGTGTTCAAAATCATGTTGGGTCTAGACAGAGTAGAGAGAAACTGTTCTCATTGGCGGAAGGGTCGAGAACCAGAGGACACAGATTTAAGGTGATTAGCAAAAGAACCAAAGGAGACATGAAGAAAAACTTTTTTACGCAGCGAGTGGCTAGGATCTGGAATGCACTGCCTGAAAGGGTGGTGGAGGCAGACTCAATTGTGGCTTTCAAAAGGGAATTGGATAAATACCTGAACGAAAAAAATTTGCAGGGCTACGGGGAAAGTGTGGGGGAGCAGGACTAGCTGAAGTGCTCTTGCAGAGAGCCAGCACGGGTTCGATGGGTCGAAAGGCCTCCTTCTGTGCTGTACCCATTCTATGATTCTTCTATGATTCCTCGACACATTTGCCAGCCGAGTGCCGCCGAACATTTACGAGGCTCGAGTGTCACCAGGCTATTCAACCAATGCTGGCATCACAACTCAGTCTGATCCTGTCCTTAAACGACTTTCATGCACTTTCCAAGAAGATTCACTGATTAGCAAATAGGAATTGGGAACCCTGGTTGATTGGTTCTCTTCCCCCTCTCCCTCCCTGAGCTCAGGAAACCCAAGGCCAATCACAGCATTGCACCAGCTGATTCTGGTGCTGTCCTTTGATCTGTCAGTCTTGTTGAGCGGGGTTGAAAGGTGTCGAGCACGGGCTGATATCAGGGAGGAGGCCCAGTTTCCGTTAAACATGGCTGAAATTTCCCTCGTCTTTACTGGTAAATGCCGAATTGCTTGACGAATGTTATCTGACTACACGGCTGTCAGATTCACCGTTAGATCAGCCGCCCTTTCAAAAAAACACCGGTGTTGCACAGATAACAAATGTTGACCAACAATGTAACTGCAGTGAGTCGGAGGAAAAGACTCGGGTAGATGAAGCTGAACTTTGAACCATGTGACAGTGCGATGGATGCCCAATAAGTGGTGTCGTGGGACAGTGCAATGTAGGTTTGCGGGCATGAAGTGAAGGACGGGTGCTTCCCTCCACTGGAAGGGAACATTCAGTGGGAGAGGTTACCCCCACTCGGGCAGCTGCAAGTGGCTGGTTAAAGAGTAATGCGCTGCCCACACTCAGGCTGAGAATGAAATGCGGCCACAAAAGGCGTAAGAGAAATGTATTTTAAAATCGGTGATAAATCCCATCAATCAATCTCAGTCACCAGCACAAATGCGGAAGAATCAGCTGCTTTGCTTCAATGTCCATTGACTGTCCATTGTGCAGTGACTCATGGTAACAGAGGAACATTGGGAACAGCAGTGGGCCATTCAGCCCCTCGAGCCATTCAATTAGGTTGTGGCTGATTGGCACCTCAACTCCATTTTTCCGCCTTAGTTCCATATCCTTTACCTAACAAAATCTAACGATCACTGTAGTGAACGCTCCAATTGTCCCAGCATCCAACAGCCTTTTGGGGGAGATTTCTAGATTTCTACTACACTTTGTCTGAAAAGGGCTTCCTGATTTCACTTCTGAATGGTCTAGCTCTAAATTTAAGATTATATCTCCTTATTCTTGATTCCCCCACCAGAAAAAATAGTTTCTCTGTAACTACCCTATCGAATCCTTTTATTATTTTAAAACCCTCGATCAGCTCACCCCTCAATACCAAGAAACTAGAGTGTATAAAGTTGGAATACATATGATAGACTTATACACTAGTCGAACGGCCACATGTATTTGGCACGTACCCTGCTTATATAATAAAACCGAGATTTATATAATGCCTTGTTATATCTAAATGCCTCATAGCAATTCACACATGAATTACTGTACTTTGAAGTGCAATGAAAGTAGCTACATAGACAATCACAGCAACCATTCTGCAGTAGATCATTTTGTTGATGTATTTGCTGGAGGAGGAATATTGGTCAAGAATAGATCCATGGGGGCCACTGGAACAAGTAGACATGATATCCATACCTGGGCACCTGACTCCCTCTGTGCTACACTTATCTGAGCGATTGATGCATTTTATATGCCCAAGATGCCAATTAAACAAATACCTGCTCTCAAATATCATTCCTCTGCTATGGTCTCGGTACAGCTCACCCGCTTCACATGCAGAGTCAAATAGGAGTCACACATAACTAGAGTGAGAGGAAGATAGTTCCACCTTTGCATATGATGTGTGGTACATGCAGGAACTGACATTGAAGCACCCACAAGCCATTCACTACCAAACGGCGGGGAATTGTTCCCTATTATCTGGTGCACTCTGTGCAATTGTAAGGGAGAAGTTTTCTAAAACCTCCTTATACCAGCAGCAAGCCTGTAGAGCAGCTTTAGCAGATGGGGAGGAAAAAACTGCCTAACGGAACAAGATAAATCATTTGATGGACTCTGTCAGTTTTCCAGGGTTTTGGCAGCTTTTCCACTGAAGATACTTTGGACGACCGGGAGAATCCCTCCAGAAATTCAACCCCTTGATTTAAATCAGAGTCAGAAGCAGGACATACCACCCTCACACTGGCAACTTCCCATTAGGTGGTGGAAATCCCACCAGGAACATACCTTGCATCACAAATGGACCCCATCAAGGACAATAGGTTGAGGCTGATTTGGAGGAACTAGAGGGAGTACAACCCCACCCAAACTCTAATACAAAAAGAAAATACTGCAGATGCTGGAAATCTGAAATAAAAACAGAAAATGCTGGAGAAACTCAGCAGGTCAGGCAGCATCTGTGAAGAGAGAAACAGAGTCAATGTTTCAGGTCGATGACCTTTCGTCAGAACTGGAAAAAAGCAGGAAATGGAACAGATTTTTAAGAAAGTGTAGTGGCTGGGAAATGGGGGAGGGGATGAAAGAACAAAAGGAAAGGCCTATGATAGGATAGAAGGAAGGAGAGATAAAGAGACATTGAGAGACATTAAGAGATATGCAAGGCAAAAGGAGATGGCAATGAGACAGGTTAAGAAACAAAGGATGGCTCTAGATGAAGTGTAAATTACGCTGGCAGAATGGAGGACAGCTGCCATGTGGGAGAGAAGAACAGAACAAAAGTGTGGATAAAAAATATATAGATGATAGGGGCCGGGGTTATGAACTGAAATTGTTGAACTCTATGTTGAGTCCAGAAGGCTGTAAAGTGCCTAATCGAAAGATGATTAACCAGGCACTTGAGGGAAATAAACTTGCAGGGCTACGGGGATAGAACGGGGGAATGGGACTGACTTAATTGCTCTACAGAGACCCGGCACAGACTCGATGGGCTGAATTGCCTCCTTCTGTGCCGTTGTGACTCTATGGGGTCGATTTTACCTCAGGTGCGGGGAATTGGCAGGTTCCCCGAATTTAGTGATTCCGACACGATTCTAAATGGGTCCGTGAGATTGATGCAATTTTAACTCAATTGGCCAATTGATTTCCAGCATGTGGGAAGCCTTGGCAATTGAATATTTCCAGTCAGAAAGTCGCAGAATATGACATCATCATTGCTGCTGCTTCTAAGGTCCACAGCAAGCCTTGCTTCCTCTGCAGGCTCCCAAACTTCACCTGATCTGGTGGCCATTACGGAAACATGGCTGCAAGATAATCATGACTGGGAACTAAACATACAAGGGTATTTGACAATTAGGAAGGACAGACAGGAAGGAAAGGGAGGTGGGGTTGCTATGTTAATCAAGGATGGAATCACTGCAATAGTCAGAAATGATATTGGGTCGAAGAATCAGGATAGTGAAACAGTTTGGGTGGAGATAAGGAATAATAAGGGGAAAAAGTCACTAGTGGGCGTAGTCTATAGGCCTCCTAACAGTTGCAACTCTGTTGGTCGGAGTATAAATCAGGAAATAGTTGGGGCTTGTAATAAGGGAACAGCTATAATCATGGGGGATTTTAACTTTCATATTGACTGGACTAATCAAATTGGGCATGGCAGCATTGAGGAAGAGTTCATAGAGTGTATTAGGGATGGGTTCCTTGAGCAGTATGTAACTGAACCAACCAGGGGGCAGGCAATCTTAGATCTGGTCCTGTGTAATGAGACAGGATTAATAAAAAATGTCCTAGTAAAGGATCCCCTTGGCATGAGTGACCATAATATGGTTGAATTCCAAATTCAGTTTGAGGGTGAGAGAGTTGGAACTCAAACCAGCGTACTAAGCTTAAATAAAGGAGACTATGAAGGTATGAGAGTAGAATTGACTAAAGTGGACTGGGAAAACAGATTAAAGTGTAAGACGGTACAAGAGCAGTGGTCTACATTCAAGGAGATATTTCACATCTTTCAAGATAAATATATTCCACTGAGGAAAAAGGGGAGTAAAAGAAAAGACAGCCATCCGTGGCTTAGTAAAGTAATAAAGGATAGTATTCGACTGAAAATAAGGGCATATAAAGTAGCCAAATCTGGTGGGAGGATAGAAGATTGGGAAGCATTTAAAAGCCAGCAAACAATAACTAAAAGATTAATTAAGAAAGGGAAGATAGATTATGAAAGTAAACTAGCAAAAAATATAAAAACAGATAGCAAGAGTTTCTACAGCTATATAAAAAGAAAAAGGGTGGCTAAAGTGAACGTTGGTCCCTTAGAGGATGGGACCGGGAAACTAGTGGTGGGGAACATGGAGATGTCAAAGACGCTAAACAAATATTTTGTATCAGTCTTTACAGTAGAGGACACTAAAAATATCCCAACACTGGACAAACAGGGGGCAATGGCGGGGGTAGGAGCTAAACACGATTAAAATCACTAAGGAGATGGTACTCAGTAAAATAATGGGACTTAAGGCGGATAAATCCCCCGGACCTGATGGCCTACATCCTAGGGTCTTGAGAGAAGTGGCGGTAGGGATTGTGGATGCATTGGTGATCATTTTCCAGAACTCCCTGGACTCAGGAAAGGTCCCAGCAGATTGGAAAACTGCTAATGTAACACCCTTATTTAAGAAGGGAAGTAGACAAAAAGCTGGAAACTACAGACCAGTTAGCCTAACATCTGTGGTTGGCAAAATGTTGGAGTCCATTATTAAGGAAACAGTAACAGAGCATTTGGATAAACATAATTTAATAGGACAGAGTCAGCATGGTTTTATGAAGGGGAAGTCATATTTGACAAATTTGCTCGAATTCTTTGAGGATGTAACATACAGGGTGGATAAAGGGGAACCAGTGGATGTAGTGTATTTGGACTTCCAAAAGGCATTTGACAAGGTTCCACACAAAAGATTACTGATCAAGATAAAAAATCACGGGATTGGGGGTAATATACTGGCATGGGTGGAAGATTGGCTATCTAACAGAAAACAAAGAGTTGGGATAAATGGTTCATTCTCGGGCTGGCAATCAGTAACTAGTGGTGTTCCGCAGGGGTCAGTGCTGGGACCCCAACTCTTTACAACCTACATTAACGATTTGGAGGAAGGGACCGAGTGCAACATATCCAAGTTTGCCGACGATACAAAGATGGGAGGGAAAGCAGTGAGTGAGGAGGACATAAAAAGCCTGCAAAAGGACATAGACAGGCTAAGTGAGTGGGCAGAGATTTGGCAGATGCAATATAATGTTGGAAAGTGTGAGGTTATGCACTTTGGCAGAAAAAATCAAAGAGCAAGTTATTATCTAAATGGAGAGAAACTGCAAAGTGCTACAGTACAAAGGGATCTGGGGGTCCTGGTGCATGAAACACAAAAAGTTAGTAGGCAGGTGCAGCAGGTGATCAGGAAGACCAATGGAATCTTGGCTTTTATTGCAAGGGGGATGGAGTATAAAAACAGGGAAGTCTTGTTGCAGTTATACAGGGTATTGGTGAGGCCACACCTGGAATACTGCGTGCAGTTTTGGTTTCCATATTTAAGAAAAGATATACTTGCTCTCGAGGCGGTTCAGAGAAGGTTCACTCGGTTGATTCCAGAGATGAGGGGGTTGACGTATGAGGAAAGGTTGAGTAGGTTGGGACTCTACTCATTGGAGTTCAGAAGAATGGATGGCGATCTTATCGAAACATATAAGATTGTGAGGGGGCTTGATCGGGTGGATGCGGTGAGGATGTTTCCACTGATGGGTGAGACTAGAACTAGGGGGCATAATCTTAGAATAAGGGGCTGCCCTTTCAAAACTGAGATGAGGAGAAACTTCTTCACTCAGAGGGTAGTAAATCTATGGAATTTGCCACCCCAGAGAGCTGTGGAAGCTGCAACATTAAATAAATTAAAATGGAGATAGACATTTTCCTAGCAGATAAGGGAATTAGGGGTTATGGGGAGAGGGCAGGGAAGTGGACGTGAGTCTAGATTCAGATCAGCCATGATCCTATTGAATGGCAGAGCAGGCCCGAGGGGCCGTATGGCCTACTCCTGCTCCTATTTCTTATGTTCTTAAGATGGCACAGGAGCCTGCAGGAGCAACGGCCAGCGGGAGGGCCAGATCTGCCCCCAAATTTGATGAGGCTTCATTCCAGGCATTACTGGATGGTGCTAGGGCCCACAGGGAGGTCCTGTTCCCTTCTTCAGGGAGGAAGAGGCCTCCCAGTCAGACCAAGGCTGTGTGGCTACAGGTGGCAGGTCAAGTCAACTCCTTGGGGCTCACACGAAGAACGTGCTTGCAGTGCAGGAAAAGAGAGCTCACAATAAAAGAGAACAAGTGAGGACAGGAGGAGGGCCACCATCAGTAGCCCACCTCACCCCCTGGGAGGAGGCGGTCCTGGAGGTTGTAGGACTGGAGGATGAGGCGCAAGTGGGGGACGGACAGACGGGTGCATCGCAGCAAGCTGGTGACAGAATAGTTTTCCATCTCTCTCATTGACACTGCATGAGTCGCTGATAATGATTCTAAAGCTATAACAGATGGACCTATGATCATCTGCAATATGCAATGTGCATGTAGCCTTAACCTCACATCTCTAACTCTTTCCTTCACTCCCCCACAGGACCATCGAGAGCCCCCGTCCCCACTGTCCAGGAGGAAGAGCCTGAGCTTCCAGAATCCTCAGATGAATCTGCAACCTCTGAGGACACAGCGTCAGCAGAATTCAGCGCACCCAGCATCAGCGCAGGCACTCACACCTCGGTGGGACCTTCGGGACATAGAGTAGTGTTGTCACCTGGTGTATCACAGCTCACAAGTAAGCATCAGCAGATTGTGGAGACAGGGACAGCAGTGGAGAGTGCTAGTCGGAGGGCGCAGGACTCTGCCAGCTTGGCTCAGCTGCATGTCGACCCTCTGCCTCTGGGTCCATCCATAAGATCAGCGGGGCTGGAACTCCAGGAACAGATGCAGGAGACTCTGGCAGGTTTTGTCTCCAGGGTCGATGTGAGTGTGGAGCGAATGGAGGAGTCCATAGCGACCATGAGCAGTGCCTTTGTGGAGTCATTGGCGCATGAACGCATCACCATGGAAAGGATGGCAACCTCCATGAAAGAGATAAGTCGCCAGGGTATGGAAAACATGGTGAGTGCTCATAATAGAATGACATCTCTTTAGGAACGATGGGCATCTATTGAACAGAGAAACCAGACCTTCATGGAAGTCCTTCTGAATGGGATTGCCAGTGCAGATACGGGTCCCCATGGCCCGCTGATGTGCAGCAAGGTGCTCTCAAGCCACTTCCAAGCGCTGGCCCCTTCTGGCCTGTGCAGCTTCAGGTGGCAGCAGCCTGGCGCTCCTGTTGCTGTTCCTGGTTCTGCTGGTACCGCGGCTGGTGTTCGAGCTCATCTAATGCCCAGAAGGGAAGGAAATAAATGGCTCCCATGCTTCTGGTGTATGACTCTGTTGAGGAAGCACTGAGTGAAGGTGGCGAGCGGGGTTTCCCAGGAGGTCACACCGGAGATGTGTGTGAGGCTCCAACCTTAATTAATTCAGAAGGGGAAAATAGAATATGAGAGTAAGCTTGCAGGGAAGATAAAAACTGACTGTAAAAGCTTTTATAGATATGTGAAGAGAAAAAGTCTGGTGAAGTCAAGCGTAGATCCCTTGCAGTCAGAATCAGGGGAATTTATAATGGGGAACAAAGAAATGGAAGACCAATTAAATACATATTTTGGTTCTGTCTTCACAAAGGAGGACACAAATAACCTCCCAGGGATGTCAGGGAACATAGAGTCTGATGAAAGGGAGGAACTGAAAGAAATCAGTATTTGTAGGGAAATGGTGTTAGGGAAATTGACAGGATTGAAGGCCGATAAATCCCCAGGGCCTGATAATCTACATCCTAGGGTATTAAGGAAGTGGCCCTAGAAATAGTAGATGCATTGCCGATCATCTTCCAACATTCGATGGAATCTGGAACAGTACCCATGGATTGGAGGGTAACTAATGTCACCCCACTATTCAAAAAAGGTGGTAGAGAGAAAACGGGGAATTATAGACCGGTAAGCCTGACATCGGTAGTGGGGAAAATGCTAGAGTCCATTATAAAAGATGTAATAGCAGAGCACTTGGAAAACAGTGACAGGATCGGACAAAGTCAACATGGATGTACAAAAGGTAAATCGTGCTTGACTAATCTGGAATTTTTTGAGGATGTAACCGGTAAAATAGATAAGGGAGAACCAGTGGATGTGGTGTATTTGGACTTTCAGAAGGCTTTCGATAAGGTCCCGCATAAGAGATTAGCATGTAAAGTTAAGGCACATGGGATTGGGGGCAAGGTATTGACTTGGATAGAGAATAGTTGGCAGACAGAAAGCAAACAGTTGGAATAAATGGGTCTTTTTCCGAGTGGCAGGCAGTGACTAGTGGGGTACCGCAGGGATCGGTCCTTGGACCCCAGCTATTCACAATATATATTAATGATCTAGACAAGGGAACTAGATGTAATATCTCCAAGCTTGTAGACAACACAAAGCTGGGTGGGTGTGTGTGCTGTGAGGAGGATGCCGAGAAACTCCAGGATGATTTGGACAGGTTGGGTGATTGGGCAGAAGCATGGCAGATGCAATATAACATGGATAAATGCGAGGTTATCGACTTTGGTGGCAAAAACAGGAAGGCAGATTATTATCTGAATGGCAATAGATTGGGAGAAGGGGGAAGTGCAACGAGACCTGGGTGTCCTTGTGCACCAGTCGCTGTAGGTAAGCATGCAGGTGCAGCAGGTGGTTAAGAAGGCAAATGGTATGTTGGCCTTCGTAGTGAGAGGGTTTGAGTACAGGAACAAGGATGTCTTGCTGCAGTTGTACAGGGCCTTGGTGAGACCACATCTTGAGTATTGTGTGCAGTTTTGGTCACCTTATCTGAGGAAGGATGTTCTTGCCATGGAAGGAGTTCAGCGAAGATTCACCAGGCTGATACCTGGGATGGCAGGAATGACGTATGAGGAGAGATTGGGTCGATTGGGCTTATACTCACTGGAGTTTAGAAGAATGAGAGGGGATCTCATTGAAACTTATAAAATTCTGACAGGACTGGACAGACTAGATGCAGGAAGGATGTTCCCGATGGTCGGGGAGTCCAGAACCAGGGGTCACAGTCTAAGGATAAGGGGTAAGCCATTTAGGACAGAAATGAGGAGGAATTTCTTCACCCAGAGAGTGGTGAACCTGTGGAATTCTCTACCACAGAAGGCAGTAGAGGCCAATTCATTAAATATATTCAAGAAGGAGTTGGATATATTTCTTAAGGCTAAAGGGATCAAGGGGTATGGGGAGAAGGCAGGGACAGGGTACTGAATTTGGATGATCAGCCATGATCTCATTGAATGGCGGAGCAGGCTCGAGGGGCCGAATGGCCTACTGCTGCTCCTATCTTCTGTGTTTCTATGTTTCCACAGGTGTGGTTAGGCCTGGTAAAAGTTGCCCCAGACCTGAGACAACAACATCGAGTTCAACAATTTCAGATCATAATCTCGGCTCCCATTACATTTTTGCTTATATTTTATCCACATCTTTGTTTTGGCCCTTCCCCCACCGCGCCCCCCCCTTTTTTTTTCTTTTTTTACTCTCCCACATGGCAGCTGTCTCCCATTCTGCCAGAGCATTTCACACCTAATCTAGAGCCGTCTTTTGTCTCCACTAGTCCTATCACCATCTCATCTCATTTTGAATACCTCTTAATGTCTCTTCACTTCTTTTGTTCTCTCCCAGCCCTGCCTTTCGATCTATTTCATTTCCCTTCCAGTCTTGACAAAGGGTTAGACCCAAAACATTGACTCTATTTTCTCTCCATGGATGTTGCCTGGCCTGCTGAGTTTTTCCACTATTTTCTGTTGTTATTTCGGATTTCCAGCAGCTGCAGTATTTCGCTATCGTACCTGAGACAACAAAGTTCTGCCACCTGCAAATGATGACTGATCAAATATCCTCTTTTATGTTGGACCTGCAGCTGATAGTCAGCAAGCCAATAGAGTTCACGCCAGGTTTCACAGGCGTGATCCCCACCAGGTGTGTTTTACGTGGGAAAAGGGTTAAACAGGCAAGCGCCTGTTAAAATGGGATTATAAAGGCCAATTAGTGCTGTTTAAAGGCCCTAAAGACCAGTCCCGCCTGTTGCAGGCAGGACTGATTCGGGTCAATCAGACACACCTAGGTTAAAATGGCGTGGAGGCGGGAACCAGGCGTGAGGGGTCCTGACCCCCAGGTTTTGCGATTTTAATCCCCCACACGCCTAAAAGCCCACTTGTCGGCTGCATTAAAATCGAGCCCTATGATTCTATGACATAGGTCCTGCAGAAGTGAAAGGTCAGGGTGCGAAGGCACTGCATCACCCAATTTTCCAATCGGCTCCGATGCCCACTGTATTCAGTTCAATGGGACCTTCAGGTCTTCATAAATACATTACACCATTTTGCTTCATCTGTTAAGGAGACTGGGTGGTGCAGTGGGTTAGATGCTATCCACGAGGACCTGGGTTTGAACCCAACCGAGAAAGATGGGATGTATCGCTACTTTCTGCTGGAAGTGCATGTGTGGACAGCAGATGAAGGTGGGTTCGGTCTTGGCCGTGATACCTCATGACTGACACTCCCTATCTAGGCTCAAGGCTTTGAAGGGTTGTTCGTGCCTATGAAAGACTGAACAGGCTGGGGCTCTTTTCTCTAGAAAAGAGAAGACTGAGAGGCGACCTGATAGAGGTTTTTAAAAATATGAACGGGTTTGATGGAGTCGACACAGATCAGATGTTTCCACTTGTGGGGAGAGCAAAACTTGGGGCCATAAATATAAGCTAGTCATTAATAAATCCGATGAGGAATTCAGGAGAAACTTTTTTACGCAGAGAGTGGTGAGAATTTTTTTTTTATTTGTTTATGGGATGTGGGCATCACTGGCAAGGCCAGTATTCAGTGCCCATCCCTAATTACCCTCGAGAAGGTGGTGGTGAGCCGCCTTTTTGAACCGCTGCAGTCCGTGTGGTGATGGTACTCCCAGAATGCTGTTAGGGAGGGAGTTCCAGGATTTTGACCCAACGACGATGAAGGAACGGCGATATACTTCTAAATCAGGATGGTGTGTGACTTGGAGGGGAACTTGGAGGTGGCGGTGTTCCCATGCACCTGCTGCCCTTGTCCTTTTAGGTGGAAGAGGTCGCGGGTTTGGGAGGTGCTGCCGAAGAAGCCTTGGCACGCTGCTGCAGTGCATCTTGCAGATGGTACACACCGCAGCCTCGGTACGCCGGTGGTGGAGGGAGTGAATGTTTAAGGTGATAGAGGGAGTGACAATCAAGCTGTCTGCTTTGTCCAGGATGGTGTCGAGCTTCTTTAGTGTTGTTGGAGCTGCACTCATCCAGGCAAGTGGAGAGTATTCCATCACACTCCTTACATGTGCCTTGTAGATGGTGGAAAGGCTTTGGGGAGTCAGGAGATGAGACACTTGCTGCAGAATACCTAGCCTCTGACCTGCTCTTGTTGCCACAGTATTTATGTGGCTGGTCCAGTTAAGTTTCTGGTCAATGGTGACCCCCAGGATGTTGATAGTGGGGGATTCGGTGAAGGTAATGCCGTTGAATGTCAAGGGGAGGTAGTTAGACTCTCGCTTGTTGGAGCTAGTCATTGCCTGGCATTTCTGTGGCATGAATGTTACCTGCCACTTATCAGCCCAAGCCTGAATGTCATCCAGGTCTTGTTGCATGCGGGCGTGGACTGCTTTATTTAAACTTGCTACCGCATGGAGTGGCTAAGACGATTACTATAGATGCATTTAGAGTGAGATGAAGTAAATAGAGTGGGAGGAGGTTCATGTGGAGCATAAACATTTGCATGATGGCCTGTTACCGTACTGTAAAATGTGATGTAATTCTATGTGAAAGCTGTACCCCACTAAGAATCAGCACCCTGAGAGCAGGGGAAGAGAAAAAGAAAGACTTGCATTTCTATAGCGCCTTTCACGACCACCAGACGTCTCAAAGTGCTTTACAGTCAATGAAATACTTTTGAAGTGGAGTCACTGTTGTAATGTGGGCAGCCAATTTGCGCACAGCAAGGTCCCACAAATAGCAATGTGATAATGACCAGATAATCTGTTTTTGTTTTGTTATGTTGGTTGAGGGATAAATATTGGCCAGGACAATTGGTGACCAAAAGGAAGAGAAGGTTAGAGCAGGAGGTGGAGTGCAGTGGGGTGAGGTGGATGGCACTGTGACCATCAGATAGCACGGGTGGGGTGTCCTTCTATTGACCTAAACCTTGTTTATTTTTACTGCAATAACAACAGAAAATGCTGGAAACACTCAGCAGGCCAGGCAGCATCCGTGGAGAGAGAAACAGGGTTAACATTTCAGGTCTGGGACCCTTCATCAGAACTGGAAAAAGCTGGATATGTAACAGATATTAAGCAGGTGCAGAGACAGGAGGGGAGGAAGGAATTGAAGGAATATACTGTGCTTTTGTAAGAGGCAGGAAAGATAAAATGTTGCAAATGGAAATGGCAAAATCATACAGCATGAAAAATGGGGGCAGGGGTTATAGTTTGAAATTGTTGAACTCAATGTTGAGGCCAGAAGGCTTTAAAGTGCCTAATCGAAAGATGAGGTGCTGTTCCTCGAGCTTACGTTGAGCTACATTAGAACAATGTAATAGGCTGAGGACAGAGAGATCAGGGTGGGAGTGAAGCGGTGAATTAAAGTGACAGGCGACCGGAAGCTCAGGGTCAGCCTTCTGGACTGAACGGAGGTGTTCCGCAAAGCGGTCGCCCAATCTGCGTTTGGTCTCCCCAATGTAGAGGAGACCGCATTGTGAGCAGCGAATACAGTATACTAAATTGCAAGAAGTACAAGTAAATCGCTGTTTCACCTGGAAGGGGTGTTTGGGGCCCTGGACAGTGGGAAGGGAGGAGGTAAAAGGGCATGTGTTGCATCTCCTGCGCTTGCACGGGAAGGTGCCAGGTGAAGGGGAAGGGCTGTTAGGGGTGATTGAGGAGTGGACCAGGGTGTCGCGGAGGGAGCGGTCCCTTCGGAATGCTGAAAGGGGAGGTGAGGGGAAGCTGCGTTTGGTGGTGGGATCACGTTGGAGGTGGCAGAAATGGCGGAGGATGATCCGTTGAATGAGGAGGCTAGTGGGGTGAAAGGTGAGGACAAGGGGAACCCTATCATGGTTCTGGGAGGGAGGGGAAGGGGTGAGAGCAGAAGTGCGGGAAATGGAACGGACACGGTCAAGGGCCGTGTCAACTACAGTAGAGGGGAATCCTCAGTTGAGGAAAAAGGAAGACATGTCGGAAGCACTGGTATGGAAGGTGGCATCGTCAGAACAGATGCGGCGGAGATGGAGAAACTGTGAGAATGGAATAGAGTCCTTACAGGAAGCGGGGTGGGAGGAAGTGTAGCCCAGGTAGCTGTGGGAGTCAGTGGGCTTGTAGTGGATGTTTGTCGAAAGCCGATCGCCAGAAATGGAGACGGAGAAGTCAAGGTAGGGAAGAGAAGAGTCGGAGATGGACCATGTGAAGGTGAGGGAAGGGTGGAAATTGGAAGTAACGTGAATGAACTTATCAAGTTCAGGGCGAGAGCAGAAGACGGCACCGATACAGTCATCAATGTACCGGAAAAAGAGATGATGGAGGGGACCTGAGTAGGACTGGAACAAAGAATGTTCCATATATCCCATGAAAAGGCAGGCATAGCTAGGGCCCATGCGGGTTCCCATAGCAACACCTTTAATTTGGAGGAAGTGAGTGGAGTCAAAGAAGAAGTTGTTCAATGTGAGAACAAGTTCAGCCAGGCGGAGGAGGGTGGTGGTGGATGGGGACTGGTTGGGCCTCTGTTCAAGGAAGAAGCGGAGCGCCCTCAGGCCATCCTGGTGGGGGATGGAGGTGTAGAGGGATTGGACGTCCATAGTGAAAAGGAGATGGTTGGTGTAATGTATATACCTTTAAGTGGGGAACTATCTTTTACAGCTCATGTATACTGCAGTACCGGCAGTGACCACACCTGTATATAGCCCTGAGTAGTAATCTGTACAGATCAGTTGCAGTGTGAGCCACGTTGAGTAAACACCTGTTGTACCGTTCTCCGCAGTCTGTGTCTTATTATACACGGACATAACATTGGCGACGAGGCAGGTTCGAACCTACCTGCAACTCTGCATCACCTCCCGGGGATTCGTTCCTGGAGATCAGTGGATTGGAGGTCAAGGCCAGAGACTCGGGCATCGACCACGGACAACTGCCCAGTCATCCAGCAGAGACTCGAGAATTGCGGGGGAGGCTGTCGAGAGCCAGGCTTGGCTTTCCAGTCGAGGTGGTCCAGCGAAACGGGCTGGCAACAGGTAGTGCGCAGACCCTTCCCGGACAGCAGCGGGCTAGAGCCCGACCGAGCGGCACAGCAAAGGGCCGAGCAGCGTCGACGGGGGAGAGAGAGAGAGAGGGCAGAGCGCACAGGGCGCAGCCGGTGTTCAGGGGCCGAGCAGCGTCGGAGAGAGGGAGAGAGAGACACGCAGAAACCCGCGAGGCGCCGCCATTGCCACGAGGACCGCCGAGAGCGGCGTTGGCAGCAGCGCAGGAGAAGCGCGCAAAACCTACAGGGCGCCGCCATTGCCACGAGAACCGCCGGGAGCGGGGGAGGAAGGAAAGCGCGGGAGACGCCATTTTAAGCCATTGGGAGACGCCATTTTAAACCACACCCAAAATGGCAGTATCACCGCATTTGACAATGAAGTCGAAGATTGGACTACATATGTCGAACGAATAGAGGTGTACTGCAAGGCAAATGAGGTGTCAGATGACAAGAAAGCGTTGGTATTGTTAAATTTAATGGGTGCAAAGACGTATGGTTTATTACGAAATCTAGTAACCCCAACAAAGCCAATGGAAAAGAGTTTTGAAGACATAGTAACGATACTAAAGGAACATTTAAACTCCACACCGCTGCTGATAGCAGAAAGATTCAAGTTTCACAAACGGAACCAGCATAAGGATGAAAGCAATGCTGATTATTTAACAGAACTGCGCAAACTATCGAAACACTGCCAGTTTGGAGCGGGACTGGCAGATACCTTAAGGGACAAGTTTGTGTGTGGGCTTCAAAGTGAAGGAACCCAGAAACGGCTTTTATCTGAAAAGGACCTTACGCTGGAAAAGGCTTTCAGCATTGCGGTATCATATGAAGCAGCAGCACGGGGCGCTGCAGAGATACAACAGAGACCGCAAGAATGTGGCACAAACGAAATGTCATATGGAACAGAGAAGTGCTATCGCTGCGGCAGAACAACACATGACCAGAATGATTGCTGGTTCAAAGACAAAGTGTGCAGACAGTGTGGAAAAGTAGGACACATAGCACGAGTCTGCAGGTCGGGAAAGAAAACCAGCAATAAGAAACCTACCAAAGAAAAGTATAAGAAGGTACATAAGATGACGGAGAATAGTTCAGACGAACAAAAGAGTGATATTGACTCCGAAAGCAGGGAACTGAGTTGTCTGAAACTACATAATGTGATCACAACGGAGGATCACCGAACCATTTGGGTCACTCTCAAGATAGCAGGAGTCCAGGTAAAGATGGAATTGGACACAGGATCAGCCCTAACAGTCATAAACCGATGGGACTACGAGCGGCTATTCTCACACATACCCTTGAGTGACACAAAAATTATTTTGAAGACGTACACGGGGCAAAAAGTCTACCCCAAAGGAAAAATAAGGGTGACCGTTATATATAACGGTAAGGAAACACAAAAACTAGACCTGTATGTATTACAAGATGGAGGACCACCATTACTGGGACGTGAATGCATCCGGAAAATACAACTGGATTGGCATTCCATACAGGCACTGACTGTGGCTGACAAAAAGGATGACGACGTCACACCTGGGCGACTGTCAAAGATCCTAACTGACGCGAAAGAAGTGTTCCAGCAAGGACTTGGAACACTAAAAGGCATGACAGTGACGATTAAAATTGAAGAAAACGCAAGCCCAAAATTTTTTAAGGCCTTATGCGATCCGCCCAGCCGTCGAAGCAGAGCTGGAGAGTCTGGAACGTTCAGGTGTACTGTCCAAGGTAGACTGGAGCGAGTGGGCTACACCCATCGTCCCTGTGATGAAAAAGTCGTTGAGCAGCACGCCTGGGGAACCAAGGAAGGTTCGCATCTGTGGGGACTTTAAGGTAACAGTGAACCCGGTCCTTCACACCGTACAAATTCCACTTCTGCGGATTGAAGATATTTTCGCCTCGCTATCTGGAGGGAAACGCTTCACTAAGATTGATCTGGCCCAGGCGTATCTGCAAATGGAGGTAGAAGAAGCATCAAAAAAATACCTCACAATCAACACCCATAAAGGTCTCTACCAATACAACCGGCTGGTATTCGGGGTAGCATCAGCTCCGGCTATTTGGCAGAGGGCAATGGAACAAGTCCTGCAAGGGATCCCAGGGACCCAGTGTTATTTGGACGACATCCTGGTCACGGGCGAAAATGACAGTGATCACCTTGCCAACCTGGAGCAGGTGCTCACTAGATTTCAGGAATATGGGCTCTGAGCTAACCGCCCCAAATGCGAGTTTTTTAGAAAACAGATCTCGTATTGTGGCCACGTTATCGATAAAGAGGGGTTACATAAGTCCCCAGAGAAGATTGAGGCAGTAGTCAAGGCTCCAGCACCGGAAAATGTGTCACAGCTGAGGTTATTCCTCGGGCTGGTAAACTACTACCATAAGTTCTTGCCAAATTTGTCTACAATACTACACCCACTGAACATCTTACTGCAAACTGGGGTGCCATGGAAGTGGAGTGACGAATGTAGATGAGCTTTCCAAGAGCAAAACACTAATCACATCGAAAGAGGTATTGGCCCATTACAACCCAGCATTACCAATTCGGTTGGCATGTGATGCGTCACCCTACGGCATTGGAGCGGTGCTGTCGCACAAATTCTCGGACGGCTCAGAGAGGCCAATAGCCTTTGCGTCACGATCACTAACCTCAGCCGAGCGTAACTACGCCCAGATTGACAGGGAGGCCCTCAGCCTAGTGTGGGGAGTGAAAAAGTTAAATCACTATCTGCACGGGCAGAAATTCACCTTGCTGACGGATCACCAGTCTCTTGTCTCCATTTTTAATCCGAAGAAGGGCATTCCGGTGATGACTGCGCAACGACTACAAAGATGGTCACTTTTTCTAGGGGCGCACCACTATGAGATTGAATATAAGGGCACGAAACAGCATGGAAATGCTGATGGGCTATCACGCCTGCCACTGCCTACTGCGGAGGAAGCACCAGCAGTGGATCCTGTCGAAATATTCCATTCGACTATAGTTGAATACCTACCGGTGACTAACGCTTGTATCGAAAAGGAAACCCGAAATGACCCGACACTGTCTCGGGTATATGATTTGACGGTGAAGGGATGGCCAGCACATGGCGACTCACTGTTGCCAGCATTCTCGACAAGGAGAGAACAGCTGTCAGTGTGCCGGGGGACCTTGATGTGTGGATCCCGAGTGGTAATTCCACCCAAGTTAAGGGATAGACTGCTCAATGAGCTTCATGAGGGTCATCTGGGAGGGGTAAAAATGAAAAGCCTAGCCAGGGCTTATGTGTGGTGGCCGGGAATTGATAAACAAATCGAGGACCTGACCAAGAGTTGCTCAGGATGCCAGAAAGTCCAAAATGCACCACCACAGGCCCCTCTACACCCATGGGAGTGGCCCTCATCTCCATGGCAACGGGTGCATATTGATTTTGCTGGTCCATTCATGGACTCAATGTTTTTAATAGCCGTGGATGCACACTCGAAATGGCCTGAGGTCATCAAAATGTCCTCCACCACCACAGAGAAAACTATTGCAGTCCTACGGACCATTTTTGCCAGGAATGGCTTGCCAGAACAGATTTGCTCCGACAACGGACCACAGTTTGTGTCCGAAGAGTTCCGGAGGTTCTTGAAAAAGAATGGGGTAAGGCATTACACATCTGCCCCGTATCATCCAGCCACAAATGGATTGGCTGAGAGGTTCGTACAAACCTTTAAGAAGGCAATAAAGGCTATGTACAATGACAACATTCCGCTGCAGCACAAGGTGGACAATTTCCTGTTCGCCTACCGGAATGCGACACATGCAGTCACCAACCAGGCCCCAGCCATGATGTTCTTTAACCGAAGGTTAAGATCTTGCCTGGATTTGCTCAGACCAAACGTACGAAGAGATGTTGAGAGTAAGCAATTCCAGCACATCCATGAGAAGCCAACAAGGAGCTTCAATGTAGGGCAACCAGTCTTGGCCCGCGACTACCGAACAGAAAAATGGCAGCCAGGAACTATATGCACACGGCAGGGCCCACTAATGTACACAGTGGACGTTGGGGAGAGCATCGTGAGACGCCATGCTAACCAGATCCTAGAGTCACAGGAACAAGTCAACCCCATGCCTTGCCCATACGTACCTGGTGATGAACCCGACGTACAGGTCGCATCTACCCCAGAAACAGTAGCATCGGAAGCTGATGAACCAACCGACGACAGGGGGCCAGAATTGCCTCCGCACCAAGAGCAAGACACTCGGGAAAGGCGCTATCCAGAAAGGATCAGGAAGCCTCCCCAAAGACTGAATATATAAATAGACTATTTTCAGCTAATGTTGCATGTTAAAAGTGTTAATTGTTATTAGTTTGATATTTAATTGTTAAATGAGTGTTATGGTACTATTAATCTAAAAGGGGAGGAATTGTAATGTATATACCTTTACGTGGGGAACTATCTTTTACAGCTCATGTATACTGCAGTACCGGCAGTGACCACACCTGTATATAGCCGGGAGTAGTAATCTGTACAGATCAGTTCCACTGTGAGCCACGTTGAGTAAACACCTGTTGTACCGTTCTCCGCAGTCTGTGTCTTATTATACACGGACGTAACAGTTGGGGCCAGGAAACTGGAAACTGTTAAAGTGACGGAGGGCGTCGGAGGAGTCGCGAATGTAGGTGGGAAGAGACCGGTCCAGGGGAGAAAAAATAGAGTTGAGATTATTTGTACTGCAGTTCTTTTACCACCCTGCAGGAGAAATTAGTGGACATTGTTCCAATAAAGCATTTTGTAAAAGTCTAATGAATGACAAAATGTAAAATATAAGCAGCAGCTGAACCGCTACAAATGTCTATTACTTAACTGGGGGTGGGGGGGGAATTAAAATCCAGCAGCAAAGCTCCCAATCTGCCTCTTATCGCCGTTAAAGGAGCTTGTTTTTCAGTTACTGGTCTGCAGCAACTGCTAATATTATCACCTGCTTTGTGAAGCAACAATTGCCTCTGGTTTTCCTGCCCTGACATGTGCAAAGCTCAGACAAAATACAAAAGGAATATGTGCAACTGGAAAGAAACCTGAGGCTGCAAGGTCTGCACAGGGCAATGGCACTTAATCTTAGGGCTAATTCTACTCTACCTGATAGGATCCAACTGGATATGAGTGCCTCTAAGTCGGAAGGTTGTGGGTGCAAGTCCCACTCCATAGACTTGAGTGCATAAGCTAGGCCAACACTCCAGTGCAGTGCTGAGGGAGTGCTGCACTGTCAGAGGTGCTGTCTTTTGGATGCGACGTTAATCCGAGGCCCCGTCTGCTCTCTCAGATGAACATAAAAGATCCCACGGCACTATTCGAAGAAGAGCAGGGGCGTTCTCCATGGTGTCCTGGCCAATATTTCTCCCTCAACCAACACCACTAAAACAAATTATCTGGTCATTATCACATTACTATTTGTGGAACCTTGCTGTGCGCAAATTCTCTGCCGCATTTTCTACATTACAACAGTGATTACACTTCAAAAGTACTCCATTGGCTGTAAAGCGCTTTGGGACATCTTGAGGTCATGAATAGATCTTTTTTTCTTTCTCGATATTGAAACAGAAACGTTTCATTAGGGCTTGGGAGAAGTTGGGCCAGGCTGGCGACAGTCGTTCATGTGATGGGTAGGATGCGGAGCCCTCCTGGATCCAGAGGGACTACAGCTGCAGGAGGTGGCACTAGTCGAGCCGCTCGAGCAGTGAAATTCTGAGCTCCAGGGCCAGCGAACTACACTTCACAGTGTGCCCAAGGAGGAAAGGTATCTCGAGGATGTTTTCCAAGAGGTGGTCACCCACCCATAGAGAGGGGGATGCTGCAATAGACGGGAACAAATTATAGAATCGTACAGCACAGAAGGAGGCCATTCGGCCCATTGTGTCTGTGCCTGATTTTTTTTCAAGTCTTTTTTTCTTTATTGTCAGGGAAGGGCTGTGGACGGGGGGGGCAGTGTTATCGGAGGTGATCTTGAATTGGATTTATAAGGGGGAAAGGTAGTGCTAGGAATATGCTACAGTTCACGAAGCAGCCCAAAGTGTGTAAATGTGTTGCTGTGGGGGGGGCACGGCACAGATGAGTGCTTTGCTTTCAGTTTTGATTGTTGGAAAATGTTAATCTTCTGAACATTGACTAGGATGTACAATGGGGGCAGTTTGTGCGTGAGCAGGAATTTATCGAGGTTATGGGAGATTTGATTCTGAAACAGCATGTGAGGGAACCAACAGGCAAAGGTGCGAGACTGGATTTGATATTAATTAATAAAGGGGAGTGATGAGCCAAGTTGAAGTAAGGAAACATCAGAGGTGCTGGTACGGTAGAGATGTGGAAAAAATGCATGAGGATTCTATGCAAGCTGACTGAGGCTTTGAGGGAATGCATGAAAGCACTAAGATAGGAGGAAATATTTAGAGGAAAGGATGTAGAAGGACAGTGGGGATTTTTAAAGGGTTATTTTTAAGATCCAAACATTAATTTATCCCTGAAATACGTTGTGGGAAAATAAAAGTAAAACCAATGTGGAGAATGAAGGAAATCATATAAGGAATTAGGAGAATAGATAAAGCATATAAACTTAAAAAGATCAAGAAAAGTGTAGGATAGAGAGACTTATAAAGGAAGGTTGAGACGCTAAGGGGGAACACAGCAAAACATTGTTGTCAAGTTAAAAGAGAACAGCAACGCCTTCTTCAAATCCATCAGAAGCAAGGAAAGGCATTAGAATGCCGAGAGATAATAATAAAAGATAATGACTAAGAACAGGAAAGTTACAGAGATACGAATCCACCATCCTGGCCAACACTCCTCCTTCAACCAACACCACCAGATACAGATTATCTGGTCATTCATTCATTTGCTGTTTGTGGGACCTTGGCTGCCACGTTTGCCCACAAAACAACAGTGACCATACTTCAAAAGCAATCCATTGGCTGTACGGTGTTTAGGTGTCCCAAGGCTATGATAAAGCATTATACAAATTCAAGTTCTTTCTTTCTTTGGAACAGTATTTACAGATGAAATTGAAGGAGAAATGACAAAAATGAAGATAGCCAATGAGGAGAAACATTTAATATCACAAGGGAGGATATACTGGAGAAGTTGCAGAAGCCAAAGGTAGAAAAGACCGTAGGGCTACGAAGGAGTTGGCTTAGTAGACCATGAATTCCCCTCACCAATAATTTGAAGAGTACAACTGAACTCAGCTTACATCTCAAAATCAAAAGTAGCAAATGTGATTAACAACAGAAAATGCTGGAAAAACTCAGCTGGCCAGGCAACATCCGTGGAGAGGAAAACAGAGTCAACGTTTCAGTTCGAAGACCCTTCATCAGAACTGAGAAAAAAGCAGGAAATGAAACAGATTAAAAAGCAAGTTTGGGGGCTGGGAAATGGGGGAGGGGATGAAAGAACAAAAGAGAAGGTCTGAGAGGTGAAGAGACATTAAGAGATTTTCAAGGCGAGACGAGATGGTAATAGGACAGGTAAAGAGACAAAGGATGGCTCTAGATGAAGTGTGAAATGCGCTGGCAGAATGAAAGACAGCTGCCATGTGGGAGAGAAAAAAAAAGGAAAAGGCACAAACCAAAAGTGTGGATAAAAAATATATAAAAATATGTTAGGGGCCGAGGTTATGAACTGAAATTGTTGAACTCGATAATGAGTCCGGAAGGCTGTAAAGTGCCTAATCGGAAGATGAGGTGCTGTTCCTCGATAAGGTGCTGGTTCCTCTTTTTAATAATGGGACTCAGGATCAACTGTTAAATTGTAGAGCTATAAGCCTGATCTGAATTTTGGAGAAATTGTTTGAATCTATTATAATGGATGGTGTAAGGGAGCACCTTGAGGGACTGATATAATTAGAGATAGGCAGCATGGGTTTGGAGTGGCAGATCACATTTGACCAATTTATTGGATTACTTTGATAAGGTAAAAGATCTAGTAGAATGGGGTGAAACAGTGGATGTTGTATATCTGAATGTCACAAAGGCTTTTGACCCTGTCCCACTGAAAAGACTACTGCATAAGGAGAGAGATAGTAACATATGGCACTGAATTAGAAATTGGCTGGTTGATAAACACCAGGGAGTTGTAGTACCTGGGGAGATATCTGGCCAGAACCAGGCTGTTAATAGTGTGCCACAGGGGTCATGTTAGGACTACATTTATTAATAATTTTTACAATTTGATTTGGAGGACACAAACTTGGAAGAATTTGAAGATAATGAGAAGCAATGTGCAAATTCCAAGAAGCTAAGCCAGTGGGCAAAGAAGTGGCAGATGCAGTTTAAAGTTATATAATTGTGAGATTCAGGCGAAGAAGCATAGTGTTGGCTATATATGAAATGGAATTGTGTTTGCACAATCTTGGACAGCTCAGAAAACCATCAGTGGTGTGTTCACAGGCAGTTAGGAAAAGAAACAGAACATTAGGCTATATTGCTAGAGGTGCAACTTACAAGCCAGGAGAGGTCATTCTAAAATTATAAATGGCCTGATGAAACCTACACAATGTGTAGGGAAACCACATCTGGGATACAGTGTACAGTGTAAACCACATCTAGAGTTCAACATGCCGGGAGACTACATCTGGAGCAGAGTACAGTTTTGGACTTGCAATTTTAAAAGTAATTAATCACAGCAAGTGCAAAGGAGGAAAATTAAATTCCAGAACTAAGCACACAGAGCTATGACGACAGCTTAGCCTCCTGCGATATTATCTATTGACTACTAGCTGGGGAGCCCCGCGTTACGAGGGCAATTTTGGGGCGCTTGGTCTCCCTGCCCCTGTGTGTCCCCCCTCTCCCTGTCATGTCCTCTCCCTGTCCTATCCCTCCCTCCCCTCCCCTCTCTCCCTCCCCTCCCCTCCTCTCCCTCCCTCCCCTCCCCTGTCTCCCTCCCCTCCCCCACCCCCACACCTACCCTCCCCCACCCCCTCCCCTCCCCCGCTCCCCTCTGTCCCTCTGTCCGGCCCCTCCCCCTGCCTAGCACCTGAGATCCGGTGCCGTTGCGATAGCGGCCGTGCGGGGCCTAGCGCTTAAGGCGCGGTCGGGTTCTGAGGCCGGGACGGACCGGAGCTGAGGTCCCCCGCGTATCGCGCGGCTGATGGACGGCCGCTGCGGGCGGGCGGCGCATGCGCGGTCAGTGCGGGCGGCGCATGCGCGGTCAGTGCGGGCGGCGCATGCGTGGTCAGTGCGGGCGGCGCGAGGCGGCCCGCGGGGAGCAGGCAAGGGCGGCTTGGCGGCCGTTAGCGAGCGGGAAACTTCGGGCGGCCCGCCCGCGCTCCGTCCGCGACACCGTGAAACCTGAGAGGGGGAAGTAGAGAGAGACAGAGAGGGAAGAGGAGAAGGAGAGGGAAGAGGAGAGAGGGAAGAGGAGAAGGAGAGAGAGGGAAGAGGAGAAGGAGAGAGAGGGAAATTTTTTGAGCTTCAGGCCCCGAGTCCCCCCTGCGCGAGGGTGAGGAGGAGGGGGGGGTTGCTAAACACAATATAAAACTCAAATAAATTGTTAATTAATTCCCTAACACATAATTCAAATATTTACCTTACTTCCCTAACACACTGAAAGTGTGGGGAAAAAAATCGTGAAAAATCAAGATGGCGGCCACTCACCTCGGTTCAGAAGGATAAGGCCCGCCCACACACGCACCAATTGGTCGACCGGTCAGGTCACCGAAGCGTAGGATTGGTCAATCGTCGAGTCACTCGCCACTCAACTGTAGGAAGGAACCCGCCGTCCGATTGGTCGACCTCGACGTCACACGGTCGCTAATGGCTAATGAGCGGAAGGCTGAAAATTTTTCGGATACCGCGGGCGGGATTTTTGTGCGGCCGAAACGTAAATACGCCTATGACCGGTCCGGAATCGCAAGCTTTCTTTTGAGGCGACGCGCGCGTCGGTACGCTCTGTAACTTTCAAACGTATAGAGAACGGACAGACAGACAGACAGACAGAAGAGCTCTTTTATATATATAGATAGAAGACTAAGGGATGATTTTATAGAAGCATTTAAGATATACTAGCTGGAGTGCCCAGCGGTGCCGAGGGTTTTTTGAGGGCATGTTGTTGTTGGAAGAGAGAGAGAGAGAAACTGGGGGGAGAAGAGAGAGACTGGGGGGGGGGAGAGAGCGACTGGGGGGAAGGGGGGGAAGGGGGGGAGAGAGTGACTGGGGGGAAGAGAGAGAGAGAGAGAGACTGGGAGGGGAGAGAGCGACTGGGGGGAAGAGAGAGAGAGAGAGACGGGGGGAGAGAGGGAGAGGGAAAGAGAGAGGGGGAGGGAGAGAGAGAGCGAGAGAGACTGGGGGGAGAAGCGAGAGGTGGGGGGAAGAGAGAGAGAGATACTGCTGGGTTTAGTTTGGGATTAGCCTGGAGAGAGAGGGGGGGAAAGAACGCCTCAGGCCTGGCCCGATGGACCCCTGTGAAGGAAGGAAGGAAGGAAGAAGGCGAGCTCTCCCTCCCTCTCCCACCCCCTCACTCTTTCCCTCCCTCACCCTCTCTCTCTCCCTCCCCGTCTCTCCCTGCTTTACTCTCTCTCCCTCCCTCCCCTTTCCTCTACCTCCCTGCCCCTCTCCTCTCCCTCCCCCCTCCTCACCCTCCCTCCCCCTCTCCTCTCCCTCCCTCCCCTCTCCTCTCCCTCCCTCCCCCTCTCCTCACCCTCCCTCTCCTCACCCTCCCTCCCCCTCTCCTCTCCCTCCCTCCCCCTCTCTCTCCCTCCCCGCTCTCTCCCTCCCCCTCTCGTCTCCCTCCCTCCTCTCCCTCCTTCCCTCCCTCCCTCCTCTCCTCTCCCTCCTTCCCTCCCTCCCTCCTCTCCCTCCCTCCTCTCTCCTCACCCTCCCTCCCCCTCTCTTCACCCTCCCTCCCCCTCTCCTCTCCCTCCCTTCCCCTCTCCTCTCCCTCCTTTCCCCTCTCCTCTACCTCCCTGCCCCTCTCCTCTCCCTCCCCCTCTTCTCACCCTCCCTCCCCCTCTCCTCCCCCTCCCTCCCCCTCTCCTATCCCTCCCTCCCCCTCTCCTCCCCCTCCCTCCCCCTCTCCTCCCCCTCCCCCTCTCCTCTCCCTCCCTCCCCCTCTCCTCTCCCTCCCTCCCCCCTCCTCACCCTCCCTCCCCCTCCCTCCCCCTCCCCTTTCCCTCCCCGCTCTCTCTCCCTCTCCCTCCCCCTCTCGTCTCCCTCTCTCCTCTCCCTCCTTCCCTCCATCCCTCCTCTCCTCTCCCTCCTTCCGTCCCTCCCTCCTCTCCCGCCCTCCTCTCCCTCCCTCCTCTCTCCTCACCCTCCCTCCCTTCACCCTCCCTCCCCTCTCCTCTCCCTCCCTTCCCCTCTCCTCTCCCTCCCTTCCCCTCTCCTCTCCCTCCCTCCCCCTCTCCTCTCCCTCCCTCCCCCGCTCCCTCCCTCCCCCTCTCCTCTCCCTCCCTCCCCCTCTCCTCTCCCTCCCCCTCTCCTCTCCCTCCTCTCTCATCTCCCTCCCCTCCCCCTGTCCTCTCCCTCGCCCTGTCCTCTCCCTCCCCCTGTCTCTCCCTGATTTCCTCTCTCTCCCTCCCTCCCCCTCTCTCTCTCTCCCTCTCTCCCCCTCTTTCTCTCTCTTTCCTCCAAGCCCGGACGCGGTGAGCCGAAGCCCCCATGTGCGGATCAGCGCCTCAGGGCCAGCTGGTGCGCGGCCGAGCGCGCGAGGCCCGGCCCGACTCTCAGGCCCCGCTCCGGGCCGCCGCCGACGTTCACGCGCTCGCTGTCTCCCGCCCCGCCAGCCTTTACCAAGATGACGGCGATGGCTACGCTCGGCTCAGTCCCGCCGCACCAGCCTTTACCAAGATGGCGGCGATCGTGGCCCGCTGGTTTGGAATCGGGCCCAGCGGGACGGGCGGTGCCTAGCTCGGGCATGGCTGGCGCGCAGAGGCCGAGGCTTCGAGGCCTGAGGCCTGCAGGCAGCTCATCCACCGCCGAGGGGGGGAAAGCCCGAGTCCCCTTTGCAAAAGGATTTTTTTTCCTTTTAAAACCAACTTTTTTTTGTTGGAAATCTATATTTCAAAATAAACACACAGAAATTGGGAAAAATAAATCAATAGTTAGGAATCAAGATGGCGGCCACTCACCTCAGCTCAGAAGGATTAGGCCCGCCCACACACGCAATGAAATGCCCCCCGTGATGCACCGATTGGTCAACCATCAGGTCACTCAACTGTAGGATTGGTCAACCATCATGTCACTCAACGCTATCCCCTGTAGGATGGCCTGCCCACACACACAATGAACCCCCCACCCCCCGTGATGCACCGATTGGTCAACCATCACGTCACTCAACGCTATCCCCTGTACGATTGGTCAACCATCACGTCACTCAACGCTATCCCCTGTACGATTGGTCAACCATCACGTCACTCAACGCTAATGAGTGGGATTTTGCCGTTTTTTTTAACCTTTTTTGTATACTGTCCGAACAATTTTTGTCTGACCAAAAAGTAAATACGCCTATTAGACTCCCCTAATGATAAGCTTTCTTTTGATACGACATATGTGTACTTTTGATTGTATAGCCGGACAGACAGACAGACAAACAGACAGACAAACAGACAAACAGACAAACTCTTTTATATATACAGATGAAGAGTTTGGAAATTGTGGATTCAGCAAAATTTCCCTGTCATAAATGAAGTGCAAGAACCAGGGGATATAATTTCAAATTAAGGATGACAAAAACATAGGGAATGCAGGCAACATTTTCTGTGAAACATTGTAAAAATATAGAAGATATTACCAGCGAAGGTGGTGGAACAGGTTTAACAAAGGGACTGAACAGATTTCTATCTGGAAATAGGATTCAGGGTTTTTAGAATTACACTAAGGTAATCTTATGGGATGTTGGATGAGGGTGCGATAGGTTAGACGGAGCAGTGGCTATCCTTGGCCAAATGTGTTACTATAACAAAGTGAAGTTTTCAATCATGGACACAATTGACAAATGAAGATACCAACGAAGCAGTGATCATTCATCATGCTTGGTGGATTTCATACTAACCAAGATTAGAAGTTATAGTCCTGGGCAATGAGCACCAGAATAAGTATCAAGCATTCATTGCAAGGCAGGCAATTACAAAGTAAAGCTCCTTCTACAAGCTTTACTTTGTATGTCAACCATTCCCAGGGCAGAAACAGCACGGGTTAGATACAGAGTAAAGCTCCCTCTACACTGCCCCATCAAACACTCCCAGGGCAGGTACAGCACAGGTTAGATACAGAGTAAAGCTCCCTCTACACTGTCCCATCAAACACTCCCAGGGCAGGTACAGCACGGGTTAGATACAGAGTAAAGCTCCCTCTACACTGTCCCATCAAACACTCCCAGGGCAGGTACAGCACGGGTTATATACAGAGTAAAGCTCCCTCTACACTGTCCCATCAAACATTCCCAGGGCAGGTACAGCACGGGTTAGATACAGAGTAAAGCTCCCTCTACACTGTCCCATCAAACACTCCCAGGGCAGGTACAGCACGGGTTATATACAGAGTAAAGCTCCCTCGACACTGTCCCATCAAACACTCCCAGGGCAGGTACAGCACAGGTTAGATACAGAGTAAAGCTCCCTCTACACTGCCCCATCAAACACTCCCAGGGCAGGTACAGCACAGGTTAGATACAGAGTAAAGCTCCCTCCACACTGTCCCGTCAAACACTCCCAGGGCAGGTACAGCACGGGTTAGATACAGAGTAAAGCTCCCTCTACACTGCCCCATCAAACACTCCCAGGGCAGGTACAGCACGGATTAGATACAGAGTAAAGCTCCCTCTACACTGCCCCATCAAACACTCCCAGGGCAGGTACAGCACGGGTTAGATACAGAGTAAAGCTCCCTCTACACTGCCCCATCAAACACTCCCAGGGCAGGTACAGCACGGGTTAGATACAGAGTAAAGCTCCCTCTACACTGCCCCATCAAACACTCCCAGGGCAGGTGCAGCACAGGTTAGATACAGAGTAAAGCTCGCTCTACACTGTCCCATCAAACACTCCCAGGGCAGGTACAGCACGGGTTAGATACAGAGTAAAGCTCCCTCTACACTGTCCCATCAAACACTCCCAGGGCAGAAACAGCACGGGTTAGATACAGAGTAAAGCTCCCTCTACACTGTTCCATCAAACACTCCCAGGGCAGGTGCAGCACGGGTTAGATACAGAGTAAAGCTCCCTCTACACTGCCCCATCAAACACTACCAGGGCAGGTACAGCACGGGTTAGATACAGAGTAAAGCTCCCTCTACACTGCCCCATCAAACACTACCAGGGCAGGTACAGCACGGGTTAGATACAGAGTAAAGCTCCCTCTACACTGCCCCATCAAACACTCCCAGGGCAGGTACAGCACGGGTTAGATACAGAGTAAAGCTCCCTCTACACTGTCCCATCAAACACTCCCAGGGCAGGTACAGCACGGGTTAGATACAGAGTAAAGCTCCCTCTACACTGCCCCATCAAACACTACCAGGGCAGGTACAGCACGGGTTAGATACAGAGTAAAGCTCCCTCTACACTGCCCCATCAAACACTACCAGGGCAGGTACAGCACGGGTTAGATACAGAGTAAAGTTCTCTCTACACTGCCCCATCAAACACTCCCAGGGCAGGTACAGCACGGGTTAGATACAGAGTAAAGCTCCCTCTACACTGTTCCATCAAACACTCCAGGGCAGGTACAGCACGGGTTAGATACAGAGTAAAGCTCCCTCTACACTGTCCCATCAAACACTCCCAGGGCAGGTACAGCACGGGTTAGATACAGAGTAAAGCTCCCTCTGCACTGTCCCATCAAACACTCCCAGGCCAGGTACAGCACGGGTTAGATACAGAGTAAAGCTCCCTCTACACTGTCCCATCAAACACTCCCAGGGCAGGTACAGCACGGGTTAGATACAGAGTAAAGCTCCCTCTACACTGTCCCATCAAACACTCCCAGGACAGGCACAGCACGGGTTAGATACAGAGTAAAGCTCCCTCTACACTGTCCCATCAAACATTCCCAGGGCAGGCACAGCACGGGTTAGATACAGAGTAAAGCTCCCTCTACACTGTCCCATCAAACACTCCCAGGGCAGGTACAGCAAGGGTTAGATACAGAGTAAAGCTCCCTCTACACTGTCCCATCAAACACTCCCTAGGGCAGGTACAGCACGGGTTAGATACAGAGTAAAGCTCCCTCTACACTGCCCCATCAAACACTCCCAGGGCAGGTACAGCACGGGTTAGATACAGAGTAAAGCACCCTCTACACTGCCCCATCAAACACTCCCAGGACAGGCACAGCACGGATTAGATACAGAGTAAAGCTCCCTCTACACTGTCCCATCAAACACTCCCAGGGCAGGTACAGCACGGATTAGATACAGAGTAAAGCTCCCTCTACACTGTCCCATCAAACACTCCCAGGGCAGGTACAGCACGGGTTAGATACAGAGTAAAGCTCCCTCTACACTGTCCCATCAAACACTCCCAGGGCAGGTACAGCACGGGTTAGATACAGAGTAAAGCACCCTCTACACTGCCCCATCAAACACTCCCAGGGCAGGTACAGCACGGGTTAGATACAGAGTAAAGCTCCCTCTACACTGTCCCAACAAACACTCCCAGGGCAGGTACAGCACGGGTTAGATACAGAGTAAAGCTCCCTCTACACTGTCCCATCAAACACTCCCAGGGCAGGTACAGCACGGGTTAGATACAGAGTAAAGCTCCCTCTACACTGTCCCATCAAACACTCCCAGGGCAGGTACAGCACGGGTTAGATACAGAGTAAAGCTCCCTCTACACTGTCCCATCAAACACAGGTATTAATCTGAAAGCTCAAAGCCCCTTGCTCCCACCCTACTCAATCCATTCCCATTACAGACGATGATTCACAGTGTCACACAGAGCGCTGGCTGAAGGTGTCTGCTCCTACACTGGGGGTCTATGCCACATCTGTATGGAGAATCCAGGAGGCACTGCAGCTTTGACAAAGGGCAGGTCTCAGTCCCAGCCCTGTTCCACAACCATATTTCCCAAAGTTCTCATAAAATTAATCTCAATGATCAGCACCTAACACCCCTATAAGTGTCAATAGTTGCAGTTAGTAATTACCTTCATTGTGTCTTTAATACAGCCTGTGTTTTAAATTGATACTTCACTGTAAGAGCTATGAACTGTAAAACAAACGCTCATAGGCTATTTAACGTCAGCACATTCCTCTGCCGCACTGATGGCAGAGGTAGGACTCACATGGTAGGATCCTGTTGTCAGTTTGAAGTGATTCACCTCCCAACACAAGTCCTTTATATTGACTGCAGTTGCTAAAATCAGTATATCTGCAGCTTATAATTACGAGTGAGTAATGCTCAGTATCGGAATGAGTCTTGGCTCAGTGGGAGCCTGGTCACCGCTGAGTCAGAAGGTGCAGGGTTTGAGCCCCACTGTAGACAGATGTGGCGAGCAGAGATGAGACTTCAGGACTCTGAATGCTGGGATGAGATCCAGTGGGATGCTCATATCTGATGGGAGTAGAGGGGTGACTCACCCACCCACACCGCACCCCCCGCCCCCGCCCCCCCCCACCGCACCGTCCCTATTGGAATCTGGTAGGGAGCAGTGAGGCAGGCTGAGGACCAGCACATGTAAAACAGCACTTTGTGACAGAAACAACTGAGAGTGTATTTGGATCAGTATTAGTGTAAGTGATCAATAGGGTCAGTGTTAATGTGAGCATTGGGGTCAGTATGAGTGGGTATTAGGGTCAGTATTAGTGTGAGTGGGTTATTAGGGTCAGTATTAGTGTGAGTGGTTATTAGGGTCAGTATTAGTGTGAGTGGGTTATTAGGGTCAGTATTAGTGTGAGTGGGTTATTAGGGTCAGTATTAGTGTGAGTGGGTTATTAGGGTCAGTATTAGTGTGAGTGGTTATTAGGGTCAGTATTAGTGTGAGTGGGTTATTAGGGTCAGTATTAGTGTGAGTGGGTTATTAGAGTCAGTATTAGTGTGAGTGGGTTATTAGGGTATTAGTTCGAGTGAGTTATTAGGGCATTAGTGTGAATGGGTATTAGGGTCAGTATTAGTGTGAGTGGGTTATTAGGGTCAGTATTAGTGTGAGTGGTTATTAGGGTCAGTATTAGTGTGAGTGGGTTATTAGGGTCAGTATTAGTGTGAGTGGGTTATTAGAGTCAGTATTAGTGTGAGTGGGTTATTAGGGTATTAGTTCGAGTGAGTTATTAGGGCATTAGTGTGAATGGGTATTAGGGTCAGTATTAGTGTGAGTGGGTTATTAGAGTCAGTATTAGTGTGAGTGGGTTATTAGGGTCAGTATTAGTGTGAGTGAGTTATTAGGGTCAGTATTAGTGTGAGAGGGTTATTAGGGTCAGCATTAGTGTGAATGGGTATTAGGGTCAGTATTAGTGTGAGTGGGTTATTAGAGTCAGTATTAGTGTGAGTGGGTTATTAGAGTCAGTATTAGTGTGAGTGGGTTATTAGGGTCAGTATTAGTGTGAGTGGGTTATTAGAGTCAGTATTAGTGTGAGAGGTTATTAGAGTCAGTATTAGTGTGAGAGGTTATTAGGGTCAGTATTAGTGTGAGTGGGTTATTAGGGTCAGTATTAGTCTGAGTGGGTTATTAGGGTCAGTATTAGTGTGAGTGGGTTATTAGAGTCAGTATTAGTGTGAGTGGGTTATTAGGGTCAGTATTAGTGTGAGTGGGTTATTAGGGTCAGTATTAGTGTGAGTGGGTTATTAGGGTATTAGTTCGAGTGAGTTATTAGGGCATTAGTGTGAATGGGTATTAGGGTCAGTATTAGTGTGAGTGGGTTATTAGAGTCAGTATTAGTGTGAGTGGGTTATTAGAGTCAGTATTAGTGTGAGTGGGTTATTAGGGTCAGTATTAGTGTGAGTGGGTTATTAGAGTCAGTATTAGTGTGAGAGGTTATTAGAGTCAGTATTAGTGTGAGAGGTTATTAGGGTCAGTATTAGTGTGAGTGGGTTATTAGGGTCAGTATTAGTCTGAGTGGGTTATTAGGGTCAGTATTAGTGTGAGTGGGTTATTAGAGTCAGTATTAGTGTGAGTGGTTATTAGGGTCAGTATTAGTGTGAGAGGTTATTAGAGTCAGTATTAGTGTGAGTGGTTATTAGGGTCAGTATTAGTGTGAGAGGTTATTAGGGTCAGTATTAGTCTGAGTGGGTTATTAGGGTCAGTATTAGTGTGAGTGGGTTATTAGAGTCAGTATTAGTGTGAGTGGGTTATTAGGGTCAGTATTAGTGTGAGTGGGTTATTAGAGTCAGTATTAGTGTGAGTGGGTTATTAGAGTCAGTATTAGTGTGAGTGGGTTATTAGGGTCAGTATTAGTGTGAGTGGGTTATTAGGGTCAGTATTAGTGTGAGTGGGTTATTAGAGTCAGTATTAGTGTGAGTGGGTTATTAGAGTCAGTATTAGAGTGAGTGGGTTATTAGGGTCAGTATTAGTGTGAGTGGGTTATTAGGGTCAGTATTAGTGTGAGTGGGTTATTAGGGTCAGTATTAGTGTGAGTGGGTTATTAGGGTCAGTATTAGTGTGAGTGGGTTATTAGAGTCAGTATTAGTGTGAGTGGGTTATTAGAGTCAGTATTAGAGTGAGTGGGTTATTAGGGTCAGTATTAGTCTGAGTGGGTTATTAGGGTCAGTATTAGTGTGAGTGGGTTATTAGAGTCAGTATTAGAGTGAGTGGGTTATTAGGGTCAGTATTAGTCTGAGTGGGTTATTAGGGTCAGTATTAGTGTGAGTGGGTTATTAGAGTCAGTATTAGTGTGAGTGGTTATTAGGGTCAGTATTAGTGTGAGAGGTTATTAGGGTCAGTATTAGTCTGAGTGGGTTATTAGAGTCAGTATTAGTTTGAGTGGGTTATTTGGGTCAGTATTAGTCTGAGTGGGTTATTAGGGTCAGTATTAGTGTGAGTGGTTATTAGGGTCAGTATTAGTGTGAGTGGTTATTAGGGTCAGTATTAGTGTGAGTGGTTATTAGGGTATTAGTGTGAGTGGGTTATTAGAGTCAGTATTAGTGTGAGTGGGTTATTAGGGTCAGTATTAGTCTGAGTGGGTTATTAGGGTCAGTATTAGTGTGAGTGGGTTATTAGGGTCAATATTAGTGTGAGTGGTTATTAGGGTATTAGTGTGAGAGGTTATTAGGGTCAGTATTAGTGTGAGTGGGTTATTAGGGTCAGTATTAGTGTGAGTGGGTTATTAGGGTCAGTATTAGTGTGAGTGGGTTATTAGAGTCAGTATTAGTGTGAGAGGTTATTAGGGTCAGTATTAGTGTGAGAGGTTATTAGGGTCAGTATTAGTGTGAGTGGGTTATTAGGGTCAGTATTAGTGTGAGTGGGTTATTAGGGTCAGTATTAGTGTGAGAGGGTTATTAGGGTCAGTATTAGTGTGAGTGGGTTATTAGGGTCAGTATTAGTGTGAGTGGTTATTAGGGTATTAGTGTGAGTGGGTATTAGAGTCAGTATTAGTGTGAGTGGGTTATTAGAGTCAGTATTAGTGTGAGTGGGTTATTAGAGTCAGTATTAGTGTGAGTGGGTTATTAGAGTCATTATTAGTGTGAGTGGGTTATTAGGGTATTAGTGTGAGAGGGTTATTAGGGTCAGTATTAGTGTGAGTGGGTTATTAGGGTCAGTATTAGTGTGAGTGGTTATTAGGGTATTAGTGTGAGAGGGTTATTAGGGTCAGTATTAGTGTGAATGGGTATTAGAGTCAGTATTAGTGTGAGTGGGTTATTAGAGTCAGTATTAGTGTGAGTGGGTTATTAGAGTCAGTATTAGTGTGAGTGGGTTATTAGAGTCAGTATTAGTGTGAGTGGGTTATTAGAGTCAGTATTAGTGTGAGTGGGTTATTAGGGTCAGTATTAGTGTGAGTGGGTTATTAGGGTCAGTATTAGTGTGAGAGGTTATTAGGGTCAGTATTAGTGTGAGTGGGTTATTAGAGTCAGTATTAGTGTGAGTGGGTTATTAGAGTCAGTATTAGTGTGAGTGGGTTATTAGAGTCAGTATTAGTGTGAGTGGGTTATTAGAGTCAGTATTAGTGTGAGAGGTTATTAGGGTCAGTATTAGTGTGAGTGGGTTATTAGAGTCAGTATTAGTGTGAGTGGGTTATTAGAGTCAGTATTAGTGTGAGTGGGTTATTAGGGTCAGTATTAGTGTGAGTGGGTTATTAGGGTCAGTATTAGTGTGAGTGGGTTATTAGAGTCAGTATTAGTGTGAGTGGGTTATTAGGGTCAGTATTAGTGTGAGAGGTTATTAGGGTCAGTATTAGTGTGAGTGGGTTATTAGAGTCAGTATTAGTGTGAGTGGGTTATTAGAGTCAGTATTAGTGTGAGTGGGTTATTAGAGTCAGTATTAGTGTGAGTGGGTTATTAGGGTCAGTATTAGTGTGAGAGGGTTATTAGGGTATTAGTGTGAGTGGGTTATTAGAGTCAGTATTAGTGTGAGTGGTTATTAGGGTATTAGTGTGAGAGGGTTATTAGGGTCAGTATTAGTGTGAGTGGTTATTAGGGTCAGTATTAATGTCAGTGGCTATTAGGGTATTAGTGTGAGAGGGTTATTAGGGTCAGTATTAATGTCAGTGGGTATTAGGGTATTAGTGTGAGAGGGTTATTAGGGTCAGTATTAGTGTGAGTGGGTTATTAGGGTCAGTATTAGTGTGAGTGGTTATTAGGGTCAGTATTAGTGTGAGAGGGTTATTAGGGTCAGTATTAGTGTGAGTGGTTATTAGGGGCAGTATTAGTGTGAGAGGGTTATTAGGGTCAGTATTAGTGTGAGTGGTTATTAGGGTCAGTATTAGTGTGAGAGGGTTATTAGGGTCAGTATTAGTGTGAGAGGGTTATTAGGGTCAGTATTAGTGTGAGTGGTTATTAGGGTCAGTATTAGTGTGAGAGGGTTATTAGGGTCAGTATTAGTGTGAGTGGTTATTAGGGTATTAGTGTGAGTGGGTTATTAGGGTCAGTATTAGTGTGAGTAGTTATTAGGGTCAGTATTAGTGTGAGTGGTTATTAGGGTCAGTATTAGTGTGAGTGGTTATTAGGGTCAGTATTAGTGTGAGTGGTTATTAGGGTCAGTATTAGTGTGAGTGGTTATTAGGGTATTAGTGTGAGTGGGTTATTAGGGTCAGTATTAGTGTGAGTAGTTATTAGGGTCAGTATTAGTGTGAGAGGTTATTCGGGTCAGTATTAGTGTGAGTGGTTATTAGGGTCAGTATTAGTGTGAGTGGGTTATTAGGGTCAGTATTAGTGTGAGTGGTTATTAGGGTCAGTATTAGTGTGAGTGGGTTATTAGGGTCAGTATTAGTGTGAGTGGGTTATTAGGGTCAGTATTAGTGTGAGTGGGTTATTAGGGTCAGTATTAGTGTGAGTGGTTATTAGGGTCAGTATTAGTGTGAGTGGGTTATTAGGGTCAGTATTAGTGTGAGTGGTTATTAGGGTCAGTATTAGTGTGAGAGGTTATTAGGGTCAGTATTAGTGTGAGAGGGTTATTAGGGTCAGTATTAGTGTGAGTGGGTTATTAGGGTCAGTATTAGTGTGAGTGGTTACTAGGGTCAGTATTAGTGTGAGAGGTTATTAGGGTCAGTATTAGTGTGAGAGGTTATTAGGGTCAGTATTAGTGTGAGTGGTTATTAGGGTCAGTATTAGTGTGAGTGGTTATTAGGGTCAGTATTAGTGTGAGTGGTTATTAGGGTCAGTATTAGTGTGAGAGGTTATTAGGGTCAGTATTAGTGTGAGTGGGTTATTAGGGTCAGTATTAGTGTGAGTGGGTTATTAGGGTCAGTATTAGTGTGAGTGGGTTATTAGGGTCAGTATTAGTGTGAGTGGGTTATTAAGGTCAGTATTAGTGTGAGTGGGTTATTAGGGTCAGTATTAGTGTGAGTGGTTATTAGGGTCAGTATTAGTGTGAGAGGTTATTAGGGTCAGTATTAGTGTGAGTGGGTTATTAGGGTCAGTATTAGTGTGAGTGGGTTATTAGGGTCAGTATTAGTGTGAGAGGTTATTAGGGTATTAGTGTGAGTGGTTATTAGGGTCAGTATTAGTGTGAGTGGGTTATTAGAGTCAGTATTAGTGTGAGTGGGTATTAGGGTCAGTATTAGTGTGAGTGGTTATTAGGGTCAGCATTAGTGTGAGTGGGTTATTAGGGTCAGTATTAGTGTGAGTGGGTTATTAGGGTCAGTATTAGTGTGAGTGGGTTATTAGGGTCAGTATTAGTGTGAGTGGTTATTAGGGTATTAGTGTGAGAGGGTTATTAGGGTCAGTATTAGTGTGAGTGGGTTATTTGGGTCAGTATTAGTGTGAGTGGTTATTAGGGTCAGTATTAGTGTGAGTGGTTATTAGGGTCAGTATTAGTGTGAGTGGTTATTAGGGTATTAGTGTGAGAGGGTTATTAGGGTCAGTATTAGTGTGAGTGGGTTATTTGGGTCAGTATTAGTGTGAGTGGTTATTAGGGTATTAGTGTGAGAGGGTTATTAGGGTCAGTATTAGTGTGAGTGGGTTATTAGGGTCAGTATTAGTGTGAGAGGGTTATTAGGGTCAGTATTAGTGTGAGAGGGTTATTAGGGTCAGTATTAGTGTGAGTGGGTTATTAGGGTCAGTATTAGTGTGAGTGGTTATTAGGGTCAGTATTAGTGTGAGTGGGTTATTTGGGTCAGTATTAGTGTGAGTGGTTATTAGGGTCAGTATTAGTGTGAGTGGTTATTAGGGTCAGTATTAGTGTGAGTGGGTTATTAGGATATTAGTGTGAGAGGGTTATTAGGGTCAGTATTAGCGTGAGTGGGTTATTAGGGTCAGTATTAGTGTGAGAGGGTTATTAGGGTCAGTATTAGTGTGAGAGGGTTATTAGGGTCAGTATTAGTGTGAGTGGTTATTAGGGTCAGTATTAGTGTGAGTGGGTTATTTGGGTCAGTATTAGTGTGAGTGGTTATTAGGGTCAGTATTAGTGTGAGTGGTTATTAGGGTATTAGTGTGAGAGGGTTATTAGGGTCAGTATTAGTGTGAGAGGGTTATTAGGGTCAGTATTAGTGTGAGTGGTTATTAGGGTATTAGCGTGAGTGGGTTATTAGGGTCAGTATTAATGTCAGTGGGTATTAGGGTATTAGTGTGAGAGGGTTATTAGGGTCAGTATTAGTGTGAGAGGGTTATTAGGGTCAGTATTAGTGTGAGTGGTTATTAGGGTCAGTATTAGTGTGAGAGGGTTATTAGGGTCAATATTATTGTGAGTGGGTATTAGGGTATTAGTGTGAGTGGGTTATTAGGGTCAGTATTAGTGTGAGTGGGTTATTAGGGTCAGTATTAGTGTGAGTGGTTATTAGGGTCAGTATTAGTGTGAGTGGTTATTAGGGTCAGTATTAGTGTGAGTGGTTATTAGGGTCAGTATTAGTGTGAGAGGTTATTAGGGTCAGTATTAGTGTGAGTGGGTTATTAGGGTCAGTATTAGTGTGAGTGGGTTATTAGGGTCAGTATTAGTGTGAGTGGGTTATTAGGGTCAGTATTAGTGTGAGTGGGTTATTAAGGTCAGTATTAGTGTGAGTGGGTTATTAGGGTCAGTATTAGTGTGAGTGGTTATTAGGGTCAGTATTAGTGTGAGAGGTTATTAGGGTCAGTATTAGTGTGAGTGGGTTATTAGGGTCAGTATTAGTGTGAGTGGGTTATTAGGGTCAGTATTAGTGTGAGAGGTTATTAGGGTATTAGTGTGAGTGGTTATTAGGGTCAGTATTAGTGTGAGTGGGTTATTAGAGTCAGTATTAGTGTGAGTGGGTATTAGGGTCAGTATTAGTGTGAGTGGTTATTAGGGTCAGCATTAGTGTGAGTGGGTTATTAGGGTCAGTATTAGTGTGAGTGGGTTATTAGGGTCAGTATTAGTGTGAGTGGGTTATTAGGGTCAGTATTAGTGTGAGTGGTTATTAGGGTATTAGTGTGAGAGGGTTATTAGGGTCAGTATTAGTGTGAGTGGGTTATTTGGGTCAGTATTAGTGTGAGTGGTTATTAGGGTCAGTATTAGTGTGAGTGGTTATTAGGGTCAGTATTAGTGTGAGTGGTTATTAGGGTATTAGTGTGAGAGGGTTATTAGGGTCAGTATTAGTGTGAGTGGGTTATTTGGGTCAGTATTAGTGTGAGTGGTTATTAGGGTATTAGTGTGAGAGGGTTATTAGGGTCAGTATTAGTGTGAGTGGGTTATTAGGGTCAGTATTAGTGTGAGAGGGTTATTAGGGTCAGTATTAGTGTGAGAGGGTTATTAGGGTCAGTATTAGTGTGAGTGGGTTATTAGGGTCAGTATTAGTGTGAGTGGTTATTAGGGTCAGTATTAGTGTGAGTGGGTTATTTGGGTCAGTATTAGTGTGAGTGGTTATTAGGGTCAGTATTAGTGTGAGTGGTTATTAGGGTCAGTATTAGTGTGAGTGGGTTATTAGGATATTAGTGTGAGAGGGTTATTAGGGTCAGTATTAGCGTGAGTGGGTTATTAGGGTCAGTATTAGTGTGAGAGGGTTATTAGGGTCAGTATTAGTGTGAGAGGGTTATTAGGGTCAGTATTAGTGTGAGTGGTTATTAGGGTCAGTATTAGTGTGAGTGGGTTATTTGGGTCAGTATTAGTGTGAGTGGTTATTAGGGTCAGTATTAGTGTGAGTGGTTATTAGGGTATTAGTGTGAGAGGGTTATTAGGGTCAGTATTAGTGTGAGAGGGTTATTAGGGTCAGTATTAGTGTGAGTGGTTATTAGGGTATTAGCGTGAGTGGGTTATTAGGGTCAGTATTAATGTCAGTGGGTATTAGGGTATTAGTGTGAGAGGGTTATTAGGGTCAGTATTAGTGTGAGAGGGTTATTAGGGTCAGTATTAGTGTGAGTGGTTATTAGGGTCAGTATTAGTGTGAGAGGGTTATTAGGGTCAATATTATTGTGAGTGGGTATTAGGGTATTAGTGTGAGTGGGTTATTAGGGTCAGTATTAGTGTGAGTGGGTTATTAGGGTCAGTATTAGTGTGAGTGGTTATTAGGGTCAGTATTAGTGTGAGTGGGTTATTAGGGTCAGTATTAGTGTGAGTGGGTTATTAGGGCATTAGTGTGAGTGGGTTATTTGGGTCAGTATTAGTGTGAGTGGGTTATTAGGGTCAGTATTAGTGTGAGTGGGTTATTAGGGTCAGTATTAGTGTGAGTGGTTATTAGGGTCAGTATTAGTGTGAGTGGGTTATTAGGGTCAGTATTAATGTCAGTGGGTATTAGGGTATTAGTGTGAGTGGGTTATTTGGGTCAGTATTAGTGTGAGTGGGTTATTAGGGTCAGTATTAGTGTGAGTGGGTTATTAGGGTCAATATTAGTGTGAGTGGTTATTAGGGTCAGTTTAGTGTGAGAGGGTTATTAGGGTCAGTATTAGTGTGAGTGGTTATTAGGGTATTAGTGTGAGTGGGTTATTAGGGTCAGTATTAGTGTGAGTGGTTATTGGGGTCAGTATTAATGTCAGTGGGTATTAGGGTATTAGTGTGAGTGGGTATTAGGGTCAGTATTAGTGTCAGTGGATATTAGGGTCAGGGGCAGGTAGTCGCCCCAATATTTGATGCTCTTGTTTCCGTCTGATCTTTGCAGCATTGACATTTTCCTCCTTTGAACCGCCGCAGACATCTGATACACACACAGCTTCTGTCAGTGCAGTCCTTGATGATATAAAGCCTCAAGACGGAGAGACCGTTTCACTTTCACCTTCCCAACGTGTGGATACGCAGGTTGTGTGCACATCCCTTCACCAACCATCAACTTGCCCTTGAGTCTGGGACACGGGTCCAACTATTGCCAAGGAGTCTCTGGGTATTGGCCAGGACAAAGCTTCACTCACCTCCCTCCAGCCCTTTCCTCCTCTCTGTCTCTCTCTTTATCTGTGCCCTCTGTCTCTTTTTGTATTTCTTTCTCTCTATATATATCTTCTTTGCCCACTCTCTGTCTGGCTATGCTCTCTTTCTCTATTTCTCTCGCTATCTTTCTCTTTTTCTGTCTTCTCTCTGACCTCTATCTCTCTTTGCCCTCTGTCTCTCTATATTTCTCTCTATCTCTCTACCCTCTGTCCACTCTCTCTCTCTCTGTCTTTATGTCTTCTCTCTCTTTGTATTTCTCTTTTTCTCCTCTCTCTGTCTTCTCTTTCTCTGCCCTTTCTCTGTATCTCTCTCTTTCTGCCACCTGTCCACTCATTCATTCTGCATCTATGCCCTCTCTGTATTTCTGTCTCTCTACCTTCTGTTTTTCTCTACCCCTTCTCAGTGTCTCAGTGTCCTCTATTTCTCTCCCCCTACTCTCTCTCTGACCTCTATCTATTGCCCTCTCTCTTTCTCTCTCTCTGTTCCCTTGCTGTTTGCATTTCTCTTTCTTTCTACCGTCTTTCTGGCATCTATCTATCTATGATAGATGTATTCATTCCTCTCTTCCTTTCTCGTGTCAGAAAACCGTTTGCAGCGAATTGCTGAAATGATCCACAGCCGACTGGGCAACAAGTCGGAATGTGACGCAGGGGCGGCGATGCCGAGCCCCCTGCCCAGGTACAACAGTGAGATGCCGAGTACACTGCGGACACGGAGGGAGTCAGCCCGAGACAAGTCGCAATGTGCTGCTGAACTTCCAAACCCGGCTCAATGCACCCGCACCCAGCGCGGGAGGGACACTAATCGCGTCCACCCCCCGAGGATCGCCTACCTTGCTGCGGATCTGGCCGGAGGTGGACACTTTGCGGATCAGTTTGTGGGGATCCTCCTGCTCTCCATCGCTGTCCGAGGACTCGTCCCCCGCCTCGGGATGCGCCGACCTGTCCGGGTCCAGCGAGAAAACTGACTCGCGGTTGTCCCGGGAAATGCACATGTCTGGGTGCAGTTTCTGAGCCATGGCCCGGGATCCCAGTTCTGCCCTCCTCCCCTCCGAGTGTGGCATGCAAAAAAAAGGCGAGCTGAGACTGCAGAGGGAGAGGCACACGTGTTGCAGTTTGTTTTGGCTCTGGAACAGCCCTGTGTGTCTCTCACACACACTGATTGCGGGCTCTCTCTCCCTGCATCACTCATATGCGGATGTGTGGGGACCAAACAATCATTTGCATGTCCTTGCCGCCAGAGAGAGAGAGAGAAAAGATGAAACCAAAAGCGGGCCGGATCGATAGAACATTGGAGAGATGGCAACGGGAACCCAAGGGCAACAGGAATAGCTGAGACCTTTGCCAAATTGATCTGACTCAAGACTCGCAGATGCTCACACAGAGCTAGTTTCAAGGCAAGGGGTCAGGGAAGCTGGCGGCTGCTCCGAAGGGTTTAATTTTTTTTAAATTTATTTCACACCAGGTCCTGCTGCCAAATGCGTCGAGCAGCCCACAGAATACACCAGAAATGGTCAATGCATCCTAAGGTTGTAACAAAGGGTACCACAGGTATGGTGAGGGGTCCCAAGCAGGGAGGGAGGGAAGGGCTAGTGTGGGGCACCAGACAGGAGCAGATAAATCACTGGAACACCGCCCCCCCCTCCCCCATAACAGACTGACAAAGGGGGAAGATCAGCACCAGCAACTCTAGGCACTGGAAGTCTCCCAACAGTTCTAGATCACGCAGTTCCCAGGGGCACCCCAATCCTAAACCACTGGACAGTGAGCGATGGAATATCGGACTACTGTGTGGGGGAGAAATAAAGAACTTGCATTTATGTAGCGCTTTTCACAACCTCAGGACGTCTTCTTAGGCAGTCCCTCGGAGCCAAGGATGACTTGCTTCCACATTAAGAATTATAAAAATGAGTTCTCAGGTGACTGTTGAGTCCAATGCGGGACCTACAGTCTCTGTCGCAGGTGGGGCAGACGGTGGTTGAAGGGGCGGGTGGGTGGGGTGCTTGGGTTGACGTGCGCTCTTTCTGCTGTTTGCGCTTGGCTTCCGCTTGCTCCCGGCGAAGAGACTCGAGGTGTTTGGCGCCTTCCCGGATGCTTCTCCACTTTATGCAGTCTTGGGCCAGGGATTTCCAGGTGTCAGTGGGGATGTTACACTTTTTCAAGGCGGCTTTGAGGGTGTCCTTGAAGCGTTTCCTCTGCCCACCTGGGGCTCTCTTGCCGTGTTGGAGCTCCAAGTAGAGCGCTTGTTTTGGGAGTCTCGTATCGGGCATGCGGACAATGTGACCCGTCCATCGGAGCTGATCGAACGTGGTCATTGAGTGGGGAGTCCCCTCAGGAGACTGCTTGGATCCTATTGCTTCTAATTTACATAAATCGATATGGATGCCAAAACTCATCAACTTTGCTGATGATACTAGAATAGACGGTGTGACGGATACAGAGAAAGATCAAAGGGCCGATCTTATGAGAGCACGCCACCTGTTGGAAGCCTCGCCTGGTGGCCACAGGGATCAGGAAATTGGAGCACAGTGCTCACAATGAATGGGCAGAAAACCATAGGTGGCACTGTGGGAAGTTTACCATGTGCCCGACCAGTGGATAATGCTCCAACAAGGGCAACTGGGCAGACACATCAATGGCCTTGAATTTCCATCTCTGCGCCACCAAAACTGCAGCAAATTGGGTTTTCCCTGCAATTCCGCCGAATTTACGGCAGCTCAACGACGAGTCAATTCAATTCAATTTTATTTGTCATATATGCAGCAAATGCATGTACTGCACAATGAAATGTTGATTTTTACGAGTCCTCCCAACATATAGTCCATGAAATTCAGGGACTATAGTAAATAACATTTGGAACTGATAAGTGTTGTCGATTGGACGTTTGTTAAAATTAGGAGGAGACATGGAGAGGAAGCTTGGAGTAAGCGTAGAGCTTGCACTTTTAATGTCCAAAGTTGCAAAGCAATTTAAAAACATTGATAAGTTGTTTGAGTCTATAGCCCAATGTATGCCAAGGCTTTAGAATGCACTAGGGGATGGGAGGTTGCTTTAAGCCTCTTAAGAACATATCGCATGGCGGGGTGTAAATTTTACCCTCTTCCTGCACAACAGAAACATGTTGGCTTGTTGTGTTGGTGGTTGGGGGGGGAGGGGGGGTTCCAGGTCAGATGCATTGCAAATAATACACAACTGAACAGCTGATCAGCACGAAGGCTCAGTAATTATGGCGAGTCATTTCTTAACCACCCAGCAAGGCACTTAACAGAAAACCAGCACACGGGCTATGGAGTGTGAAGATTTGTGACTTAATGGGGGTTTGTTGGTAGAAGAAGTCAGGTTTACTGATGAGTCCCTTGGAGCAGCTAAATGTCCCATACCATTCAGCAGAGCAACCAATCACAATGCAGAATCCTCAGGAAATGTAGGAGGCTATCTATATCTGAGAGGGTTAGCTTGGTGTCTGAACCTGCCAGGCAAGGTTTCCCATTCCACACAGCTCAAGTGTCAGACAGGCTGGTTTCCAATATTTCGTCCATGTTAATGAAGTCTTGTGCGGGAAGCAGAGAACAAAGAAAAAATCAATTGTTGGTGAATTCTCAAGGAGGCCCATCCATGGGGCAGATACCGAATCACAGCTGGAAAGCATGTGGCTTAATACACAGCAGGCACTCAATGAAACAATGTCCTCATTCAGACCCTATAATTTAATCTAGCAAGGTATTGCAAAGTGCATCATGCAATGCTTGAACTCGCACACACAATACCTCACATTAACCTTTTCACTGTATGATGCCCACTGATTCTATACATACTGTTTTTTTTCCTTTCACGAGCAATTGGTACTCAATGTACAGGAGGCTATGCGTTACAGAAAAAAATTACTAACCACTGTCACAATTTTCAGGTTTTGCTTTAGGCCTTTGCTCAGGTTCAGTGCCACTGGTCACTCCAATAAGTGGGCCTTGCATCCCCAATGATTCAGAGTGCACTGTTTACTGGCCTATATCTAGTTACACTGGATCTGGGGTTCATAATGTAGACTGTGTATATCAGCTACTGTAGTATCGCACATACACATGTCTTTATGGAAGGCAGACTGAAGTAAAAGTACTTTATTGAAACAAGGTATAACTGCAAACCATCAAACTGGTTTATTTTACAGTAAATATGAACAGAATGCCATTTCCACAGTGAGATCTATCTGTCTCCTTTGCTCCTCTTTCCATGAAAAATAAAAATGATGCAACCAGCACAGACTAGTTGGGCCAAATTGCCTGTTTCTGTGCTGTATATTCTATATAATTACTGATGCTTTAGGGTAAAGCTCACTTTCAAGCTAGCCATTCCCTGCTGCTCAGGTTCATCCATCTATTTCTATGTCTCAAAGAGTAAGAGAGAGAGAGAGAAAGGGCCAGCCTCTTAAAGACTACGAGGTCAAGGCCAAGCCATCAAATACCCAAGAGCTCCAAATTGGATCCACCCTTAGAACTGTGGGAAAATAACACATCTCCTATTGTTTAACTAATCCAGACTAGCTGGTCATCAACACTGAATGACAACCATCTTTTCTGATAGAATGCTTGTGAATGACTGGCCATTTCAGCTAACTGACCCATAGACTCCATTGTTTCACAGCAACAGAAGATGGCATAAGTAAGCCATTTCAGTGCCAGCAACCTAGCTGATGCCCTGGAACCAGTCCATCAAAATGGTGTGAAATGCTTGAGATTGTACACAACGATATCCCCTTGTCTACTACTTAACCTTCCAAAACACCAGGGTAACCAGTCTAGCTCCCAGCTGCTGGCTGATGTTCAGACAAAATACTGAATTTTGACATTACAGGAATATTAAGAAAATTCAGTTCAGACGGTACAGTTAAAGACCAAAAAAAAGCACTTGCTTTAAGGAGGCCATCATCATGATCGTAACCAAGGAAACTGTAGACAGCCTGGGGAAGGCACAATGTTGGACAATTGGACAATCATCCATGTTCGTAGTATAATTGTGTCATAAGCTATTCTTATACTGGAGCTGTTTCAGTTTGGATTCCGCTGGTAAATCTGACTCCCTTGTACTGTTGGCAGACTCACAGATCTACAATAAATTGGATCCAATATTGGGATCACAGAGCCACATTGAGCAGTGCAAATGCAGCCAGCTCATGGAACCTGAACTAAGCACCATGAAAAAAGTGGCTATTGAGTATATTTGTGGCTGGATTTCTGTTAGCCAGTGAGTTATATAAAGTGTTTCAGCAGCATTGCTGAAGGTAATGTTTAGTAATATTGCTACAGCAATTTGCGTAACTCTACCCATGTGCTCATGTAGCACCTTCACTTTTCACAGAAATGCCACAAGCCACAAAGGAAAGCCTTGGGCACTCCACCTACAGTCCAAGCAGTACTTCCAACAGGCACCCAGGGACACACATTCCAGAGGCAATCAGTGTCAGGGTGACAAGTGGTGCACAGGCGAGGGGGGGACAAGTTGGGCATTCAAGAAGGACAGCCAGCTCCTGGGCAGAGGCCCAGCTTGCTAACTGGCTCTACTGTTTCATTTGGGGATTCTGTGTAGGCAGGCTTTCCAAAGAAATAGCATTCAGGACAGGTTCATGCGAATGAGCTCCAACGGAAATAGACAGGGCCATCTAGGGAGTTCAATTACTCTTAGCGTACTAGTATAAAGGAGCAGTACTCTGCTTTGCAGTATGACATGGCGCAGCTGATGCACTATCAATTACTCATAAAAGACAGAGTTAGAAGAGTAACTAAAGGCTTTTATTAACAACAGAATGGAGGTCTGCCTCGCGTGGTCGACCGGTCCATGATACTAAGGGCTGGGGAGCAGTCACCTTTATACTAGGACCTGTGGGAGGAGTCAGCCGAGGCATGTCCAGGCATGTACACAGTGGAATACAAACAGGACAAACAGGAATACAAACAGTGGTTTACCACATTCACCCCTTGTTTAAAATTGAGTCCGGCGGGGTGAAGTGTATTAAAAGTTAGTGTATTGGAGTCTCTCCGGAGGTCTTGTCTGCCGCTGTGATCTGCGTGGCGACGGCAGGGGTAGTGAAGTTTCCGGCGTCGAGTCCAGCGTAGGCTGTGGCACAGGCGTGTCGTCCTCGTAGATGTCGAGCGGGTCGCGGGGCCCAGGCCTGCCGTCTGCTGGGGCTGGATATCGGATCGTGGGGGGGGGTGGTAGTGGGTAGTGGGTTACTGCGGCCCCCGAGGGTGCAAGGTCTCTTATGGAGACTGTGTCCTCCCGCCCGTCCGGGTATGCGATGTAAGCATACTGTGGGTTGGCGTGGAGGAGGTCGACCCTCTCGACCAGGGGGTCCGTTTTATGGGTCCTCACGTGTCTTCTCAGTAGGACCGGCCCTGGGGACGTCAGCCATGGCGGTAGCGATGTCCCCGATGTGGACTTCCTTGGGAAGACAAACATTTTCTCATGAGGGGTGGCGTTAGTGGCAGTGCAGAGCAGTGACCGAATAGAGTGGAGCGCATCGGGGAGCACATCCTGCCAGCGGGAGGTTGGAAGGCCCCTAGACTTTAAGGCTAGCAGGACGGCCTTCCAAACTGTCGCATTTTCTCTTTCCACCTGTCCGTTCCCCCGGGGGTTGTAACTGGTGGTCCTGCTTGTGGCAATACCCCTAGTTAGCAGGTACTGACGGAGTTCGTCGCTCATAAACGATGAGCCCCGGTCGCTATGGATATAGCTGGGGAAGCCGAACAGGGTGAAGAGGTTGTTCAGACATTTAATGACCGTGGCACTGGTCATGTCCGGGCAGGGGAAGGCGAACGGGAAACGGGAGTACTCATCAATAATATTGAGGAAGTACACATTGCGGTCGGAGGAGGGGAGAGGCCCTTTAAAATCGACGCTCAGGTGCTCGAAGGGGCGAGTGGCTTTTATCAGGTGGGCCCTGTCTGGTCTATAAAAGTGCGGTTTGCACTCAGCGCAGACTTGGCAGTTCCTGGTCATGGTCCTGACCTCCTCAATAGAGTAAGGCAGGTTGCGGGCCTTGATGAAGTGGAAGAACCTGGTGACCCCCGGGTGGCAGAGGTCATTGTGGAGGGCCCGCAGTCTATCGATCTGCGCGCTGGCGCAGGTGCCACGCGATAGCGCATCCGGGGGTTCATTTAGCTTCCCGGGCCGGTACAAGATCTCGTAGTTGTAGGTGGAAAGTTCGATTCTCCACCTCAAGATCTTGTCATTTTTGATTTTGCCCCTCTGCTTGTTGTTAAACATAAAAGCAACTGAACGCTGGTCAGTGAGCAGGGTAAATCGTTTTCCGGCCAGGTAGTGCCTCCAATGACGCACAGCCTCCACAATCGCCTGGGCCTCCTTCTCAACAGCAGAGTGTCTGGTCTCCGGGCCTTGGAGGGTTCGTGAAAAGAAGGCCACGGGTCTCCCCGCCTGATTGAGGGTAGCGGCCAGGGCAAAGTCAGATGCGTCGCTTTCCACCTGGAAGGGGATGGATTCGTCCACTGCGTGCATGGTGGCTTTGGCAATGTCCTCCTTGATACGGTGGAAGGCTAAGCGGGCCTCTGCCGTCAAGGGAAAAGAGGTGGACTTGATCAGCGGACGGGCCTTGTCCGCATAGTAGGGGACCCACTGGGCGTAATAGGAGAGAAACCCTAGGCACCTCTTCAGGGCCTTGAGGCAGTGGGGCAGTGGAAGTTCCATAAGGGGACGCATCCGGTCGGGGTCGGGGCCGATGACTCCGTGTTCCACAACACAGCCAAGGATGGCGAGGCGGTTTGTGCGGAATATGCACTTCTCCTTGTTATATGTCAGGTTTAGGAGTTGGGCGGTGCGGAGGAATTTTTCGAGGTTTGCGTCATGGTCCTGCAAGTCACGGCCGCAGATGGTCACATTGTCCAGATATGGGAAAGTGGCCTGCAACGCATTTTGATCTACCATCCGGTCCATCTCCCTTTGGAAGACGGAGACCCCGTTGGTGACGCCAAAGGGAACCCTAAGGAAGTGATAGAGGCGGCCGTTTGCCTCAAAGGCAGTGTACTGGCGGTCCTCAGGGCGGATGGGGAGCTGGTGGTACGCTGATTTCAGGTCAATGGTCGAGAAGACGCGGTACTGCGCGATCTGGTTGACCATATCAGCTATACGGGGGAGTGGGTAGGCGTCCAGCAGGGTGTAGCGATTTATTGTCTGGCTGTAGTCGATGACCAGGCGCTGCTTCTCGCTGGTCTTAACGACCACAACCTGGGCTCGCCAGGGGCTGGTGCTGCCCTCAATAATCCCTTCTTTCAGGAGCCGCTCCACTTCGGTTTTAATGAAAACCCTGTCCCCGGCACTGTATCGCCTGCTCTTTGTGGCGATGGGCTTACAGTCGGGGGTGAGGTTAGCAAACAGTTGGGGGGGGGTGACTCTGAGTGTGGAGAGGTTGCACCTGGTGCGCGGCGGGCAGTTTGGAAGCTGCTGGCTGCGGACTGTGAGTGGGGGTAGGGGTCCACCGTACGCCATCGTAACACTTTTAAGGTGGCACTGAAAATCTAACCCCAGCAGGACGGCAGCGCAGAGGTCAGGCAGGACCAGAAGTTTAAAATGATCGTACACGGTCCCGTCTACTACGAGTGTCACCACGCAGTAGCCGCCGATGTCCGCCGACTGGGACTCGGAGGCCATAGAAATCCGCTGTTGCGCAGGCAGGACTGGGAGAGAGCAACGCCGCACCGTGTCGGGGTGGATGAAGCTCTCCGTGCTCCCAGAGTCAAAAAGGCAGATTGTATCGTGACCATTTACCTTAATGTCCATTGTGGAACTGGCCAGTTGGTGCGGTCTCGCTTGGTCCAGTGTAACGGATGCCAGCGTAGGGGTCGGTGTGTCGCTGCGGGTATCAGATGAGGCGGTGTCGGGGGCCTGCTGCGTCCCGGCTGTCGTCCAAGATGGCGGCGTCCATGATCCCCATGTGGCTGGAGGCGTCCAAAATGGCTGCTGTACCGGTGATTCGCACATGGCCGGGGAGGTCCAAGGTGGCGGCCCGCATGGCCCACACGCGGCGCTGCTGGGGTTCGGGGTGGCTTTGGCCCTGCAGACGCTAGCGTAGTGTCCCTTCTTCCCGCAGCCCGAGCAGATCGCGTTTTTCGCCGGGCAGCGCGCTCTGGGGTGTTTTGCCTGGCCACAGAAGTAGCATTTCTGGCCTTGGGGCATTGCTGTCTGGCCTTGGGACACTGCTGCGGTAGTTGGGCCGTTGTTGGGGTGTGGCTGGGGTGGCACGGCGCTATGAGGCGGTCCTACCGTGTCCCAGGCTGTCATTCCCCGCGGCGTCCACGGTGCAGAGGAGTAGGCATCCATGCCCTGGTAGGCTGCATCCAACGATAGTGCGAGTTCAGAGGCCTTGTTGAGGTCGAGGTTACTCTGCTCCAACAGTCGCTGTCGGGTGTAATTGGATCTGTGGCCCGCTACAAAAGCGTCCCGGATAAGTTCCTCTGTGTACACGGCGGCCTTTACATCCTTACAACCACAGGCCCGGCCAAGCACAGACAGTGCCTGAAGGTATTCCACGGTCGATTCCCCAGGTTGTTGTTTACGACTCCCCAGGAGGTGCCTGGCGTACACTTCGTTCACTGGGCGCGTGTACTGGTCCTTGAGGAGCTTGATAGCGTCCGCGTACGAGGTCGCGTCTTGGATGACCGAGTACACTCGGTGGTTCACTTTGGAGGTCAGGACATCCAGTTTGTCCTCGTCCGATTTGATTGCTTCGGAGGCGGTCAGGAATTTTTCGAAACACTTAAGCCAGTGAGTAAACTTGGTGGATGAGTCCGCCTCCCGATGATCTAAGTCCAGGCATGCTGGTGTGAGGATCTTCTCCATTATAAAAATGTTGTTAATAAAATTGATGCGCTATCAATTACTCATAAAAGACTGAGAGTTAGAAGAGTAACTAAAGGCTTTTATTAACAACAGAATGGAGGTCTGCCTCGCGTGGTCGACCTGTCCATGATACTAAGGGCTGGGGAGCAGTCACCTTTATACTAGGACCTGTGGGAGGAGTCAGCCGAGGCATGTCCAGGCATGTACACAGTGGAATACAAACAGGACAAACAGGAATACAAACAGTGGTTTACCACAGCAGCAAGCAACATGCATCTATAGGGGACACCTCAGCACACAGACAACATGCACATAATAAATTGGGTCGAACACTCTGCCAAAGCTTCTGTGAATACTCGCCTTGATGTTGTGGAGTCATAGAGGTCTAGATGCAACAGCCAGGTTCAATAGGCTTGGAGACACCTTCACTGCTGGTTTCAGAGACCTTCTAGAAGTGTCCACATAGATTGAGGTCTGCGTGAGGCTTTGGCTTCCAAGTATGGACTGTTGCAGAGGAGTAGATGATCCTCAAGTCACGGACCCTTGCCGCTGCACGTTTCTGGGCAAGCGACAAAAGAAGCTCCCGAAAGCTTACAACTCTACACTCGCCAGCACAGCAAGAAGAGGAGAGGACATTCACATAGGTTATGGGTCATCAGCATGCTGAGTATGGTCTGGGAGACATTGCAGTAAAGCACCAAACCTGCTCGGGCCATCAGTGAGTCCGTAATATCAACGCAGTAATAGGAACATTAGGAACGTATACTTGCCTTAGAGGCAGTACAACAAAGGTTCGTTAGATTGATTTCTGGGATGAGAACGCTGTCCTATGAGGAGAGATTGAATAAAATGGGCCTATACTCTCTTGAGTTTAGAAGAATGAGAGGTGACCTCATTGAAACATATAAGATTCTGAAGGGGATTGACAGGGTAGATGCTGAGAGGTTGTTTCCCATGGCTGGAGAGTCTAGAACCAGGGGGCATAGTCTCAGGATAAGGGGTCGGCCATTTAAGACTGAGATGAGGAATTTCTTCACTCAGAGTGCTGTGAATCTTTGGAATTCTCTACCCCAGAGGGCTGTGGATGCTGAGTCTTTGAGTATATTCAAGACTGAGACAGATAGATTTTTGGACTCTAGGGGAATCAAGGGATATGGGGATCAGACGGGAAAGTGGAGTTGAGGTTGATGATCAACCATGATCTTATTGAATGGTGGAGCAGGCTCGAGGGGCCGTATGGCCTACTCCTGCTCCTAATTCTTATGTTCTTATGAACAGGAGTAGACCATTCAGCCCCTCGGGCCTGTTCTGCCATTCAATTTGATCATAGCTGATCTGTACCTCAACTCCATTTCCCTGCCTTTGCTCAATTTCCCTCGATACCTTTACCTCACAAAAATCTATCGAAAGCAAAATACTGCGGATGCTGGAAATCCGAAATAACAACAGAAAATGCTGGAAAACCTCAGCAGGCCAGGGAACATCCATGGAGAGAGAAACAGAGTTAACATTTCAGGTCGAAGACCTTTTGTCAAAAGATGTAGGCGGTTTTTTACACTCCTTTAACCCAGATCCTGCCGCTGGTCGCCAGGAGATGTAAACGGTTTTGATCCTAGCCCAATTGCTAGACGGACGGTTCAAATCGCCCCCGCCTTACGAAAGTTCTATACCCGGGAATTATTATTCAGAGTGTAAATGAAATAAGTCACGGACAGGAATGCTTCAGTGAAAAATCAAACTTGTATTCACAGAAATCACAGAATCACAGAAACCCCACAGTGCAAATAGAGGCCATTTCGGCCCAGCGAGCCTGCACCGACACATATCCCACCCAATCCCCGTAACCCCTACATCATATCCCACCCTATCCCCACGTATTTAATTCCCCTAACACTAAGGGTCAATTTATCATAGCCAATCAACCTAACCCGCACATCTTTGGACTATGGGAGGAAACCGGAGCACCCGGAGGAAACCCACGCAAACACGGGGAGAATGTGCAAACTCCACACAGACAGTCACCCGAGGCTGGATTCGAACCCGGGTCCCTGGCGCTGTGAGGCAACAGTGCTAACCACTATGCCACCGTGCTGCCCATTTATTTATTTGGTCTAACATACACTGGCTAAAACATGCACGACTAAACAAAATCACTATCCCTGTGGAGAAAAAAATCCAGATTACAATCAACATACATACAGTACAAAACTGGGGACTATAACAAGCAGTAATTCCCTTGTTGCTATGGTGGACTATAATTCCACCCCTACCAACGAATTACCCAGTCGCATAAATCCCTTCGCCTGGCTGAACCAAACGAAGCTTCCCCCCTCAGAATAGCCCAAAAGCTTCACTTCTGTGAGACCTTAAGCCCCCTACACCTCACCCAGCTTGCCTGGGATATCTGGCTTTGCTCACTCGAGACTGTGCTTACCCCGGTTTCGATCGCTCTGCTCGTCGGCTTTCTCTGGTACTTGTCTTGTTGGAGCAGGAGCGAAATCTATCGCTCTCAGTCTTGAAAGCTCCAATTGTTCCCCAGCATCCACAGCCTTTTTGAGCAGAGAGTTCCAGATTTCCACTAACCTTTATGTGAAAAAGTGCTTCCTGATTTCGCTCCTGAATGGCCTGGCTCTAATGTTAAGGTTTTGCCCCTTTGTTCTTGATTCCCCACCAGTGGAAATAGTTTCTCTGTATCTACTCTATCGAATTATTTTAACATTTTAAACACCTCGATCAGATCACCCCTCAATCTCTTATACTCAAGGGAAGACAAGCCAAGTTTATGCAAGCTGTTTGTTCTCAAGGGACCACCACCCAACATAAAACATTAATTGTCTCAGTCACATTCACTTCACTGTTGCATAATGAACATGAACTCTTTACTTCTGAGATTCCACTCAGGGGTATTTTCCGTGCACAGAGCAGAAAACAACACTGAGCTGTCCGAAACCAAAGAGGACAAAAAACAAGCTAAAGGAAATAGGTTAGTGCAGTTCTGTCATGTCTGCAGCTCCTGACTGTCGGACCTCAAGCGTCAATAGGGTATTACCAGTCTGGCTTCCTGCACTCGCTGTCCCTCAGTGGCAACTTCCTCCTCCTGCACCCTGACCTGTTCCTGTTCACCATGCTCATTATTGATGCCTCGGTTGATATATTTTGCAGCATGTCGAACATCATTTCAAGTCTGACAGCAGTCCCTGATGTGTATTATAAAGCACCCTGTGAGTGCTGCAAACATCGGAGATGCTGGTCAGTTATGTTTCCACCTCACGCATGTGGGTTAATCAATGCCTTATCTTCCGGAGTTGAGAGTTGTGTGCTGGCGCCATTAATCACCATCCCAGCAGTTAATAGAAAAAATAAAGTCTTGCATTTATATTGCGTTTTAACAACCTTGAGACGTCCCAAAGCACTTTACAGCCAATGAAGCACTTTTGGAGTGTAGTCACTGTTGTAATGCAGGGAACGCAGCAGCCAATTTCCCACAATGAAATAAATTACCAGATAATGGGGGAAAAATTCAGTTGGTTTGCGCCTCCCGTTAGTGCCTTAAGAGGGCGCTAATGGGGCGCAAAGCAACTAGCACCCGTGCGCGGCAATGTTTGTGCCGCTCACGAAATTAACTAGACATTTTGCGGCGGTGCTAAACACTACCGTCATAATCTCCTGTGCCGGCAGATCGTGACGTCAGTCGAGTGCGCAACGCCCCGGTAGCACCCTGGACCAGATATTGAGTGGCGCCCCCTGCCTTACCGCCTGCCGCTAGCAACGACAGGTTGAGGGGAGCGTTTTGCAGTCGGGAAGGGACTGGGGGAGCGCTATTGAACGGCGACCGCTTCCTGCCTTTTTTTGTTGGTGACATTTTTGCACCACGCATTTTGAGAGAGAGGGGGAAAAATTCAGTATCACCCTGTTTGGGGCGCGATTATCAGCCTTGCGCAAAGTTTAGCGTCTGGTGCTACTTATCGCCTCTGACTGCAAACTTGGCCTTTATCGCCCCAGGAGGTGATTGGAGCGCTAAATCAGGCGCTTCACACCTGTCTTAAGGCGCAAAGGCTGAGGAGCGAGGCGCTACCTCAGAGCGCTGGCGAAGCTCATGTGATGTCAGTCAGCAATGGAACACAGACACACTGGCGCCGGCCAGTTCTTAAAGGGGAGGGTTGATCTTGCTCTCCATCCACACCCTGCTCATTGCAGCCTTGAATCTCGGCCTGGAGAGACCTGTACATCAAATCTGCTGGAAAGAATAATGGAGAGACCCTGGGAAAGAGCTCAGAGTGCAGCCCCCACAGTCTCTTCTAAATCGATACAAGGGCAAATCAAAATGAACCTGCAAAATGCTGCTCAGTAACATAAACTCCTTCACACAGTGTTGAATCTCTCCAGAAGTTTCTCTCTCTCTCTCTCTCAGAATGAGTGGTGCAAAAATGTCACCAACAAAAAAAGGCAGGAAGCGGTCGCCTTTATATAGCGCTCCCCCAGTCCCTTTCTGACTGCAAAACGCTCCCCTCAACCTATCATTGCTAGCGGCAGGCGGTAAGGCAGGGGGTGCCACTCAATATCCGGTCTGGGGCGCTACAGGGGCGTTGCACACTCGACTGACGTCACGATCTGCCGGCGCAGGAGATCGTGACGGTAGTGTTTAGCACCACCGCAAGATGTCTAGTTAATTTTGTGAGCGGCGCAAACATCGCCAAGCACTGGCGCTAGTTGCTTTGCGCCCCATTAGCGTCCTCTTAAGGCGCTAACGGGAGGCGCAAACCAACGGAATTTTTCCCCCAGAGGCTTCTGGAGAGATTCAACACTGTGTGAAGGAGTTTTGGGTACTGAGCAGCACTTTGCAGGTTCATTTTGATTTGCCCTTCCTTGTATCGATTTAGAAGAGACTGTGGGGGCTGCACTCTGAGCTCTTTCCCTGGGTCTCTCCATTATTCTTTCCAGCAGATTTGATGTACAGGTCTCTCCAGGCCGAGATTGAAGGCTGCAATGAGTAGGGTGTGGATGGAGAGTAAGATCGACCCTCCCCTTTAAGAACTGGCCGGCGCCAGTGTGTCTGTGTTCCATTGCTGACTGACATCACATGAGCTTTGCCAGCGCTCTGAGGTAGCGCCTCGCTCCTCAGCCTTTGTGCCTTAAGACAGGTATGAAGCACCTGATTTAGCACTCCAATCACCTCCAGGGGCGATAAAAGCCAAGTTTGCAGTCAGAGGCGATAATTAGCGCCAGGCGCTAAACTTTGCGCACGGCCGATAATCGTGCCGATACTGAATTTTTCCCCCTATCTGTTTCAGTGATGCTGGCTGAGTGTTAAATATTGCCAAGGCACCATGGAGAACTCCATGCTCTTCGATTAGTGTCATGTTATCTTTTACATCCACCTTAGTGAGCAGCCGGGCCTCGGTTTAACTTCCCACCTGAAAGATGTCACCTCTGACAGTGCAGCACCCCCTCAGTACTGCATTGGAGTGTCAGTCCTAATTACGTGCTCAAGTCTCTGGAATGGGGCTTGCACCCTCTTCTGACTCAGAGGCAAGAGTGCTACCACTGAGCATGTTTGCTGTTACATGTTCAGCCTTTAATATTGCCAAGAGTAATCTATATGTTCAAATACTGCACTACAGGCTGGGAGGGTATAACAGAGTGGCTAGACCCTCTGGGTTGGAAGCTCAATTATGAAATGAAGACCACCTGATTGTACTGCCAGTGCAGTGTGGAAATAGGTTGAAAAAGATTGTTGTTGTTCATTCACGGGATGTGGGCATCGCAGGCAAGGCCAGCATTTATTGCCCTTGAAAAGGTGGTGGTGATCCACCTTGTACAACTGAGTGGCTTGCTAGGCCATTTCAGAGGGCAGTTAAGAGTCAACCACATTGCTGGTCTGGAGTCACATATAGGCCAGACTGGGTAAAGATGACAGATTTCCTTCCCTGAAGGGCATTTGTGAACCAGATGGGTTTTTATGACAATCTGGTAGTTTCATAATCACCATTAACATAATTAAACTGAATTTCTGAAATAGAAAGTAACTGAATTTAAATTCCCCAGCTGCCGTGGTAGGATTTGAATTCATATCTCCAGATCATTAGTCCAGGCCCCTGGGGATTACTAGTCCAGCACCCTAACCACTATGCCACCATACCCTGTGCAGCAATAAAATCGCTGGAAAGTTTTTAGTCTGCTGGGCACACTTGAGATATGGCTTATTAATCTCCTTCTTGCCCCCCATTCAGCACAGCCACTCCCATCTCCCTTGGATTCTTTATGGCAGCACAGCTAACCTAGTGTGGATGGAAACAGGGAACCACAGGGGAAACGGCAAGACCAGCAGGGATAAGAACATGGCCGCCAAGGGTGATGACAAGATCAATGAGGGAACAGAAAGGCCAGCAAGAACTGTGTGAGATATACAGGAAACTTTCGTTTAACCGGAGGTTAAATATCCAGAAAGCTCTATCTACCAGCAAAATTCAGGAGCCATTTCCTATAAGTTTTTTACTTCTCGTTGCTTTTTTTTTCCAGTCAGGCTCTGCAAGGTCTAGCTGAAGCTGTTGCTTAGCTACAGAGATGCTTTTAAGCTGCGGCCGACTGTTTTGAAGCTGTTGCTAAGCAACAGGGTTTGTTGATTCACATGGAGCTCAAAAGCTCCGTATGTTTTAACATTAGCGCTGGTTTCTACGGCAGTTTTGATGGGACGGCACCAGCTCGGTCCCGTCAGTGCCGGATACCAGAAAGTTTCCTGTATGTTGATGGTGACTAGAAAGATCCTGTAGTGTAATAGTTTAAAATTGTTGTAAGTCTCATTGTCACTAGCAGTTTAGATGCTGTTTCTTGCCTGTGGGACTAGTTCACTGAGATGAGAATAGCCTTCCCAGTTAGGCAGTCAGTGTCCTTACGCAGTACTACTCTGTGAGGTCCAGGTAGTTGAATCACGCACGGCTACAATATTGCATTGGGTGATGGTGATTCCTGGCGGTCTGCTCCTATGGCCTTTACCTTCCCAGACCCTGCTCCTCCTCCTCCTCGTCCTTCTGGGTTGCATTCCCTCTGTGTATCCGTTCTGTTCAATTAAAACAACTACAACTACTCGGCTTCTGGCGCTGTCGGAAGTCCAAACACCTCAATAACAGGAGTCTGATTCTCCCGCGCTGTATACAGTCGTTTACTGTATAAGTTTTGTTTTACTGTTAAGTAATTAAAGAGTTATGGATTGCCCTCAACTGGCAGTACTGTACTTAATCAAGCATCTTCCACCAGCCATTTAACACAACATTGTGTAGGTGAGCACCCAACTACTGTATACTGCACATTTCTTGATTTTTTTTATTTTTGTTTGTTAAAAATAGCCTCGGTAGATAACCCTCTCCGTCATCCGGAATTTTTAATCAACCGGCACCATCCCGGTCCCGTCGGTGCCGGATAACAAAGAGTTTCCTGTATTTTGTCATCCCGGCTGATCCAATTAAAAAAAAAAAATTAACTCCTGCATCTACTGGGTGCTATTACCACTGGGTCAAAGCTGCAGCAAGCTGTTAATTGGCTCTGAACAAACTGTAAACAAACAAAAAGCCGATTCCTGCCAGGTCTATGTATTAGCTTGTGTCACACCAGTATACCAAAAGCATCAACTTAGATGAGAGGGCAAAAGTGAGTGCCTGCATTGTTATTACAAATGAGCAAAATTCCACAACCATAGTGCGTAATTAGCATAACTCGAATTAGTGGAGAAATGATTCCCCTTAGAATGCTGAGTTCAACTTTGGTCCCCTTGTCGCAGAGAAAGAAAGAACTTACATTTTTACAGCACTTTTCACGACCTTGGTGCACCCCAACAGCACTTTACAGACAAGTAAATATTTTTTGAAGTGTAGTCACTGCTGTAATGTAGGAAACACAGCAGCCACTTTGCACACAGCAAGCTCCCATAAAAAGTAGTACGATAGCAAAATACTGCAGATGTTGGAAATCCGAAATAACAACAAACCCGAAACATCAACTCAAATTTCTCTCCACGGATGTTGCCTGACTTGCTGAGTTTTTCCAGCATTTTCTGTTGTTATTTCCCATAAAAAGAAGTGTTTTAGTGATGTTGATTGAGGGATAAATATTGGCCAGGACACAAGGGAGAAAACTCCCTGCTCTTCTTCGAAATAGTGTTGTGGGAACTTTTACATTCACCTGAAAGGGCAGAAGGGGCCATGGTTTAACATCTCATCTGAAAGACGGCACCTCTAGCAGTGCAGCACCTCCTCAGTACTGCACTGAAGTGTCAGCCTAGATTTTGCGCTCAACTTGTTGAGTGGGTCTTCAACCCATAACATTCTGACTCAGAGGCAAATGTTCTACCAACTGAGCCATGGTTGACACAAGTATGTATATAGCAGTTGCAAAGGGCGCAGAGAAGAACAAGACTGATCCTTAGGGGAAAAATTCAGTTGCTTTGCGCCTCCCGTTAGCGCCCTAAGAGGACGCTAACAGGGCGCAAAGCAACTAGCGCCCGGGCGTGGTGCCGCCAAAGCCTTCCGTGAAATTCAGCAGGAGGTTAGCGGCGCTGTGCGATCGGCGATGACGTCATCACTGTGCGCAGCGCCCCCCTCGCACCCCCGCCGCAATCTTCGGTAGCGCCCCCTGACTTACCGCCAGACGCTATGACCAATGGGGTCAGGGTGGCCTACCTGCGGCCGGGGAGGTGCTATTTAAAGGCGAGGTGCCGGGTGGCCATTTTTGTTGCTGGCCACCTGCCAGCACCTGCCTCCGCTCCCGTCCCCGGACTTCTTACCTGCACCCCACCCATGGATTGCCGGCTGCACTCCATGAGCCCGGCACTTCTCTTGAGTGTCAGGCTCTTTTGCTGGCAATCCCAATCCCCAGGGGCCCAGCTGGGCCCTGGGTCGTGCAGCGCAAGGCCCCTCCCCTTTAAGGAGGGGAGGAAGGCCTGCAGTGCCGTGGCACGTAGCACCGCAATATTCCCTCACAGTGCCCCAAGAGGGAGGCGGGGTGCTTCCAGCTGCGCCCCACTTCCCTCTTGGGGCGCTACCACTCAATTTCCATCGCGGGGGCGCAAATTTTTCCAGGGCATTAAAATTAGCGCCCCGGCGAAGTTAGCACCCCAAAGGAGGCGCGACTCAATTTTTAGCCCTTAGTGTCTTTCATGTGAGACATTAAACTGAGGCCCTCTCAGGTATACATACAGAAAGATCCTGTGGCACTATTCAAAGAAGAGCAGGAGAGTTCTCCCAGTCTGCAGGCCACCATTTATCCCTCAACCATCATCACGTAAAAGAAAAACAAATTATCTGGTCATTAACACATTGCTGTTTGTGGGACCTTGCTGTGCATAAACTGGCTGCCACGTTTCCCTATATTACAAAAGTGGCTTCATTTCAAAAGTACCTCATTGGCTGTGAAGGGTTTTGGCTCGTCCTGAGTTTGTGAAATGCGCTGTATAAATGGACGTTCTTTTTCTCTTAAATGCAATGAGCTATGATGAAAGAGTAGAAAAGCTTAGGCTCCACAGTCTAGAGACCTCACTGAGTTATAAAAGTACTGAATGGTTATAAGTAGGGTAAACATAGATTCTTACTTCAAAGTAATCCAGGAAAGGACGAGAGGACATAATGGAAATGAATGGTAGAGTAGGCTCGATAGGCACCTGTTTGTATCAGAAGCAGCTTTGAAATGGATATGAGGAACTACCTATTTATTCAAAGAGCGTTAACTGAAATAATTTGCCGTGTCGGATAGTAAAGATAAAACACTGGAGTTGTCTGGGTGCCACAATGGGAGAGTTAGGGTACTAGAAGGTTTGTGATATTCTTAAGTTCGAATGCGCACATGATGACAGGTATTCAGGCCAATAGTGTGGACAACTGTGAGGACAGTCCCCAGGGGAAGACATGGTTGTTAGAGGCTGTAAAATTGTGCCAAAGAAGGACAGGGTTATGTCATAAGCAGTGCGTGCCTGGATCTCTGACACACACTCCTGGAAGACCAGGCTTCCTGCCAGCAGCTGAACATCAGAAACTTCCTTATCTTTACTACCTTATATATCTTTTCATATCAATTTAGTTAGGCACAAGTTAGGCACAAAGATTATTTAGTCATTAAGTTTGCCCTGTTCATAGAATCATAGAATGATACAGCACAGAAGGAGGCCATTCGGCCCATTGTGCCTGTGCCAGCTCTTTGGTAGAGTTTCTCCAATTAGTCCCACTCCGCTGCTCTTTCCCCATAGCCCTGTAAATTTTTGCCCTTCAAGTATTTATCCAACTCTCTTTTGAATGTAACTATTGAATCTGCTTTCACCACGCTTTCAGGCAGTGCATTCCATATCACAACAACATGCTGTATAAAAAAATGTTTCCTCATGTCGCGTCTGGTTCTTTTGCCAATCCTCTGGCTACCAAACCTTCCGCAAACTCGATGGGCCAAATGGCCTCCTTCTGTGCTGTACTATTCTATGATTTTACCGGCTAGAAATTCGCCTCCTTTGCACCTCCCGTTAGCGCCTCTGGGGGGCGATAACAGGGCGCTACCAGCTTTGCGACCGGGTGTGGCAAGAGTACTAATGCCCGCGAAATTACCGTCTAGGTTTGCGGCGGTGGTAACCCCTAGCGCTACAACCTCCTGCGCCCGGAGATCGTGATGTCATCGTGCTTCGCAGCGCCCCGGACCTGAAATTCAGTTCCGTCCCCTGCAGCATCACCGGGTGACAACACCGACAGCTGCAGGAGGCGTTGTCAGGGAGTCCAGCTGCTTGGGGAGCGGTATTTAAAGGTGATGATAGTTGCATGAAAAAAAAAAATTCTTACTGCCTTACGTCCATTTTTCAGCATTTTCTTCAGCCACGATCGATCAGTCCTGCACTCTGTTAGAGTGCTTGGGGTTGATTGTGTCGGATAGCGGCTGCCGTCGGTGATGAGGGACCTCGTTTCAATGCAGAGCCTGCGGCGATGACCCTACCCTTTAAGGGAGGGAAGGAGCCTCTGTTCTCAGCAGCGCTGCCCTCGACATTGGGCAGTGCAGCACCGCTACTGCCCCTCTTGCCGGCTTTTGCGCTCCAAGGGAAGTGGTAGCGCTTGATTTAGTGCGCCACTTCCTAGCTGGAGCGCTAACAGCCAATTTACTGGAAGCTCACAGTCATTAGTGCCTGGCGCTAATTTTTCAAGATTTCAAAAATTAGCGCCCCACCAAATTTCTCCCCGAGAGTCTATGAACTCACTATGTCAAAACATTTCTCCTCATCTCGCCCTCTGGTTCTTTTACCAATTACCTTAAATCTGTGCCTTCTGGTTAGCGACCATTTTGGCACTGGAAATAATTTCTCCTTAATTACTCTATCAAAACCTCTAATGATTTTGAACACCTCTATTAAATCACCCCTTAACCTTCTCTGCTCTAAGGAGAACAACCCCAGCTTCTCCAGTCTCGCCACGTAACTGAAGTCCCTCATCCCTGGTACCATTCTAGGAAATCTCCTTTGCACCCTCTCCAAGGCCAGGACATCCTTCCTAAGGTGCCCAGAATTAAACACAATACTCCAGCTGAGGCCTAACCAGTATTTTACAAAGATTTAACATAACTTCCTTTCTATTCCTCTATTTATAAAGCCACGGATCCCATATGCATTTTTTTAACAAGCTTCTCAACTTGTCCTGCCACCTTCAATGATTTGTGTAGGTACACCCCCAGGTCTCTCTGTTCCTGCACCCCCCTTTATAATTGTATCATTTAGTTTATATCACCTCTCCTTATTCTTCCTACCAAAATGTATCACTTCACGCTCCTCTATGATAAATTTCATCTGCCACGTGTCTGCCCATTTCAACAATCTGTCTATGTCCTCCTGAAGTCTGTTACTATCCTCCTCATTGGTTACTAATTTCCGAGTTTCGTGTCATCTGCAAACTTTGAAATTATGCCCAAGTCCAAGTCATTAATATATATCAAACAGGGCAGGCTCGAGGGGCTGAATGGCCTACTCCTGTTCCTATATCATAATACCAACCCCTGGGGGACATCACTGTCTGAAAAACAACCATTCATCACTATTCTCTGCTTTCTGTCCCTTAGCCAATTTTGTATCCATGCTGCCACTGTCCATTTAATCCCATGGGCTTTAATTTTGCTAACAAATCCATTATGTGGTACTTTGTCAAACGCCCGTTGAAAGTCCATATACACAACTACACTACCCTCATCCATCCTTTCCCTTATCAAATAATTCGATCAAGTTAGCGAAACACGTTTTGTCTTTAACAAATCCATGCTGACTTTCATTTATTAACCCGTACTTTTCCAAAGGACAATTAATTTTGTCTCGCATTATTGTCTCTAAAAGTTTCCCCACCACCGGTGTTAGACTGACTGGCCTGTAGTTGCCAGGTTTATCCCTCGCCCCATTTTTAAACAGGTGTAAAATTTGCAACTCTGGCACCACCCCCATATCCAAGGAGGATTGGAAGATTGTGACCAGAGCCTCCGCAATTTCCACCCTTACTTCCCTCAGTAACCTAAGATGCATCCCATCCAGACCAGGTAACTTTACTACTTTGAGGACTGCCAACCTCTTAAGTACCTCCTCTTTATCTATTTTTATCTATTTAACCAATATTGCTACTGCCTCCTCTTTTACTGCTACATTGGCAGCATCCTCTTCTCTAGAAAGATGCAAAATACTCATTTAACACCTGAGCTGTGCTCTCTGCCTCCACAAGAATATCTCCTTTCTAGTCCCTAATCGGCCCCACCCTTCCTTTGACTACCTTTATACAATTTATGTGTTTATAAAAGACTTTGAGGTTCCCTCTTACGTTAGCCACTAATCTATTCTCATATTCTCTCTTTGCCCCGCTTATTCTCTTTTTTATATCTCCTCTGTACTCTTCATATTCAGCTTGGCTCTCTACTGTATTATGAACTTTACAATTGTCACAAGCCTCCTTTTTCTATCTCAGCTTAACCTTCGCATGTCCTTCCACTCCCCCTCATGTACCTGAACCATCTCCTCATTGAAGGCCTCCCATTGTTCAATTAATATTTTGCCTACAATTTTTTGATTCTAATTTTTTTTTGTTCATGGGATGTGGACATCGCTGGCAAGGCCAGCCTTTATTGCCCATCCCTAGTTGCCCTTGAGAAGGTGGTGATGAGCCGCCTTCTTGAACCGCTGCAGTCCACGTGGTGAAGGTACTCCCACAGTGCTGTTAAGGAGGGAGTTCCAGGATTTTGACCCAGCGCCGATGAAGGAACGGTGATATACTTCTAAGTCAGGATGGTGTGTGACTTGGAAGGGAACTTGGAGGTGGTGGTGTTCCCATGCGCCTGCTGCCCTTGTCCTTCTAGGTAGTAGAGGTCGTGGGTTTGGGAGGTGCTACCGAAGAAGCCTTGGCGAGTTGGGCCAGATCCCTTTTCAACTCACTGAAGTTAGCCCTCCTCCAGTTAAGTATTTTTACATTTAATTGTACCTTGTCCTTTTCCATAACTATTCTAAACCTGATGATATTATGGTCACTGTTCCCCAAATGCTCTCCCACTGAAGCATACTCCACTTGCCGCACTTCATTCCCCAAAACTAGATCCAGCACTGCTTCCTTCCTCATTGGGTTGCAAACACACTGATCAAGAAAGTTTTCTTGTACACATTTCAGGAATTACTTCCCGTTTGCCACTCTGTTCTTTCGGAGTAAAACTACAATTCTTCTGTAAAATTAGCAAAGAACAGATTAACTGTTCATTTTTTTTCTCCCCCCCCCCACCCTTTCCTTTTGTTTCTCTCTCTCACCTGGCAGCTGTCCTTATCCTGCCAGTACACTTCGCACCTAATCTCAGCTACCTTTTGTCTCCACGGGCCCATTACCATCTCATCTGGCTTCGCATACCTTTTATTGTCTCTTTTGCTTCTTTTGTTCGATCGCAGCTTTGCCTTCGATCTTTTTATTTTCTTTCCAGTTTTGAAGAAGGGTTTCAACCCGAAACGTCAACTCAAATTTCTCTCCACGGATGTTGCCTGACCTGCTGAGTTTTTTCAGCATTCTCTGTTGTTATTTTGGATTTCCAGCATCTGCAGTATTTTGCTATCGTACTGGAGTTTGGTTCACTGCCACACCTCTTCTAGGAATGCCTACCTTGAAGAAGTTCTGCTCTTCTCTTCGACGGGATCTCCATTTGGCTCTTCAACCTTGTTCATCTTCATTACTTTCAGTCTCCCTTCTCGTGTTTGATCAGGTATCTGCCAAGACTCGGTTTCACAGCCACATCATTTTCCTCAGCAACTGTCTCCGGTTCCGACTTATTCCACGGGGATTCCAACGAAACTTCCACCCTTCGTGTTTCGGATCCACCCAGGATTACAAATATCTCCAAGATATTCATCGTTCCTCGAACTACTGCTCTCGCCGCATCCTGAGATCCACGCTCAACGCCATGCGTCACCACATGAACACTCTCGACCTCTCTCTTCAGCAACACCGGCGCACTCTATCTCAAAGCTGTCCGGATCCACAGTTCCATTTCATCCTTCGACTCATCCGACGCTTCAACAAAAAACTTTTTCTCTTCCTTTCTGATGTCAAGGATCGCAAGCTTCATCAACTCTTGGACACCAACGCCCCTCCGGAACCTTCTTCCCCTTCACTTTCCTCTGACCCCCCTTCTCCCAATCTCACCCCCTGCCGCGTTTTCACCATCCCCTCTGACCTTCCACTCTCTGACCACAAGTGATCAGTCCTCAGCAAAGGCCTGAGCTTCATCCCCTTACGTCCCCACCTCAATGAATTTCGAGCTCGGCATGACGCTGAACTCTTTTTCCGCCACCTTCATCTCTGTGCCCACTTCGCTGGCCAGGAGTCTTCCCCCCGCACGGCTGACCCTTTCTCCCGCTTGCAGAATTCCCGTTCTACCTGGACCCCTCCCCCTGGCCTCTTACCCTCTCTAGCTCTTTTCATTGCTAACTGCCGCCGTGACATCGCCGTCTCCATTTCTCTGCTCCCCTCACTCACTCCAACCTACATCCCTCTGAACTCACAGCACTCCATTCTCTTAGACATTGTCATTAAACCCGCTGACAAGGGTGGTGCTGTTGTTGTTTGGCGTACTGACCTCTACCTAGCGGAAGCTGAACGCCAACTCTCCGACACCTCCTCCTACCTCCACCTGGGCCATGACCCCACTACCGAACATCAAACCACCATTTCCAAGACTGTCACTGACCTCATCTCCTCTGGAGATCTTCCCCCCCGCTGCCACCAACCTCATAGTTCCCCAACCCCGCACAGCCCGCTTCTACCTCCTTCCCAAGATCCACAAACAGGACTGCCCTGGTAGACCCATCGTTTCAGCCTGTTCTTGCCCCACGGAACTCATCTCTTCCTATCTCGACTCGATCTTTTCTCCCCTTGTCCAGTCTCTTCCCACCTACATCCGCCACTTTAACAGTTTCCAGTTTCCTGGCCCCAACCGCTTCCTTTTCACCATGGACGTACAATCCCTCTACACCTCCATACCCCACCAGGATGGCCTGGGGGCGCTCCGCTTCTTCCTTGAACAGAGGCCTGTCCAGTCCCCATCCACCACCACCCTCCTCCGCCTGGCTGAGCTTGTTCTCACATTGAACAACTTCTCCTTTGACTCCACTCATTTCCTCCAAATTAAAGGTGTTGCTATGGGTACCCCGCATGGGTCCTAGCTATGCCTGCCTTTTCGTGGGCTATGTGGAACAATCTTTGTTCCAGTCCTACTCAGGTCCCCTCCCTTCCCTCTTTTTCCGATACATTGATGACTGTATCGGTGCCGTTTCCTGCTCTCGCCCCGAACGAGACAATTTCATTCACTTTGCCTCCAATTTCCACCCTTCCCTCACCTTCACATGGTCCATCTCTGACTCCTCCCTTCCCTTCCTCGACTTCTCCGTCTCCATCTCTGGGGATAGGTTATTGACCAATATTCACTACAAGCCCACTGACTCCCACAGCGACCTGGATTACACTTCCTCCCACCCCGCCTCCTGTAAGGACTCTATTCCATTCTCCCAGTTTCTCCGCCTCCGCTGTATCTGCTCCGACGATGCCACCTTCCACACCAGTGCTTCTGACATGTCTTCCTTTTTCCGCAACCGAGGATTCCCCTCTACCGTAGTCGACACGGCCCTCGACCGTGTCTGTTCTATCTCCCGCACTTCTGCCCTCACCCCTGCCCCTCCCTCCCGGAACCACGATAGGATTCCCCTTGTCCTCACCTTTCACCCCACCAGCCTCCACATTCAACGGATCATCCTCCGCCATTTCCGCTACCTCCAAAGTGATCCCACCACCAAACACATCTTCCTCTCCCCTCCCTTTTCAGCATTCCATAGGGACCGCTCCCTCCGAGACACCCTAGTCCACTCCTCTATCACCCCCAACAGCCTTTCCCCTTCGCCTGGCACCTTCCCGTGCAAGCGCAGGAGATGTAACACCTGCCCCTATACCTCCCCCCTTCCCACTGTCCAGGGCCCCAAACACCCCTTCCAGGTGAAACAGCGATTCACTTGTACTTCTTGCAATCTAGTATACTGTATTTGCTGCTCACGATGCGGTCTCCTCTACATTGGGGAGACCAAACACACATCGGGTGACCGCTTTGCGGAACACCTCCGTTCAGTCCATAAGGGTGACCCCGAGCTTCCGGTCACCTGTCATTTTAATTCACCGCTCCATTCCCACTCGGACCTCACCATCCTTGGCCTCTTGTATTGTTCCATGGAAGCTCAACGTAAACTCGAGGAACAGCAAATCATCTTCCGATTAGGCACTTTGCAGCCTTCCGGACTCAATATCGAGTTCAACAATTTCAGATCATAACCCCGGCCCCTATTACATTTTTCCTTTTAATTTTTCCACCCCTTTGGGGTCCTTTTTTTCTCCCCCCCCCCCTCCTTTCCTTTTGTTTCTCTCTCTCACCTGGCAGCTGTCCTTATCCTGCCAGTACACTTCACACCTAATCTCAGCTGCCTTTTGTCTCCATGGGCCCATTACCATCTCATCTGGCTTCGCATACCTTTTATTGTCTCTTTTCCTTCTTTTGTTCGATCGCAGCTTTGCCTTCGATCTTTTTATTTTCTTTCCGGTTTTGAAGAAGGGTTTCAACCCGAAACGTCAACTCAAATTTCTCTCCACGGATGTTGCCTGACCTGCTGAGTTTTTCCAGCATTCTCTGTTGTTATTTTAACTGTTCATTTGCCTTACTTAGACTTTTACACGATAATTTTACCTCACAGCAGTTAGAGTGAGCTTTCAGCAACATCTATTCATTCTGAGCATGTGGAGTTTGCAGAATTTTCCAGCATGCAACCTATACATAAACAGGAGTTGAAGGATAGAAGGACACATCCCTGTAGGCTGTGATTATTTGACAGTTTGAAAGACATTGAAAGAAACTGAAGATTGAATTCTCAATGCTGTTATTTCAGGCAAGCGAATTATATTTATATAAATGTATTAACAATTGTGCTCTTCTGTTATCAACTCCACACAGACAAACAATACCTGTGAACAGCATATGTGAGCGGAAGGACGTACAATCATGCTTTTTTGTTGATGGTTCAAAGGAAAGAAAGAGAATGGATTGCTGTTGAAAATTCAGTTAGAAAATCTTTGGGGGAGAAGTTGGGTAATGCCCAAGCACGAACAAGGGGATCTGGTACGCGATTAACCCACACCCGTTCATTGCGTTGCAGGCAGCATGGTTGATCAGAGCTGCCTGCCGCTATATATGATCTGCCTCAGGAGCAGATGGAATCCCCGCCGAGGCACTAAAGCATGGTGGAGAAGCACTACTGGCGCGTATTCATGAACTCATTTCTCTTATGTGGAAGGAGGAGAGCATGCCAAGGGATCTCAGAGATGCCGTAATTGTGACCATCTTCAAGAAAGGTGACAAGTCCGATTGCGGTAATTACAGAGGAGTTTCCCTGCTATCTGCCACAGGGAAAGTCATCACAAGAATCCTCCTCAATTGCCTTCTCCCAGTGGCCGAAGAGCTCCTCCCAGAGTCGCAATGCGGATTCCGCCCACTAAGGGGCACAATGGGCATGATCTTCACCGCACGTCAATTACAAGAGAAATGCAGGGAACAGCACCAACCACTGTACATGGCCTTCTTTGATCTCACAAAGGCCTTCGACACTGTCAACCATGAGTGATTATGGAGTGTCCTCCTCAAATTCGGCTGTCCTCAAAAGTTTATCACCATCCTCTGCCTGCTTCACGACGACATGCAAGCCGTGATCCTGACCAACGGTTCCACCACAGACCCAATTCACGTATGAACCGGGGTCAAGCAAGGCTGTGTCATCGCACCAACGCTCTTCTCAATCTTCCTTGCTGCAATGCTCCATCTCACCTTCAGTAAGCTCCCCACTGGAGTGGAGCTAATTTACAGAACAAACGGGAAACTGTTCAATCTCCGTCGCCTCCAGTCCAGATCCAAGGTCATCCCATCCTCTGTCATCAAATTACAGTATGCAGACGATGCTTGCGTCTGCGCTCACTCGGAGGTCGAACTCCAAACCATCGTAAATACCTTCACCGATGCATACGAGAGCATGGGCCTTACACTAAACATCCGTAAGACAAAGGTCCTCTACCAACCTGCCCCCGCCACACAGTGCTGCCCCCCGATTATCAAAATCCACGACAAGGCCTTGGACAACGTGGACCACTTTCCATATCTCGGGAGCCTACTGTCAACAAGGGCAGACGTCGATGACGAAGCCCAACACCGCCTTCAGTGTGCCAGTGCAGCCTTCGGTTGCCTGAGGAGGAGTGTTTGAAGACCAGGACCTCAAACCCGGCACTAAGCTCATGGTCTACAGGCAGTAGTGATACCCGCCCTGCTGTATGCCTCAGAGACATGGACCATGTACAGCAGGCACCTCAAAGCACTGGAGAGGTACCACCAACGCTGCCTCCGCAAGATCCTGCAAATTCATTGGCAGGATAGGCGCACCAACATCAGTGTTCTTGCTCAGGCCAACATCCCCAGCATCGAAGCTCTGACCACGCTCCATCAGCTCCGATGGACGGGTCACATTGTCCGCATGCCCGATACGAGACTCCCAAAACAAGCGCTCTATTCGGAGCTCTGGCATAGCAAGAGAGCCCCAGGTGGGCGGAGGAAACGCTTCAAGGACACCCTCAAAACCTCCTTGAAAAAGTGTAACATCCCCACCGACACCTGGGAATCCCTGGCCCAAGACCGCACAAAGTGGAGGAGAAGCATCCGAGAAGGCACCGAACACCTCAAGTCTCTTCGCCGGGAGCAAGCGGAAGCCAAGCGCAGTCAACCCAAGCACCCCACCCACCCGCCCCTTCAACCACCGTCTGCCCCACCTGTGACAGAGACTGTAGGTCCCGCGTTGGACTCATCAGTCACCTGCGAACTCATTTTTAATGTGGAAACAAGTCATCCTCGGTTCCAAGGGACTGCCTAAGAAGAAAAGATATGATTGCTGCCTGCAGCCATGATACCTGCGCTGTTCATTGGCTGCATGCATCAGCAGGGGGCCCGATATCGCAAGTGGCTAGCGCTATTTAAGGGCAGCCTGCTCCTTTTAAAGAGTTGCATTGTGGTTGCAAGAAGTGGTGGGAGTCATTTGATTACTGATTCTGTGCTCTGATATTTTGAGCAATGGCTGAATTTGCGAGAGAGCGTGGACCAAGGTTTTCAGGCACTGCACTGGAGGTCTTGGTGGAAGAGGTGGAAAGAAGGAGAGATGTCCTATTTCCGCAGAGGGGTGGGGGAGGCCCTCCAGACAGATGCTCAGGAAGCAGTGGGAAGAAGTAATGGCAGAGATCAATGCCAGGAGTGTGGCTCCAAGAACATAGATGCAGTACAGGAAGAAGTTTAATGATCAGGCACGAGATGTCAAGGTCAGTGAGTACATCTTCAAATGGCATATCCTACCAACTGCACCAATAGCTTCATCTGCTGCTCAATTCACTACATCCTCACCACCACCTTCTCAAGGGCAATAAATATTGGCTTTGCCTGCGACGCCCACATCCCATCAATGAAAAAACCTCATCACCCACCTACCAACAATCTCTATTAGTCAGTACTCAGCCCTTCAATTCATATGCTTTACCTCATCCTCACATATTTAGCAATGTTGCAAGCCTTGCACCCACAACTGACAGCTCACACACACTGGCAGCTATTCAACCATGCCAGCCACATCACCCAAACATATTGCAGGGCACTCACTTATACACTCTTTCTTGTAGGAGAAGGTGGCTCATAACAGGAGGCAGCAGCATCAAACTGGAGGAGGACAAGCGCGCCTGCATGTTTTAACCCCTATGGAGGAGATAGTGCCGGCCATTATGGGAAGGGGCATTACTGAGGCCATGGCCACTGGCAGTGTTGAAGCGATTAATGATGAGGGTATCAGCATACCTAATCCTCCTTCTCTCATCCCGCTTCTCCCTCTTTCTTCAATCACTTTTGAATTTCTCCTCTCCCCTCACCACAACCCAACCCTTGTCCCTATTTCATTTGATACCCAAGAACGGGAACCTGCCCAGTTAGTGGAAGAAGAAAGTGAAGATGAACAGACACCATCACACAATCTTACAGTCGCAGCCACCAGCTCAAAGACTGACACTGCGTGTATTTTAGAGACTAGGATAAAGGAGGGATCTGCATGTGCGCAGGAGTCTGGGCGGGGTGAAAGGAGAGTGCAGCTGCCAGCTCGTCGGAGGGTGAGGCTGCACACTTCTTCTGCTGCAAAGGACTTAGATGAGGACTTTGAGGGGCCAGGCTGCAGAAGAAGGCTGCTGGGTGCACACAACCAATACTTGGTGCACTGGATAGCCTGCCAAAAAGCCAGCACTCAATGTCAAGGAGCATGGAGGAGTCCAGCGCCAACCTGGCACAGGGCTTTGCGCAGACCATCCTTTCCAACATAGAACAGGTGGTCACCTCCATCAGCACACCTGTGGAACCCACCATGAAGCAGCATCTGATGGCTGATGTCACAGCTTCCATTCAAGCACAAGAAGCTTCCATCAATCTGAGTGCTGCAGTGGAAGCTCAGACTGCTGCCTTGCAAGCTCACACGGCTGCCATCATGGCTCTGGATACCACTGTTTATAGGGGCTTCCAGGACATCACAGCAGTCCATCAATCTGTTCTCCAACAGGTCAGCAGGATTGCTGAGGCACCGGCCCAGGAGAGTGTCAAGTGACTGCATGGAGCAAGAACCGGCTGTCCTCTCTCAGGACAACGGCATTCCTGCTCCCACCCCTGCCGCTCCGCCAGTGCCCTTGCTGTTGCCTGTCAGCCAGCCAGCCCAGACTGCTGCAGCCCAGGCCAAAATGGTGCAGCCTGAAGCCGGGCCTTCTAGGCCCAGAGCTGCTCGAGGTCGCCCTCCAAGGCCGTATACAGCCTCCTCAATTGGAGGTCAGCAGCCTTCCACCAGCCTTCCAAGGTAAGGAGCGTGGGACTGTTGGTGAATGGGGAGGTGTTCGTGAGGTTACTGGTACTTGAGCCCGGGCAGCAACAGGCTGTCTACGTTGTAGCCTCCCTTCCTCTTTGTGTTCCTCCACTTCATGTTGCACTTTATCCTCCTCTTCTTCATTCTCCTCCTCATGCTCTTGCTCCTCATCTTTTTGCATGATAGGTGGTGGCAAGTGTTGTTCCCTCATAATGGCCAGGTTGTGCAGCATACAGTGTACTACCACAAATCTGGATACCCACTCAGCTGAGTACTGCAGGGCTCCTCCAGAATGGTCCAGGCAGTGGAAGCATTGATTGAGGATGCTGATGGTGAGCTCTATAATGTTCCTTGTGGCAGCAAGGCTATCATTGTATGCCTGCTGTGCACATGTGCGTGGATTCTGGACTGGAGTCATGAGCCATGTCATGAGTGAATAACCCTTGTCACCCAGTAGCCAACCTTTGACTTACCGTGGTGGGTTAAATGTAGCTGGGAGAGAGGACTGCTGCATTATGAAGGAATCATGACTACTGCCAGGATAATGGGAATTCACCTGCATGATGCGCTGCCTGTGGTCATGCACCAGCTTCACATTAAGGGAGTAGAATCACTTTTGGTTCACGAAAATGGCCGAGTTGACATGAGGCACATGCAAGACAATGTGCATGCAGTCAATGGCACCCTGCACCATGGGGAAGCCTGAAATCTATACAAACCCTTGTGCTTGCTCCACCTGATTGTCTCTGGTAAGAGGGAATGAGATAAAGCTGCCTCTCTTTGTATAGAGAGTCAGTGGCCTTCCTTCTGCAGCAGTGTACTGCAAACTGCGAGATGTTGCTTATATCTCTAGCAGCAGCCTGGAAGGAACCAGATGCATAAAGGTTAAGAGCCACGGCCACCTTCACATCCACAGGCAATGCTGTCCTTGCCCTGCTTTGAGGTTGCAGTTGTGGTTGCAGCAGTTGGCTGATTTCGGTCACAAACTCTTTAGTGAAGCGAAGACATCACAAGCATTGGTCCTTGATGAAGTTGAGGTAAGAGAATTGCTCCCTAATGACCCTCAGTGGATATGACTTCCTGCTGTGAGCCCTTCTCCCCCTCCTCCGGCTTCTAGCAGCTTCTCCTGCTCTGTGTGGCCTCTGTTCATTCTCCCAGTCCTGCTCAATTCCAAGAAGAAGGCCCACCAGGCCACCTATGTCTGGAAGCAACTTGTTTCAGCACAAGCTTTTAAATGAACAAAAAAGAATTTCAGCACAAGCTTTTAAATGAACAAAAAAGAATTTCAGCACCAGCCAGACCACTCCCTGTAGACTATTCAAACTTTAGGCAACTATAGGAAAGCTCCAAAAATGCGTATAATTGTACCAGCAGCCAGAAGAAATAATCCAGCAACTAACCTGCAAGTAGTTCATGACTCCTTTAAGTAGTCCCTACTGAGACACCGGCTGTAATAAGTGAGATTTTATTCAGATGGGGCAATTGCATGTTTAAATACCCACCTGAACTGTGTATCAATCTCGCCTTTGTTTCACTGGTCAGTTTCCCGAGCTCCGGGGAACCCATGCTGGACATGTTAAATTTAAAGCTAGGTAAAATTCAATTGAAAAAGACCATATTAACATCTCCTAAGGATGTTAGTGCAGTAATAAATACCCGCCCACCTGCACTAATTAAAGTCCTGGCTTTGGCGAGTAGATTACTCACAGGTATCCAAACGCGCCTCCGTTAAATCTGGAGGTGGGCACGTTGGAGCCGGGTTGTGTCGTGATCGCAAATTCAGTTATTTTAACTACCCACCCACCCCCCAAACCACCTATTCTTAGGGATTAAAATTACCCCCAGAAAGGAGGTGCACATGAGAAGGTGCATAGGAGAGGTGCCGAGGTCGCAGGAGGCATTACCCACGTAACAGGATTTATAGGCAGAAGCTCAGCTTCCCTGGCCTCTTGAAAGAGCAGTGCTTTCGCAGGCTGAGGTTGTCATGTCAGGTGGTGGCAAACATCTGCAAGCCTCCTAGAAGAAGATCTGCTACCTGCTGGACCTGGCAGACATGCATACCAGTGACTGTGAAAGTCACCATGGCCCTCAATTGTTTTGCCTCTGGTTCCTGCCAGGGTGCTATTGGAGACATCTTGAGGGTTTTACAGTCCGTTGCACATGAATGCATAAGGCAGGATGCATTGTTTGCCAGATCTGGGAGTGATGTCAACTTCCCCTGTGATGACAACAGCCAGAACATCAACCAGGAGTTCTTATAAACCGCGAGGGATATTCTTCCATCAATGGTGTGCAACCACAAGAAGAGGTTCATGCAGGTGTACATCAAATTTCCTGGGAACTGTCATAAAGCATTCATACTGCGGCAGTCCAACATCCCAGACCTTTTTGTTCCAGAAAGCAAACTTAAAGTTGGCTCTTAGGAGACAAGGGAGGCTCCCTTCAAACTTGGCTCATGACACCTCTGAGGAACCAATGAGGCACAGGAGCACTACAACGAGAGCCACCTAACCACCAGGTGTGTCATAGAGCAAGCCATCCAAATGTTGTAGATGCATTTCAGGTGCCTAGATAGGTCTGGAGGTGCCCTTCAGTACTCACCAATAAGGGTGTCCAGAATAATAGTGGTGTACTGCATCCTGCACAAGATTGTGCAGCAGAGAGGATCGCAGGTAGAGGAGGACGAAGGGGCTCATCACGCATCTTCGGATGGGGAGAACATAGAGGAGGAGGTGGAGGAGAATGAAGATGGGGCACCCATTGCCAGACCAGCCACATACATTGCTGCCCGGGATGTCCTAATAGCACAAAGGTTCAGCTAGTGTTGACTCACATAGGAAAACATAACAAATTAAATCCTCTGGCCCACTCCCACCACTAGCACCACCTCTCCCTCCCTTTGCACTAAACAGTCCATCAACCACACATCCACCCAATGAGTCCCGTCATGTATTGACGTTTATCGTGAAACAATTGAATGGGCGAGTAGGCACTCAGGATATGATAATGTGCAAATGGAAGTGGTGCTAATTAATACATTTTATGTGACTTTAAAAAAAGGAAACTTAACAACATAACCGTTTGTCAAACACCCATTGGGCATTCCCTTGGTGAATTACAATATCTTTAACTTATGCTTCCTACCGCTTCTACATGGTACATCCCGTGTGGCTTCAGCAGAGATAGAGGCAGGCTACTCAGATCCCTGCCCTGACTGCTGAGATGTTTTGGGGTTTTTTAGCCCCTGAGGGCCCTGCCTCTACTTGCACCTGTACAGGGCCAGACCCGATCATCAGGAGACGAAGCAGCATGTCGGGTACTGGCTGAGGTGGGGGGTGGTTAGGGGTCAATGGATGAGAAGTGTGTAGTGATCAATAGCATGTCATTCTATAGTGGACACTAGGTGGAGCCGTAGAGCTGTATATAGCTGTATGTATAAGACTACACTACCCAGCTATATATTATATTAAGACTACATTACCCATGAGGCTAGGCTACCCACAAGGCAGCAGTCAAGATGGAAGCCTCTACAAGATGCTGTACAAGTCCACATGTGCTCAATAAAAGCAGCTAGCAAAAGCTAGCTGTGTTCATAATAAGAATGTCTATTTATTAATGAACATAACATGGTACCAGGGTGGTGAAGATCTGCTGAAAATTGTGAAAAGCGGCATGGAGAATTTGAAGACACCAGAGCGTTTGAAACTCACAGAAAAAATCGACTACAATTGGCAGACTTTTAAACAGCAATTCGAACTCTACATTGCAGCCATCGGATTCGGTACGAAGCCAGACGCAAGGAAGATAGCGTTGCTGCTTACGGTTGCAGGCCCACAGGCGATAGAGGTATTTAATACATTTGTATTTAATCCAGCGGAGAACGGAGACAAATTAGACGATGTGCTACAGAAATTTGATGCACATTGTTCTCCCAAAAAGAATGAGACATATGAAAGATACATCTTCCGTTCTCGGACACAGCAACAAAATGAGACTTTTGATAGCTTTATAAATGATCTGAAACTGAAAGCACAGACATGTAATTACTCTGAGCTCAAAGCATCCATGATTCGTGACCAGATTGTGTTTGGTATTCATGATAAAAAAGTCAGGGAACGTCTGTTGAGAGAAACCGAACTAAATTTGGAAAATGCGGTGAAAATATGCCAAGCCAGCGAGCTAGCTCGAAAGCACGCGCAGACTTTCAGTAAAATCAATAATGAAAAGCAATCGGAGGATGAAATTTTTAATTGTAAACGCTGTGGTTACAAACACCAGTTAAGACAATGCCCAGCGTTTGGAAAAATGTGCACAAAGTGTAATGGAAAGAATCACTTTGCCAAACAATGCTTTTCAAAAGTACAAACTAAGAAAGGGCAACGAGTTAATGTAATTGAGGACACTGATTTAAGTGAGACATTTTTTGTAGGAATGGTGTCATGTGACAATATCAAAAAGGATACAGAAAATGTGCAGCCCTCAGAAATGGACAATGCTGAACATAAAGTTAATGCAGTAAAAGAGGACAAATGGATGATCCCACTGCAGGTAAATGGAGCATTAGTTACCTTGAAACTAGACACTGGGGCAAAAGCAAACTTAATCAGTATGAGTGACATTAACAATATGAAAGAAAAGCCCAAAATACAGAAAAAGTCAGTACTACTGAAGGATTATAATGGACAGAAAATAGATAGCTTAGGTGTATGCAGACTTAAAGTGACAGTCAAAGACAAAGTGCATCATCTCATGTTTTCTGTTGTGGCTGAAAGGCTTGATTCACTACTGGGTGACAAAGCTTGTGAGGACTTAGAACTGGTCAAAGAGTCTACCGTATAAACTGTGCCATAAGCAGACCAGATGACTCGGTGGATTCTGTAGTGAATAATTTCCAGGATGTGTTCAAAGGATTTGGAATTCTACCATTCACTTACACGATCCAGCTAAAGCAGGATGCTCAGCCAGTGGTACATGCTCCACGAAGAGTTCCAGCACCCCTGCGTGACCGGCTCAAGAATGAACTGGACAGAATGACCACACTAGGAGTCATCAGGAAAGTCGAAGAGCCAACAGACTGGGTTAACTCCATGGTATGTGTAAAGAAAAAGAACAATGATCTAAGTGTAATACCCACTGGAAATGTTATGTACGCTAAGTATGGTTATCAATCTTTAACTTAGACACTGTATTATCATTGTTATAAATCCCTGGGTTAAAGTTGCCCATGTGAAGGTACGGCAAGAACTTTTAAGGACACAATGTGACTAAGAGCATACTTTCCATAATTCTGCACCAGTATCAACTGTTGCAGACAGTGAGGCTGGGCAGTCTCCAGGCAGAAACCCCAGGAGGAAGGGGTGGAGTCGGGGTTTTCGAGCGGGAAAAGGGAGCGACTGGAAGAGAAGAGGGCAGGAGCTCTGAAAAGAGGGCTCAGGAGGCAAATGGCTGCCGCATCCCGTCCCGGGCTTCCAAACTCGGCCGCCGCCCTTCGTATTAGTAGCTCTGCATCCAGAACTCAAAGTGGGATTCAGTGATCGTGAAGAGAATTCAACGAAGGGGTTCGGAGTCGTAAGTCTTGCAGACGTTATACATACCATGAGCTCCAACTTAAGCGCGCCAACGAAAGAGTGCACTCGAATTTGGACACAGGGACAGATTCTCCTTTGAATCCATATAAATGGAGAATGTATGTTTATTATGTCTAGATTCATTCGAATGTATGCAAATGTCTAATTTAGGTCATTGACCCGTAATCTTCTTATACTGTCTGACGTTAAAACTATAAAGTAAGATAATTAGAATTAAGCCATTGTAGTAGTGATCTCCTTACTGGACTATAGAATACTGTCTACAACAGAGACCACATCTCACATATATCTAGAGAACTGTGAAGGGGTTACATTTTGGGGGCTCGTCCGGGATTGTGGTCTATTTATGTCAGTAAACTAACAGTATTGAATGCTCATTGCTAAGAGAGTGGTTTGTGGTTTCTACTGGGCTGTTTGAGCATAAAAGATGGATGTTATTGAGGTTGAAGCTTGGTGCAAACGGAAGCAGATAGCTACTACCCATGCCATTGTGCTGAATGGTGTTGCTAACGATGACCCTGATGATGTCTTGCTAAGGGCTCTGAATTGTGTCAAAGCCTTTGGAAAGGTTAGGATAGTTGAGCGCTGCTTGGATACAGCTACCAAGAAGCAGTTTGTGTTGATCCAGACATCAGAGAACCTGAGAGGTCATGGTTTACCTGAGGCAGTTGGGCTTTCTGAAGAGGCTGGTCCCTGGCCAGTTCAGTTTGTCCCTATTACTACTAAGGAAGAAGAAGGGTTTCAGACCAAGTTGTTGTCATTCTTGAGACAAGAAGGAAAGACTGTTGCTGATGTCAAAGGTCTGATAGGTCCTTCGGCCCTGGATATTAACACTCAGTTGGTCAGTGCCATTAGTTCTCTGGTGGATAAATGCACCAATCTGCCCTTCGAGGCTCAGGGATACCGTAAGCTCCGTATGTTCTCAGGACTGAGACCAACTCCCAGTGGGGAAGAGGAGTACGACGCCTGGGCTGAGCAGACCCTGCCTCTGCTAGAGGAATGGCAGTGCAGTGACAATGTGAAGAGGCAGAGAATAGTAGAAAGCCTTAAGGGTCCTGCTGCTGACATTGTAAGATTCTTAAAGGCGCAGAACACCTCTGCTGCTTCCTTTGACTACATGCAGGCTCTAGAAACTGCCTTTGGAACTACTGAAACCATTTCAGATTTGATGGTCAGATTCAGAAGCACATTCCAGTGTGAGGGAGAGAAGCTGTCCAGTTATCTGCTGAGAATAGACAAACTGCTGCATTGTATGTTACGGAAAAGAGGGATTGAGTTGCCTGAAATGAATCGGTTCCGCATTGAATAGGTTGTGCGAGGTGCATTGCTCGAAGACGTGACTGCTCTTCGCATACGCATGACCCATAAGTTGCGAGATCCACCTACCTTCACTGAGCTGCTAAGGGAAGTCAGAGAGGAGGAGGATATGCTTCAGGCCCGGAATGTAGCAAAGAGTGCTGTGATGTCCAAGCTTGTGACTCCTAAGGGTGATGTCAACCCTGAGATGGAACAGCTGAAGAAGGAAATAAATGTCATGAGAGCCGAGATGGCATATTTTCGGTCTAAGCCCAACACAGAAAGGGATGACGCACGGGTGCAAAAGGTTGAACACCCTGCGAAGTCTAACAGCAAAATGAATGATTCCTCTAAAGGATATCCCCATGAAGGAGATAGACCTGGAGTCTTTTGTTATAACTGTGGAAAGGATGGACATTTCAAGCGAGAATGTAGAGGTGAGGAAAATCTAAAAAAAGTAAATGACCGTCTCATAAAACTTACCAAGAAGTCGGGAAACTACAAAGGGGCACAGTAACGGAACGGCCTGCTGTCCCTGTAGTTAAGACACATTCCGCTAAGTGCAATAATAGACGAGGGGATATGAAAGACATCATACCTGAAGGTTTAGTAGGGCCGAGTTCTGCTGTATCAATACAGATTGAAGGCATTTATACTAAAGCTATCCTCGACACGGGTTCTCAGGTTACCATACTGTACAGATCCTTCTATGACCGATACCTGACGCATTTGCCGTTAACCCCAATCAGTCTTCTGCAGATCTGGGGCCTTAGTCCTGCTGATTGCCCATATGATGGCTATTTGTCGCTGAGGTTGGAGTTCTTGGAAGCTGATGTAGGGACCACTGAGACCATTGATGCACTTGTGTTGGTTTGCCCTGACCCCATGATGAAAGGTGAGGTTTCCATACTGGTTGGCAGTAATACACCCATAGTGAGACGACTCCTGACAAGCTGCAAAGAGCAGGGAGGTGAAAACTTCTTGAGCACCAGACACATTCACCCTGTTTTCAAAAAGGCTTTTGAGAAACTGCCTGAACTTTCTTCCGACGTAGATGATAGCAAAAGAGGAACTGTGTGGTACATTCGAGCCAAACCTATCACCCTGCGTCCTGGAGGAGTGGCTAGAATCCCTGGGATACCCAAATTCCCTGGAACGCCAGGTACTGAAGCCATTCTGATAGAGTCACCTGATGATCCTGCAGAAGAGTCACGGTTCCCAAATGAGCTTCTGGTGAGACCAGAGTTGCAGACCCCGACAGCTGTGATGTCAAGGAGAGTTACAGTGACCGTGAGGAATATGTCAGGCAAAGGAATCACATTGAGGAAAGGAATGCCGATTGCGCATCTGTTTCCTGTAAATGTACTGTCGTCACATGTGAAGGAAGAGTCCAAAGTTAACTCAACCGGAGATCTGACGCCCTCCTCCTTCAACTTTGGAGATTCATTCGTTCCTAAAGAATGGAAGGACCGATTAGTCAGGAAGATGATGGAGCGGAGCGGAGTTTTCTCTACTCATGAGTTTAATGTTGGTTGTAGTAAGAGTGCTCGCCATTCTATCAGAATTACTGAGGATAAACCCTTTCGGGAGAGGTCTCGACGGCTGGCACCAGCTGACATCGAAGCAGTGAGACAGCACCTGTCGCAGTTAAAAGAAGCTGAGATCATTACCGAGTCCAGGAGTCCTTATGCATCTCCTATAGTGGTGGTGAGGAAAAAGAACGGAAAGATTCGGATGTGTGTGGACTTTAGGACGCTTAACAGACGTACTATTCCCGACCAATACACTGTTCCAAGAATTGAGGAGGCACTGGCTTGTCTTAATGGAAGCAAGTGGTTCAGTGTGTTGGATCTCAGAAGTGGATACTACCAAATACCGATGAGTGAATCGGACAAAGAAAAGACAGCCTTTATATGTCCAGTTGGGTTCTACCAATTTGAAAGGATGCCACAGGGAGTTTCAGGCACTCCAGCAACTTTTCAAAGAATAATGGAACAAACAGTTGGGGACATGAACTTGCTCGAAGTATTGGTGTACTTGGATGATATCATTGTGTTTGGGGCAACCCTTGAAGAACACGAAGCTCGGTTGCTGAAAGTGCTTGGTCGCCTGGAGGATGAAGGTCTCAAGCTATCATTGGACAAGTGTCAGTTTTGCCAAACATCCGTGTCCTATGTGGGGCATATTGTATCACAGGATGGAGTAGCCACAGATCCATCCAAGATCGAAGCTGTTACCACATGGCCCAAACCGAACACAGTGACTGCCTTGCGGTCATTTCTTGGGTTCTGCGGATATTACAGGCGCTTTGTGCAGGATTACTCCAAAGTGGCCCATCCTCTGAATCAGCTGCTGGCTGGTTACCTCCCACCAGCCGAGAGGAAGAAAAAGGCTAAAGGTAAAGAGAACAAGGACTACTTCAAACCCTCGGAGCCTTTTGGTGTTAGATGGGATGAGAATTGCGAAGAGGCCTTCCACACCTTAAAGCAAAGTCTTACTCAAGCCCCCGTGTTGGCTTTTGCAAACCCACAGCTGCCATATGTGCTACACGTGGATGCCAGTCAAGAAGGGTTGGGTGGTGTGTTGTATCAGGACCAAGGAGCAGGGCTGAGACCTGTAGCGTTCATCAGTCACAGTCTTACGCCATCAGAGCGTAACTACCCAGCTCATAAGCTAGAATTCTTGGCGTTGAAGTGGGGGGTGGTGGATAAGCTGCAGGATTATCTGTGTGGAGCAAAGTTTGAAGTGAGGACAGACAATAATCCATTAACCTATGTGTTGTCTTCGGCAAAACTTGATGCCACCGGCCACCGCTGGCTTGCTGCACTATCTGCTTACGACTTTAGTCTCAGGTACAGACCTGGGAACCAGAACATTGACGCAGATGCTCTGTCTCGTCGCCCACACTACCAGAAACAAGAGTGGAAAGATGTTGCTTCAGCAGATGTGAAAGTAATGTGTCAGATGTCCGTGGTATCTGGACCAAAGAATTCATTTCATGCCCGAGAGATTGACCACTTGGGAGCGTCAATGCATGCTGTTCCCCAGGCATTTTGCAACATTTCCAGTTTGGATGTACAAAACTTACCCATGTTGTGTTCATCTGAAATATCCAAAGCACAACAGGAGGATCCCTGTATTCATGAGGTGTTTTCAGCTCTCCGTCTGGGTGATATTACACAGATCGACAAATCAAAACATCCTGACTGTCGTCTGCTCCTAAGAGAATGGGACCACTTGGAAATTAAAGAGGGAGTGTTGTGTAGAATCACTCACCCACCCACTAAACCATGTCATTCACAGTTGGTCCTGCCTGAAAAGCACAGGGAAATAGTGATGAAGTCTTTGCATGATGACGCAGGTCATCTGGGAGTAGATAAGACCTATGGGTTGATCAAGGACAGATTCTATTGGCCGCGTATGAAGTCTGCGGTTGAGGAGTTCTGCAAGTCCTGTGCACGCTGTGTCCAGAGAAAGACTTTACCTAAAAGAGTTGCTCCTCTGTTTCACATGCAAAGTGATGGACCTCTAGACCTTGTCTGTATGGATTTTCTGTCCATCGAACCCGATTCCAGCAATACCGCAAATGTCTTGGTCATTACAGATCATTATACTCGCTATGCCCAAGCTTTTCCCACAAAGGATCAGAAAGCACCCACCGTTGCCAAAGTGTTGTGGGAGAAATACTTCATCCACTATGGACTGCCAAAGCGAATACACAGTGATCAAGGTAGAGACTTTGAAAGCAGACTTATACATGAGTTGTTGTCCATGCTCGGGATTGAGAAGTCAAGAACAACCCCATACCATCCTCAGGGAGATCCTCAACCTGAGCGGTTTAACCGTACTTTGTTAGACATGCTTGGAACGCTGGATTCAAAGCGAAAGAACAAGTGGAGTCGGCACATTGGACATCTTGTTCATTCTTATAATTGTACCCGAAATGACGCTACTGGTTTTTCACCGTACTACCTCATGTTTGGACGTGAAGCGAGGATGCCGGTGGATTTGTGTTTCGGCGTATCCAGTGATGACACATCACAGAGAACTTACCTCAAGTATGTATCTGACATGAGAAAGGAATTGCAAGCTGCTTATGAACTTGCTGAGTCTGTTTCTGCCAAACAGAATAAAGGAAATAAGCAGAGGTATGACCAGAAGATCCGTTTTTCCCAACTCATGCCTGGTGACCGAGTTCTCATACGGAACCTAGGACTTCAAGGGAAACATAAGTTAGCAGACCGCTGGGCTTCTACACCTTACATTGTTGAAAGTCAAATGTCACAACTACCTGTGTTTCGGCTAAAACCTGCAGGTGGGAATGGACCCATAAAAATACTGCACCGGAATCAAATCCTGCCATTGGGACAGCAAGTGCGTCTGGATCCGCCAGCGGATAATGAGCCGACACCTAGTAGGAGAACCCTGCAGAGAAGAAGAAGAAAAAAAACGAGAAACCAGGAAAACTTTGTTCCAGAAGACAGAAAACCCATGACACAGTGTGTGAATCATGAGGAACCTGATGAGTCGGAAGATGAAGAATGGGATCTATGGTACGACCTCCCAGAAAGACGCATAAGACAGAATCTGGATGAATTGTCTGAACCATTTAGCTCAGACTTGGACATGGTCTGGGAAGAACCAGATGCTTCCGAGAAGGAGATAAAAGAGACTGAAAGGCATGATAACAAAGGAACCAACGCCTCCAACGTAGTTGAAGGAACTGAAGACCGGGTATCCGAAATAAGGAGCTCACAGCGAGTTAAGAAGGTTCCTGAAAGATTGACATACAGTACACTAGGAGTGCCAAGTGTAATGATAGCCCCTACGGTTCGATATGTTACCTCCCTTTATACATGGTTGGGAAGCATGCAACCACTTATGTGTAAAGTTCATTAGTCATGGGGACATGCCTATATTTGGTAGGGGGGGAGTGTAATACCCACTGGAAATGTTATGTACGCTAAGTACGGTTATCAATCTTTAACTTAGACACTGTATTATCATTGTTATAAATCCCTGGGTTAAAGTTGCCCATGTGAAGGTACGGCAAGAACTTTTAAGGACACAATGTGACTAAGAGCATACTTTCCATAATTCTGCACCAGTATCAACTGTTGCAGACAGTGAGGCTGGGCAGTCTCCAGGCAGAAACCCCAGGAGGAAGGGGTGGAGTCGGGGTTTTCGAGCGGGAAAAGGGAGCGACTGGAAGAGAAGAGGGCAGGAGCTCTGAAAAGAGGGCTCAGGAGGCAAATGGCTGCCGCATCCCGTCCCGGGCTTCCAAACTCGGCCGCCGCCCTTCGTATTAGTAGCTCTGCATCCAGAACTCAAAGTGGGATTCAGTGATCGTGAAGAGAATTCAACGAAGGGGTTCGGAGTCGTAAGTCTTGCAGACATTATACATACCATGAGCTCCAACTTAAGCGCGCCAACGAAAGAGTGCACTCGAATTTGGACATAGGGACAGATTCTCCTTTGAATCCATATAAATGGAGAATGTATGTTTATTATGTCTAGATTCATTCGAATGTATGCAAATGTCTAATTTAGGTCATTGACCCGTAACCTTCTTATACTGTCTGACGTTAAAACTATAAAGTAAGATAATTAGAATTAAGCCATTGTAGTAGTGATCTCCTTACTGGACTATAGAATACTGTCTACAACAGAGACCACATCTCACATATATCTAGAGAACCGTGAAGGGGTTACATAAGAATATGCATGGATCCAAAGGACTTAAATGCAAACATAAAATGTGAACACTACCAGATTCCCAAGCGAGAAGAAATCACCAGTGAAATGTCAGGTGCCAGATACTTTACAAAGCTCGATGCCTCACAAGGATTTTGGCAACTAAAACTGGATGAAGAGAGCACCAAATACTGTACCTTCAACACACCATTTGGCAGGTATTGTTTCCTCAGAATGCCTTTCGGGATAATATCTGCATCTGAAATCTTTCATAGAGCGATGGAACACATAATTGAAGGTCTGGAAGGAGTTCGGGTCTATGTTGATGACATCATCATCTGGGGCTCCACACTGAAAGAACACAATGAGAGACTGACTAAAGTGCTACAGAGCATACGCCGGAATGGACTGAAGCTCAACAAAGCCAAGTGTCAGTTTGGCGTCCAGGAAGTCACTTTCCTAGGAAATAATCTATCTGGTAAAGGAATAGAGCCAGATATGGAAAAAGTAAACGCCGTACTCAAAATGCCCCGACCCACTGACAAAAAAGGAGTGCTACGCATCATGGGGATGATAAACTTCATTGGAAAGTTAATTCCTAACTTGTCAGCCAAGACAGCCTGTCTGCGAGACCTGCTACATAAAACAAATGAGTTCGCATGGACAGAAAGACATGAACAAGATTGGATAAACCTCAAAACAGTGCTGACAACCACACCTGTACTCACCTTCTTTGACCCAACCAAAAGAATCAAAGTGTCAACGGATGCATCAAAAGATGGCTTAGGTGCGGTCTTGCTACAAGCACAGGGTGAAGATTGGAAGCCTGTTGCCTATGCCTCCAGGTCTATGACTGATACTGAGTGTCGATACGCCCAGATTGAAAAGGAATGTCTAGGCTTGGTAGTTGGACTAGAAAAGTTTCATGGCTACATATATGGACTTCCCACCTTCACAGTTGAGACAGACCACAGCCCTCTGGTTGCCATCATAAAAAAAAAACCTGAATGAGATGTCTCCAAGGATTCAACGACTCATGATGAAGCTGCAAAGATATGACTTTGAACTGATCTACACACCAGGCAAATACATAGTGTTAGCAGATGCACTATCCCGAGCACCCACAATGAGTCATGGGAGCTCTACTGAAGAAGACGTGGATGTTCATGTGAGTATGGTCACTGCTGCGCTGCCCGTGTCAGACACAAAATCAAAGCAAATAGCAGAAGAAACAGTAAAAGATACAGTATTACAAACAGTAATAGAGAACATTCATCATGGTTGGCCAAAAGGTTCTTGTCCAAAATATTTTCACATAAGGTCAGAATTGAGTGTCGCAAGTGGACTATTACTAAAACAGAACAGAATAGTCATTCCACAGGCTCTACGTCAAGACATGCTCAAAAGGATTCATGAGGGACACCTCGGAATTGAAAAGTGCAAAAGGAGAGCAAGAGACACTGTTTATTGGCCTGGCATAAATAAGGACATTGAGAACATGATAGGCAAATGTGAGACATGTCAGAAACACCAAAACAAACAAGCAAAGGAACCAATGATAGTAGCTGACATACCAACAGCAGCATGGCAAAAGGTTGGTATGGACCTTTTTCATTTAAATGGTAAAGACTATCTAATAGTGATTGACTACTATTCTAACTATCCTGAGATGGCGATGCTCTCAAGCACCACAGCAAGCAGTGTCATAATGCATGTGAAATCCATCTTCGCCAGACATGGAATTCCCAGGATTGCCGTTAGCGACAATGGTCCGTGCTTCAACTGTAAGGAGTGGCAACAGTTTGCAGCACATTATGACTTTCAGCACATCACATCCAGTCCTTTGTATGCTCAGTCAAATGGTAAGGCAGAGAAAGGTGTTCAAGTTCTCAAGCAGCTACTGAAGAAAGCGACAGAAAGCAAGTCTGATCCTTATCTTGCCCTGCTAAGCTACCGAGCCTCACCTTTAGACTGTGGTTCTTCACCTGCTGAACTACTAATGGGTCGCAAGTTGTGCACCACGCTACCCTGCTGTGCAAAAGAACAGCAAAGTGAGGAACTGAGACAGAGACTTCAACTGTTAAAGCTGAAACAGAAATCATACTATGACAAGTCATCCAAAACTCTAAAACCATTGACAAAGGATGATGTTGTCAGGATTGAGGATCCAGATGCATGGAACAGGAAAGCTACAGTTCTTGAGGAAGGACAGATTCTCAGGAGGAACCGCCGTTCCTTCCTAAAAACACAAGAGACTATTCAAGACCAGATTGGTGACAATGCCGCAACTGCATCTTGTCATTCACTGCCAGAACAATCTCATGAAGACACATCAGACTTACCCGTGTTGAGAAGATCCACATGTGAAGTAAAAGAGCCTGATAGACTTAATCTTTGAGTACAATGTAAAGCTTTGAAAATGTGTTGACTGTTTTGAAAATGTTTATGTTTATAGAGCACGAACAAAAGTGTTACTGATATTATCTTTATTGTTTTCTTGAAAGTTGATTGATATTGATTTTGTTAAACCTCAAAGAAAGGGGGATGTAGTGATCAATAGCATGTCATTCTATAGTGGACACTAGGTGGAGCCGTAGAGCTGTATATAGCTGTATGTATAAGACTACACTACCCAGCTATATATTATATTAAGACTACATTACCCATGAGGCTAGGCTACCCACAAGGCAGCAGTCAAGATGGAAGCCTCTACAAGATGCTGTACAAGTCCACATGTGCTCAATAAAAGCAGCTAGCAAAAGCTAGCTGTGTTCATAATAAGAATGTGTAGGAACGGAAGTTCCTATCCAAATAACGAATTCCAACGCAGATAAACGAAGTAATCAACTTTTAATAAACTCAATACTTTAACTTTTAAACTACAGGAGCAAAGGTCAGCAGGTCTGTTAAGGTCTCCAGCCTTTCTCAGACTGCCTTTAAATACTGGAACCTGACGTCATGACGTCATCACGTTTTCCGCGCCAACTGGGGGTCACGTGATCGGCGTCATGACGTCATCACGTGAAAATACAAGAAGCTGCATACAGCTTAAAGGTGCAGTCCACAACTGCACTACAGAGTGTTTAAAGGAATTATTACAGGTTGTTCAATGTCTCTTGGTGGTTCTGCCACAGGCGCCCCCCCAGAATTCTCTTTAACAGACAGCATCAAATGTGCAGGAGGTTTAATTATTCTGCCCGAACGACTGCGAACTTCAGACGCTGGATCGATAGCAGATGGGCCAACATTTGGCTGTGTCTGAAGAGGTACATCTGGGGTGGAGGAAACCGTAGCAGAAGGTGTAAATGAGGATGAAGCCGAAGCAGGCAATTTAATAGTAGGCCACTTCAGGATTGGTCTAGTAGCCAATGGCGGTCGTCCACGGCGAGGCGGCTGAGCAACAACCACCGGTTCACTCCGATCCAGATGGGCTGGTTTAAGTCGGTCGATGGAGATGGTATCCGATTTACCTCCCATTTCGATCGTAAAATATTTCTCTCCCGTTGCAATAACCTGAAACGGTCCATCATAAGGTGGTCTGAGTGTATCTCCATGAGCATCCCGCCGAATAAAAACATAATCGGAACTCATAAGTTCTGCCGGTACATGAGGCTGATGTAGATCGTGATGTGAAGTTGGAATAGGCAGAAAATTCTTTGCCGCCTCATGATGCAGAAGAAGCTGCTGCGCAGGCGACCATGATTCTGTATGTGAAGGGAGGAAATCCCCGGGTACTCGAAGCACCTGACCGTATACTAATTCAGCCGATGAAGCCTGGAGGTCTTCTTTAGGGGCTGTACGGAGGCCTAGCATCACCCAAGGGAGTCTATCCACCCAGTTGGAACAACGCAAACTGGCACGGAGGGACACCTTTAAAGAACGATGAAATCTTTCACATAAGCCATTTGCTTGCGGATGGTAAGCGGTGGTACGGTGCAGCTTGGTACCCAAGCCCTGTGCAACTGCATTCCATAATTCTGACGTAAATTGAGGACCACGGTCAGAGGAGATATCAGATGGCACACCAAACCGGGCCACCCACGCTGAAATAAATGCCCTGGATACGTCTGCTGTGGTAGTAGCAACTAAGGGAATCGCCTCTGGCCACCTGGTAGTACGGTCTACTATTGTCAGGAGATGCATAAAACCCCGCGAAATGGGGAGGGGGCCCACCAAGTCCACATGTACATGGTCGAAACGGCGTTCAGGCACTGGAAAGATGGCCCTTGGAGCCTTCACATGACGATGAACCTTTGACTTTTGACAGTCCACGCAATTGTTTGTCCAGTCACGAACATCTAAATGTATCCCCTTCCAAACAAACTTACGGGACATAAGTCGTTGTGAAGCTCGCATCCCCGGGTGTGATAAGCCATGTATAATATTAAATATCTTCTTACGCCATTCGCCTGGCACAATTGGTCGGGGCACTCTCATGGATATGTCACACAACAGCGTGGTTCCTGCTGATTGGAACATAACATCGGCTACCTGCAAGCTAGAAGGCATGGTCCGATACGCCTGAACTTCAGGGTCCGCCTGTTGTTCCTTTGCCAACCCGACGAAATCAATTCCCAGGTGAATTGTCTGGACTGGGGCACGTGACAGGCAATCAGCCACAAGATTATCTTTGCCAGACACGTGTCGCAAATCCGTTGTAAATTCAGATATGAATGTAAGGTGGCGCTGTTGTCGGGCTGACCACGGCTCCGCCGTTTTGGCCATTGCAAAAGTAAGTGGTTTATGGTCCACAAATGCTGTAAAAGGACGTCCTTCTAACAGAAAACGAAAATGCCGGATGGCCAAAAACAAGGCCAGCAACTCTCTATCAAAAGTACTATATTATCGTTCATTTTTACGTAATTGGCGGCTAAAAAAGGCCAATGGCTGCCACATACCATCCACCCATTGTTCCTGCACTGCCCCGATGGCGTAATCGGAGGCGTCGGTAGTGAGGGCGATGGTTGCGCCCGGAAGTGGGTGTGCAAGCATAGTTGCATCTGCCAATGCCGCCTTGGTGTCCAAGAATGCTTGGTCCATCTGTGGTGTCCAAATGATAACAGCTTTACCCGACTTCCCTTTAAGTGCTTCATACAGCGGCTGCATTAATTGAGCTGCCTTGGGGACAAAACGGTGATAAAAATTCACCATTCCCAGGAACTCCTGAAGAGATTTAATCGTTTGAGGCTGCGGGAATGCCATAACTGCTTCTACCTTAGTGGCCAGTGGGACGGCGCCTTCTGAGGTGATCCTGTGCCCTAGAAAGTCAATGCTGGTTAACCCAAACTGGCATTTGGCTAGATTTATAATGAGGCCATGTTGGCTGAGACGGGCAAAGAGTGTACGTAAATGAGCCATGTGCTCTTCCTTATTTTTACTAGCAATGAGAATATCATCCAAGTAAATGAAAATGAAAGAAAGGTCCCGTAACACAGAGTCCATAAGCCGCTGAAAAGCCTGAGCTGCATTTTTTAATCCAAACGGCATACGAAGGAACTCAAACAGGCCAAACGGTGTGATGACCGCCATTTTGGGGATGTCTTGAGGGTGTACAGGAACTTGATGGTATCCACGAACGAGATCCACTTTAGAAAATATCGATTTGCCGGCCAAATGAGCAGAAAAATCCTGTATATGTGGTATTGGATACCTATCTGGCCTAGTGGCTTCGTTAAGGCGTCTGTAATCCCCACAAGGCCTCCATCCGCCACCTGCTTTGGGTACAATGTGTAATGGGGAAGACCATGGACTGTTGGAGCGTCGGACAATCCCAAGGCGCTCCATAATACGAAACTCTGCCTTTGCGGCCACAAGCTTTCCGGGTCCCAATCTTCGTGCACGAGCGTAAACGGGCGATCCCGTTGTGATAATATAATGCACCACCCCGTGCTTCGCCACTGCTACCGAGAATGTAGGCCTGGTGAGCTCTGGGAATTCGCCAAGTAGGCGCTTAAACCCGTCTTGCGATGGAACCGCACAGGCAACCGACCAGGAGACAGCAGTACTGCGGTGACAAGGCACTGCATGGAAGGTAGACGCATTAATGAGTCGACAATGTTGGACATCGACCAGTAAACCATAGGCACAAAAAAAATCAGCCCCCAGAATGGCCTGTGATACTTTAGCCGTTATAAATTCCCATACAAAACGTTGACCTCCAAGAGTTAAATTAACTGTCCGTTTACCGAATGTGCGAATAGCCGCACCATTGGCTGCCTCAAGGGAAGGGCCGTGACTGCCGGATTGTAGGTCCAGCTTTGAAACTGGCAATATACTACACTGAGAACCAGTATCACATAAAAATCGTCGCCCTGTTCCAGAATCAGTAACATAGAGGAGTTTTCCTGCTGAACCGACTGCCATGGTGAACTGGGTGTGTTTGTCAGTTTCTGTCTTCTTCGAAGCTTGTGAGTCTGCTGGAGACTTTTTCTCTACCCAACTGCAGGGTGGACGGCAGCGTCTAGCCCTGACGCCAAAACGGGCGTGGTACATACACATGCCTGACGAAGGAGGGCTGGATTTTGCTCGCGTAGGAGAAAGACGCCTCGTAGCTGCACAACTCTGCTGTATGACCATAAAAGACTTATCTGCCTCCGCAGCCAGCTCGGCACAGTCCATAATCGTAGAACTGGCCAAGACTGCCTGAACTGGCTCGGGTAGCTGGCAGAGGAAGAGCTCTCGAAATAAAAAACATTGGGGCTCTGAACCCAAAAGCGTGAGCATTTGGCTCATCAATTCTGATGGTTTTGAGTCCCCAAGACCCGGCATTGCAATAAGCTTGCGTGCACGTTCCGATTTAGTTAAAGCATACACTTGTAGTAAACGCTCTTTTAAAGCTGAGTACTTGCCCTCTGCCGGTGGATTCCCCAGGATGCTGACGACGCGTGAAGCCGTGGCGCTGTCCAGAGCGGAAACCACGTAATAATAGCGGGTTGAATCCGCTGTAATGTCCCGGATAGCAAACTGGGCTTCTGCTTGAAAAAACCATGCTTCTGGTTGCTGTTCCCAGAACTGCGGCAATTTAAGGGCAACGGCGTTCGTATTCATCATGAATATCTCGAAGAAAGTTGTCCAACGAGCTCGGGGTCACCAATGTAGGAACGGAAGTTCCTATCCAAATAACGAATTCCAACGCAGATAAACGAAGTAATCAACTTTTAATAAACTCAATACTTTAACTTTTAAACTACAGGAGCAAAGGTCAGCAGGTCTGTTAAGGTCTCCAGCCTTTCTCAGACTGCCTTTAAATACTGGAACCTGACGTCATCACGTTTTCCGCGCCAACTGGGGGTCACGTGATCGGCGTCATGACGTCATCACGTGAAAATACAAGAAGCTGCATACAGCTTAAAGGTGCAGTCCACAACTGCACTACAGAGTGTTTAAAGGAATTATTACAGGTTGTTCAATGTCTCTTGGTGGTTCTGCCACAAATGTCTATTTATTAATGAACATAACAAAGTGGGAGTGCATTGAGTGGAGTTCCCACTTCCATGTTCCCTTTCGCCATCATCCCTCTCCTGGGCCAGCGCAACATCACTCCTCCCACTCTGCTGCAGGCCAGCTTGGTGGAGATCAGTGACACATTGCAAGGCCACAGATACATATCTGTCATCCTGTTTAAGGCGGCAGACAAGTTGACATCCAAAGTCTGCATGGCCATGGTCATGGCCTGCATGGACTAATTTGAGAGCTGTGCTTGAAGCTCCATGGAGATGGTCACACTCTTCATTGCAGACATTCTCACAATTCCCTGCTCCACCAATCCACTAGTGATTGAGTTGGACGCCTCAATCCTCTCCACTATTGTGGAGAGTATGCGTGGCACATCTGTCAGTACCTGGCTATGTTACTGATGTACCTCTAGCATTCTCCTTCTCAATGCTAGTCCCCAGGTTTCAGTATCTGTGTCTAGCTGAGCAGAGCTTGGAGAGGATTGTGACCCCAACACAGACTCTCCACAGCTGTCCCTGCCACCAGTGTCTGCTCATGCTCACTTGTGAGTTGTGAATCACCAGGCGAAAACTCAACTTACTGACAAAGTGGACCCACTGAAGTGTGAGTATCTGCACTGGTGCATGGCTGTATGTCCTGTGATCGTGCACCCTCAGAAGGAATGAGGTCCTCTGAAGACTTGTCCTCATGGATGTCCTACAACATTTGCTGTACGTGTTAAGGCCCTGGAGGACAAAAGAAAGGATATGATTTAGTCGTGGCAAAGTCACAATCTTGCCAATGACCATACTCAGTCTTCTCATAGTTCAGTCACTGATGGAATAAAGTCAGCATATGTGTGTCAGAGATATTTGTAATTCTGTCACCAGCTATCTGCGAACTCCCAGTCTCTCCATTTCTGACTGAAAGGGACGCAGATGGGCCACTTATCTCCAGGGCCTCCTCCTTTGCATCAGGAAACTTTTGATTAACCGGTCCCTAAATAACCGGAACGCTCTATCCACCGGCAAAATTCAGGAGTCGGTTCAGGTTACTTTTTTTACTTTTAGTTACTTTTTTTAATTGATTTGTTGCTGTGCAAGGGTGTAGCTGAAGCTGTTGCTAAGTTACAGAGATGCTTGCAACTTGTGCCAATTGTGTTTGTTGCTTTATACGGAGCTCAGAGCTCCGTATCTTTTACTATAGCGTTCGGTTATCCGGAATTTTTGATGAACCGGCAACACGTCGGTCCCGTCCGTGCCGGATACCAGAAAGTTTCCTGTATGTGGTGGCCGACCGCCAGTCCTCACCCTCTCCCTTGCGTTTTGTGCTCTCTTCTCCTACAAGGGGTGAAAAAACAGCCCCGTGATGAGTGAAGATGAGGTATTCACCCAATGGATGCAGTGCATTTCGTGAGGATCATGATGAGACACATGCATCACATTGCATAAAGATTGGGGTGAGTGGCAATGGTGGATGGTAAAATGGGGAGGTGATGAAATGCATAGAAAGTGAAGGCTGGGTGCTGCTGAAAGTTGAGTGTGTGTAAGGTGTGATGTGATGGAGTATGTTTGGCGTGAAACCACAGGATGTAAGTGAATCAGCAAATGTACTCACTTTTCCTGATCTGGTTAGGTCATTAAACTACTTCCTGCATTGCATCCGAGACTGGGGCACAATGCTCCTGCTGCTCACCTCCTCAGTTACCTCCAACCACACCTTCTTGGTGACAGCAGCAGGCTTCTTCCTCCTATTGCTGGGGGAAAGTATGTCCCTCCTGCTCCTGACTGCACCCAGCAGTAATTCCAGTGCATTGACTCTGGGTGCTGCCCTTGCTCTATGTCCACCATCCATCATGAGCACCTCATGGCTCCTCAATTTCCATTTGTACATTGTCCCTTTAAATAGAGCTTAGTGGAGGAGAAGGAGTGACCTCTGGTCAGGGCAGAGGCAGTAAGCCAAGCGGAACTGCGAGCTTGGATTACTCAGAAGATTCTAGAACATCTTTGGAAATGAAAAGTAAAAACCTTCATTAAAACTGCTGCTGGTCCAGTAAAAGAAAGTGCGTATCCATCATGTTAAATCACAATTGAAGCATTCGTGCCAAAACAAAGTCCATGGTGCTAGTAATGTATTTAGAGTTCCTTCACAATGTATCTACACATACAATGGAACGTCAACAGGCAGGTAAAGGTTTAATTCAGTGTTGGAATTCCTCCAGGAATCACAAGCACCTCTTGCAGTTTGTAATGTCATCAGGACCTGGAGACTGCCCTCCCTTCCATTAACTTTGAGTATAGCTTCATTTGATCAATGGTTGTGCTAGGCTGTCAGCTCTGATATAATTGGATTCTGCACTTTATGTGGATGATTTTTTAGGGCTATTTTTCCATGGGACATGTTATTTATGAAGCTATGACATTTATGAAGAGAGGTTTAAATAAATATCATTGAGGCCCATAGGAGGATCACAAAATGGGACGTGTGGATTAACTATAAATGGTGAGTTTTCATTTGACTCCGATCTTTATGTCTGAATAAAATAGTTTCTCCTTTTATAGTTTGGTTCTTTAAGGTGAACATAATATTTGACAAAGATTTTTTGGAAGTTCTTGCATTTATATATAGCTGTAGCACCTTATAACATCTCCGAGAAATATTCCAATTCGTGTGGGATGGGTTACATTGTACAGTTACTGTTGTTATGTGGGTAAACAAAAGAGAAGTTAGAGATTTGTGTTGATTGTTTTGCTGTTAGGACTTTATTTAAAAAGAGACTTATGTGATTCACAATACCGTATAACCTGCCAACCAGCATCTTATGAGAGGAACGATTCAGCTCCAGCCTCCCCCTGCTGGGTACATATGCAAGTGTGTAATGTAGCCTGAAACACTGCAGCCGTCAACAGCAACAGAACTTCTCTTAAAGAATGAACGTCACCATCATGGTTCCCTGACAGAGTTTCCCTTCCTGAACTCAGGGTCACTGAGGCTAATTGTAGTGCCTATATCAGCTAACTCAGGACAGACTTTGGACTGAACCTGGGACATGCTACTTCTGTGAGACTTAATGGCCCAGTAATTCCGGGCACAACGCGTGAGTACAGACGGGGTACTCACGCGTGTGCCCGGAGGAATTGCCGGTTTTCAGCATGCACAGCGTGATGTGCCTCAATAAATCCGAGACTCAATGTTAGCGAAACAAAACAAGGCTTTTATTGACTTAGAAGGTAACACACAGGAGAGAGGTATCTTCCATCCAGAGCTCTGCCATACTGGATGTGCTGCAGGCTGGGCCAGCTTACATAGGGGCCAGGTATGGGCGGAGCCCTACACATAGTACAATACAATGGGCCAGGTATGGGCGGAGCCCTACACCTAGTACAATACAATGGTGAGGAAACGGAACCGAGGTAAGGGAAATTAAACTGAAACCAACCACAGTCACAGGCAGTGATGAATGGAATATTTCATCACACAGCGCATGCGCTGAAAACCGGCATTTCCTGTCCTCTGACCCAAGGGGTTAAGAGGCAGAACGCGCGCGACTGCACAGGCAGCGCATGCGCAGTAAAATTCCTTTACGCGTGGAAAAACAAGACGTAAGTATTTAGTTTTTCAGGTAAGTGGGCTTTTAGTACAATGTAGAAATTTTTTTTCCACAGGTTTGTTATTTTTAAAGAATTTACAGGATGGTAAGTTTAGTTTTAGACCCTATTTTTTTAAATTTTATTTTTTTCACAAAATTGATTAATTGTTTAAAATATTTTTTTAAACTTATTTATAGTTAATACAATCAGTGGGATGTTTTTTAAAATTTTATTTAAAGTTAAAGTAGTGTTTTGGCAGCCCATACTTTTCATGAGTTTGACAGCTCTTACTGTCAAACTCATGAATGAGTTTCCCCTCCCCTGATTGGCTGCACAGTGCTCACCTGATCCCAGCCGGCACATCGCACTAACTACGCTGCTGGATCAGGTAAGCACATCGCGCCGACATCGGAACCGGGCCTGTGACAGGAAATGCAAGCAGGCCCGGGCTTCAGATGTCGGTGCGCAGGGTGAGTGCAGATCGAGGGCTTGCACGCGCGGCAAGCCCCCGATCCTAATTTCAGGGCCACTGTGTCATCAGCCACACTACTTGGTCTGAAGTGGGATCATCTCTTTTGGAGGGAGGAACAGGTCAGTTCCGGAGAGGCTGCGAGTTCCTCTCATTTTTGTCAAGATCTCATCAGGTGTGAGTGAAAGAACTTGCATTTATATAGCGCCTTTCACAACCTCAGGATGTAAAAGCACTTTACAGCCAATGAAGCACTTCTGAAGTGTAATCACTGTTGTAACGTGGGGAAACGCAATAGCCAACTTACACACAGCAAGGTCACACAAATAACAATGAGATAAATGACCAGATCATTATTTTTAGGTGTTGGTTAAGGGATAAATATTGGCTAGGACACTGGGAGATGTCCCCTGCTCTTCTTCAAATAGTGCCATGGGATCTTTTACGTCCATCTAAGAGAGCAGACAGGGCCTCGTCTGATCCGAGAGATGGCACCTCTGACAGTTCAGTGTTCCCTCAGCTCTACACTGATGATGCAAAGCAATGGGAACTAAATTGTTAGGCACAATTGGTAAAACACCCCTGGGAGTTGATAATGATCCTGACAGTTTGAGAGAGCAGAATTAATATTCATGGTAAAAAATAGCAAGATTGTTAAGTCAACTTGTGGTTAACAAATATACCTCCAGTGATTGAACTCCTTAATGGTGTTGGGCTAAGTTACTTTCACTAATCAGTCAGTTCAGATGATGCAACCGACATTCGGTGCTTAAAGGGAAATATTCACAAATCGAAGGTGGCATCTCAAAAATGATGCTGCAGAGGGTGTGTGGGTGAGTCCACCAAGTAAACCTGTTGCTCTCTCATTGGCTCTGGGTAACTGGAGAGAAGGATCAGCTGATGTCCTTATTTCCCAGCACGGCATGAGAAGGAACTATTCATTTGATTGATCCTGCAGGGTATGTCACTGTTCTAATTCCGATATTCATCGGGTGTCCTGAAGGGCTCCTTAATTGGAACCAACACACCAGCCAGATGTGCCCCTCTTAAGCGATAATGTGATCAAGCTGCAGTTTTGACTCAGTAAACTTCTATCAGGCATTTGGGGCTTTTGCTGATTATACAACTGAATATGCAAGCTGTTGACTTGATTATTGCTTAGCAACCTAGGTTCCACTCAAGAAACAAGGTCCTAAATCACTGCTCACACATGACCATATTGTATTGATCTATTTGGTGATGCACTTGAAGAGAAATTAAGTAATCAGCTGCTAGCTCATCATTACTCTGTTATTTATACCATTTCAGGAGCTTGGCACAGAGTTTGGAGAGAGAGTTGGGTGCGTCGCAATCGGAATGGATCGCAAACATAGTGGAAGCTGAGAAGTTAGTGATCGTAGGAATTCACTGGTAGGTATTCAGTAAGTAGTCATCAGATTGGAATTTATTTTGGACTTGTAATTTGTAAATTAAAAGAAACTGCAAGGTCAGTGGCAGTGAGCAGCGAACGGGCAATCAGCTGTAAGTGGTTCAAAAGCAAAATACTGCGGATGCTGGAATTCAGAAATAAAACAGAAAATGGAAATACTCAGCAGGTCAGGCAGCATCTGTGGAGAGAGAAATAGAGTTAATGTTTCAGGTCAATGACTTTTCATCAGAACCCTGTAAGAGGTTGCTTGAGTAGGTGATAAACACTGTGAGCTAGAAGCTGATTAAGCAGTTGTAACTTGTTTGACTCTCAAAAGGTAAATTTTTAAAATTCATTTACAGGATGTGGGCGTCGCTGGCAAGGCCAGCATTTATTGCCCATCCCTAATTGCCCTTGAGAAGGCGGTGGTGAGCCGCCTTCTTGAACCGCTGCAGTCTGTGTGATCAAGGTACTCCCACAGTGCTGGTATGTAGGGAGTTCCAGGATTTTGACCCAGCGATTATGAAGGAAGGGTGACATACTTCCAAGTCAGGATGGCGTGTGACTTGGAGGGGAACTTGGAGGTGATGGTGCTCCCATGTGCCTGCTGCCCTTGACCTTCTAGGCGGTAGAGGTCGCGGGTTTGGGAGGTGCTGTCGAAGATGCCTTGGCTAGTTGCTGCAGTGCATCTTGTAGCTGGTACACACTACAGCCACGGTGCACCGGTGGTGGAGGGAGTGAATGTTTAAGATGGTAGATAGGGTGCCAATCGTGCAGGCTGATTTGTCCTGGATGGTGTCGAGCTTCTTGAGTGTTGTTGGAGCTGCACTTATCCAGGCAAGTGGAGAGTATTCCATCACACTCCTGACTTGTGCCTTCTGGATGGTGGAAAGGCTTTGGGGAGTCAGGAGGTGAGACACTCACTGCAGAATACCCAGCCTCTGACCTGCTCTTGTTGCCACAGTATTTATGTGGCTGGGTCAGTTAAGTTTCTGGTCAATGGTGACCCACAGGATGTTGATGGTGGAAATTCGATGATGGTAATGCCATTGATTGTCAAGGGAAGTGGTTAGACTTTGTCTTGTTGGAGATTGTCATTGTTTGACACTTGTGTGGAGCAAATGTTATTTGCTACTTATTAACCCAAGGCTTAATGTTGTCCAGGTCTTGCAGCATATGGGCACGGACTGCTTATTTATCTGAGGAGTTGCGAATGGAACTGAACACTGTGTAATCATCAGCGAGCATCCCCACTTCTGACCTTATGATGGAGGGAAGGTCATTTAAGCAGCTGAAGGCAATTGAGCCTGAAGAACTCCTGTAGCAATCTCCTGAGATGATTGGCCTCCAACAACCACAACCACTTTCTTTTATAAAAACATAGGAGCATAAGAAATAAGAGCAAGAGTAGGCCATTTGGCCCTTCGAGCTTGCTCCGCCATTCAATAAGATCATGGCTGATCTTCGAACCTCATCTCCACTTTCCTGCACTATCCACATATCCCTTGATTCCCCTAATATTCAAAAATCTATCGATCTCTGTCTTGAATATACTCAATGACTGAGCCTCCACAGCCCTCTGGGGGTAGAGAATTCCAAAGATTCACCATCCTCTTAGTAAAGAAATGTCTCCTCATCTCAGTCCTAAATGGCCGACCCCTTATTCTGAGACTGTGACCCCTGGTTCTAGACTCCCTAACCAAGGGAAACATCCTCCCTGCATCTACCCTGTCAAGCCCTGTAAGAATTTTGTATGTTTCAATGAGATCGCCTCTCATTCTTCTAAACTCTAGAGAATATAAGCCTAGTCTACTCAATCTGTCCTCATAGGGCAATCCACCCATCCCAGGAACCAGTCTGGTGAACCTTTGTTGCACTCCCTCTATGGCAAGTATATCGTTCCTCAGGTAAGAAGACCAAAACTGTACACAATACTCCAAGTGTGGTCTCACCAGGGCCCTATATCATTGCAGAAAGATGTCTTTACTCTTATACTCAAATCCTCTTGTAATAAAGGCCAACATACCATTTGCTTTCCTAATTGCTTGCTGTACCTCCATGTTAACTTCCAGTGATTCGTGTGCAAGGACACCCAGGTCCCTCTGAACACCAACATTTCCCAATCTCTCACCATTTAAAAAATACTCTGCTTTTCTATTTTTCCTACCAAAGTGGATAACTTCACATTTCTCCACATTAGGAGTGTGCTACAGTATCAGCTTGGCTCAGTTGGTAGCACACTCACCTCTGAGTAAGAAGGTTGTGGGTTCAAGTCCCACTCCAGGGACTTGAGCACATAAAGCTAGGCTGACACTCCAATGCAGTGCTAAGGAAGTGCTGCACTGTTGGAAGTGCCATCTTTCAGATGAGTTGTTAAAACCGCGGCCCCGTCTGCCCTCTCAGTTGGTTGTAAAAGATCCCATGACAGTATTTTGAAGAAGAGCAGGGGAGTTATCCCCGGTGTCCTGGCCAATATTTATCCCTCAACCAACATCACTGAAACAGATTATCTGGTCATTATCACATTGCTGTTTGTGGGAAATTGCTGTGCACAAATTGGCTGCCACGTTTCCCACATTACAACAGTGACTCCACTTCAAAAGTACCTCATTGGCTGTAAAGCACTTTGAGATGTCCGGTGATCATGAAAGTCCCTATATATATTCCACTTGCTATGTTCGTGCCCACTCACTTAGCCTGTCTATATCCTCTTGAAGCCTCCTTGCATCCTCCTCACAAATTACATTCCCACCTAGCTTTATACAATCAGCAGACTTGGATATATTATATTTGGTCCCCTCATCCAAATCATTGATGTAGATTGTGAATAGCTGGGGCCCAAGCACTGATCATTGCGGTACCCCACTAGTTACAGCCTGCCAACCCGAAAATGACCCGTTTATTCCTACTCCCTGTTTTCTGTCTGTTAACCAATCCTCAATCCATGCTAGTATATTACCCCCAATCCCATGAGCCCTAATTTTGTTTAATAACCTCTTGTGTGGCACCTTATCTAATGGCTTCTGAAAATCCAAATACACCACATCCACTGGTCCCCCCTTATCTATTCTGTTAGTTACAACCTCAAAAAACTAACAGATTTGTCAAACACGATTTCCCTTTCAGAAATCTGTGTTGACTCTGCCTCATCCTATTATTATTTTCTAAGTGCCTTGTTACCATGTCCTTAATAATAGATTCTTTCATGGCTGAACACAATCAAAGAGTCACTGAATAACACAGAGGCTCTGCTGGTTCTGGCCACAGTCCTGTCTGTCAAAATGACCATGGCCAATCACTGATCCTGTCCCTCCTCACAGGTCTCACATACAGCTGTCAATCAAAATGACCAACTCCAGGCTGACCTGATTCTCTGATCTGAGCCAGAAACCTCAGCCCAGTTGTTTTAAGACTCTGAATCTCTTTCAGAACAATACAGGAAGGGAGAGGTAAGGAAGGCTATGGCATAAAACCAGGTTTAACACCATGTTCACTTGACTGAGAAAGGCCCATAAGGTGGAGGAGGGGAGAGAAATAAAGCAAAAGTGTTGTTTGAGTAGTGCATTCATCATTTTAAGAGATTACCCTGTATAAAAGTCCAGTGTTCTTTGATTTGGCAGTTGGCTGCCTAGGTGTATTTGCTGTATCTTTACCATTGTTTCACTTGTTGCTTAAATGCCATGACAAAGTCAATAACATTTTGATATGCAAAGCCTGAAGTCACTGGATTCACAACAAAGAAAACATAAACATCAAAGAGAATTGTTCTACAAATTTGCATTCCCACTAGCACTCCCCACAATTCTACCCCGCCCTTGCCACCTTCGATCAAGAGTGCTGACTCATACCGGAGTACAATTCCACTCGGGTACCTCATTACAGTGGATATTCTTCATACATGAGCTTAGGCAGCAGTAATTGTCCATATGCTGTTCAACCATGGGAGGTATCCCACCCGAGCGCAGCAGACATCCACACATCTTCATTTTCTGGCATGCGTTCATGTGAGAATTGTCAAGAATGGAAACACTACTTCATTTAATCGCTGCCCCAGCCCAGGGGTGCCTAAGCCATTTGTAGCACTCCAGCTGCCATGCACCACCCCACCCCCTGCCACCTCAGCTCAGACTTTGGTTTGAACTGGATTCCTTCCTCATCTGCATGCCTCGGTTTCACAAAAGATCACAAGGACAGCAAAGATTCCCCATTCCCTCTTATTTTTAAAGAAATTATGGGGGTAAAATTCATTATAACCCCTTTTGGGGCGCTAACTTTTAAAAGTTGTAAAAAATTGGGGCCAGGCACTAATGTTGCTCAACTTTTTAAAAAATTCGGTTTTGCGCTCCAGGAAGGAAGTAGGGCGCTAAATCAAGCAGCAGGCAGGGCGGTAGGTGTGCAGTGCTGTACAATGGGCCGGGCAGCGCTGCCACGTTGGAAGGCTCCTTCCCTCCCTTAAAGGGAAGAGCCATTGCTGCAGGCTCTGCAAGGGCAAAACTTACCTGGTCCTCGATGGCAGCCGTGATCTGGCCTGATCAGCCCGATGCACTGCAGCAGAGTGCCAGGTTGATCGATTGCTGGAGAAGAAAACTGAAGAAAAACCAGAAAGAGCAGTTGATATTTTTTTACACTTGCCTCGGCCACCTCACCTTTAACTTCTGCCCCTGAAGTACCCGGCCTCCCGATCAACGCCTCCTGCAGCTGCCGGTGTTCTTGTCCGGCGATGCTGCAGGGGGCGGAACCGAAGTTCGGCTCGGGGGCGATGCGCACGGCGATGACTTCAGGATCTCCGGGCGAAGGAAATCGGGGCGCAACGCCATACCACCACCACAAACCTCCCGACGAATATCGCGGGTGTCAATCTTCTCGCCGCGCCCGGTCGGTAAGTGATTAGTGCCCATTATAGCCCCCAGAGGCAATAACGGGAGGCACCAAACTGCCCAATTTCTAACCCTATGTCTCTTTTCAATTCTGCCTTCAATATCAAGTACCATCCCTTGACTAATAGGAGGGAGTAGGAGAGCCAGTGCTGCCCTGAAATCAAGCTGCTGGAAGTACAGGGTAGACATAGAGAAGATGTTTCCACTTGTGGGGGAGATCAAAACTAAGGGACATAAATATAAGATAGTCACTAATAAATTCAGTGTTCAGCTCCATTCTCAACTCCTCAGATAATGAAGCAGTCTGCATGCAACAAGACCTAGATGACATTCAGGCTTGGGCTGATAAGTGGCAAGTAACATTCATGCCACACAAGTGCCAACAAGCGAGAGTCTAACCACCGCCCCTTGACATTCAACAGCATTACCATCGCCGAATCCCTCAACATCAACATTCTGGGGGGTCACCATTGACCAGAGACTTAACTGGACCAGCAACATAAATACTGTGGCTACAAGAGCAGGTCAGAGGCTAGGTATTCTGTGGTGGATGTCTCACCTCCTGACTCCCCAAAGCCTTTCCACCATCTACAAGGCACAAGTCAGGAGTCTGATGGAATACCCCCCACTAGCCTGGATGAGTGCAGCTCCAACAACACTCAAGAAGCTCGACACCATCCAGGACAAAGCAGTCAGGACTGGCATCCCATCCACCACCTTAAACATTCACTCCCTCTACCACCGGCATACCGTGGCTGCAGTGTGCATCATCTACAAGATGCACTGCAGCAACTCACCAAGGCTTCTTCAACAGCACCTCCCAAACCCGCAACCTCTACCACCTCGAAGGACAAAGGCAGCAGGTGCCTGGGAGCACCGCCACCTCCAAGCTCCCCTCCAAGTTCCACACCATCCTGACTTGGAAATATATTGTCGTTCCTACCTACCTAGTCGCTGGGTCCAAATCCTGGAATTCCCTCCCTAACAGCACTATGGGAGTACCTTCACTGCAGCGGTTGAAGAATGTGGCTCACCACCACCTTCTCAAGGGCAATTAGGGATGGGCAATAAATGCTGGTCTTGCCAGCGACGCCCACATCCCAAAAACAAAAACAAAAAAATCCAATAGGGAATTCAGGAGAAACTTCTTTACCCAGAGAGTGGTGAGAATGTGGAACTCACTACCACAGGGAATAGTTGAGGTGAATAGCATAGATGCTTTAAGGGGAAGCTAGATAAGTACAAGAGGGAGAAAGGAATAGAAGAATATGTTGATGAGATTAGATGAAGTAGATAGAGTGGGAGGAGGCTCCTGTGGAGCATAAACACTGGCATAGACCAGTTGGGCCAAATGGCCTGTTTCTGTGCTGTAAATACTATGTAACTATGTACCCAAGAGTGCCCTCAACTGACATGTCCATAGATATTTTTGTTTCCTCTCAGTAGAGTTTGGCTCCACATTTTATTTTTGTCTATGACGATCTTTCGGTGGTCTTACCCTCTGTAAGATTCGAAATTTTCAGCAATAATCACGCAAGAAAACAGGATAAAATAAGACAGTTTATTGACCAAAGTAAGCTTGCACAGAAAAACCTTTGATAAAAGGGCATATAAAATGGCCGCCGGGCCTCGTGATCAGTTTCTGGACCATTTGATTTCTGTTACTGCAAGCCAGACAGGCTTGTGGATTGAAAACAGTAAGCCCGCGAAAGCCAGTATCGGGAAACCGAAACTCAGGGAAACAGCATACATATTCAATGGATTCTAAGTACAGGACGGTTTCAGGCAAACAGGATGGGGCCCATCAAGATATGGGCGGACAATGCATGAACACTTATACACATTTAATGTACAAAGGAGAAACCGTTTAACAGCCATCAAGGGAAATCTCCAGACCGATCAATATGCGAACCGAGTCACGGTGACAATGTAAAAGACATTAAAAGACATTATCGGCCAGGAAGGCCAGTTAAGTTATCACCGGCTCCCGTTACAAGACAAAGCACCCCTGCAGAGATTTCTGCCCGCCAAAATTAATACAAAGACAGGACTATGATTTGGCGGGAGATAAGACTGTCCCAAAAGGGTATAACTATGGATTGAAAGTCCATCAAAGTGGCGGTTACGGTTACACAGATCCAGGATCAAGTTCACGTTTCACTTCTTCGGAATTCGACCAAGACGTTTCTTCTTTTCGAGGACGCTTCGGACGGACTTTTCAGTGCAAGGCAGCACTTCGATTTCGGGACACGATCGGTGTTCAGCCAGACAAGGCTCGGCCACGACGGGAAGACGATGAGGGTGGCCCGGGTGCTGTTGTCGGGAGATCATCGACGACCCAGGCCGAAGGAGAAGACAGCCTCGGGAAAAACCGACGATCCAGGTCGGATAAAAAGGACATTCCGAGCCTAGCCAGGCAAGGCCTCGACACGTGCATCCATTTCTTCCATATCACATTGGTGGCAGGGACTGCTCCATGAACCCAAATCGAAACTAGTGGATCTCAACCTTGACAAGCGCTCATCGAGGCTGTGTCTACCCCGCCGCCTCGAGAGAGAGAGAGAGAGAGAATATCGACTGCGCCAGAAGTTTCCAGATCCACGTGACGACGGAAAGCTGTGCTAAAAGATTGCGAACCCCTTTTTGCGATTCTGATAGTGGTGAGCATGATCCCGAGTTCCTCAAATCGAAACTTAGTTTAGGTATTTAGGGGAGGGAGTAAGGTTAAATCGTAATGTGTTTCCCCTTTTACGACGTGCCGTGTGTTCCCCATTTCCATAGAGTCAAGTTCATAAATTTGTGCATGATTGTAGTTACTTTAATCTGTGCCTATGACATGTATTTTGTAATGCTTAAAACTGTTTAAAAATAAAAGCATCCATTTCGTGCTATTCAACCTGGTCTATTGAGTCCTTTCTCTGCACTGCAGTTCTCTGCATCTAAGTCCAAGGTCTAGAACCGTAGGGGAGAGTGGGTCGAACCACTCAAGGGTAATTATTGCACAAAGCCTGGCAGGAGACCAGAACGAGCAAGAGAAACCCCCTAAAGAAATGGCGACCGCGGCAGGACCTTGGCAGCAGGAAAGTAGTGTGTTAGATCAAGGCCTGAATAAACGAAATGTGATGGATGAAAGAATAGCGGATTATGTTTTTAGAAAAGTCAACCTCACAAAACAATGGATATCTGACCTATTAAGGGATAGGCGCCCGCTAGACGCAGCCATCAAGTGGACAGAGGGTAAAGAGCATAAGAAATCTGTAGAAAAGGCGGTCTGGCTGATGTGCTACAAGAAGCAAGTCCAGCTTTTGGACCAAGTCGTTGCAACACAAACAGCCCAGATCAAAGGGTTGCTTACAGACGTAGAGGAAAAGGTTGCGGGAGGTCAAAAACTGATTGAATCGCTTAACGCGCTGAATCAGGAACGCCACTCCACAACTCGCTGCCACGAAACCCGGGTAGAGTATTTAAAATGTCAGGCCATTGAAGCCAAGGCCTGTGAAGGTAGAATGAGAGAGAGGTGTTTCCGTCTAGCTAAGCAAATAGAGACCCAAGAGGAAAAACTTCTGGGAGCCAGGGCAGCATATAAGATGGCCATGGAGGATAGATCTGAGAGCACCGACCACAGCGCTTGCCGCCGGGAGCAAGAGGACCTGAGAACGACCCTAGCCAAGGCAAACGGGTTGGTGTGTCTCATAAACCCACCAGCGAGCCAGCTATTGCTAGCCAAGGAATCCAAAAGACCGATTCCACAAGAGATAGTTCAGGAACCAACCCCCGAACCCTCTGCGCCTCCTGCTTATGATGAGTCTTGGACTCCGGGGAAGGAAACGGAGACGGTAGATGAAGAGATTCTTGAGGTAGAGCAACACCAGATAGTAGAGTCGGGGCCGGCGCCGATGTGTCCAACTCGACACCGGAGGCTCGGTCCGAATGAAGACAATGGCGAGGACGGACCCCTTGTGAATCAGATCATAATGCCCCACAGCGCACAACAGCTGAGGGCAATGATAAGTCACATCCCAAAACTCTCCGAGTCAGGAGATCCCTCCGTCCATTTTAGGGACGTGGAGCAGACCGCAGCAGTTAATGACTGCGATGGGGTTGAACAGTCCAAAATGCTGCTGTTCTCCCTGGACAGCTCGCTCCTCCAGTGTCTCCCTGATGAGAGCAAGAGAGGGCACAGGGAATATGAGTTGTTATGGGACAAGATCCTGGAGATTATAGGAGAGGGTGACGGAACTCCGTTCCTCCGTTTAGAAAAGACAGTGCAGCTAGAGGGAGAACCCCCACGGGTTTTCGCCGGAAGGTTGTGGCCCGTGTATCGGCGCAGCTGCCCGGGAGGACCGGAACGGAACGCGCTAAATGATGAACAAAGGGCTCATTGGCTCCGGTGCCTGGTAGCAGGTTGCTTGCCAATAGTGAGGGAGCAGGCCAAAGCATGGTTTGACCCCACTAACGCCCGCTCCACGGAGGAACTAGTACTTGATCAGCTCACGATCAGTTACAGGAACAACAAGGGTAGGAAAACGCCTGTTTTAAAAGGAAAGGTACATGAGGCAAGGCCCGCAGCTTCTGCTAAAAAGGAATGGCATCAGGAGGGGAATCGCCCTCCCCAAGCCAAGAGCAGTTGTTACGGGTGTGGGAAGGAAGGTCACTGGCGCCGGGACTGTAAAAATCCCTGGAAGGATTTAAAGGGAAAAGCTCCCTCAGCCCCAGCCCAAACGCCCATCCGGGAGAAAGGAGCCGATGTGTCGATCCATCCCGCTGCGATCGAGTCAGTTTTAGAGGCAATGCAATCTCTAATGACCTCGCAGGGGAAGGTGGCAGTCGCCAACGGCCCTGTTGCTCCCCCAGCCCCAACCGATGTGCCCAATTGACTAGAGCCAGCGCAGCCGGTCGACCTGTGTCCCCTAGAAAGACATGCACAGGAAGAGACCTCCTGTAAAATGGAGGAATGCCTGCGGTGCCAGGTTGCGGAGGCTAAGTTAGTTGAGCAGGTTTTAAGGGAGGAGAACGCCAGGTTAACAGCGAGGGCTGGCAGTTTAGAGGGTCAGCTAAGGGTTTTTAAAATGGTTCATGACCAGTGTAAACTGTTTAAGCCAGGTGCAAAAGAACCAGCAGGGAAAGCCAGGTCTGAGAGTAAAAGCAATAAGCCTGAGGCAAGTAAAGAGTCACAGACCACACAAGCTGGCGTTGCAGCCTGCTTGAGGGGAGGAGCCATCCCGCCCACCTGGGAGGCTTCCCCGATGGCCTGGGACTCGGACGAGGAGGGACCCGAACAGCAAGGTCCCGCCCTCGACACGATTCTGGAGGAGGAGGAGTCGGAGGACGGAGGTTCCGCCCTCGACTCGAGCGTGGGGGAGGTAGAAATTGGGGGCAGAGATCCTCCACCTGTAAGGACAGGTGGGGAGGAGCCGTCTGCCACAGACCCAATTCCCGAAGGGGCGGCGCCTGAGGGGAGGGAGCCGAAGCCCACAGTCGTGGAAGAGCCACGGGCAGTGAGAGCCAAAGTCCCACCCAAAGGTCCACTCGCCAAGGGAGCCTGCCCAAATCCCAAAGGGGCGGAGCCTGAGGGAAGGGAGCCGAAGCCTACTGTCGTGGAAGAGCCACGGGCTGCGAGAGCTGAGGTCCCACCCGAAGGCCCACTCGTTAAGGGAGCCACGCCCAAAGTACCTTCTCGCAGGTCGGCCCGAACGCCTCAGCCTGTAAAGTCTTGGCCCGAGTCACCCACTCCCAGTAGACACCGACTTCAGAAATCATTAAGAAAGCACAGTCCCTGTTTAACAGCAAAAGGCTGCGGGGAACCAGAGATACAGGTCACTGCAGCCCCGCCACAGGGAGCGGTGAGCTGCAGCCCTCACAGGAATTGAGTAGGCCGCCCGGCGGAGGGCAGCGCTGTACATAAGTTAAGTTAGGTAATTATGATGATAGTTTAAGGAATATAAAGTTTACGGTGTTAAGAAATGTTAAGAGTACAATTTTGAAGTCTGCCCGGTATGTGTGCTTGTTTGGGAGCGGGGTCCAGGAACCCGCGCGTCCATTTAATTAGGCCAGCACCTATTGGGAGCCTGGCTACATCATTTTATTGGTTACAGAAACCTGGGATATGATGAAAAAGATTCTCATCGTGTTCGTGGCGATCGGGTGCGGGTGGGCCTACCGAGGCCGCACCAAGGACGTCATCATCTTCGGGTGTTCCGGGGACATGGCCCTCATCGCAACGGATGGGACAGGGGAGCGAGAGGTTGAGGAAACCGCCACCTACTTCCACCAGGGGAGATGGCCAGGTTGGCTGGGGACGAATTCTACGGAATACTCCAGCAATTTCGGTTTTGCCTACCAAGAGACTTCGTTAATATGCCCTTGGGTGAGGATCCTTGCACCCAGAGTCAGCGTTACCGTGGGAAAGAGGATCTGTCTGGTGTGTAATGGGAACGTACCACTAAGGCGATGGTGGTGGCTGCGAAAGCTGGGAAAGGACATGAAGAACTCTACGGTCGAGTGGGAGCGACTGGGTAATAATACCCATCGGACTATTACGGGGACTCACGGACAATTACGTGTGCGTTGGGACAAATGGTGGGAACCAGATGAAGGAATATATGTCTGTATGTGGGGTTCAAAACGCGTTTGCCCCAAGGGCGTATCCATCTTCTTCCAGAGGCAGTGGCAGGATGAAGGAAAGGGGATGAGATGGGATGTCAGCACTCGAGCGTGCGGAGCCCCATACTCCCCTATTCCGGTAAACGCCACTGAACTCATCGCCCGCCCACGCAAGCCCCTGCCCACGCTTCCGGTAGCACTAGCCCAGAAAGAAGGGTGCCCAACCACCACCAAGGGACCCGGGAATGGTTTAGTATTGGTACCCACCGGTCAGGTGCTGTACCAAGGGGTACACTACGCGGTGGCCTCAGTGATTTTAAACCTCACTGAGGTACGATTGCCAGAGTGGTGTCCCAAAGAAACGGAACAATTATACCAGGTCCTGTTAACCCGAATGTTTAGACAGTTTTACGAGTTTGACTTTGCCGACATCGACAAAGACAAATTATACACCACACCACCAGAAGTTTTGGATCGAGTCGGGAGGCAAAGAAGGGGTACAGTAAATGACATATTCACTGCTTTTAATACCGGGACATCTGTCGTCAACGCTCTAGATAACGTGGAGCTGCAGACACAGATCAACGGTTTAAAAGCCCAGCTAAGGAACATACTGACAGACGAAAATAAGGTAGTGGGTTCTGAGTTACATGAGGACCAGGCCATGACACTACACTTTAAGGAAATAATAGCTGAGCTGGAGAAACACGCGAGAACGGTAAATGCGCTCATTGAGGATCGGAATGCGTCCGATCAAGCTGCGCAAAACGAGGCCTGTGTGCTATACGGGGCGTGGTTACTGGGCGAGGGCCGCAGTAATCTTGAGGATTTAAAACAGGGTTTGGTCCCGTCCTGGATCAGCAACAAGCACTTGCAAGCGCTCCACCCTTTTGAGAATGCATTAAGCCCGTGCCAGCTCAGACTAGCTGCAGAAGCGTACCCAGTCCCAGTGGACTGCGGACGTTCGAATCATACTATCATGGGAATAGTGGTAAGAATGCCGGTGTTGGGTCCCGCAGCAAAGCCCGCCCCGGTATACAGGGTGGAGAACATTGGAGTCATTCAGGGGGGCGCACACATTCGTTACGCAGTGGTCCCGCCTTACGTCATCAGATGGGAGCGTACGATGACAGGCACCGACCTCTCGGGGTGTCGGAGCCGGGGAGCACACATCATCCTGTGTCCCCAGCACTTGAATGCCTTTTTGAAACCACAGTGCGGGTTCAGAACCGCTAGCGCGAAGCCGATAAATTGCACCATGGAGGCAATGGCAGAGGACCATGTGCCCCCGCAGGTAGCATATATCGGGGGTGGGACATACTGCGTCACCACTGCAGTGCCTCACTACCGCTACGGACAACACGAGTGGTGTTCGATCAGTGATAGCAGTTTCTGTTTCAAACCCAGGGCCGAGGTTCAAGTGGCACAACAACGAATTGTCCCCATTCCTGCACCCTCCACCGTTCACCTCACTGTCAAAGAGAATTTCACGGACTTGCAACGATTCGTCGCGCATTTTGGTTATGTCATTCCCCCTCTTCCCGAACACCTCACCAAGATTTTAAAAGCCGTTATAGTTTCACAGAAACATTTTTACACACTGGAGCAGAAGACTTTAGAGATAGGAAACGACATATTGGACATAGACATCCCACCATGGTGGGACTTGTTCACTAACATAGAGGTCCCGGCCTGGATTAGAATAGCATCCCACATCCTAGTAGTGTGTCAGGTTTTAATTGTGATATTTTTGCTATTCGTGCATTGCAAAAGAGGCAAACGCCTCCAGAGGCACGAGAACACAGGAGAATGGAGAGAACGTTATGTGTGAATGGGGGAAGAAGACACCCCACTTTAAGTTGCTAGTATTGAAGGTTAAGCATCCCTCCATTTTTAGATTTTGGCCATTTGCGTGTTTTTGTTTTAAGCATATGAATATTGTTATGTTATTAGTCGTTCTTAAGTTTTGGATTAATAAAAGGTGTATGCAGGTGGTGCAAGAGGGTAGCAACCCCTGCACATCTGACAGATGAATGTGTTATAGTTTAAGAAGTGCTGCCTATGATTGTCCAAATGTGCACAAAGTAATTTTCGTTTTTTTCGGAAATGGGAACTGCATGTGTCGTGAGGGTCATAGATAGTTAAGTGCCAGGAATGTTTTGGATGTGGGGAATCAGGGAAAATTTGCTCACCAAGGATCATTGATACCTCTAGCAAGCTATCAGTATCACAGGGGGGCCTGTAAGATTCGAAATTTTCAGCAATAATCACGCAAGAAAACAGGATAAAATAAGACAGTTTATTGACCAAAGTAAGCTTGCACAGAAAAACCTTTGATAAAAGGGCATACAAAATGGCCGCCGGGCCTCGTGATCAGTTTCTGGACCATTTGATTTCTGTTACTGCAAGCCAGATAGGCTTGTGGATTGAAAACAGTAAGCCCACGAAAGCCAGTATCGGGAAACCGAAACTCAGGGAAACAGCATACATATTCAATGGATTCTAAGTACAGGACGGTTTCAGGCAAACAGGATGGGGCCCATCAAGATATGGGCGGACAATGCATGAACACTTATACCCATTTAATGTACAAAGGAGAAACCGTTTAACAGCCATCAAGGGAAATCTCCAGACCGATCAATATGCGAACCGAGTCACGGTGACAATGTAAAAGATATTAAAAGACATTATCGGCCAGGAAGGCCAGTTAAGTTATCACCGGCTCCCGTTACAAGACAAAGCGCCCCTGCAGAGATTTCTGCCCGCCAAAATTAATACAAAGACAGGACTATGATTTGGCGGGAGATAAGACTGTCCCAAAAGGGTATAACTATGGATTGAAAGTCCATCAAAGTGGCGGTTACGGTTACACAGATCCAGGATCAAGTTCACGTTTCACTTCTTCGGAATTCGACCAAGACGTTTCTTCTTTTCGAGGATGCTTCGGACGGACTTTTCAGTGCAAGGCAGCACTTCGATTTCGGGACACGATCGGTGTTCAGCCAGACAAGGCTCGGCCACGACGGGAAGACGACGAGGGTGGCCCGGGTGCTGTTGTCGGGAGATCATCGACGACCCAGGCCGAAGGAGAAGACAGCCTCGGGAAAAACCGACGATCCAGGTCGGATAAAAAGGACATTCCGAGCCTAGCCAGGCAAGGCCTCGACACGTGCATCCATTTCTTCCATATCACATTGGTGGCAGGGACTGCTCCATGAACCCAAATCGAAACTAGTGGATCTCAACCTTGACAAGCGCTCATCGAGGCTGTCTACCCCGCCGCCTCGAGAGAGAATATCGACTGCGCCAGAAGTTTCCAGATCCACGTGACGACGGAAAGCTGTGCTAAAAGATTGCGAACCCCTTTTTGCGATTCTGATAGTGGTGAGCATGATCCCGAGTTCCTCAAATCGAAACTTAGTTTAGGTATTTAGGGGAGGGAGTAAGGTTAAATCGTAATGTGTTTCCCCTTTTACGACGTGCCGTGTGTTCCCCACTTCCATAGAGTCAAGTTCATAAATTTGTGTATGATTGTAGTTACTTTAATCTGTGCCTATGACATGTATTTTGTAATGCTTCAAACTGTTTAAAAATAAAAGCATCCATTTCGTGCTATTCAACCTGGTCTATTGAGTCCTTTCTCTCCACTACAGTTCTCTGCATCTAAGTCCAAGGTCTAGAACCGTAGGGGAGAGTGGGTCGAACCACTCAAGGGTAATTATTGCACAAAGCCTGGCAGGAGACCAGAACGAGCAAGAGAAACCCCCTACACCCTCCGTCTCTCTCCTCTTCCCTCCTCATCTTCCCTCTCTCCCCCTCTCTTCCCTTTTCATCTTCCCTCCCCTCTCCTCTCACTTTCCCCCTCTTGCCTCTCTTCCTCGCTCTTTCTCCTTCTCCCATCGCTCTTTCTCCCTTCTACCCCTCTCACTCCTCCACATCTTTCTCCCCTCACTTGCTCCATGTCCTGAGCTTTCAACTTGCCGTGTCCCTCTGCCGGCTTACCTCACTAGCTCAGCTTGCCGTGTCCCTCTGCCTGCTTACCTCACTAGCTCAGCTTGCCGTGTCCCAGTCCCTCTGCCTGCTTACCTCACTAGCTCAGCTTGCCGTGTCCCGGTCCCTCTGCCTGCTGACCTCACTAGCTCAACTTGCCGTGTCCCAGTCCCTCTGCCTGCTTACCTCACTAGCTCAGCTTGCCTTGTCCCAGTCCCTCTGCCTGCTTACCTCACTAGCTCAGCTTGCCTTGTCCCGGTCCCTCTGCCTGCTTACCTCACCAGCTCAGCTTGCTGTGTCCCAGTCCCTCTGCCTGCTTACCTCACTAGCTCAGCTTGCCGTGTCCCAGTCCCTCTGCCTGCTTACCTCACTAGCTCAGCTTGCCGTGTCCCAGTCCCTCGGCCTGCTTACCTCACTAGCTCAGCATGCCGTGTCCCAGTCCCTCGGCCTGCTTACCTCACTTGCTCAGCATGCCGTGTCCCAGTCCCTCTGCCTGCTTACCTCACTAGCTCAGCTTCCCGTGTCCCAGTCTCTCTGCCTGCTTACCTCACTTGCTCAGCTTGCCGTGTCCCGGTCCCTCTGCCTGCTTACCTCACTTGCTCAGCTTGCCGTGTCCCAGTCCCTCTGCCTGCTTACCTCACTAGCTCAGCTTGCCGTGTCCCAGTCCCTCTGCCTGCTTACCTCACTAGCTCAGCTTGACTTGTCCCAGTCCCTCTGCCTGCTTACCTCACTGGCTCAGCTTGCCGTGTCCCAGTCCCTCTGCCTGCTTACCTCACTAGCTCAGCTTGCCGTGTCCCAGTCCCTCTGCCTGCTTACCTCACTAGCTCAGCTTGCCGTGTCCCAGTCCCTCGGCCTGCTTACCTCACTAGCTCAGCATGCCGTGTCCCAGTCCCTCTGCCTGCTTACCTCACTAGCTCAGCTTGCCGTGTCCCAGTCTCTCTGCCTGCTTACCTCACTAGCTCAGCTTGCCGTGTCCCGGTCCCTCTGCCTGCTGACCTCACTAGCTCAGCTTGCCGTGTCCCAGTCCCTCTGCCTGCTTACCTCACTAGCTCAGCTTGCCTTGTCCCAGTCCCTCTGCCTGCATACCTCACTAGCTCAGCTTGCCGTGTCCCAGTCCCTCTGCCTGCTTACCTCACTAGCTCAGTTTGCCTTGTCCCTCTGCCTGCTTACCTTGATAGAACGGATTCTTTTACCCTCAGTCTGGTTCAGCAAACACTGAGTCGAACAACTGGAGAATTCAAACGATTTATTATCCGCGGAGTCTTACTCTGATATATCGACACCGACTCCTGCAAGAGTCTGCGAATCCAACAGAGCAGTTTGTCCTACAGTGTGTTACATTATTATACTTGCATTTGAGAAGACATTAACACATCGTACAGTCTGCACCAATCCCGAGCTGTGCACGTATACAGTTAATTTGATTTCCTGGCCTGGCAGTTTGAAATAAAGAAGTCACATTTTACTGAATGGGTTACAGTTAAGTAAATATCCTGGTAATGGGTTCCCGATCACCTAAACATTATGGTAATGCTTTTGCAATCACGGTAATGTGTTTTCTGATCGCCTATTGTCTGTATAACTTCTGCACTCTGCCTTACATTGTTTCTAACAGCAAGGTGTAACATTGTGGGCGCCAGCCATATTAGCAGCCAAAGATCAGTTTAGCCTTTTTATTTTACTTCTTGCTGCCTTCACAGTTTCTTGTTTCTATTTCCTTGACCTTGGTATTCTCATTCCCTCCTTTTATCATTCTATGATAACCAACCGTTATTCGGTTACGTCTATCTTATTTAGTCGATCAAATTCTTCATTGTCATCGTACTTTACTTCCTTCATTTCACATTCATTGGTCAGTCTTACCATTAACATCTTCGGGCTACCTATTTTTTCCAAAGCTAGCTGCATTCTTCCTAGCACACATTTCATGATTGCTAGTCCAATAAAAATACAGGCGATTGCAACTACTAGGTACATAGCCATATTTATCAACCAGTCATGCCATCCTCCAAATCCCCAATCTCCCCAGTTACTTGCTTCCTTCATATTATCCATTTATTCCCTTATCTTAGTGATAAAGCGGGTGATGTTCTTTGTCTGGTCTCGGACTCCCATAAGGCATTTACCTTTTACTATTGCACAGACACCACCTTCTCAGGCCAGCAGGTAGTCTAGGGCATATCTGTTTTGCATAGTGAATAACCTGAGTTCCGACAATTCTTTAGTGGCTGCGTCGAGGGCCCCCATGGTAGCATTACCCAGGATGGTGAGGCCACAGATAAGGTAGTTCCGGTTATTGGCGGCCAGATAGGCTCCAATATAGCCTATAGAGAACAGGCCAGCAAATCCATATCCTATAGAGGTTCCGTGTCCTCCTAGGGATTCAGGATCTTTCCACTTGGAGCAAAACTCTTTCGAGGCTGCCCTGACTACTATTTTTCGGTGGGATGTCCATTGGGAGGGGCAGGGTACTGTGGTAGGGGTTAAGGTAGCGATGGCTACTGTCCGGGGAGCGGTATCTATTACCATGTAATTAGTAGCTCTTCCTTGGCTCAAGAAAAAGTAGCCTGGTTTGGTATATATCACGGATACGTGTTTCTGCCTTGTGGTTAAATGGCTCGGGGGAAGGAAATAGTCAAAACCTTGGATCTCACGAGTATCAGTAGGCTGGGTATTAGTTATTTTTACTAGCATAAAGGTTTCCCCCCTACCTTCAGAGTTGTCCCATCCCCTTCTCCACATAAAACTTGTACTCCTTCGGTTATTGACACACATACGGATTGCTCACATGTGCAGCTACCGGTGTCTGGTCCTATCGTACACTGATGGTGGAGGCAGCGTGTCACCAAGCAGGTGTAGTTCTGCTTAACCCATACTGACCTACAACCATAGCCCGTCCCATTCCAACAATTCTCATAGCCACCAGGGTTCCTGCTTAGTTTCAGGCAATTGGCGGGCGGGGTTAAGGTATAGGGTATTGTTATATTGGTTGTGGGAGGGAGAAGGTGAGCATCTAAAAGAAAGTCCGGGGGAACAATAACCGGGGTTGGGGCAAACACCCCCTCAACAGATATCAGGGGCGGATAACAAACAATTGACTCTGGTGAGTATAGGGCTGCGTGAGTCTGGAGGAATAGGTTGCCCGTCGGGGTTTCTTCAGGGAAAGTGTGTTGGAGATCTCGTTCACGTCTCTTTGTGAGGATACCTTCTACCCTCGAATAGTCGAAGCTGCTCATAGGGGGCAGCCCATTTCTTTTCTTTTCCTGGTTGGACTTTGGATAACAGCTTTGTCCTTTGGTATCGGTAGTTCTGTTGCATTGTCCTGCAGTAACAGACTTGGTCACCTGGCGTCGACAGACGTAATCAAATTTACACTTGGTCCAATGGCATGGCAATGTTCCTCTGTGTATGTATCTCAGCATTAGCGAGCGGTGGGGCTGTCTAATAAGCCCAATGTAGGTGTCCCAGTTGATCACGTTCCATTTCCCGAACCCGCCTGGGTTATCATCATTGCACCGAAGCACGTCTCCGTGGCATAGGTGGTGTACCCGCTTGGGTTGGTTCCGCCGGCATGTCCACCTTCTGGGCCGTTGAGTTATTCCAAGGGTGATCAGGGCACTGATAGAGAGGATCCACAGCGACGTCTGCATGGCTGGTCGGCGTGGCACGTCTGTTTAGGGAGAGATTTCTTGGAAGCAAGAGAGGTTAGCATTCTTTAAGTTTTAGGCATAGCATTACTGACAATTTTACAGTGGTGGAGGTGGACCCAAGCACTCTTTCCCTCTACTTTGGCAGCAGTTGGGGTGGCACCAGCCGGGATAGTACGTATTTGGAACAAGGCCACGGGGAGTAATTTGAGCCATGTAGTTCCCGTCTCGGCCTGTAATTTGGCAAGTTTATTTTTCAAGGTCTGATTAGCCCGCTCGACCAGTCCGGCGGCCTGTGGCCTGTAGGCACAATGTAGCTGCTGTTGGATGCCCATTTGAGTGCAGAACTCGTTTACCAGACCCACAAAGTGAGGGCCGTTGTCTGAACTTAATCGGTTTGGAATTCCGTACCTTGGAATAATTTCTCTCATTAAAACTTTTACAACAGTGGAGGCTTTGTTATCCGTAGTCGGGTAGGCCTCAATCCACTTACTAAATACATCAACAATAACCAGTACATATTTATAACACTGACACCTTTCTAACTCAATGTAGTCCATCTGGAGGGTCTCAAAAGGGACCCGTGGGTAACGGCATCTTACCCATTTCACAAGGTATGCCTTTTCCCGGGTTATGCTGCTGACAAATGAGGCAGCGACTGCTAATACCTTGAGCCAGAGCTTGTAATCTAGGATGCCACCATGTAGCTAATAACGTGTCACTAGTTGCTCTGGCACCACAATGAGTTGCAAAGTGTATACATTCAATAACCCATAATGCTAGCTCATCTGACATACAAGTTTTGCTCGGCAGGGGTGACCCATAATTTAGACACACAATCATATGTACAACCGAGCTGTTTCCACAGTCCCTTATCACAGTCAGGAGCGTCCTCCTGTAACTTAATGACGTCTTGGATGGTTGGCATTGGCTTTTCCGAGGGAGACTTGCTTTTATTTGAGCTTTTAGTCTGGCTCAGCATTCTAGGCACAACCACTCGTTGTTCCTGGGACGCTTCCCTAGCTCCCTGGTCAGCGCATCTATTCCCTATATCTACTGGGGTTTGTCCTGCTGTGTGTGCGGAGCACTTTATCACGGAGATCTGTTTTAGTAGCATGAGGGCTTGTAGCAAATCAGATACTAATTTTTGATGAGATATCTGTGTTCCTGCAGAGGTTAGGAACCCTCTGTTTTTCCATAATTGTCCGAAATCATGTCTGTATAAACATTAACCTTTAAGTCCTTCCCTAAGATACAAGCTCGTATTAATGCGAACAGTTCTGCTTGTTGGGTGGAATACGGAAACTCAAAGGCGGCAGACTCCAAAGTATTACTGTCCTGATCTACGATTGCATATCCAGAAAGTCTTTTCCCAAGGGGACTGACGGACGCACTTCCATCTACATACATGGTTGTGTCAGGACTCTGCATTGGGGCATCAGATAGATCCTCCCTGATGGAGGTATCTTCCTTGATTAAAATAGACAATCATGTCCTGGGTCTGTTTGTTCGAGGGGTGGTTCTGTGAGAAAACATGCTGGGTTGATAGTAGTACAATGCTTCTTAATTGAAATGCGCATAACAGGTCTCTGGTCATGAGATTGCAATCCAGCCCATTTGTGATCACGAATTGGTGTTTCACAGACTCATTTCGCAGTGTTACTTCAACTGGTTCTGATATCGGGTACTGGCACACTTGTCCTTGGAATCCGGACAGGCTTTGTGTCTCCCTGGATTTAGGGAGATTGAGCTCTGATCGGACAGATGACATAGCAGCTCCGGTGTCTACCAGAAACGAATGTCGGCTCCCTTCAATCAGCAGGGATAGAAAGGGGCTCCTTGTCTGACTGGAACCCATTCGCCACGAGGTTGGCTAGTCAGTACTGGGGAAACGGATTATTCTGGGAGAAGTCTGTATATCTTCCTCGTCCCCGATTTCCCTGCCAACCTCCCCGTTGTCCTTGCATGTGGCCCCCTCTTCCTTGTCTTCGGGAGGGACATTCCCTGCTCCAATGGCCTTGCTGGCCACAATTAAAACAGGTATCTGACCCTGCTTGCCTCCCTCCTCTTCCTCTATCGCCGAAATTTTGTCTTGGGGGAGCGTAGGATGGGCCATAATTAGGGACGGTTGGTCCGTTGGGATGGCTGGTATCTCTGTACCCTTGTCTATCAACCCACCCTGGGACGCAGTACTGGGGCTCCGTCTGATATCCTATCACATCTTGGGTGGGCTTTGGCTCTTCCTTTTTTTTAATCACATATTCGGTCTTGACCTTGACCTGGGGCTGACTCTCCTGACTCTTACTCTCTTTCCAATAATATTTCACTGCCCTGGCCATCTGGCTGGGACTATTCTCTGACCAGTCCATATTGTTAGTCTTAATTGCTTCAGACACCGAGGTTGGTAGACAATTTATCAGGATAGCACAGTATTGCGGCGAGTTTGCTCCGTTCCGGTAATTAGCATCTCCTGACTGACTCCGATATACCTCAGAGAATCTCTCTAGGAATTCCTCTGCTCCCTCGCCCTTTCGTGGTTTAGTATCCAACACCTTGGATATATCAATGGGTTTCTGCAGGGTGGTGGTTAAAGCAGTGAGTATGGCGCGTTCACGAGCAGCACTCTGTGCGTGTTGAGCCTCTAATCTGGCATGGTCCTCAAAGCCTAGGTTAACCAAAAGCCTTGCATGTTCGGCGGGATTCAAGATCTGCTGTACTAACGCCCATAAGTCTCTTGATTCAGCATTATAGACGAGTATAGTAGTCCGGAGGAATTCTACAAACAGGGTGGGGGATTTCTTCCTATCTGGCATCCCGGCTAAGATAGCCATTATCTCGTTAGGTTTCCAGGGGTAGAAGATACCTATGGTTCGGGGGTTATCGGCGGCCACTGGAATATTTGCGTTAAAGGCAGGGTTAGGCATTTGTCTCACCGGCAACTGCCGGGGTGTCGGTTTATGTCTGGCGGGTCTCTCGGTATCGGATTCTGATTCCAGGGATGACAAGTCGTCTCCTGAATCTCCACTGTCAATGTCACTATGGTCCCGGCACTCTAAAAGGACCTTAAAGCCTTGAGGGTACACTGGCTCTGACTCTCTAGTCTCTGACTTTGAATCATCTGCCTTTGATTTCTCCGTTTTCGTGACCTTGATGGACTGGGTTGGGGTGGGGAGGGTGTCGTCGGGGGCCGATTATTCTTAGTCCTGAGTCGGGTGTTAAAGGCAACAGGGTCGGTATACTGGGGCCCCGGTTGTTGGTCTCCCATCTGGACCGGCGGGGGATTATTTACTTGAACCGTGACTGACGGCGGCGGGGAAACGGCACTGGCAGATACTTGAGGTGTCGGCGCGGGGGTTTGTGCAGCTGGTGCGGGTGCCACCGGGGGATAGATGTTAACGTACGGGGGGGGGGAGCGTGGGAAACAACCTGAGCCCTGTGATTCCATTCGTCCAAATCATCATCACCATCTCTCTCTGTCAAGGCAAGGCCAACCATTGGATTACGTAATCCACTCTTATCAGCCTTTCCAGGCTCGCTCGCGGTCTTTTCAGACTCCTGTTTTGAGCGTTTCTCATGAGCGCATTCCTTTTTCAATACCTCTACTGATTTGGCTACCCCTCCCCCTGTAAGTGCTATTCCTAATTTTAAGGCATTATCCTGCCAACTTGCTAGCAAGGAAGTTTCTTTCAGTTCCTGACAGTACTGTCTCCATAGGGCAATTAGTTCTTTGGCAGTGGTGCCCCTGTTACTTTTCCAAATTAGTTCTTGAGCCTTTTTAGCGGCATCTAGATTCTTAGTTCCTCCTAGTGGCCATTGATCACTTCCTAATTTCTTATTCAATCCTCCCGACAACTGTCTGAGTTGCTTCGCTTTGTCAGGATGTTGTTCACAAAGGGTCTATAAGGCGCTACCCGATTCAGTCGTGGTATCTAAACAGTTGCCCATCTTACTCCCCTTGTGAACTTTACACAGTCGCGTTTTAAACTTGTTCAGAGCCTAGGCGGGCCAAGTGAGATACAAGGTCGACACGCTTTACCTGACACAAGTGCTTATTTCTAAGTTTACACAGTTCCTAGTTATTCCCTCAGTACGCATACTGACCCTCAGTGATATCCGATCACTGACCCTCAGTGATATCCGATCACTGACCTAATCACCTATCCCTTCCAGTATTCGCCAGACTGACCTGGATCTCGGCGGGACACCACACGGGAGTTAGCGATTGGCCGACTCGTCGTCGGACTGGCGGAATCGGAGGAAAACCGAGGCAGTACAAAAATTACTCACATCGGGGGCCCATTTCCTCCCTCCACGTCCGAGACGATTCAGCTCCTAGTTCGCAAACTCTCGGTGACTGTCCGTTGAGATCCCACTTCTGACACCAAATGATAGAACCGATTCTTTTACCCTCAGTCTGGTTCAGCAAACACTGAGTCGAACAACTGGAGAATTCAAACGATTTATTATCCGCGGAGTCTTACTCTGATATATCGACACCGGCTCCTGCAAGAGTCTGCGAATCCAACAGAGCAAGCAGTTTGTCCTACAGTGTGTTACATTATTATACTTGCATTTGAGAAGACAGTAACACATCGTACAGTCTGCACCAATCCCGAGCTGTGCACGTATACAGTTAATTTGATTTCCTGGCCTGGCAGTTTGAAATAAAGAAGTCACATTTTACTGAATGGGTTACAGTTAAGTAAATATCCTGGTAATGGGTTCCTGATCACCTAAACATTATGGTAATGCTTTTGCAATCACAGTAATGTGTTTTCTGATCTCCTATTGTCTGTATAACTTCTGCACTCTGCCTTACATTGTTTCTAACAGCAAGGTGTAACATTGTGGGCGCCAGCCATATTAGCAGCCAAAGATCAGTTTAACCTTTTTATTTTACTTCTTGCTGCCTTCACAGTTTCTTGTTTCTATTTCCCTGACCTTGGTATTCTCAACCTCACAAGCTCAGCTTGCCGTGTCCCAGTCCCTCTGCCTGCTTACCTCACTAGCTCAGCTTGCCGTGTCCCAGTCCCTCTGCCTGCTGACCTCACGAGCTCAGCTTGCCGTGTCCCAGTCCCTCTGCCTGCTTATCTCACTAGCTCAGCTTGCCGTGTCCCAGTCCCTCTGCCTGCTTACCTCACTAGCTCAGCTTGCCGTGTCCCAGTCCCTCTGCCTGCTTACCTCACTAGCTCAGCTTGCCGTGTCCCAGTCCCTCTGCCTGCTTCCCTCACTAGCTCAGCTTGCCGTGTCCCAGTCCCTCTGCCTGCTTACCTCACTAGCTCAGCTTGCCGTGTCCCGGTCCCTCTGCCTGCTTACCTCACCAGCTCAGCTTGCCTTGTCCCAGTCCCTCTGCCTGCTTACCTCACTAGCTCAGCTTGCCGTGTCCCAGTCCCTCTGCCTGCTTACCTCACTAGCTCAGCTTGCCGTGTCCCAGTCCCTCTGCCTGCTTACCTCACTAGCTCAGCTTGCCGTGTCCCGGTCCCTCTGCCTGCTTACCTCACTAGCTCAGCTTGCCGTGTCCCAGTCCCTCTGCCTGCTTACCTCACTAGCTCAGCTTGCCTTGTCCCAGTCCCTCTGCCTGCTTACCTCACTAGCTCAGCTTGCCATGTCCCAGTCCCTCTGCCTGCTTACCTCACTAGCTCAGCTTGCCGTGTCCCGGTCCCTCTGCCTGCTTACCTCACTAGCTCAGCTTGCCGTGTCCCAGTCCCTCTGCCTGCTTACCTCACTAGCTCAGCTTCCCGTGTCCCGGTCCCTCTGCCTGCTTAACTCACTAGCTCAGCTTGCCTTGTCCCAGTCCCTCTGCCTGCTGACCTCACTAGCTCAGCTTGCCTTGTCCCAGTCCCTCTGCCCGCTTACCTCACTAGCTCAGCTTGCCGTGTCCCAGTCCCTCTGCCTGCTTACCTCACTAGCTCAGCTTGCCTTGTCCCAGTCCCTCTGCCTGCTTACCTCACTAGCTCAGCTTGCCGTGTCCCAGTCCCTCTGCCTGCTTACCTCACTAGCTCAGCTTGCCTTGTCCCAGTCCCTCTGCCTGCTTACCTCACTAGCTCAGCTTGCCGTGTCCCGGTCCCTCTGCCTGCTTACCTCACTAGCTCAGCTTGCCGTGTCCCAGTCCCTCTGCCAGCTTACCTCACTAGCTCAGCTTGCCTTGTCCCAGTCCCTCTGCCTGCTTACCTCACTAGCTCAGCTTGCCTTGTCCCAGTCCCTCTGCCTGCTTACCTCACTTGCTCAGCTTGCCTTGTCCCAGTCCCTCTGCCTGCTTACCTCACTAGCTCAGCTTGCCGTGTCCCAGTCCCTCTGCCTGCTTACCTCACTAGCTCAGCTTGCCTTGTCCCAGTCCCTCTGCCTGCTTACCTCACTAGCTCAGCTTGCCGTGTCCCAGTCCCTCTGCCTGCTTACCTCACTAGCTCAGCTTGCCTTGTCCCAGTCCCTCTGCCTGCTTACCTCACTAGCTCAGCTTGCCGTGTCCCGGTCCCTCTGCCTGATTACCTCAGTAGCTCAGCTTGCCGTGTCCCAGTCCCTCTGCCTGCTTACCTGACTAGCTCAGCTTGCCGTGTCCCAGTCCCTCTGCCAGCTTACCTCACTAGCTCAGCTTGCCTTGTCCCAGTCCCTCTGCCTGCTTACCTCACTTGCTCAGCTTGCCTTGTCCCAGTCCCTCTGCCTGCTTACCTCACTAGCTCAGCTTGCCGTGTCCCAGTCCCTCTGCCTGCTTACCTCACTAGCTCAGCTTGCCGTGTCCCAGTCCCTCTGCCTGCTGACCTCACTAGCTCAGCTTGCCGTGTCCTGGTCCCTCTGCCTGCTTACCTCACTAGCTCAGCTTGCCTTGTCCCGGTCCCTCTGCCTGCTTACCTCACTAGCTCAGCTTGCCGTGTCCCAGTCCCTCTGCCTGCTTACCTCACTAGCTCAGCTTGCCGTGTCCCGGTCCCTCTGCCTGCTTACCTCACTAGCTCAGCTTGCCTTGTCCCAGTCCCTCTGCCTGCTTACCTCACTAGCTCAGCTTGCCTTGTCCCAGTCCCTCTGCCTGCTTACCTCACTAGCTCAGCTTGCCTTGTCCCAGTCCCTCTGCCTGCTTACCTCACTAGCTCAGCTTGCCTTGTCCCAGTCCCTCTGCCTGCTTACCTCACTAGCTCAGCTTGCCTTGTCCCAGTCTCTCTGCTTGCTTACCTCACTAGCTCAGCTTGCCTTGTCCCAGTCCCTCTGCCTGCTTACCTCACTAGCTCAGCTTGCCGTGTCCCAGTCCCTCTGCCTGCTTACCTTACTAGCTCAGCTTGCCGTGTCCCAGTCCCTCTGCCTGCATACCTCACTAGCTCAGCTTGCCTTGTCCCAGTCCCTCTGCCTGCTTACCTCACTAGCTCAGCTTGCCGTGTCCCAGTCCCTCTGCCTGCTTACCTCACTAGCTCAGCTTGCCTTGTCCCAGTCCCTCTGCCTGCTTACCTCACTAGTTCAGCTTGCCTTGTCCCAGTCCCTCTGCCTGCTTACCTCACTAGCTCAGCTTGCCTTGTCCCAGTCCCTCTGCCTGCTTACCTCACTAGCTCAGCTTGCCTTGTCCCAGTCCCTCTGCCAGCTTACCTCACTAGCTCAGCTTGCCTTGTCCCAGTCCCTCTGCCTGCTTACCTCACTAGCTCAGCTTGCCGTGTCCCGGTCCCTCTGCCTGCTTACCTCACTAGCTCAGCTTGCCTTGTCTCTCTGCTTGCTTACCTCACTAGCTGAGCTTGCCGTGTCCCAGTCCCTCTGCCTGCTTACCTCACTAGCTCAGCTTGCCGTGTCCCAGTCCCTCTGCCTGCTTACCTTACTAGCTCAGCTTGCCGTGTCCCAGTCCCTCTGCCTGCATACCTCACTAGCTCAGCTTGCCTTGTCCCAGTCCCTCTGCCTGCTTACCTCAGTAGCTCAGCTTGCCGTGTCCCAGTCCCTCTGCCTGCTTACCTCACTAGCTCAGCTTGCCGCCTAGCTGAAGGAAAGTAATGGTACCTCCTCCCCAGAAAACTTGATACAGCTGTAATACTGCAATAGGTTTCCATTTACTCTGCTGTGAAACAATTTTACCATTGTTTTGGTACAGAACAGTATTCAATTTGCCATCTTGAATTTACTGCAAATGAATTTGGGAAACCAAAACTAGGGGCCATAAATTAGGGGGTACGGTAGTGAAGTGGTTCTGTTACTGGACTAATAATCCAGAGAATGCGAGTTCAAATCATACCATGGCATTCTGAGAATCTGATTGCAAATTTTTAAAAAAATCTGGTCTCAGTAAAAGTGACCATGAAGCTACCAGATTGTTGTAAAAACCCAACTAGTTCACTGATGTCCTTTAGGGAAGAAAGCCTACCGTTCCTTAGTCAGTTTTGCCTATATGTCACACCAACATGGTTGACTCTTAACTGCCCTCTGAGTAAGCCACTCAGTTGTTACAAAACATTGGGCAACTAGGGATGGGCAATAAATGCCGGCCTTGCCAATGACACCTACGTTCCGAGAATGAAAAAAAAGACAGATTTTTGTGGCAGCACTTCTACTTAGGTTGTCAACTGGACAGATACTGCAGGTATGGAGACTTTCCCACCTTCATGAATAGGATTGCAGTGACATAACATTTTGTCATTACTATATGAAAGGGCGATGATGCTTCACACAGTGAATTTGAGGAATGATTCGCCTTCTCATCCAGTTGGACAACTACTTCTCCAGTGCGTGTCAGATACAGTGTACACTGGAGTTATACTCCCTTCTATCATGTTCTGATGTAGTTGATAAGCAGAGAGAGGAGGATCAATCTGTGCTTCAATTTCATTCTGAGCATGTGTTTTTTTTGTCAGCTGTGAGTGTTGCATACAGAAGGCTCCTGTGATCTTATTGTTCATGTTGAACTGGTGCACTGTATGGCAAGATTTGAACTACTGATAGTGGGCTTTGTTGTGTATGTAACCGTTTACCTTTAAGGGAACTATAGAATGTAACCGTTCGCCTTTAAGAGCACTACTTAGGGTGGCACTATTTATTGGCTCATGTATACTGTAATACCGATAGTGACCACACCAGTATATAAGGGTTGGAATACGTTAACTAGGGCAGAATTCGCCCAGACCTCTGAATAGTAAAGACCTGTTTTGTTGTACTTCTAAAGTCTCTGAAGTTATTTACTGCACAACCTACAGACTTTACAGTGGCGACGAGTCCGATCGTACCCTGCGGCAAGACTAACCAGTAGCAGAGAGCTTCAAAAAGAAAACACGAGGCTCCGTCTACTAAAAGTATAGTACTTACTGGAAGCTGGAAGATTAACAGCAAAGCTGCGGCAGCAACAGGCACAGATTACCCTGCTACCACATCTTGAGCGAGCCAATCAGCCTAAAACAAGGCGGCCGAAGAGACTGTGAGTAGTTAAAACAAAAAAAACAAAAAAAAACGGGGTAGAAGTATTTGGAGGAGAAGGGCAAAGCATTCGGGTCCAACGGCGTCGGGTGACAGCCGGACCGCGGGCAATGTGAGAAGCCGTGCAGCAACCGCCGCCACGAAGCGCTGAGCCTGCGAGTAGGCGCGGGAGTGTCAGAGCCGAGAGCCGCGCGAGCGGGGGAGCCAGAGCCGAGCGGGAGGCGTTGCAAGCCAGCGATCGCATCTCCAGATAAGGGCCGAGAGCCGCGAGAGCGATCGGATCTATAGATAAGGGCCGCACTCGGGCTGACAGACGGCGTCGGGGGACCGGGTGAAGACCGCCAAGCGCGGGAAAACCGCCATTGAAGTGGGCGGGGAGAGCGAGAAGCGCGGGAAAGCCGCCATTTTTCGGAAAAAAACCGCTGAAGAAGAAGGAAGAAGCGGGAAACCGCCATCTTGGAAATTATTAAGAATTTCAGAAAAGTAATAAGTAAAGAAATACTTGTGTTGTTCTCGAGAAGAGAAGATGCCTAAACGAGGTAATATCACCAAATGCTATCGTTGTGGGAAGTCAACACACGACCAAAAGCAATGCTGGGGTAAAAACCAGGAATGCTGGAAATGTGGCAAGATCGGGCACATAGCTAAAGTGTGCCGGTCAGGAACGACGTGCAACAATAATGAGTCCTCACAAAAATGGGACAGAAAGGTACATGACGCAAATAGGAAGAGTCTGAAGGAACAGAAGTCGGACACACACGCCAAAGGCAGAGGACTGGACGGTCTAAGAATTCACAACGTGAGCAATGAAGCCGACCGTCAAACTATTTGGATAACGCTACCGATTGAAAAGGTCCCAGTAAAAATGGAAGTGGACACCGGATCGGCGTTGACGGTCATGAATAAGCATGACTATCAAAAGTTTTTCAAGCATATTCCACTACGGGATGCGGATCTGATACTGAAGACATACACGGGGCAAAAAGTATTCCCCATCGGGAAGATAGAGGTCAAGGTGAAATACAAAGATAAAGTTCACCACCGGTTGGAGCTGTATGTGTTGTCTGAGGGAGGCCCACCACTTCTGGGACGGGAGTGGATCCGGAAAATAAAGATGGATTGGCATGCACTAAACACCATGACGGTGGAGCCCGAAAAAGAGGACGTCAAACCTGAACGGTTGGCCAGAATATTAGACGAAGCTAAAGAGGTATTCCAGCAAGGACTGGGAAAGCTACGAGGTATTAAAGCAAAGGTCAAGATTGCAGAACATGCAAGCCCAAAGTTTTGTAAGGCCAGGTCGGTACCGTATGCAATACGACCAGCAGTGGAGGCAGAACTAGAAGAACTTGAACGATCAGGGGTTCTGTCAAAAGTAGACCACAGTGAGTGGGCCACGGCCATTGTACCCGTCATGAAATCCTCACCAAGTAGTAAGCCAGGGGGACCGGGGAAGGTCCGTATCTGCGGGGATTTCAAGATCACAGTGAACCCGGTGCTTCAGTCGGTACAATACCCGCTGCCAAGGATTGAAGATATTTTCGCTTCGTTGGCTGGAGGAAAACACTTCACGAAGATAGACCTAGCTCAGGCATATTTACAGATGGAGGTTGAGGAAGAGTCACGCCAATACCTAACTATCAATACCCACAGAGGGTTGTACCGTTATAACAGACTGGTCTTTGGAGTGGCTTCGGCACCAGCAATTTGGCAGAGGGCCATGGAACAGGTGTTACAAGGAATTCCAAGCACGCAGTGCTATTTGGATGATATCCTAATCACGGGAATGGATGAAGAGGAACACCTCACGAATTTGAAACTGGTACTCACCAGGTTAAAGGAGTATGGCCTTAGGGTTAACCGCAATAAGTGTGAGTTTTTCCAAAAATGAATCTCATACTGCGGTCATATCATTGACCGCGAGGGACTACATAAATCACCGGAGAAGATAGAAGCAGTCGTGAAGGCTCCCGCTCCAGGGAACGTGTCACAGTTACGATCATTCTTGGGGTTAATCAATTACTACCACAAGTTCCTACCAAATTTGTCCACGGTGCTGCATCCACTGAATGAGCTGTTGCGAAAGGAGACACCATGGAAGTGGAGTGAGGAGTGCAAAAAGGCTTTTCGCAGAAGCAAGGAGTTGATTACCTCTGAAGAAGTGTTGGCTCATTTCAACCCAGCATTACCCCTTCGGCTGGCGTGTGATGCTTCACCGTACGGAATTGGAGCAGTACTTTCGCACAGGCTACCAAATGGCTCGGAAAGGCCAGTGGCTTTTGCGTCCCGATCTTTGACACCCGCGGAGCGAAATTACGCCCAGATAGACAGGGAGGCCCTCAGTCTTGTGTGGGGCGTGAAGAAATTCAACCATTACTTGCAATGTAAGAGGTTCACATTGCTGACAGACCACCAGCCGTTGGTGTCCATATTTAACCCGAACAAGGCCGTGTCCAACATGACAGCACAAAGGCTACAAAGATGGTCAGTCTTACTTGGGGCACACCAGTATGATATTGAATACAAACGGTCCAAGCAACATGGAAACGCTGATGGGCTATCACGCTTACCATTGCCAATGGTAGAAGAAGCGAGGACAGTAGACCCAGTAGAGTTGTTCCACTCATCAATAGTGGAGTGTTTGCCGATCACGAACTCAATGATCGAAAATGAGACAAGGAATGACCCGACTCTTTCACGAGTCTATGACTTAACGGTGGAGGGATGGCCAGCGCAGTGCGAACCAACACTGCAAGCATTCGCACAGAGGAAAGCACAACTGTCTGTGTGTCGAGGAACCCTGATGTGTGGGTCTAGAGTGGTGATTCCACCCAAACTCCAAAAGAAAATACTCAAGGAGCTGCACGAAGGACACCTGGGGGGCGTAAAGATGAAGAACCTAGCTAGGGCGTTTGTGTGGTGGCCAGGCATCGATGGGGACATAGAGGAGATAACGAAGAATTGCCTAGGATGTCAGAGGGTTCAGAACGCGCCACCACAGGCTCCTCTGCACCCATGGGAGTGGCCCTCATCTCCCTGGCAAAGAGTACACATCGACTTTGCGGGGCCTTTCATGGACTCGATGTTCTTAATAGCGGTAGATGCCCACTCCAAGTGGCCGGAAGTAATTAAGATGACCACCACCACGACGGAAAAAACCATTACGGTGCTAAGGACAATGTTTGCGCGGAATGGTCTGCCAGAACAGGTCTGTTCCGATAATGGGCCGCAATTTGTGTCTGAGGAATTTAAGAAATTTCTAAAAAGCAATGGGGTTAAACATTACACATCAGCCCCATACCATCCCGCCTCCAATGGACTGGCTGAAAGATTTGTCCAGACCTTCAAGAAGGCCATAAAGGCCATGAGTAATGAAGACATAAGTTTACAGCATAAGGTGGATAGCTTTTTGTTGGCCTATCGAAATGCAACACATGCGGTCACGAATCAAACTCCCGCAATGATGTTTTACAATAGACGCCTAAGATGCCGGCTGGATTTGCTCAAACCAAACGTAAGAAGGGACGTAGAGAACCGGCAATTCCAGGGCATGAATGAAAGGGCCACCAGATCTTTCCAGATGGGGCAACAAGTTTTGGCCCGGGACTACCGTACGGAGAAATGGCAGCCTGGAACTATTAAAAAAAGGCTAGGACCGTTGATGTACACGGTGGACATTGGGGACAAGGTAATAAGGCGCCACGTTGACCAGATTATAGGGTCCGCCACAAATGAACAGTCGACTTCACCACCTTACCCGAGTAATGTTGAAACTGAAGTACCCAGAACACCTACTTCTGATCTAGTAATACTAGAATCAGATAAACCTGACACTGTTGTTCCAGCTGAATCGACTTTACCAGAGACACCTACTGGACCGCTGGGAATGACGACACCACTGCGGCGTTATCCGGACAGAATCCGGAAACCTCCACAGAGACTGAACCTGTAAACTGTTTCCACTAAGAGTATGTTGCAACTGTTCCTACGGAGACTGAATCGGTGATCTGTTTTGACATGAAGTTATATATGTTATTATGTTATGTTAAACATGAAGTTATATGACGTTGACTCCATCGAGAGTATATCTGCAAACTGTCTATATAAGTTGAAGATTGTATGTTTAACGGGATTCTGTAAGTAATAAGCTAGAAAGGGAGGAGTGTTGTGTATGTAACCGTTTACCTTTAAGGGAACTATAGAATGTAACCGTTCGCCTTTAAGAGCACTACTTAGGGTGGCACTATTTATTGGCTCATGTATACTGTAATACCGATAGTGACCACACCAGTATATAAGGGTTGGAATACGTTAACTAGGGCAGAATTCGCCCAGACCTCTGAATAGTAAAGACCTGTTTTGTTGTACTTCTAAAGTCTCTGAAGTTATTTACTGCACAACCTACAGACTTTACAGGCTTGACTCCACTGAATGTTACAAGAATAACCTTTGCTAAATAAATTAGTGAAGCAATATGTGGAAGGGTGCTTGTTATAAATGTCTTGCCTAACTACTGGCTTTGCATTGATCACCATGCACTGAATTAAAATGTCAGATGAGCTGTGTGTTTAAGTTGACAGTACAGTTAGCTCAATGTAAAGTGCTCCTGTCATTCAGATGAGAGGTTAAACCGACGCCCTGTCTCGCCTCCTCAGGGGGACATAAAAGTTCAGATGGCACTTTTTCACTTTTTGAGGAAGAGCTAGGGAGTACTCTCGATTTCTTGGTCAACATTTCCACTGGTGAGGGAAACCAAAACTAGGGGCCATAAATATATGACAGTCACCAATAAATCCAACAGGGAATTCAGGAGAAACTTATTTACACAGAGAGCAGTAAGAATGTTAAACTTAACGACCAGCCACATAAATACTGTGGCAACAGGAGCAGGTCAGAGGCTGGGTATTCTGTGGTGAGTGTCGCACCTCCTGACTCCCGAAAGCCTTTCCACCATCTACAAGGCACAAGTCAGGAGTGTGATGGAATACTCTCCACTTGCCTGGATGAGTGCAGCTCCAACAACACTCACCAAGCTCAACACCATCCAGGACAAAGCAGCCCATTTGATTGGCACCCCATCCACCACCTTAAACGTTCACTCCCTCCACCGCTGGCGCACCATGGCTGCAGTGTGCACCATCTACAAGATGCACTGCAGCAACTCGCCAAGGCGTCTTCGGCAGCACCTCCCAAACCCATGACCTCTTCTACCTAGGACAGGGGCAGCAGGCGCATGGGAACACCACCACCTCCAAGTTCCCCTCCAAGTCGCACACCATCCTGACTTAGAAGTATATCGCCGATCCTTCATTGTCGCTGGGTCAAAATCCTGGAACTCCCTACCTAACAGCACTGTGGGGGTACCTTCACCACACGGACTGCAGTGGTTCAAGAAGGCAGCTCACCACCACCTTCTCAAGGGCAATTAGTAATGGGCAATAAATGCTGGCCTTGCCAGCGAAGCCCACATCCCATAAACGAATTTTAAAAAATCTCGCTACCACAAGGCACAGTTGAAGCAAATAGTGTGGATGCATTCAAGGGGAAGCTAGATAAGCACATGAGGGAGAAAGGGATAGAAGGATATGCTGATAGGGTGAGATGAAGAGTAGTGGGAGGAGATTTGTACAGAGCATAAATGCCAGCATCGACCAGTTGGGCCAACTGGCCTGTTTCTGGGAGTTGGATAGGTGAGAGAATCAAGGACAAGGGGACATAATCTTAAAATTAAAGCTAGGTCCATTCAGGAGCAAAATAAGGAAGCACTTTTTCACATAAAGGGTAGTAGAAATCTAGAATTCTCTCCTTCAAATGGCTGTGGATACTGAGGGACAATTGGAGCTTTCAAGACGGAGATTGATTGATTTATTTTAGGTAAGGGTATCCAGTGTTATGGAGCTATGGCCAGTAAATGGAGTCAAACTGCAAATCAGCCACGGACTAACTGAATGTCAGAGCAGGCTTCAGGAGCTGAATAGCCTACTCCTGTCCCTAATTTTCCTATGTTATGTTCCTAGGTGGAAAAGCTTAGGACCCAGGTGGCTGAAGGCTCTACTGCCACTGATGGGACGGGGGGATAGGGGGAAACATGAAATGCCAGAGTCAGAGGGGGGATATAGGGCTGCGGAGATTGCAGAGATAGAGCCGGGCAAGTCCATGGAGAGACCTAAAGATGAGGGTGAGGACTTTAAATCCTACTTAGAATGAGCTCTTGCTCACTGTATTAAAGCACTGCACACCCACTGCATCCAGGGTGCACTCTGTATCCCCAGCTGTCGCCTGGAAGTATTCCTTTGCTCACAACCTTACATGCTTTCAGCCCAGAACAGCTCTTCCATTGAATGTAGCTTCAAACTGACATTTACAAATCACAGTAACTCATCATGACAATTGGAACTTTCCAATTATTGTAATTTGGTTGAGGGAGAAGGCAGCCCATAACAAAAGAGAAGGAACATGATTAGAGGAGGGCCCTCTAATTTAAGTCTGTTAACTCTGTACGAGGATGAAGCACTCTGGATAGAGACATCACACCTGGTGTCAGAAACTGGGAAGCTGGAGGAATTGCCACCAGCTCAGGGGATGTACAAACCAGCTCAGGGGATGTACAAACCTCCTTTGATCTTTCTTCTCATCCTATTCTTTCATGGCAACAAAGCATATACTGAAGCATTTCATTGTGTCACTCGTTCTACTTAGATCTTGATATGCAGCTGATCCCTGGAAGGAGCCCGAAGCAAAGAAGTTGAGGACGGTGGTGACTTTGATAGCCACTGGTAAGGAGTGTTCACGCGCTCCTCTGGGCTCCAGGTGTTGGTGCAGCATTGCGCAGATGTCAGCGACCACGTCTCGCGAAAGTCTCAGTCTCCTTTGGCTGGGTGGGAGTGGGATGGAAGCAGGTTGGGTGTCTGAAGCCAATTTTTCCGATTTTCGCTGCCAACCCACATCCAAACCCGCCTCCTCAGGGCTATTAAAATCGAGCCCAGTTTGTGACAGAGAATTCCATATTCTAACCACAGTCTGGGCAAAAGAAAAATCTTTCTAATCTTCCCTTTAATTCTTTTTGTGATAATCTTAAGTTTGTGCCCTTTCATTACCGTTGCAACAACAACTTGAATTTACATAGTGCTTTTAACATAGTCAAACATCCCAAAGCACTTCACAGGAGCATTATCAAACAAAATTTGACACTGAGCCACAAAAGAAGATATTAGGGTAGAAAATAGGTAGGTTTAAGGAGAGTCTTAACAACAACAATAGCTTGTATTTATGTAGCACCTTTAACGTAGTAAAACGTCCCAAGGCACTTCACAGGAGTATTAAAAGACAAAAAATTTGACACCGAGCCACATAAGGAGAAATTAGGGCAGGTGACCAAAAACTTGGTCAAAGAGGTAGGTTTTAAGGAGCATTTTAAAGGAGGGAAGAGAGGTAGCGAGGTGGAGAAGTTTAGGCAGGGAATTCCAGAGCTTAGGGCCTAGGCAACAGAAGGCACGGCCACCAACGGTTGAGTGATTATAATCAGGGATGATCAAGAGGCCAGAATTAGAGCACAGATATCTCGGGGGGGGGGGGGGGGTTGTGTGGCTGAAGGAGATTACAGAGATAGGGAGGGGTGAGGCCATGGAGGGATTTGAAAACATGGATGAGAATTTTGAAATCGATGCGTTGCTTAACAGAGTCAATGTAGGTCAGCGAACACAGGGGTCATGGGTGAACGGGACTTGGTGCAAGTTAGGACACAGGTAGCAGTTTTGGATCACCTCAAGTTTATGGAGGATAGAAAGAGGGAGGCTGGCCAGGAGAGCGTTGGAATAGTCAAGCCTAGAGGTAAGAAAGGCATGGATGTGCTTTTCAGCAACGGATGAGCTGAGGCACTGGTGGAGTCAGGCAATGTTATGGAGGTGGAAATAGGTGGACCTAATGATGGCGAGGATATGTGGTCAGTAGCTCATCTCGGAGTCAAATATGACACCAAGGCTGCGAACAGTCTGGCTCAACCTGAGACAATTGCCAGGGAGACGGATGTAGTCAGTGTATGGGAACTGAGTTTGTGGCAGGGACTGAAGACAATGGCTTCAGTCTTTCCAACATTTAATTGGAGGAAATTTCTGCTCATCCAGAACTGGATGTTGGACAAGCAGTGTGACAATTGTGGAGAGATTGATAGAGGTGGTGGTGAGGTAGAGCTGGGTGTTGTGGGCGTACATATGTAAACTGACGCTGTGTTTTTGGATGATATCGTCGAAGGGCAGCATGTAAATGAGAAATAAGAGGGGGCCAAGGATAAATCCTTGGGGGACACCAGAGGTAATGGTGCGGGAGTGGGAAGAGAAATCATTGCAGGTAATTCTCCGGCTATGACTGGATAGATAAGAATGGAACCAGGTAAGTGCATTCCCACCCAGCTAGACGATGGTGGAGAGGCGTTGGAGGAGGATGGTGTGCTCAACCATATCAAAGGCTGCAGACAGGTTGAGAAGGATGAAAAGGAATAATTTGCCTTTGTCACAGTCACATAGGATGTAATTTGTGACTTTGATAAAAGGCATTTCGGTATTGTGGCAGGAGTGGAACCTTGATTGGAGGGATTCAAACATGGAGTTCCGGGAAAGATGGGCATGATTTTGGGAGGTGACAGCACGCTCAAAGATTTGAGAGAGGAAAGGGGGGTTGGAGATGGGGAGGTAGTTTGCAAGGATGGAAGGATCAAGGGTTAGTTTTGTGAGAGGGGTGATGATGGTAGATTTGAAGGAGAGGGGGACAGTGCCTGAGGAGAGACAACTATTAAAAATATCAGCTAACGTGGGAACCAGGAAGGGAAGTTGGATGGTCAGCAGTTTAGTGGGAATAGGGTCGAGGGAGCAGTAGGTGTGTTTCATGGACAAGATGAGCTCAGAAAGGGCATGAGGGGAGATAGGAGAGAAACTGGAGAAAGTTGCGAGTTCAGGTCTAGGGCAGGAGGATCCTTAGAGGAAGTTTGGCCCAGTGGGCTGGGAAGGGAGGGAAGCGGCTGAGGCAGCTGATCAGATGGTCTTAATCTTAGTGACAAAGAAGTCCATGAGCTCCTTGCACTTGCTGTTGGCGGTGAGGGTGGAGGAGACAGGGGAGATGGGTTTAAGAAGCTGAGGGTTATCTTTCCAGGGGCGGACACAGAAGAATCTAAGGTTGGGCAGGGGAAGTGGGATGTGGGTGGAGAGCGATACAAGGAAGTGATCAGAGATGGCCTTATCTGTGATTGACACAATGGGAGTAGCGAGGCCATGTGAGATGGCAAGATCAAGGGGTTGCCCCGTGAATATGGGTAGGGGAGATTATATGGAGGGAGAGATTAAGGGAGGATACAAGGGCAGTGAACTCAGAGGAGAAAGAGCATGATGATTTGAGATGGAGGTTGAAATTACCGAGGATGAGAAGTCGCTCAGTGTAGAGGCGGAGGGAGGAAAGCAGTGAAGATATCTCGGTGAGAAAATTCTTATGGTACTTGGGTGGGCGGTAGAGAACGAGGATTTTAAATGAGAGGCGGGAGGGCTGGAACATGGTGAGATGCTCAAAGGAGGAGAAAGTGCCAGAGGAGTAGAGCAACAGACCAAGGTGTCATTTGGTGATAAGAGCCACACCGCCACTGCAATGATCTGGGCGTCAGACAGGGAGGCTTCATTAGGGGGAGGGTGTCATCACCCCTCAGCCAGGTTTCTGTCAAGGCTATGATTTTGATGCACAATAAGCTCATGGATGGAAAGTGCCTTGTTCACAAGTGAATGGGCATTTTGGAGGGAGATGTGGAGAGGGGCGGTGATAGTTGATCCACTGGCAGAGTCCACCAGATCAGCACTGAGGGGTGAGTTGGATGGGAAGGAGATTGGCAAGATTAACCCCCAGATGGCACGTTGGGTGAGAAGGTCAGCAAGAGAGTAGGATAGGGCAGTTGGGGTTGTTGCTCGTAAGGAAGCAGTGATGAGTGCCTCAATGGGCCCTTCAAGAGTCAAGAGTGGCAGAGGGAAGCTGTCGGCTTATCTAAGAGTGAGTCAAGCCTGGGACAGCGGCTGAAGAGTAGAAATGTTGAGCAATGCTTAAGGGTTGGGGTAGGGATTTGGGAGGGAGTACCCGAGAAGGGAAAAATGAAAGGAGGTATGATGACAGGGGAAAGGGGTTTAGGAGGGGTAAAGGGAAAAGTAAAAAAGGGGAGAAAAAAGTGGAAGTAGAAGTAATGGGCTGAGGTCCCGTGGTAGGATAAACTTGAAATAGGTAGGGTGGAGACAGCGTGGAGCATCGGAAAACTGTTGTCCAAGTGCGGAGGCAGGTGAGTGAAGTCGAGAAGCTGTTTGAAGGGTCGTGTACCAGAGGACACCCTGATGGAGGTAGTTCAGTGGGAATGAAAATCCAGGAGGTGTGCAGAATTAGCTGCGGGTCAGGAAAAAGTGCTGGTGAAGTTGGAGGTCACCTTATGACCCAGAAGCGGCGGAGAAATGCACTTCAGCCCAGGAGCGTGAAACTCTAGCCAGGAACCAGACTGTAGCTGTGATACGCTTATCAATTACTTCATAAAAGGTGATGAGTCGAAGAAGAGATGATGAGTCGAAAGAAGAGATGAATAAGGCTTTTATTAGCTAAGAAGAGACCATGCTTCTTCGTGAGTGACTGAACAAGTCTGAACGAAACCCACACAGTGGTGGGTGGAGTCAGCTGAGGCATGCCTCCATACACAGCACCACCCAGAGGTGGCAATATACAATACAGTGGTTTACCACATTCACCCCTTGTTTAATGTGAAGTCCGGCGGGGTGAAGGGTACTACAAGTTAAGTCTATCAGGAGGCCTTGTCTGACGTCCTGATCGTCGTGGTGGCGGCGGTGGTGTTGCAGCATCCGACGTCGGGTCTGGTGTCTGGGTGGTTGGCGAAGATTCCTGGGGCTTTGGCATGCCGTCTGCAGGGGTTGGGTTGGGAGGGGTGGTGGGGGATAACAGTGGTAAGGGGGATAACGGTGGTAAGGGGGATAACGGTGGTAATTCAGGGGTACCCGAGGGTGCGAGATCTCGTATGGAGACCGTGTCCTCCCGCCCGTCTGGGTATGTCACCCAGGCATACTGGGGGTTGGCGTGTAGGAGGTGCACCCGCTCGACCAGGGGGTCCGTTTTATGCGTCCTCACGTGCCTCCGCAGTAGGACGGGCCCAGGAGAAGTCAACCATGCCAGTAGCGAGGTTCCCGATGTAGACTTCCGGGGGAAAACGAACATTTTCTCATGAGGGGTCGCATTAGTGGCAGTACAAAGCAGTGACCGAATGGAGTGAAGCGCTGCAGGGAGGACCTCCTGCCAGCGGGAGGTCGGAAGGCCCTTAGATTTTAGTGCTAAGAGGACTGCCTTCCAAACCGTCGCGTTCTCCCTTTCCACCTGGCCGTTCCCCCGGGGGTTGTAACTGGTGGTCCTGCTCGTGGCGGTACCTCTTGTTAGCAGGTACTGCCGAAGTTCGTCGCTCATGAACGATGAGCCCCTGTCGCTATGTATATAGCTGGGGAACCCGAACAGAGCGAAGATGTCATTCAGACACTTGATGACCGTGGTACTGGTCATGTCTGGGCAAGGGATGGCAAAGGGGAAACGGGAGTACTCATCAACTATGTTGAGGAAGTACACATTGCGGTCAGCGGAGGGGAGGGGCCCTTTAAAATCGACGCTCAGGCGTTCGAAGGGGCGGGTGGCCTTGATCAGGCTTGCTCTGTCCGGCCTATAGAAGTGCGGTTTGCACTCGGCGCAGATTTGGCAGCTCTTGGTCATGGTCCTGACCTCCTCGATGGAGTAGGGCAGGTTACGGGATTTGATAAAATGGAAAAACCTGGTGACCCCCGGGTGGCAGAGGTCATTGTGGAGGGACTGCAGCCTATCACTCTGCGCGTTGGCGCATGTACCACGTGATAGGGCATCTGGGGGCTCATTGAGTTTCCCTGGCCGATACAAGATATCATAATTGTAGGTGGAGAGTTCGATTCTCCACCTCAAGATCTTGTCGTTCTTGATTTTACCCCTCTGCTTATTATTAAACATAAAAGCTACTGAACGCTGGTCAGTGAGCAGGGTAAATCGTTTCCCGGCCAGGTAATGCCTCCAGTGACGCACCGCTTCTACAATAGCCTGGGCCTCCTTTTCGACGGAGGAGTGTCTCGTCTCGGGGCCCTGGAGGGTCCTTGAGAAAAAGGCCACGGGTCTGCCCGCCTGGTTAAGGGTCGCGGCTAGGGCGAAGTCGGAGGCATCGCTCTCCACTTGGAAGGGGATGGACTCATCCACCGCGTGCATTGCGGCCTTCGCGATATCGTTCTTGATAAGAGTGAAGGCTGCACACGCCTCTGGTGTCAGGGGGAAGGAGGTGGCTTTGATGAGGGGCCTGGCTTTGTCTGCATAGAGGGGCACCCACTGGGCGTAGTAGGAGAAAAACCCCAGGCATCTCTTCAGTGCTTTTTGGCAGTGGGGAAGGGGTAGCTCCATTAGGGGGCGCATTCTGTCGGGGTCGGGCCCGATGACTCCGTTCTCCACCACGCAGCCGAGGATGGCCAGGCGCTTGGTGTGAAACATACATTTTTCCTTATTGTACGTTAGGTTCAGCCGTTGGGCCGTACGGAGGAAATTTGCTAGATTAACGTCGTGGTCCTGCTGGTCGTGGCCGCAGATGGTGACGTTATCCAAATAGGGGAAGGTTGCCCGCAGCGCGTTCTGGTCAACCATTCGGTCCATCTCCCTTTGGAAGACCGAAACCCCGTTGGTGACGCCGAAGGGGACCCTAAGGAAGTGGTAGAGGCGGCCGTTTGCCTCGAAGGCAGTATACTGGCGGTCCTCATGGCGGATGGGCAGCTGGTGGTACGCTGACTTAAGGTCGATGGTGGAGAATACTTTGTATTGCGCAATCTGATTGACCATATCAGATATGCGAGGGAGGGGGTACGCGTCCAGCTGGGTGTACTGGTTTATGGTTTGGCTGTAGTCGATTACCATGCGGCGTTTTGCAGTGGTTTTAACGACTACAACCTGGGCTCGCCAGGGGCTAGTGCTACCTTCGATAATGCCCTCCTTCAAGAGCCGCTCCACCTCAGAGCTGATAAAAGCTCTGTCCCCGGCACTGTACCGCCTGCTTTTGGTAGCGATGGGTTTACAGTCGCGGGTGAGGTTAGCGAACAGGGGAGGGGGGGGGACTTTTAATGTGGAAAGGCTGCAGGTGGTTTGCAGCGGGCGATTTAAAAGTTGTTGGTTGCAGACTGTGAGTGGGGGGAGGGGTCCACCGTATGCTAGTGTGACACTCTTAAGGTGGCACTGAAAATCCAACCCTAGCAGGACGGCAGCGCAAAGACGGGGCAGGACTAGCAGTTTAAATTTTTGATATTCAGTGCCCCCTACTGACAGGGTCACCACACAGTAGCCGCTGATGTCCATTGACTGGGACTTGGACGCCATAGAAATGCGATGGTGCGTTGGCAGAATCGTGAGGGAGTGGCTACGTACCGTGTCGGGGTGGACGAAACTCTCTGTGCTCCCGCTGTCGATCAGGCAACTGGTGGCGCGGCCGTTTACCGCGATATCCATCATGGAGCTGGATAGATGGTGAGGGTGGCCTTGATCCAGCGTCACGGAGGCCAGTATGTGGCTTAGTGAGTCACTATAGTCATCCGCCGAGACGGTGGTCGGTTCCGGTGACGAAATGGCGGTTGAGTGCGTTGGATACGATGGCGGTGGATGCCATGCGGCCGGGGGTACACAAAATGGCGGATAAGATGGCTGCTCCCACGGCCCGCACGCTGCGCTGCTGGCTGGCTTCCCCTTGCAGGCGTTAGCGTAATGGCCTTTCTTCCCGCAGCCCGAGCAGGTAGCTGTCTTAGCTGGGCAGTGCGCTCTGGGATGTTTTAACTGGCCACAGAAATAGCATTTTTGGGCCTGGTTACTGGGCATCGAAGCAGTTCTTACCGGAGGCTGCTGTCTCGGTTGGGTCGCTGCAGCGGTTGGTGCCGGGGGCGGCGGTCCCGTGTCCCACGGTTTCGATTGCCATGTCTCGGCGCCGTTACGGGGGTATGCCTCGAGGTTTCGGTGGGCCTCCTCTAACGAGAGCGCAAGGGCAATGGCCGTCTTCAGGTCGGGTTCCTTGCTTTCTAGCAGTCTCTGCCGGGTGTGGTCTGACTGGAGGCCCCTGACGAAGGCATCACAGGCGAGTCCCTGCGCGTGCTCCACAGCCGTTACCGCTTTACAATCGCAGTCTCTGCAGAGTGCCAGTAGCGCCCGTGCAAATGCCCCTACCGATTCTCCCGGTTGCTGCCTGCGGGATCCCAAGAGGTGTCGGGCGTAAATTGTGTTCACTGGGCGCGTATATTGCCCTTTTAGTAGCTCGAGGGCCGCCACGTACGTATTAGAGTCCCGGATTAGCATATATACTTGATGGCTCACCTGGGCGGTCAAAATTTTCAGTTTGTGATCCTCCTCTGTAACCTGTGAGATTGCGAGGAAGGATTCAAAGCAGCTCAGCCAGTGTTCAAACTTGGCTGATGCACCCACATCTTGAGGGTCGAGGTCCAGGCGTGGTGGTCTGAGGGCTCTCAGCAATGTCTGCTGTATCCGTTGCTGTTGTTGCTCCTCAGGTGTCGCCATTTAACTTTTAGCTAATAAAATTGATACGCTTATCAATTACTTCATAAAAGGTGATGAGTCGAAGAAGAGATGATGAGTCGAAAGAAGAGATGAATAAGGCTTTTATTAGCTAAGAAGAGACCATGCTTCTTCGTGAGTGACTGAACAAGTCTGAACGAAACCCACACAGTGGTGGGTGGAGTCAGCTGAGGCATGCCTCCATACACAGCGCCACCCAGAGGTGGCAATATACAATACAGTGGTTTACCACAAGCTGAAGCTGAAAAACCAGTTGAACCAGTAGGAAAGTCATAGGCTCAGCAGGTAACAGCGGTGGTGGGGGAAGGGCTGTAAGCTGATCAGTTACTTTAAAATTTGTAGTGATAAAGCCTAACTCATCAAATGTCTTCATAATTCGATGCCCTCGTTAATTATAACATTCTATTGAGGACACAAAGAGGCTGCAATGGGATATAGACAGGTTAAGTGAGTGGGCAAAAATGTGGCAGATGGAATATAATGTGGAGAAATGTGAAGTTATCCACTTTGGTAGGAAAAACAGAAAAGCAGAGTATTTTTAAATGGTGGGAGATTGGGAAATGTTGGTGTTCAGAGGTACGTGGGTGTCCTTGTACACAAATCACTGAAAGTTAATATAGGTAGACTATCCTTTATCCGAACTTCCGAAGACCTCAAGTTTTTTCGTTCAGCGTAAGTCGTGCGCACGACATGACCCGAGTGGCGCAAAACATGACAGGAGTGGTCCTCCGGGGCCCAGAACAAGAATTCCTGCAGATTGTCGACACGCCGGCCTTCGCTCTCGATGTTAAGTGTGACTGAGGGAGCTCTGCCTTTCCCTGTGAGCAGGGCAGAGGGTCACAGAGTTCCCTCCTGGGTAGGAGATTGCAGGCCGAGCCTGGCGGTGTGAAGGAGGTACCGGGAGAGTGAACCCAACAATACAGCGGCCTGTCCGATATTCTTTTCTCCCCGCACCCCCGACCTGATTTGCGGGCCAGCTTAGCGTAGGAGTCAGCCAATATCTAGCTTTCCCCACAACTGGCGGCGGCAGTCGAGCCCCAGACTCCCGCTAAGTCAAGGAATTCAGAGAAGCAGGAAGGGGAATGAGACACGGAGCAGGGGGAGCTGTAAACAGACTGTGAGCGGCAGCAGAGAAGCAGGAAGGGGAATGAGACACGGAACAGTCGCGAGACACGGAACAGTCGCAAGAGGTAGCCTGAACTTTAAAAATTTATATTAAATACAAATACTAATTACCAAATTAATTTAATGTTCAGAGTTTCCCAGTCTGAAATAATACCTTCTGAAATCCGAAAATTTCCGAAAACTGAAACACAGCTGGTCCCAAGGTTTTCGGATAAGGGATAGTCAACCTGTATGCAGGTACAGCAAGCAATTAGGAAAGCAAATCATGTGTTAGCCTTTATTACAAACAGATTGGAGTATAAGAGTAAAGACGTCTTACTGCAATTATATAGGGCCTTGGTGAGACCACACCTGGAGTACTGTGTACAGTTCTGGTCTCCTTCCCTCAGGCAGGATATACTTGCCTTAGAGGGAGTACAACCAAGGTTCACTGGACTGATTCCTGGGTTGGGGTGGGGTGGGGGGGATTTTCTTATGAGCAGAGATTGAGTAGACACAAGAACATAAGAAATAGGAGCAGGAGTAGGCCATTTAGCCCTTAAAGCCTGCTCCGCCATTCAATAAGATCATGGCTGATCCCCATAACCCTTAATATTCAAAAATCTATCGATTCCTGTCTTGAATATACTCAACAACTGAGCCTCCACAGCCCTCTGGGGTAGAGAATTCCAAAGATTCACCACCCTCTGAGTGAAGAAATTTCTCATCTCAGTCCTAAATGACTGATCTCTTATTCTGAGACTGTGACCGCTAGTTCTAGACTCCCCAGCCAGGGGAAACATCCTCCCTGCATCTACCCTGCCAAGCCCTGTAAGAATTTTGTATGTTTCAATGAGATCACCTCTCATTCTTCTAAACTCTGGAGAATATAGGCCTAGTCTACTCAATCTGACCTCATAGGACAATCCCAACCCAGGAACCAGTCTGGTGAATCTTTGTTGTACTCCCTCTATGGCAAGTATATCCTTCCTTAGGTAAGGAGACCAGAACTGTGCACAGTACTCCAGGTGTGGTCTCACCAGGGCCCTATATAATTGCAGTAAGGCGTCTTTACTCTTATTCTCAAATCCTCTTGTAATAAAGACCAACATACCATTTGCTTTCCTAATTGCTTGCTGTACCTCCATGTTAACTTTTAGTGATTCGTGTACAAGGACACCGAGGTCCCTCTGAACACCTACATTTCCCAAACTCTCACCATTTAAAAAATACTCTGCTTTTCTGTTTTTCAGACCAAAGTGGATAACTTCACATTTCTCCACATTATATTCCATTTGCCATATTCTTGCCTATACACTTAGCCTGTCTATATCCCCTTGAAGCCTCTTACTACTGTTCGGACCTCGAGAATTACGAATAAGCGTAATAATGAAAGATAAGTATGTGATCAATAAAATTGGTATTTATTCACACTACAGTTCAAAATTCAAGTGTACATCGCAATCAGTATGCACCCAATATACCCGTGCATAAAAGTACTCCCTAGCAACTTATACATTACCTCCTGACGATTTATATCCCAAGTCAACCAGACATAAAAGTACCCTTTAACAATATCTAAGCTCTATGTCCGACTTTTATACATACTCCTTTATCTCTGGGTTATCAGTCCAGAAAAGTCGTAAGCTGCAAACGTAGACTGGACAGCTTTCTTTATTCCTTTGTTCTTCCTTCTTTCTGAATTTCCCACCTCTGGGTCACTCTTTTATAGGGCCTTTCTGCCTGCCCCACTCGTATATCACCATTTGCCTCCCTCTGATAGGTCAGTTTCACTGCAAACCGTCCCTGATTGGAGCTCCTTCTGCATGACACATTCATGTTCCTGTGGTGTGTGTGGGGGCGGGACTTCCTCTTCAACCCATGCTTCTGCTTCCTGTCCATGTGGTTTTACAAAGGACCTTATGCTGACCACCAAGCAAAGGACCCCTGCTGACTTCCACCATTTTGTGTCTTCACAAACAAAGGAGCATGCTGACTTCCTACATTTGAGCCATTTCACAATTCATTCTGAACTTCGATCAGCAGCAGCGGTTTTATTACTCATAACTTAACATTCCCACCCAGCTGTGTATCATCAGCAGACTTGGATATATTACATTTGGTCCCCTCATCCAAATCATTGATGTAGATTGTGAATAGCTGAGGCCCAAGCACTGATCCTTGCAGCACCCCACTAGTTACAGCCTGCCAACCCGAAAATGATGCGTTTAATCCTACTGTTTTGTCTGTTAACCAATCCTCAATCCATGCTAGTATATTACCCCCAATCCCAGGAGCCCTAAATTTGTTTAATAGCCTCTTGTGTGGCACCTTATCAAATGCCTTCTGAAAATTTAAATACACATCCACTGGTTCCCCTCTATTCTGCTAGTTACCACCTCAAAACCTCTAACAGATTTGTCAAACATGATTTCCCTTTCATAAATCCGTGTTGACTCTGCCCAATCCTATTATTATTTTCTAAGTGCTTTGTTACCACGTCCTTAATAATAGATTCTAGCATTTTCCCTACTACTGATGTCAGGCTAACTGGCTGTAGTTCCCTGTTTTCTCTCTCCTCCTTTCTTAAATAGTGGGGTTACAATTGCTACCTTCCAATCCGCAGGAACCTTTCTACAAACTATGGAATTTTGGAATATAGACTAGGCCTATATACCCTAGAGTTTAGAAAAATGAGAGGTGACCTCATTGAAACGTATAAAATTCTTAAGGGGCCTGACAGGGTAGATACCAGAAGGATGTTCCCTGGCTAAGGAGTCTAGAACTAGGAGTCACAGTCTCGGATTAAGGTGTCAGCCATTTAGGACTGAGATGAGGAGAAATTTCTTCACTCAAAGGGTGGTGAATCTTTGGAATTCTCTGCCTAGAGGGTTGTGGATGCTCAGTCGTTGAGTATATTCAAGACAGATATTGATATATTTTTGGATACTAAGGGAATCAAGGGATATGGGGATAGTGCGGGAAGGTGTAGTTGAGGTAGATCATCTTATTGAATGGTGGAGCAGGCTCAAAGGGCCAAATGGCCTACTCCTGCTCATATTTCTTATGTTCTTATGAATCCACTCTGCATCTCTGACATTGTTTTAATATCCTTCCTATAGCAGCATGGCCAAAACTATACACACTACCTCAACTGTGGTTGACCTAAGGTGCTGTATCAGTTCAGCATTACCTCCATGCTTTTGTAATCTAATTGGTGCTTATCCCATGGATGCTCAGGCCCTGTGTTCCAAGGTAGAACACACAACTCTTTAGGTTTCAACACAATCGGGCACCAACTAGAGAACCAGGAGGATGTACTTCTTTGAGCGGCATTAGTTCTGCTGTCATGCCAATCAGTGGCTATGGTGATGTAGTGCCCAGCTGCAGTGGCATGGCTGGAATGTTCGCAGGTGATGTGTGCTGACTCTCAGGGTGGCTGCACATCCAGACCCTGTCACCAATCCCCTCAGATGCCAGTGACTTTTTTAATACATCTATGGACATCTGATTGGCTTATGTTGCTGATGAATGCCTGGCAACCTGCAATAATGCTGTAGCATAAAAGTTTGTGAACTTGTGTTGTTGAGTCATTTACAGTGCCATACCTGTGGAGGAGTTTATGCACAGACCACCTGTGGAGGAGTTTATGCACAGACCACCTGTGGAGGTTTATGCACAGACCACCTTGGAGGAGTTTATGCACAGACCACCTGTGGAGGAGTTTATGCACAGACCACCTGTTGGAGGAGTTTATGCACAGACCACCTGTGGAGGAGTTTATGCACAGACCACCTGTGGAGGAGTTTATGCACAGACCACCTGTGGAGGAGTTTATGCACAGACCACCTGTGGAGGAGTTTATGCACAGACCACCTGTGGAGGAGTTTATGCACAGACCACCTGTGGAGGAGTTTATGCACAGAACCACCTGTGGAGGAGTTTATGCACAGACCACCTGTGGAGGAGTTTATGCACAGACCACCTGTGGAGGAGTTTATGCACAGACCACCTGTGGAGGAGTTTATGCACAGACCACCTGTGGAGGAGTTTATGCACAGACCACCTGTGGAGGAGTTTATGCACAGACCACCTGTGGAGGAGTTTATGCACAGACCACCTGTGGAGGAGTTTATGCACAGACCACCTGTGGAGGAGTTTATGCACAGACCACCTGTGGAGGAGTTTATGCACAGACCACCTGTGGAGTTTATGCACAGACCACCTGTGGAGGAGTTTATGCACAGACCACCTGTGGAGGAGTTTATGCACAGACCACCTGTGGAGGAGTTTATGCACAGACCACCTGTGGAGGAGTTTATGCACAGACCACCTGTGGAGGAGTTTATGCACAGACCACCTGTGGAGGAGTTTATGCACAGACCACCTGTGGAGGTGTTATGCACAGACCACCTGTGGAGGAGTTTATGCACAGACCACCTGTGGAGGAGTTTATGCACAGACCACCTGTGGAGGAGTTTATGCACAGACCACCTGTGGAGGAGTTTATGCACAGACCACCTGTGGAGGAGTTTATGCACAGACCACCTGTGGAGGAGTTTATGCACAGACCACCTGTGGAGGAGTTTATACACAGACCACCTGTGGAGGAGTTTATGCACAGACCACCTGTGGAGGAGTTTATGCACAGACCACCTGTGGAGGAGTTTATACACAGACCACCTGTGGAGGAGTTTATACACAGACCACCTGTGGAGGAGTTTATGCACAGACCACCTGTGGAGGAGTTTATGCACAGACCACCTGTGGAGGAGTTTATGCACAGACCACCTGTGGAGGAGTTTATGCACAGACCACCTGTGGAGGAGTTTATGCACAGACCACCTGTGGAGGAGTTTATGCACAGACCACCTGTGAGGAGTTTATGCACAGACCATCTGTGGAGGAGTTTATGCACAGACCACCTGTGGAGGAGTTTATGCACAGACCACCTGTGGAGGAGTTTATGCACAGACCACCTGTGGAGGAGTTTATGCACAGACCACCTGTGGAGGAGTTTATGCACAGACCACCTGTGGAGGAGTTTATGCACAGACCACCTGTGGAGGTGTTTATGCACAGACCACCTGTGGAGGAGTTTATACACAGACCACCTGTGGAGGAGTTTATGCACAGACCACCTGTGGAGGAGTTTATGCACAGACCACCTGTGGAGGAGTTTATGCACAGACCTGTGGAGGAGTTTATGCACAGACCTGTGGAGGAGTTTATGCACAGACCTGTGGAGGAGTTTATGCACAGACCACCTGTGGAGGAGTTTATGCACAGACCACCTGTGGAGGAGTTTATGCACAGACCTGTGGAGGAGTTATGCACAGACCACCTGTGGAGGAGTTTATGCACAGACCTGTGGAGGAGTTTATGCACAGACCACCTGTGGGAGGAGTTTATGCACAGACCTGTGGAGGAGTTTATGCACAGACCACCTGTGGAGGAGTTTATACACAGACCACCTGTGGAGGAGTTTATGCACAGACCACCTGTGGAGGAGTTTATACACAGACCACCTGTGGAGGAGTTTATACACAGACCACCTGTGGAGGAGTTTATGCACAGACCACCTGTGGAGGAGTTTATGCACAGACCACCTGTGGAGGAGTTTATGCACAGACCACCTGTGGAGGAGTTTATGCACAGACCATCTGTGGAGGAGTTTATGCACAGACCACCTGTGGAGGAGTTTATGCACAGACCACCTGTGGAGGAGTTTATGCACAGACCACCTGTGGAGGTGTTTATGCACAGACCACCTGTGGAGGAGTTTATGCACAGACCACCTGTGGAGGAGGTTTATGCACAACCACCTGTGGAGGAGTTTATGCACAGATCACCTGTGGAGGAGTTTATACACAGACCACCTGTGGAGGTGTTTATGCACAGACCACCTGTGGAGGAGTTTATGCACAGACCACCTGTGGAGGAGTTTATGCACAGACCACCTGTGGAGGAGTTTATGCACAGACCACCTGTGGAGGAGTTTATACACAGACCACCTGTGGAGGAGTTTATACACAGACCACCTGTGGAGGAGTTTATGCACAGACCACCTGTGGAGGAGTTTATGCACAGACCACCTGTGGAGGAGTTTATGCACAGACCACCTGTGGAGGAGTTTATGCACAGACCACCTTGGAGGAGTTTATGCACAGACCACCTGTGGAGGAGTTTATGCACAGACCACCTGTGGAGGAGTTTATGCACAGACCACCTGTGGAGGAGTTTCTGCACAGACCACCTGTGGAGGAGTTTCTGCACAGACCACCTGTGGAGGAGTTTATGCACAGACCACCTGTGGAGGAGTTTATGCACAGACCACCTGTGGAGGAGTTTATGCACAGACCACCTGTGGAGGAGTTTATGCACAGACCACCTGTGGAGGAGTTTATGCACAGACCACCTGTGGAGGAGTTTATACACAGACCACCTGTGGAGGAGTTTATACACAGACCACCTGTGGAGGAGTTTATGCACAGACCACCTGTGGAGGAGTTTATGCACAGACCACCTGTGGAGGAGTTTATGCACAGACCACCTGTGGAGGAGGTTATGCACAGACCACCTTGGAGGAGTTTATGCACAGACCACCTGTGGAGGAGTTTATGCACAGACCACCTGTGGAGGAGTTATGCACAGACCACCTGTGGAGGAGTTTATGCACAGACCACCTGTGGAGGAGTTTATGCACAGACCACCTGTGGAGGAGTTTATGCACAGACCACCTGTGGAGGAGTTTATGCACAGACCACCTGTGGAGGAGTTTATGCACAGACCACCTGTGAGGAGTTATGCAACCCTGTGGAGGAGTTATGCACAGACCACCTGTGGAGGAGTTTATGCACAGACCACCTGTGGAGGAGTTTATGCACAGACCACTGTGGAGAGTATGCACAGACCACCTGTGGAGGAGTTTATACACAGACCACCTGTGGAGGAGTTTATGCCAGACCACCTGTGGAGGAGTTTATGCACAGACCACCTGTGGAGGAGTTTATACACAGACACCTGTGGAGAGTTATACACAGACCACCCGTGGAGGAGTTTTATGCACAGACCACCCGTGGAGGAGTTTATGCACAGACCACCTGTGGAGGAGTTTATGCACAGACCACCTGTGGAGGAGTTTATGCAGAGACCAACCTGTGGAGGAGTTTATGCACAGACCACTCTGTGGAGGAGTTTATGCACAGACCACCTGTGGAGGAGTTTATACACAGACCACCTGTGGAGGAGTTTATGCAGAGACCACCTGTGGAGGAGTTTATGCACAGACCACCTGTGGAGGAGTTTATGCACAGACCACCTGTGGAGGAGTTTATGCACAGACCACCTGTGGAGGAGTTTATACACAGACCACCTGTGGAGGAGTTTATGCACAGACCACCTGTGGAGGAGTTTATGCACAGACCACCTGTGGAGGAGTTTATGCACAGACCACCTGTGGAGGAGTTTATGCACAGACCACCTGTGGAGGGAGTTTATGCACAGACCACCTGTGGAGGAGTTTATGCACAGACCACCTGTGGAGGTGTTTATGCACAGACCACCTGTGGAGGAGTTTATACACAGACCACTCTGTGGAGGAGTTTATGCACAGACCACCTGTGGAGGAGTTTATGCACAGACCCTGTGGAGGAGTTTATGCACAGACCACCTGTGGAGGAGTTTATGCACAGACCACCTGTGGAGGAGTTTATGCACAGACCTGTAGAGGAGTTTATGCACAGACCACCTGTGGAGGAGTTTATGCACAGACCTGTGGAGGAGTTTATGCACAGACCACCTGTGGAGGAGTTTATGCACAGACCACCTGTGGAGGAGTTTATGCACAGACCACCTGTTGGAGGAGTTTATACACAGACCACCTGTGGAGGAGTTTATGCACAGACCACCTGTGGAGGAGTTTATACACAGACCACCTGTGGAGGAGTTTATACACAGACCACCTGTGGAGGAGTTTATGCACAGACCACCTGTGGAGGAGTTTATGCACAGACACCTGTGGAGGAGTTTATGCACAGACCACCTGTGGAGGAGTTTATGCACAGACCATCTGTGGAGGAGTTTATGCACAGACCACCTGTGGAGGAGTTTATGCACAGACCACCTGTGGAGGTGTTTATGCACAGACCACCTGTGGAGGAGTTTATGCACAGACCACCTGTGGTGGAGTTTATGCACAGACCACCTGTGGAGGAGTTTATGCACAGACCACCTGTGGAGGAGTTTATGCACAGACCACCTGTGGAGGAGTTTATGCACAGACCACCTGTGGAGGAGTTTATACACAGACCACTGTGGAGGAGTTATGCACAGACCACCTGTGGAGGAGTTTATGCACAGACCACCTTGGAGGAGTTTATGCACAGACCACCTGTGGAGGAGTTTATGCACAGACCACCTGTGGAGTAGTTTCTGCACAGAGCACCTGTGGAGGAGTTATGCACAGACCACCTGTGGAGGAGTTTCTGCACAGACCACCTGTGGAGGAGTTTCTGCACAGACACCTGTGGAGGAGTTTATGCACAGACCACCTGTGGAGGAGTTTCTGCACAGACCACCTGTGGAGGAGTTTATGCACAGACCACCTGTGGAGGAGTTAATGCACAGACCACCTGTGGAGGAGTTTATGCACAGACCACCTGTGGAGGAGTTTATGCACAGACCACCTGTGGAGGAGTTTATGCACAGACCACCTGTGGAGGAGTTTATGCACAGACCACCTGTGGAGGAGTTTATGCACAGACCACCTGTGGAGGAGTTTATGCACAGACCACCTGTGGAGGAGTTTATGCACAGACCACCTGTGGAGGAGTTTATACACAGACCACCTGTGGAGGAGTTTATGCACAGACCACCTGTGGAGGTGTTTATGCACAGACCACCTGTGGAGGAGTTTATGCACAGACCACCTGTGGTGGAGTTTATGCACAGACCACCTGTGGAGGAGTTTATGCACAGACCACCTGTGGAGGAGTTTATGCACAGACCACCTGTGGAGGAGTTTATGCACAGACCACCTGTGGAGGAGTTTATACACAGACCACCTGTGGAGGAGTTTATGCACAGACCACCTGTGGAGGAGTTTATGCACAGACCACCTGTGGGGAGTTTATGCACAGACCACCTGTGGAGGAGTTTATGCACAGACCACCTGTGGAGTAGTTTCTGCACAGAGCACCTGTGGAGGAGTTATGCACAGACCACCTGTGGAGGAGTTTCTGCACAGACCACCTGTGGAGGAGTTTCTGCACAGACCACCTGTGGAGGAGTTTATGCACAGACCACCTGTGGAGGAGTTTCTGCACAGACTACCTGTGGAGGAGTTTATGCACAGACCACCTGTGGAGGAGTTAATGCACAGACCACCTGTGGAGGAGTTTATGCACAGACCACCTGTGGAGGAGTTTATGCACAGACCACCTGTGGAGGAGTTTATGCACAGACCACCTGTGGAGGAGTTTATGCACAGACACCTGTGGAGGAGTTTATGCACAGACCACCTGTGGAGGAGTTTATGCACAGACCACCTGTGGAGGAGTTTATGCACAGACCACCTGTGGAGGAGTTTATGCACAGACCACCTGTGGAGGAGTTTATGCACAGACCACCTGTGGAGGAGTTTATGCACAGACCACCTGTGGAGGAGTTTATGCACAGACCACCTGTGGAGGAGTTTATGCACAGACCCACCTGTGGAGGAGTTTATGCACAGACCACCTGTGGAGGAGTTTATGCACAGACCACCTGTGGAGGAGTTTATGCACAGACCACCTGTGGAGGAGTTTATGCACAGACCACCTGTGGAGTATTCTGCACAGACCACCTGTGGAGGAGTTTATGCACAGACCACCTGTGGAGGAGTTTCTGCACAGACCACCTGTGGAGAGTTTCTGCACAGACCACCTGTGGAGGAGTTTATGCACAGACCACCTGTGGAGGAGTTTCTGCACAGACCACCTGTGGAGGAGTTTATGCACAGACCACCTGTGGAGGAGTTAATGCACAGACCACCTGTGGAGGAGTTTATGCACAGACCACCTGTGGAGGAGTTTATGCACAGACCACCTGTGGAGGAGTTTATGCACAGACCACCTGTGGAGGAGTTTATGCACAGACCACCTGTGGAGGAGTTTATGCACAGACCACCTGTGGAGGAGTTTATGCACAGACCACCTGTGGAGGAGTTTATGCACAGACCACCTGTGGAGGAGTTTATGCACAGACCACCTGTGGAGGAGTTTATGCACAGACCACCTGTGGAGGAGTTTATGCACAGACCACCTGTGGAGGAGTTTATGCACAGACCACCTGTGGAGGAGTTTATGCACAGACCACCTGTGGAGGAGTTTATGCACAGACCACCTGTGGAGGAGTTTATGCACAGACCACCTGTGGAGGAGTTTATGCACAGACCACCTGTGGAGGAGTTTATACACAGACCACCTGTGGAGAAGTTTATACACAGACCACCCGTGGAGGAGTTTATGCACAGACCACCCTGTGGAGGAGTTTATGCACAGACCACTCGTGGAGGAGTTTCTGCACAGACCACCTGTGGAGGAGTTTCTGCACAGACCACCTGTGGAGGAGTTTATGCACAGACCACCTGTGGAGGAGTTTATGCACAGACCACCTGTGGAGGAGTTTATGCACAGACCACCTGTGGAGGAGTTTATGCACAGACCACCTGTGGAGGAGTTTATGCACAGACCACCTGTGGAGGAGTTTATGCACAGACCACCTGTGGAGGAGTTTATGCACAGACCACCTGTGGGAGTTTATGCACAGACCACCTGTGAGGAGTTTATGCACAGACCACCTGTGGAGGAGTTTATGCACAGACCACCTGTGGAGGAGTTTATGCACAGACCACCTGTGGAGGAGTTTATGCACAGACCACCTGTGGAGGAGTTTATGCACAGACCACCTGTGGAGGAGTTTATGCACAGACCACCTGTGGAGGTGTTTATGCACAGACCACCTGTGGAGGAGTTTATGCACAGACCACCTGTGGAGGAGTTTATGCACAGACCACCTGTGGAGGAGTTTATGCACAGACCACCTGTGGAGGAGTTTATGCACAGACCACCTGTGGAGGAGTTTATGCACAGACCACCTGTGGAGGAGTTTATGCACAGACCACCTGTGGAGGAGTTTATACACAGACCACCTGTGGAGGAGTTTATGCACAGACCACCTGTGGAGGAGTTTATGCACAGACCACCTGTGGAGGAGTTTATACACAGACCACCTGTGGAGGAGTTTATACACAGACCACCTGTGGAGGAGTTTATGCACAGACCACCTGTGGAGGAGTTTATGCACAGACCACCTGTGGAGGAGTTTATGCACAGACCACCTGTGGAGGAGTTTATGCACAGACCACCTGTGAGGAGTTTATGCACAGACCACCTGTGGAGGAGTTTATGCACAGACCACCTGTGGAGGAGTTTATGCACAGACCATCTGTGGAGGAGTTTATGCACAGACCACCTGTGGAGGAGTTTATGCACAGACCACCTGTGGAGGAGTTTATGCACAGACCACCTGTGGAGGAGTTTATGCACAGACCACCTGTGGAGGAGTTTATGCACAGACCACCTGTGGAGGAGTTTATGCACAGACCACTGTGGAGGTGTTTATGCACAGACCACCTGTGGAGGAGTTTATACACAGACCACCTGTGAGAGTTTATGCACAGACCACCTGTGGAGGAGTTTATGCACAGACCACCTGTGGAGGAGTTTATGCACAGACCTGTTGGAGGAGTTTATGCACAGACCTGTGGAGGAGTTTATGCACAGACTGTGAGGAGTTTATGCACAGACACCTGTGGAGGAGTTTATGCACAGACCACCTGTGGAGGAGTTTATGCACAGACCTGTGGAGGAGTTTATGCACAGACCACCTGTGGAGGAGTTTATGCACAGACCTGTGGAGGAGTTTAAGCACAGACCACCTGTGTGAGGAGTTTATGCACAGACCTGTGGAGGAGTTTATGCACAGACCACCTGTGGAGGAGTTTATACACAGACCACCTGTGGAGGAGTTTATGCACAGACCACCTGTGGAGGAGTTTATACACAGACCACCTGTGGAGGAGTTTATACACAGACCACCTGTGGAGGAGTTTATGCACAGACCACCTGTGGAGGAGTTTATGCACAGACCACCTGTGGAGGAGTTTATGCACAGACCACCTGTGGAGGAGTTTATGCACAGACCATCTGTGGAGGAGTTTATGCACAGACCACTGTGGAGGAGTTTATGCACAGACCACCTGTGGAGGAGTTTATGCACAGACCACCTGTGGAGGTTTATGCACAGACCACCTGTGGAGGAGTTATGCACAGACCACCTGTGGAGGAGTTTATGCACAACCACCTGTGGAGGAGTTTATGCACAGATCACCTGTGGAGGAGTTATACACAGACCACCTGTGGAGGTGTTTATGCACAGACCACCTGTGGAGGAGTTTATGCACAGACCACCTGTGGAGGAGTTTATGCACAGACCACCTGTGGAGGAGTTTATGCACAGACCACCTGTGGAGGAGTTTATACACAGACCACCTGTGGAGGAGTTTATACACAGACCACTGTGGAGGAGTTTATGCACAGACCACCTGTGGAGGAGTTTATGCACAGACCACCTGTGGAGGAGTTTATGCACAGACCACCTGTGGAGGAGTTTATGCACAGACCACCTTGGAGGAGTTTATGCACAGACCACCTGTGGAGGAGTTTATGCACAGACCACCTGTGGAGGAGTTTATGCACAGACCACCTGTGGAGGAGTTTCTGCACAGACCACCTGTGGAGGAGTTTCTGCACAGACCACCTGTGGAGGAGTTTATGCACAGACCACCTGTGGAGGAGTTTATGCACAGACCACCTGTGGAGGAGTTTATGCACAGACCACCTGTGGAGGAGTTTATGCACAGACCCACCTGTGGAGGAGTTTATGCACAGACCACCTGTGGAGGAGTTTATACACAGACCACCTGTGGAGGAGTTTATACACAGACCACCTGTGGAGGAGTTTATGCACAGACCACCTGTGGAGGAGTTTATGCACAGACCACCTGTGGAGGAGTTTATGCACAGACCACCTGTGGAGGAGGTTATGCACAGACCACCTTGGAGGAGTTTATGCACAGACCACCTGTGGAGGAGTTTATGCACAGACCACCTGTGGAGGAGTTTATGCACAGACCACCTGTGGAGGAGTTTCTGCACAGACCACCTGTGGAGGAGTTTATGCACAGACCACCTGTGGAGGAGTTTATGCACAGACCACCTGTGGAGGAGTTTATGCACAGACCACCTGTGGAGGAGTTTATGCACAGACCACCTGTGGAGGAGTTATGCACAGACCACCTGTGGAGGAGTTTATGCACAGACCACCTGTGGAGGAGTTTATGCACAGACCACCTGTGGAGGAGTTTATACACAGACCACCTGTGGAGGAGTTTATGCACAGACCACCTGTGGAGGAGTTTATGCACAGACCACCTGTGGAGGAGTTTATACACAGACCACCTGTGGAGAAGTTTATGACACAGACCACCTCGTGGAGGAGTTTATGCACAGACCACCCGTGGAGGAGTTTATGCACAGACCACCTGTGGAGGAGTTTATGCACAGACCACCTGTGGAGGAGTTTATGCAGAGACCACCTGTGGAGGAGTTTATGCACAGACCACCTGTGGAGGAGTTTATGCACAGACCACCTGTGGAGGAGTTTATACACAGACCACCTGTGGAGGAGTTTATGCAGAGACCACCTGTGGAGGAGTTTATGCACAGACCACCTGTGGAGGAGTTTATGCACAGACCACCTGTGAGGAGTTTATGCACAGACCACCTGTGGAGGAGTTTATACACAGACCACCTGTGGAGGAGTTTATGCACAGACCACTGTGGAGGAGTTTATGCACAGACCACCTGTGGAGGAGTTATGCACAGACCACCTGTGGAGGAGTTTATGCACAGACCACCTGTGGAGGAGTTTATGCACAGACCACCTGTGGAGGAGTTTATGCACAGACCACCTGTGGAGGTGTTTATGCACAGACCACCTGTGGAGGAGTTTATACACAGACCACCTGTGGAGGAGTTTATGCACAGACCACCTGTGGAGGAGTTTATGCACAGACCTGTGGAGGAGTTTATGCACAGACCACCTGTGGAGGAGTTTATGCACAGACCACCTGTGAGGAGTTTATGCACAGACCCTGTAGAGGAGTTTATGCACAGACCACCTGTGGAGGAGTTTATGCACAGACCTGTGGAGGAGTTTATGCACAGACCACCTGTGGAGGAGTTTATGCACAGACCTGTGGAGGAGTTTATGCACAGACCACCTGTGGAGGAGTTTATACACAGACCACCTGTGGAGGAGTTTATGCACAGACCACCTGTGGAGGAGTTTATACACAGACCGCCTGTGGAGGAGTTTATACACAGACCACCTGTGGAGGAGTTTATGCACAGACCACCTGTGGAGGAGTTTATGCACAGACCACCTGTGGAGGAGTTTATGCACAGACCACCTGTGGAGGAGTTTATGCACAGACCATCTGTGGAGGAGTTTATGCACAGACCACCTGTGGAGGAGTTTATGCACAGACCACCTGTGGAGGTGTTTATGCACAGACCACCTGTGGAGGAGTTTATGCACAGACCACCTGTGGTGGAGTTTATGCACAGACCACCTGTGGAGGAGTTTATGCACAGACCACCTGTGGAGAGTTTATGCACAGACCACCTGTGGAGGAGTTTATGCACAGACCACCTGTGGAGGGAGTTTATACACAGACCACCTGTGGAGGAGTTTATGCACAGACCACCTGTGGAGGAGTTTATGCACAGACCACCTTGGAGGAGTTTATGCACAGACCACCTGTGGAGGAGTTTATGCACAGACCACCTGTGGAGTAGTTTCTGCACAGAGCACCTGTGGAGGAGTTTATGCACAGACCACCTGTGGAAGGAGAACTCCTCCACAGG